>NC_134532.1:61152386-61793815 GCF_050624435.1 Tenrec ecaudatus | reverse complement strand
AACCCTCATCTAAGAACAGTAGTTCTTATGACACGGCCCTGCTCAATACTTACCCTCATGAAGTAATCATGGAAGATATGGGTGCTATAGAAATGGCAATGTGTGGTGGAGAAATCAAATGATGCCCAGTTATCAGAAAGAATAGCATCTGCAGTCTTAAATCTGACTTGGAAGAATTCCAACCAAAATGTGCCTTAGAGACAAGGATGGCGAGAATTCATCTTACGTACTTTGAACATGTTATCAAGAGAGATCGGTCTCTGGATAAGGACATCATGCTAGGAAAAGTGCCGAAACCAAACTCAATGCTGACTCATTGACTGGACAGAACTGCCCTTGTGAGTTTCGGAGACTATAACTCTTTAAAGAAGCAGAACGCTATCTTTCTCCTGTGGAGCAGCTAGCTGGTGGTTTTGAACTGTTTAGCAGCCCAACGTGTAACCACTGTGCCACCAGATCTCCTGGTAAAGTACAAGCTTGTTGAAAAGATGAAGCCCCTTGACAAGATGGACTGACACCGTGGTTTCAACAACGGGCTCAAACATAATATCAGTTGTAAGGATGGCACAGGACCGGGCTGTGTTTCATTTTGTGCATAGGATGGCTATGAGTCAGAACTGACTCAACAGGACCTAACAACAACCCACTGAGGCCTTAAGTACTCCCCTATCTTCAGAAGGTAGTTTGTTCATGGTTTTTTTTAAGCTCTGGAAGGCCCCTATCTGTCTCCTAGCTAAATACAGACCACCTCTTTCCATTCACTCAATTTGTTCAGACTTTCTAGGATCCTTTTTAAGAGTACCTTACTTCACAGTTCTTATCTTCTCTTACTTTCTTTTCACCTTTTAGGCTACCAGATCCTCTGCTTGGCCCTACCTGAACCTGTACCTGTCCCCCTTTACAAAGTTCTTTTACTAGGAAATCTTTGCTGCCGGAATCCCCGACCGCCGCCATCATCACAAATGCTTACTGAACTGCTACCAAAAGAAGCAAAGGTTCATCTTATTTGTCAAGAAACTAGAACGTGCAGTTCTTTCAGTTAATCTTAGGAAACGAACAAACAAACAACAAAAACTCCTGAAAAGTAGGTGCAAGATGCCCACATTCCTTTTTAGTCTTCCGGGCCATATTAAAAACAAAAAACATTGCTGTAGAGTAGATTCTGACTCAGAGTGAGTGTAGAACTGCCCCTCCAGGATTTCTGAGGCTGTACTCTTGGTGGTAGGTTTGAACTACCAGTGCTTTTGGTTAGCAACAGAGAGAGATTCGAACAACTCGCACCAGCAAGGTTCCTTCTTGACTGCACGGGAAAACTGCGATGCCCAGTCTCTTGAAGCCACGTGATAAGTGTTGCAAGGAGAATGTGGGCCGAAGTGATGTGTGTCACTTCCAGGCTTGATACGAAAGTCTCCCAGGAGATAAGCAGTTTATGATTTCTCCCTTTCCTAAAATGCTGGAAGCAAAGAGCATAAAGATCCTGGATCACATGATAAGCATTTAGATTCCTGGGTTATTGCCTGGAAGAGTGCTACCTGATCTCCATCAGACTGTGGTCTGAACAAAGTTTAGTTTAAGCGTGTTTAGTCACCACGTTTTGTACCAAGTTTGCATTTAGAAACAGTATTATAACTACGTAATAATAATTATGTGATTGGCCTCAACGAGATGGATTGGCACAGTGGTTGCAGCAATGAGCTCAAGCACAGGAGCAATTGTGAGGGTGGCGAAGGACTGAGGGCAGTGTCTCTGCTGTGCGTAAGGATGGTATGAGTTGGAACCGAATGCTGGTACCTGGCAGCATGCTGTTGGCAGTCTAATCCACGAAGGTTGGGTTGGCTAGCTTTTGTAACGGGGCATGCCCTCACTCTTCACCTAGCAACCTCATTCGGTTCCAGAGATCGAGTTATTATGCCAGCATTTGCATTGTGTAAAAATGGAGGATTACTACATCAGATCACAAAAAGAGACTGATGACTATACCATTACATAACTACCAAATAACATCGATATATAATGGCCAAATATCATCATCACCTACCAGCCAAATTGCATTATTACATAGTGCCAAACTGCTGACGCTCGTGACCTAGCCAATTTGACATAGTCATTTCGGCCAGCATTACTCTCAGCTTTCATACCAAGATTCTCAGATAGGGGATGTTTTCCTATTGCTATAAATGTAAATAATGAGATAGTTGAAATGAGAAGTAGGTGTGCTGTTTTTGTAGAAATGCAAGTTCTGAGTTTCAATCCAAATTAAAGAACTTCACAGGAGGAAATGAGATTTTAAAAAATAGGGGTTGATTCTTCATGAATGAAGTGCCATACATTCACACAGAAGCACCCCTTCCCCCATGATAGTTAAAGCTTCCTTTCAACAGAATAGTCTTCATTTCAAGACAAGCTATCCTCAGGTCCTTCAGCCTTTTATGCAAGGGTTGCCATTTCTTTGTATAACTAAATAAAACGTCCTGGGCTACCCTCCTACAGCTGTGAGAAGCAGAGAAGTCTCTGCGACGGCTGACATCCTCACATTATTTCAGTGACTTGCTCCCATATTGTGGGTGCTACTATTCTTTCATTTTATCAACAAAAAACTTTCTTTGGGGCCTATTTTTTGGCTTAAAGATGGCAGATGCTTATTATAACATGAGAATCAATTTATTACAAAACAGCATAAGAAACCACCTCAAAATCAATGTCAAATATGATGTGTATGAATATTTTTTCCCTTACACTGACCTGATATCTTACTGATTATCTCGCTTCTGATCATATTGTCTTTGCTATCTAGCTTCTACACCATCCTCAAATCTCCCCAGAGCTGACCTCAAACCCAAAGTTCCTTTTACTGAGCAAGCAATTTAACTCTCGTGGATCTCCACCTTCACCCCTGACTGCAATCAAAATGAGTATATCACCAGGCTTTTCCGCTCCTGGAGTGTTAGGTTAGTTCAAGCCAATGAACGTTCCAATCCGCAGTTTAAGCTGTCTACCACCGGGCCTTCTTTAAAACAGAAAACATATTATAAAGTCGGGAAAGGTTTACAAAGCATATCACCAGTTTTGTGTTCAATGATTCATACACATTCTGTTTCATGCATTGCAACCCCCTCAATGTAACATTACCCACCTCACCTCCTTATGTGTCCTGTCTCCATTCCTCCTGCTTTCTAACCCATCTGAACATTGTCCTTGGGTATATGCTGCCCTCTTGATCCCAAATGATGGATACTCTAAGGTGTGCACACTCCAATAGTGTTATTCTCCTTATAGACTTCTTTCTGGTTTCGCTGAAAATTGAGTTCTGACCCTGTTTTATTCGGTCTCTGTGTCTTTTGTTGAGGAGGCTCTGAGGACCATGTCTGCCTTTTTTGCCAGCGACCACAGCAACTTTTTGACAACCCTTATTGTGTTGGGTTTGTTCATCAACCCTTTTGTCCAATGAGTCGTAAGTAGAATGTTGCTCCTCAGAAGTCACATCCGCATTGCAGACTGGGAGAAGGAGGAACGGGTGGGGCCTGCATGAGGAAACTGATCTTTCTCCAACATTCCCAGCAGACCTCTATTTAGGCCTCATTGGAGTGGTGGCTCAAGTTCATGTGTAAGAAGGCCGAGATAGGTCTTCAGCTGAACATTGTTGCCTAACATGAGGTTGGACTTCTGTTCATAAAGGAAGCAGGGAACATGCATCTAGAGTAGGAATCTAGCTGTGTCTGGTAATGCTGCTAGAGATGTTTTCCTTTAACAAAAGAATCATCTACTCCAGAGATGAATTATGCCACCAAATGGCAGAAACAGCTGCCATCAGTCTTTAAGTAGTAATTTCCCCCAATGCTTTATCAACAATTATCAGTAATCTATAGCATTCTCGTATATTGCTTTTTGTAGCTCCAAAATTCTAGCAATTTAATTCCAAGAGCATTTTTAATAAATGAATTTGGGATCTCCAGATGGTTGACTTTTAGTCTATTGCATCATCATCATCAAACACATCTTATTATTGGCATTTAAGCTCTTTTGGGGTCCTATGTATAAGAATGATTAAATATTCATTTCTTTTTAAGATGGAAAATAAACATAATTTTTTAACAGAATAATTAGAATCTGTACACTTCTGTACAATCTTGAACCACTCAGCTGTGAATTGCCAACCTGATGTCTCATTATGCCCAAAGGGGGACATTCTCCTTCATGATTATGATATAACCTTTATCAGGAAGTTAGCATTGATAATTATTACCATTCCAAAAGCTTTCAGTGGCTAATCCCTCAGAATTGGATTGCTTATTACTTCTCTCTTTTTTAAAAAAAAAAAACATTTTATTAGGGGCTCATACAACGCATCACAATCCATACATACCTCAGTTGTGGAAAGCCCATTTGTACATTCATTGCCTTCATCATTCTTAAACCATTTGCTCTCCACATAAGCCCCTGGCACCAGCTCCTCATTTTGGCCCCTCGCTCCCCCTTACCCCCCCATGAACCCTTGATAATTTATAGATTATTATTTTGTCATATCTTGCCCTGTCTGACGTCTCCCTTCACCCCCTTTTCTGGTGCCTGTCCCCCAGGGAGGAGGTCATATGTAAATTCTTGTCATCGGTTCTCCCTTTCCCCCCACCCTCCCTCCGCTGCGTATTCCTTCTCTATCTTAACCTGGAAGTTCCTCTTTCCGCTGTCTGCCACAGGTGACCTTGCTAGCACTGGGCATGTTATCAAGTGGGAGCATTCTTTAGAAAAGGCCATCTGCCATCATGCAAGGAAAAAAAAAGAATATGTGTGTGTGTGTGTGTATATATATATATATATATATATATATTTATATAGATACCACATTGAATGAAGGGGGAAGTGCAGAGTGGAGACCCAAGGCCCAAGTGTCGGCCACTGGAGATCCCCTCATAGAGGGGCTTAGGAGAGGAGATGGGTCAGTCAGGGTGCAAGGTGGTACCGACGAAGAGCACAGCTTTCCCCCAGATCCTGGATGCTTCCTCCCCCCAACTACCATGATCCGAATTCTACCTTGCAGGCCTGGATAGGACAGAGGCTGTACACTGGTACATATGAGGGCTGGAGGCACAGGGAATCCAGGGTGGATGATACCTTCAGGACCAAGGGTGTGAGGGGCGATGCTGGGAGAGCGTAGGGTGAGTGGGTTGGAAATGGGGAACTGATTACAGGGATCCACATGTGACCTCCTCCTTGGGAGAGGGACGACAGAGAAGGGGGGGAAGGGAGACTCCGGATAGAGCAAGATATGACAAAATAACGATGTATAAATTACAAAGGGCACATGAGGGAGGGGGAAGCGGGGAGGGAGGGGAAAAAAAAAAGAGGACCTGATGCAAAGGGCTTAAGTGGAGAGCAAATGCCTTGAGAATGATTGGGGCAGGGAATGTATGGATGTGCTTTATACAATTGATGTATGTATATGTATGGAGTGTGATAAGAGTTGTATGAGCCCCTAATAAAATGTAAAAAAGGAAAGAAAGAAAAGAAAATGATTAGGGCAAAGAATGTACAGATGTGCTTTATACAATTGATGTATGTATATGTATGGACTGTGATAAGAGTTGTATGAGCCCCTAATAAAACGTTTAAAAAAAAAAAAAAGAAAAGGCCATCTGCTCCATAACATAGAAAGTCAACAAAAAAGAAGACCCTCCACACGATGGACACACTGGCTGCAGCAGTGGGCGATGACGCGGGGCTGGGCAGTGTTTCAGTCTATTGTACACAGGGTCGCTGTGAGTTAGAACTGACTTGAAGGCAGCTATCAAGAGCAATGGCAATGACTGCCATCTGATCGTCTAGCGAACTGCCATTTGCCATCCAGTGGGTCCCACGCCGGGATTCCACTCCTGTATGTCTGAGTAGCATGGTGCTGCACAGGCTTTTCTACGGCTGATTTTTTTTTCTGAAGTAGATGACCAGGCTTTTCGTCCAACACCCCATTTCCCCCCTCAGTTCTGTCACCATGAGAAATGCTGAGTGTGTCTTCTAAGTTCTGGTCTTTGCCGATTTCATTACAGTGCTTTGTCTTCTCAAGCAGACCTCTGAAATCTTCTGGTTAGCTCTGATCGCCTAAAAGGAACCTCAGTCCTCTTGGCTAACAGTTGAGTACCTACACCATTTGGATCACCCAGGGTCTCCCTTCTAACCCTCAAAGCCCATTAAATTTCACCAAATTGACCTCACCATCCTTGAGACTATAAAAGGTATTGCTTTACTAAGACTTCCTATGTTTGTATCACTGGGCTCCCCATGCGGGGCATTGGGGATGGAAAGACAGAATCAAAAGAAATACTTGCACTTTGAAAATGTGCTTAAAATATAAATAAGCATTAAAGGATAGTCCACCCATCACAATGCTTTACTTGCAGGAAATAATTAAAGATAAATTAAGTTAAATGGGGAAGATGGAAATTTTCTAAGAGGGGAAAATAGGAAGCCTAAATAAAATTATTGAATAATCATTATTATTTGTTAAGTAATAATAATTACTTAATGTGGGCCAGTCACTGATTAGACAATTTTTTTTAATTACCTCACTTAATCCTTACTAATACCCTGCAGGAGAGATATTATTAAATTATTTTGCTGGTGAGAAATCATGGCTCCAATTCAGTAACCTTCTTAACATAGAGAATGGACAGACCAAGGACTTAAATTTGGATCTATCTGATGCTAACATCCAATATGCATGTTCCTTTTATTGTTTCTTACTGCAACTTAGAACCATTGAGGAATTATACTTAGGTTTTCTTTTTAACTTAATTTTTATTTAATATTAAATAAATTCAAAGGACTGTGTGTGACGTATCAAAGAAAGCATAATAAAATAACTATCTGTGTTCCCAACTACCAAGCCTAAGAAAATAATTTTACATTACAAAAAAATAGTTGCAGCAATGCATTCATAGGGACCTGTGCTGATATGCTTCCAATAGCACTGGATCCAAAGACTGTCTACCCACTGGTCGGAGATCTTCTGCATTCGGCGTCACTGAATGTGTTTCATGAGTCTGAAGAGGACTTTATAGATTGATATTGGAAATATGGGCTAGTATCAGATTTACGGACTTGATCTGGACTGGGCTGGGATATTTTCTCTATGTTCAGTTGCTCTTGTATATAAATCTCTTTCTTAAACACATGTGTGTCCATGTATTTGTGTCTCTAGTCTACCCAGACTAACAAGCAAAAATATTTGATTGACAAACAATCATCTCAAGAGGTAGTATATGATCAAGAGTCAATGCTATTGAAGGAAGACATTCAGGGTGCACTGAAAGCTTTACAACAACAACAAAAAATTTAATCCAGGAATTTAATCACTATTAAAAAGTTTCAACACACTGATGACTCATTTATGCCCAAAAATTTGGAAGAGAGTTACCTGGCTCACTCATTGGAAGAGATCCCTATTTGTGTCTATTCTGTTGTGTCCCAACAGAATGTAGAAATTATAAAATAATATCATTAATATCACATGGATGTTAAATTGTATTAAAGATAATTTTTAAATGATTGTAGCAGTATGTCAACAAAGAGCTGCCAGAAACTAAAGTTGGAATCAGAAGGAGCCTTCAGCTGGCAGGTCCTCTGGTTTTACATAATGAATGCATTCTCCTAATCTCACTGAGCCCTTTGATGCCTTCCTCATCTCTTCTAAGAAATTGTGGCAAAAAAAGAAAAAAAAAGAAATTGTAGCATCTCCACCTAATTGTTTTTCCAGTTTCAGTAAGGGATGGAATGGAAGGAGGGATAACTTTCCTGATATTCGATGGATCTTGGCCAAGAATACTAGCAAGATGTTTGTGTTTTGACTCTGCAAAGGCATTAAACTGTGTGGCTCATAACAAACTATGGATAGCTTTGAGAAGAATGGGAATTCCAGGATACTTGATTGTCCTCATGCTGAACCTGTCCATATACCAACAGGCAGTTATTTGATCAGAACAAGGGAATACTGTATGGTTTAAACTCAGGAAAGGTGTGCATTAGGCTTTTATCCTTTTGCCATACTTATTCATTCTGTGTGCTGAGCAAATAATCTGAGAAGCTGAACTATATAAAGAAGAAGGAGGCATCACGATTGGAGGAAGGTTCGTTAACATCCTGTGTTGTACAGATGACACAGCCTGACTTGCAGGGAGTGAGGAGGACATTACACATGTCCTGATAGAAATCAAAGTCTGCAGCCTTCAGTATGAGTTGCAACTCGTCTAGATGTAATGAAGAGAGACAGTGACCCGATTTCCCTGACGAGCATCATTTTGCAAGGTATCAACTCTAGATGAGTCTTTTGCAGAGTCTGCAAGCTACAGGAAACTGCTTGCTTCTAGCAAAAGAAAGGGTGCCGCTTCTGCCGGACCAGAGTTTTTAGAGGAATCCGGGGCTTCGAGTTTCTTAAGACATTCAACTAGATATTCCCATCACAGGTCTCATGGTCTTCTCCTCGTGTTTCAGGTCCTTGATGCAGTTAGTATAAGAGACCTTCTAGGGCTGACGATTCAATCTTTGTTTTAATTCTCCTACCCTTAAGATCAAATCTTGGGACTTATTTTTCATCTCAGTTGATCCTCTCTAGAGGAGATGAGACTCCCTTTCAACCATGTCATGGTATGGAGATATCTGGCTTTCAAAACGAGTTCTAAATTCATTGCTACCTGACCCAAACCTATTATTTTCTTCCTTTGTGGATTCTATGGAAGTTAACCCTATCCAACCAACCCCATCATTCCTGTAATTACCAGTCCCCCCCCCATATCTTCACATTTCAAAAGCTACCGAATAAGCCAGTGCATTTTCTTCCACTTGAGTGCCACGCAAGCAGGAATCTGAAGTCACTGTGGTGGTACAGCATACTAGGGATTCTCAGTTACCAACAGTGTAAGTGCTGCCATTCTAGAATCCCCTTCTGAGGGCCCCACACTAAAGATTTTCATGCAAGTCCTCTGTGTGAAATGCAGTGCCAGCAAGTGCAGGCAGAGGGGCGGATGCCACGCGAAGGAACTGAGACAGAGGCTTTTAATGAGCAGCTTACCCTGAGGACAACTGGTGTGCATCCCACTGGGAATCTCGGGAAACATGTGGGACACCACCACATTTGCCCCACCAGAGGAGGAAATTGTAGTAGAGCTTCAATTTGGAGCAGCCAGTTAGCAGAAGGCGGTGGATGACGGGGAAAGCCCACATCCCTTTGCAGAGACCCCATGGGGAATAAGCCTCCACCCAGCTCCCCTCGGACCGTGGACCAGATGTGCAGATAGCTTTGTCCTCAGACAGAGTGCGTTGGAAAGTGGATGGCTGCCAGTATAGTTACCTTAAAATTTCATGCCTTACCGTTTGTTTTCACTTTTGACACATTTTTTACTTGTTTGAGTGGTCATTTTCTGCTTTCTTTTGGATTGAAGTTTATCTGTGCTTTATTTTGTGATAGCTGATAATTTGGGGGTGTGTGTCTAAAGATTTTCTCTACAAGAAATCCAGGCTAGGTCAATCTATAAGAACAGTAACCAGATTAATAAATCCTTAGGGTCATGATAGGGGAGATTGGGGGAGGGGTAAGGGGTAAGGGGGAGGTGAAACAAGAATAAAGAATAAAGAAAATAATCAAAAATTGATTGTGGTGATGGTAGCACAACTCCTTTCAATATGATTAAACCATTGAACTATACCAAGCGTATGTCAATAAAATGGTGTTTGAAGTTTTTGACCTACCCTAGGGGACAGAGGGACTAGGGTGTTTGTCCTTCAGTTCTCATTCGCCATTGCCTGAGGCTTGTTTACCCTGGGTACAGCTAGGCAGAGTTGCAAATGCTTCCTGTAAAGGTAGTGCAGTACTTATGGGTTCCGGAGTGCCATGGGAATGTGGGCAGGGCACGAATGACTGACAGCTAATTTCCTTGACTTCTTGTCTAAACCACCACATACCCTGTGGTAGTTACATTATTTCCCTTCCTGGTGGCTGACTCTGATTGCTGCCTGAGCCCTCCCACTGCCATTGGATCCACAGGACTCTGCACCCACCCACCTGTGATCTTCCTGCATTCTGCATCATTGCATGTGGTTGTGTGAGTCTGCAGAGGGACTTATGGACTTGAATTGGACTGGGCTGGGGTGATATCTTGATAGACAATTATTCCTTGATCTTAAGCTCTTTCTTACACATATCATATTTGAGTGTCCCTGGGATTGTTGTCTAGTCAACCCAGCCTATCACATACCTCTCTACTCACCCTTTCTCCTCTTGCTGCTTTATTTTCCTTCTTCCTAATATTTATTTATATCCATTATTTACTTGGCATCCACTCCTTCCCCAAGCGCAGCTAGAGTCTAGACCAAAGACTGAAATTCGGAAAGACTTCCGATTTCTTTACCACCATATCCTGTATGGATGGGCCATGGTGGTGCAGTGAATTAAGCCTCGGACTGCCAACCACAGGTTTCAGTTCACACCCACCCAGCAACTCCACAGCAAAGCGAGGCTGACTACTACGTTAAATATTTAAGTCTCAGAAACTTTAAGGAGCCGTTCTCCTCTGTCTTAGAGGGTCATGCGTCAGAGGTGATTCCGTGGCAGTGAGCTCGGTTGGTTTAATGTCTGTTTCTGATTGGCATCGTCCGCAGCTCACTAAGTGGTGTAAGTAGTGTGTTCTGGGCACTAATTTCATGGTGGCTGTTCAAAGGAGCATACAGGCTCCACAGAAGAGAGGCCTGACAAGCTGCTTCCTTAAAGAGCATTGTTGTTCTTGGTAATGCCCTGGAGTCGTTTTGACTCACAGTGATCCTACGGGGCCATGGAACAGAACGGCCCAACCAGGGCAGTTAGGAAGGGACCAAATTGCCACCCCTTTCTCCCATGTACCCATGGTGTGTGTTCTAATCATCAATCTTTTCTTTAGCAACCAATTGCTTAACCATTGCATCACCACAATTGCTTTCTTTCATGATGCTAACCGAGAACCCGATGGAGAAGTACTGCTCTGTGACACCTGTGATTACCAGGAGCCAGAATCAACCCCACAGCCATGAGTCTGATGTTTTATTTGGATTTCTTTTGGTATCCTCTGGTTGTAGAACCGTGTCTCAACCATGGCATGGGCAAACCTTTCCAATGAGATGAAAATGAAAGTGATGTTTGCAAAGTGATTTGAGAACATCTAACCCAGCGATTCTCAATCTGTGGGTCGTGACCCCTTGTGGGGTCAAACGACCCTTTCACAGGGGTCGCCCAATACATAACAGTAGCAAAATTACAGTGATGAAGTGGCAACAAAAATAATCTCATTGTTGGGGGGGTCACCACAACATGAGGAACTATGTGAAAGGGTTGTGGCATTAGGAAGGTTGAGAACCACTGATCTAACCTCTTTGGAACTAGAGAGGAGAGATTTAGGGTTTCAGAAGGGGAGCTAATTGGACAGAGCCATGAAGAGTTAAGTCTGAGTTATCAAGAAACAGAACTATGGGAAGGTTATATCATTTAAAGCATTCAGTGCTCGGTCAATTAAGAAGAAAACTAGCTAATTCACTGAGAAGGAAGGACAGAATTACAAAATCAATGCTTTAAAACCTAATGACATCATTCAG
This sequence comes from Tenrec ecaudatus, assembly GCF_050624435.1. Lineage (NCBI taxonomy): Eukaryota > Metazoa > Chordata > Mammalia > Afrosoricida > Tenrecidae > Tenrec > Tenrec ecaudatus. Next base: position 61,782,211 of record NC_134532.1, on the reverse strand, counting down.
GCCAGGAATATCAATGGGTCCTAAAATGGTTAGGAGAAAAGTTCGTGGGGAACAAAATATTTATTTGTTACAATATATAAACAACAAATAACTTGCTAATTGCAAAAGGGGAAAAAAGTCACAGTGGAGAGATCTGGCCCTCATCATCTTAACCAAGTGATCAAATTTAGCTTCACAAAGTGGAAGAATCTATTTGCCTCTTTATATGATATAATATGGAGTATGCAACATGACCTATGACATATTCTTGCCAAAAACAAATCAAACCTTTAGAATTAACCTCCAAAGCAAAGAAGTATAAATTAGATAACACTACAAGAAAATAAATAATCCAGACAACTCTTTGCCTGGATTGTTTCACTAAATGTAGTTACTAAGATTTGTTGCTGATGCTTTATATCTTTTGCATCAACAGGTTTTTTTCTTTATTAGTGAGTTCGGTTGTATGGATATACTACAGTTTGTTTAGTGGTTCACCTATCGATGGACATTTGGTTTGTTTCCAGTTTGGGCCGATGACCAATAAAGCTATGGTCTTGGGGTTAACAGCCCAAAGTGTAACCCACAGTTCCCAAATCTGAAGTTTGGACATCCATCTGGAGGATTCACCTCATCTATGAGGTGAGAGAAACTGGTGAAATCATATCCGGTGCACGGCTGTAACTCCAGTCCTAAGAACCAGAGATCAAGAAGGAGCAAGCAGATGCAGGAACCAGAGCAAGAACTTTCCAGAAGTGAAAACAGGGCTCACTTGCTTAGCCAGGCCAGAAAGCACTCTGAGACTCATGGCAAGAGGGTTGGTTACCTGAGACCTGCACCAGTGTTCGGTTTGGTTAGTAAGTAGTATCAGATTGGTGTTGCACGGTGATACTGACTCAGCACCATCTGCACATGCTCAGTTAGTACAGGAAGGGCACAAAGATGGCTTTGATGGCATGTGCCTTCTCCAGGCCGCTGCTTCAAGGAAGCAAAAGATACTTCACACCCTCTTGTAAAATGAGGGCTAAAAATAGATCCCCCTTCATCCCATCTCATTACCATAGCAGATAAATCTCTCCAAAATGCAATTATAAGCACAGTCTAGAGGCTAGAATTTCTTTTCTTTTATAATTAAAAGATCATTTTATTGGGGGAATCTTACAGCTCTTATAACAATCCATACACCAATTGTGGCAAGCATAGTTGTGCATATGTTGCCATCATTATTTTCTAAATATTTACTTTCTATTTGAGCCCTTGAATCAGCTCCTCTTTTGTTCTTCCCTCCCCCTCTTACCCTCGTGACCCCTTGATAAATTGTAAATTATTATTGTTTTCATATCTTATACCGGTTGCTGTCTCCCTTCGTCCCCATGGGGATGGAGGGTGAGGGAGAGTGGTTATGTATCCATGATTGCAATGTGATCAGTTCCCCCTTCCGCCCCTCTTCTCCCCCGCTTCCTTCTACCCTCCTAGAATGGCTACTCCCATTTCTGTTCCTGAATTCTGTTTGTCGTAAGCTCCTCTCTCTTATGAGGCTAGAATTTTCAATCCATCCAAAAAAGGAACGACTGGAGGGCCATATTAAGTCATTAAACACATCTCAAAACCCAAGGTCCCTAAGACTTTATTCTAGAAATTTTATACATTTAGCTTTTATATTTCAGCCTATAATTCACTTTTATTCAAGTTTTACATATAATGTAAGGTAAGAGTTAAGAGTCATTATTGCTATAGTTTAAGATGTGTGCCTATCCTAAATAAGATATGATGTGATAAAACTGATTTATAGGCTATTGCTGAAATATGTAGAAAAAATATGAACAAAATTGGTGGTTGATAATATGTAAGCATGTTTACCATATAGACTAGCTACCCCCAAACCATTCCAATTAATTTTTTTATCCTATTACTCTCCTCAAATTTTAATATGAAAAATCCAACATAAGAAGTTGATACGTTGTGGTGAGGGAGTAAAGGGAGCTGATGTCAAGGAGCTCAAGAAGAAAAAAATGTTTTGAAACTAATTGTGGTAGTAATTGCGCACTACTGCTTGATGTGGTTGAATTATGGAATGTCATACCTGTATGAACTCCCAATAAAATGATTACAATTTTTTTTTAATTTTAAAGTAAAGAAAAATTTTTTTCCTTTAGCAAAAAAAAAAAAGTTGATACAATTTTCATGAACACCCCTTGCCTACTGCTATGGATTGACGAGTGTCCTCAAAAGTATTTGTTGGAATCTCCACTTCGAGACCTGTGGAGAAGGGTCCTGTTGGCACAATGATTAAGCCCTCAACTGCTAACCCAAAGGTTGTCCATTGAAGTGTACCTCTTGGCTTCATGGGAGACAGATCTGATTCACTGCGTCCATGAAGATGACAGCTAAGAAACCCCTGTGATGCAGTTCTACTCTGTCACATGGGGTCGCTATGTGTAGAAATCGACTCTGGGGTATGCAGGAACAAACATAAACATGTGGATGCAGTCCAACTGGGACTACCTTCATGTTTCTTTCAAATTTAATGAAACCATATAGGTGCAAAGAGTTTCTTTTTTTATTAAATCATTTTATTGGGACTCATACAAGTCTTATCACAATCCATACATACATCAATTGTGTAATGCACACTTATACATTCGTTGCCCTCATCATTCTCAAAATTTGCCTTCTGCTTGGGTTCCTGGAATCAGCTCCTCATTTTCCTTTTTTCCCCTCCCCTCTCCCTCCCCGGTCCCCCCTCCCTCATGAACCCTTAATAATTTATAAATTATTGTTTTATCTTATCCTTCACTGCCCAGCATCTCCCTTCACCCAATTTTCTGTTGCCCATCCCCCAGAGAGGCGGCTATATGCAGATCCCCATGATCGGTTCCCCCTTTCTACTCCCCCTTTCCTCCCAGTGTCGCCACTCTCACCATTGGTCCTGAGGGGTTCATATATCCTAGATTCCCTGTGTTTCCAGTTTCTATCGGTACCACTGTGCAGCCTCTGGTCTAACCAGGTTTGCAAGGTAGAATTGGGATCATGATAGTTGGGGGGGAGGAAGCGTTTAAGAACTAGAGGAAGGTTGTGAGTTTCATTATTGCTACACTGAACCCTGAGTGACTCATCTTTTCCCCACTACCCTTCTGCAAGTGATGTCCAGTTGTCTACAGATGGGCATTGGGTCCCCATCATGCACTCCCCTCATTCACGATGATATGATTTTTCCCCCTGCCTTTGGTGCTTGAAAACCGGTCCCCTCGGCCCTTCATGATCACACATGTTGCTGTGCTGCTTCCATGTGGGCTTTGTTGCTTCTGGGCTGCATGGCCGCTTGTTTACTTTTAAGCCTTTAAGTCCCCAGACGCTATATCTCTCGATAGCCGGGCACCATCAGCCTTCTTCACCACACTTACTTATGCACACATTCGTCTTCAGCTTATATGTGGGAAAGGTAAGTCATTCACAAAAAAAGAGCCAATTGAGCATGGAGAGAAGTACAGATGAGGGAGTTACATGCCACACCACAGGAAGATCCCCAAAGAACCAAGGAAATGAAGCAGGAAAGAGACAAGCACCTTCCCCAGAGACAATACCTTCCTCCAGAGCTGGTGCCCGAAGTTTGGACAGCAAGTTTCCTACACTGCAAGAAAGTAAATTTCTGTTTGTTAAAGCTATCCACTTGTAGTAGCTTTCTGTTATAGCAACTTTTCTGTTACGGCAGCAGCTAAGACATCAGCTGGTATTTCAGTTGTAGCAGCAGCTAAGACACCACCTAAATATAGATAGAATAATTATTAATATTTTCCACATTTGCTTTATTTCACTATTTTTCTGAACCAGTTGACTATCAATTTCAGAAATCATATTTTATTCCCATAACCTACAACCATAATATGTTAAGATATCCTCCTACATAAACACAATACTTCACACATTAGAACTTATGTCATATCTTTTAATAGCCATGACCATTTAGTGTTTCAAACCAGCATCCAATAAAGTTTCACCATTACATTTGGTAGCTAATCAAGAACATCCTTTCAACTTAAAAAAAAGTCACATGTAAATCAACTTTAAAAATGTCACATGTAAATCATACTACATACTGTATCATTCCCTTTACATAAAATTCTGGAAAATGCAAACACTTTTGGTAACAGAAAACATTGGTTGTATGGCAATGAAGAGAGGATGGGAAGTAAAAAGAATGTATTACAAAGATGTCTGAAGAAATACTTTGAGGTGCAGTATTTTGATTAAAGTGATGGTTTCACAGTTCTATCTTGGATCAAAACTGATCCAACTGTACATATGTACAAAGTATTACATATCCATTACATCTCCATTAAACTGTAAGAGGTTGAAGAGGGCTAGAAATATAGTAACAGGAAAAAGAAGTCCCCCCAAAAGGATAATTTGGGATGTCTTGGAAAATCCAGGCTGCCTGGGAACTGTGTTTCTAAGCAATCACCAAGTCTTTTTCCTGCTTATTTCTCCTTTTAAAAAATCACTTTATTAGGGGCTCATACAACTCTTATCACAATCCATACATACATCAATTGTGTAAAGCACATTTGTACGTTCATTGCCCTCATCATTCTCAAAACATTTGCTCTCCACTTAAGCTCCTGGCATCAGCTCCTAATTTTTCCCCTCCCTCACCACATACCCCTCCCTCATGAGCCCTTGATAATTAATAAATTATTATTTTGTCATATCTTGCACTGTCCGATGTATCCGTTCACCCACTTTCTTTTTGTCCATCTCCCAGGGAGGAGGTCACATGTAGATCCTTATAATCGGTTCCCCTGCTTATTTCTTCGACATCGTGTTTTTACCTCCATCACTTTACAATGGATTTAGAAATACAGATCTTAAGTGATGGCAATTGTTTCTATGTTTTACTCTACATCGTGAAAGTCCTTGAAAAGAATTTTTAAAACATTGAAAATACATTTTAATTTAAAAATAAAAAGAAGTTCAATAGCTCCCACTTGCCTCCTAAATTAAACGTAGAGACCATTCACACAAGGGCCTAATCTTTGTAGCTTTTTCCCCCTACTACCTATAATAATTCATTTTATGTGCTAACTTGGCTAAGCTATAACCATTCCAACTAACTGCCTTTGAATGGATACCAACTCAAAGCAACCCCATAGTACCGGGTAGAACTGCCCCTGTGGGTTTCCGCGTCTGTCACTCTTTACGGGAGTACAAAGCCTCCTCTTTCAAACTGCTGACCTCATGCACACATAACACCCTGCCATCGGGGCTCCTCCGTCAAGAGTTACACTCTTGGAAGCACACGAGGCCAGGCTATGGTGCCCAGCTATTTGGACAAACTCTATTCTAGATGCTGTTACTTCAATTTACCTAACATTTAAATCAGTTGAGCTCAAATAAAGCAGATCACTCTTTACAGTGTGAGTCTTGTCCAACCAGTAGAAGGCCTTAGGGAGTAAAACATGAGGTTCCCCTACAAACAACAACAAAACTCACTGCTTCAAAGTTGATTCCAACTCCTAGCAATCCTGTAAGTCAGAGTAGAACTGCCCCTGTGGGTTTCCAAGACTGCGAGTCTTTACTGGAGTAGAAAGCCTCCTCTTTCTCCTGAGGAGAAGCTGGTGGTTTTGAACTGTTGACATACAACCCTAGTGTATGTCCGCCACTACACCACTAGCCCTCCTCCAGGGAGAATAATTCCACCTTAACGTTGTAAATAAGACATCCTGGCCTACCAGCTTCACATAAACCCGCCAGAGGTCCTAGCCTGTTGTGACTAAGACACTTCAAAAAACTCAAAACTCACTGACACGGAGTCAATACCCACTTGGAGCAGCCCTATAGAAGAGGGTAGAACTGTCCCTGTGTTTTTGAAATTGTAACTGTGTATGGGAGTTGAAAGCCTCTTCTTTCTCCTGAAAAGGAGCTGGTGGCTTCAAACTGCTTACCTTGTATATCCCAACCCAACATGTAAGCACTGGGCCCCAGGGCTCCTTGCCTGTTCCCAGCTTGAGAGCCCTGCCTCTTATTTGCAGACCTCTGGTCTGCATTATGCTGCCTTCCTCTATCCTATCCTTTCTGCTTTAAGATGCCTCCTTTGCCCAAGTTGGCTCTTCTCCCTTTAACATTTTTAAGCAAAAATTCAACTCATCATTTTAGGCACCTTGCTGATCGCTCTTCTTAACTAGATGTGTGGTTCTCACTTTATAATCCCTTAGTTTATACCACGCTTACTGCTCTTTCAAGGGACACCCCAAAACCTCAGGGACCAAATATTTTCAAACACCAGACTCCAAATTTCACTCATTGTACATTCCGTATATACTCGAATATAAGCCGATCTGAGTATAAGCTGAGGTACCTAATTATTACCTGGGAAACCAGAAAAACTGATTAACTCGAGTAGAAGCTTAGGGTGGAAAATGCAGAAGCTATTGGTGAGTTTCAATAATCAAAACGAATGAAAATAAAATGACTAAAAATTGAGACATCAGTGGGGTACTGTATTTAAATATTTATTTTACATAAAAAACATAAATAAAAGGACAAGTCATTTAACATCAGTAAACCAGCACAGTAAGTGAAAAATAGGTTCAACAAAAACAATAAGTTATCAACAATGATACCTTAAGAGTACTATTCCCTGAGCTCAATCAGCAACCAAGCTAAAATGTAAAGAGTTAAAGTCCTTCCAAACTGGATATCTCATCATCATCCGTATCCCAATGAAGAGAGAGCTTCAGCTGGTGTGAGGTCATCATAGACGCTGTCCTCACTGAGATCGCCGTCATCACCATCACTGCTGTCATTTTCATATAAAGTGCAGTCTTCACTGCCATCCATAGCATTACTAATACCACATTTCTGGAAGGCACGTCGCACCATGTCTTCTGGAATGTCTTCCCATGCATCTCGAACCCACTTTGCTATTTATTAACTCTATGTCAGGCTTCATGAGATTTCCCCCTTTTGTTAGTCGGGCTTGACCAGATGACATCCACTCATGCCACATCCTTCGCACATGATCTTTAAAAAGCTTATTCAAAGATACATCCAGAGGCTGCAGTACAGATGTAAGCCCACCTGGAATAACGGCTAAAGTAACTTTTCTAGATTTTGCCAATTTTTTTTAATGTCATCCAATAGGTGGTCTCTGAATATATCCCAAACAAGTAGCGATGGCTTTTTCTTTAAGGTTGCTCCTGGTCTTCAGTTCCAAATTTCTTCCAGCCATTTTTTCCCCATCTTCATCCATCCAGCCTTTAACATGTGCACGCACAGTAATTCTTGGTGGGAAATTGATCTTTTTAGGCAAGGTCTTTTTTAAAAAAAATAATGACAGGGGAAAAAAAATAAAAAAAATAATGACAGGACGCAGCTTAGTTCCATTAGCCAAACATGATAGAACAACTGTAAAGTGTTGGGTTTTTTTTCATTTCCTGTGATTTTGAGAAAAATGGTTTTTTCTCTAAAACTTGCCACAGTTTTGTTGCTTGGAAGATCAAAAGTCATGGCAGTTTCATCCACATTCCCAATATCTGCCAGGTCACAATTATAAATCCTTCTTTGTTTTATAATAAATGACTGGAATGACATAATTTTTTCTTCAAGGTCATGTGGCAATTTCTGGGAAATCTTTGTTCTTTGTCTCAAACATAGTAGGCCAAACCTATTCATGAAGTTGGTATGCCATCCTGCTGATGCAGCAAATTTTTCAATGCCTGGTGCTTTATAGTTGTCATCCTTAGCCATTTGTATCGTACGTATGCGGACTCCCATGCGTGTTTCACAGTAACCATTTTGACGACACTCCATAACCCATTTAAGCAATTTACTCTCTAGAGCCGCCCCCCCCCCCCAAAAAAAAAGACATTAAACCACCACGAGCTTTTTTAGCTTTGGAATCTGTTCCAAGTCAGCTTTCATTTTCCGCCACTCCCTCACTTGCTTTTCATCAATATAGAATTCCCTACTTGCAATACTGTTATTGCTCTCTTCTGCTCCTGGCACAACTTTCATTTTGAAACCAGCCTCATATGAGCGGCGTTTTTGTTTTGGTTCAAGAGTATCCATTTCTAATAGGTTAAAAAAACACAAGACTTTTGTGATAAGAGTGGTATGAGCCCCTAATAAAATGTTTAACACAAAAACAAAAAAAACCCCAACAACAACAAGACTTTGAAAAAGAACTTTCAAGGTAATGACGCCCCACCCTTCCCCAAGACGTGTTAGCCGGGAGGAAGGGGGGGGAGCCTGTGCGGGCGGGGGATGCAGGATGTGAATTAACAGAGACCAGAGGGGAGAGACAGAGCACAGCCACAGACAGACACATCCTTACCAGTTCAGCTGCCAACGTAAGTGAATCACTACGGGTGCTTCTGCGAATTGGAGCCGTCCGCATCATAGGACAGCTCTGATTGGTTAGACGTGAGTAAACAAACATTCATAGGCCTGCAGTGTCAGTGGGGTTTTTAAGGAACAGTGGCGAAATGGCAATCACCCACGAGATAAAAGGCGCTTGTCCCGTTACCTCAGGGGGCCCACTGACCCCGTGTATAAGCTGAACCCCCAAAACTTGGCTTATACAGGAGTATATATAGTATTTCTTTTGCCTCTTTTTAACCCAGAGCTACCCACCCTCCTTTTCTTGATTGCTTCTTGTCTAGTGGTCCACATTCAGTACATATTACAGAATCTCATTATGGTGGCAAAGTGGTTACACATTGGGTTGCTAGCCTCAAGGTCAGCAGTTCCAAGCCTCCAGTCTCCACTGAGAGGAAGATGAGGCTCTCCACTTCTGTAGAGAGTTACAATCTCAGAAATTCACAGGGGCAGTTCTACCCTGTCCTGTTAGGGTCACTGCGAATTGGAATGGACTAGATGACAGTGAGTTTTGAGTATAGGGTCAAAATCAATGCATAAAACAATGGAAAATGTTTTCATAGAGACAGGGTAATTAATGAATTTTCTTATATCTCAGGCCCCACCATCCGCCACTCTCTCACAAACTGCCGGTTGACAAAGGCTCACTCATCATGTACCCCCCGTAGCACCTAACCCAGCCCGGGGAGTCCTGGGCAGTCCTTCAGTCAACAGTTCCTCAGGACAGCAGTGGAACCGAGCAGCAGCGGGCATTGAGGCACCCAAGCGGTGAAAACGAACGAAGGGGAAAATGAGTAACTGGTCTGTATTAAAAAGAGAAGATTTTCTCCAAGACCAAGAACTTGGGCTGCGTTCTACAAGTCAAACTAGACCACCAAAAGGCTGGGAGTGAGGCTGGGGGTGGGACAAGGGGCAGGGCACTATCTTAAATAGTTCTCATTAAAAATGGGGGGGGGGCGTGCCAATAACCATCGTTGAGAATAATTGAAATCACCTTGGCTCCTTCTTATCCTTGGTGGAGAGAGTTTGTGCCACAAACAGCTGTACATTCCTGTCAGGTCACCCAATCTTCCAGCTCTGGGAGTCATTCCTGGCAGCTGGGAAGAAAAGAATCGTCTGTTTGCGGTGCGCCCATTCCTTGTGACTCAGTAATCGTTCTGACAGCCTCAGCTTTTAAAATAAAAATCTGTGAGCATAGTCAGTGATGAGTGGGGTCTCTCAGTACTCCCACTGTGTTTGTGTATTAAGCAAAGATTTCATTATTCAGTTCATTTCTTCAGGCATCCTGATTTCCATAGCCTGTTTTCTAGTCTGGCTAAAACCGGTTTAGACCTCATGACTTTGTAAATTCATGCTTGGCAGAGACAGTGCTTCCAGGGGGAAAAAAAAACATTCCTTTCTAAGTACATGTTCATGTTCTTACCAGCATTGTTTCCTTTTTTCATTTTAACTAATCGTTTATGGCATTTGGGGGTGAAGTTTACACAGCGAGTTGGGCTCCAATCTCCACAACAAATTGCTCAGCAGCACTTTAGTTACATTCTTCCCGATCTTGACAATATGGTGTCTGTGTCTGTGATGCTATTTGGTTAATGTGTTCTATTTTTAGCATTACCGTTATCAGGAGATAAATACGATCAGAGTTCAAATGGCGTGGATAAGTGCTCCCTGGATAAAAAGATAAATTCTTGCAACTTAAATTAGGGCACCACTGACATTAATTATAGCGGTGGGCCATCTCTTTAGCTCCATCTTAAGGGTGAACGGTAATGAATGAAATGAACGGTAATGAAAAAACGCAATGACTTATACAACGTGAAATATTCTCACCTGAAATAAAACAGATTTGAGCCTGAAGAGAAATTCCTCATTTTAGTAACCCAACAACACCTAACACATACAAGATGTATGTTGCCTGGCCACGGAGAATAAATCGGCCAATGATGCGGCCTATGCCTTACATCTTCATTTGCATCAATATTACTGGTGATTCATAAATTATCTTCTGAAAGTTTAACTACAATTTTAGATGTTATTACTGGCTATAAAAACTAAATACAAGCAACAAATGTACTCGACACAATGGATGGATTTTGATGAGTGCTACGAGCCCCCAATAAAATGATTTAAAATAAAAATTAAGACAAGCACACAAAAACATTGCCATGCAGTTGAGTCTGACTCATAGTGACCCCATATGACAAAGTCGTAGTGCCTCATTGGGGCCCCAGGGCTGTAGTGTTGACAGGGGCAGATGACCTCATCTGTTTCTCACAGAGTGACCGGTGGGTTCAAACCATGAACCTTTTTGTTAGCCACTTCAGCACTGTGCCAGCAGGGCACATCGTTGTTTGTTTTTCTGACCACATTGCTATTAGGAGCCGTCGAGCTGGTTCAACCTCATACTGTGCACCAGACTGAGACCCGGCGCCCCTCGCAGTTGTTCTGTCTGAGCCCATGGCTGCAGCCACGGGGTCCATCCATCTCCTTAAGGCTCTTGTTCTTCTTCACTGGCCTCTACTTGATTTCTCAGGCAGTCGCTTGCTAGGAAGGATGATCTGGATGGGCTCCCGATTCAAGAAACAAACGGAGTTTGCTTTTTAAGGCAAAGTGCATTTCTCTTGCTTCGTCTAATTGCGTAGTGACAAAGTAGAACAGGATGCGCACGGGAATCCAGTTTACAATGGAAAGGGAACCAGTTGGTCTGAAAATTGCCAGAGCAGTGGCGGGTGCCACTGATCTCACAGTTGTTGATGTAAGCAAGTGGTTTCCTCAGAGCAGAAAGAAAAGGCACTTCTACGAAGTATCTGAAACCATTCCAAACCTTAAATCAAGGGGCACCATCTTGCTAGTCATGTCTATTGCAGTACGAATGGACTCAGCACCTATCACTACGTCAGATCTTTATTCAGAACACTTCATTGAGTTGGGTCTAACTGCTCAGGAGGGTTTTTTTTGGTGTAAACTTCGTGGAAGCAGATCACCAGGCCTTTCCTCCTTGACACCACCGGTTGTGTTCAAACCCCCAAGCTTGAGATTGCAGTCGGGGATAGTCTATAGTGTTTAATCCATGTGCGTTGGTGAAATGTTAGCTCAACTCCGTCACTCCAGGATATATTAAAGGAGCTACCATACTAGGCAAATGAATGAATGTCATATATATCCAAGGTGTCATTATTTAGAGTTGATCTTGTTTTGAGTAAATCATCTAAGGATCCCTGGTGGCACAATGGTTAAGCGAACAAAAACAAAATCACAGTTGGAGCCCACCAGCAGCTGCCTGGGAGAGAGATGTGGCAGTGTGCTTCTGTCCAGATCGGTCACCTTGGGAAGACTGTGGAGCAATTCTGTGCAGTCCGACGGGGTCAGACTTGACTTGCTGCCAACTGAAGCACCAGGCAATGTGTGATATAGAAAGAAAAGGAACTAACTGCTCCCTGTTCTGAGAACTGCACACGAGAGCTTTTTTATTTTCCTGACCACAGATTCTTCAGTAGAGCAAATGTTCGCCTGCCAAAAAAGACAGAGAAAAACTTGACGGAGAGTGATAATTAAGTAGGAATTGAAAATAGATTGGGGACCAAATGAAAGATTCAAACACGAGAGCAAATGTATGCAATCAGTAGCAGGAGCTCAACAAAGGCGAAGACAAAACAGCCCATGTGGCTGGTAAATGGTGTAAGGAGGATGGGCTTGTGCATGGTTCTGAAAGTCATCAGAGACACACTATCACCACTCAGGACTGCACAAAGGACAGAGGTTGGCTATCCCTCTCACCTATCCCCATGGGTCCCCCCGGATTCAAACACAACTAGCCTAGCTGGCCTCTCTCTAAGATTTCCTGAGTTCTGTTTTTGAATGCAGTGGCGACCGGAAACAGGGACGAAGGCGGCATCTCACTTGCTGCTTAAAGCAAAACACAGCATGGGCTTTTGCCAACTAGGATGCCTTGCTCCTCACAAAAGCAAGGCAGAGTCACACTGGCCCTTCCTGTTTCCACACCCATTGCTCCCACTGGCCTTTGCGCACTCCCTTTAAGCCTTCCACTCTGCCCTGGATAGATACAGTAAGTTGCTTTTTCCTGTACACTAATTGCAAGACAACTACTGGTCAAGGAAGTGACATGAGTCTCCCTGAATTATGCATTCCTCCACATAAAGAGAGCCCAGACTGTAATTTAGGAGCTGGGAGCTATAACCTACATAAAATAGGTCAACAAGTCTTCTTAAAGAAGGAATTGATTTGGAGATAATGCTTTCTGATCAGAAGATAAAGTTATTGGGACAGCCACATAGTGTGTCTCAACCTAATTTCCCACCTCGGTGACACAAGAATTGTCCTTGATGACACCAGTTCCAATAAAGATAGAGCAAGAAAAGGAAGGCATACGCAATGTATAAACTATCATCACCAACATTATCCTTATTTCTCTCTAATAAATATATACATAGATACAGATTCCCCAACAGGAGCACAGGAAAGTGCCTACATATTTTTAGGGTGTAATTCAGCCCTGAGTATGACGTTGAAAGACTGGAAAGATTACAGGTGTGCTTTCAAGTTGAGCACGCTGTGAACCCCAAGGCCATAGCCGAGCTGGTTGTGCACTGCACAACTCCAATCACAGAACTTGAGAACTGGGGCTTTAATCAAGGCTTGACGGGTAACTATTTCAAATCCCACTTTCCGTAGTAAACTCCTAAATGGTTAAGTAAACTAATCAGTTTGAGAAGAACAGCAAATGGAGTTAATAAAAGGGCTTTCTACCTCAGAGTTTTAGCTAAGCCTTTTTCATTAAGTTATAAAAACACATACTCTGTCCTCCTGCATCGACTATCTAACTCATTATCTGACATTCTGCATCTAGGACAATAGTAAAAAGAGGCATTGTTGATGTACGCCTGGCAATAATGAACACTGAGGTGCCAGGTGGCTCTGATGTTATATTATGTCATATGGGTAGGTCCCGATGATTCTCAGTGGTTTGGCAGCTGTGTAAGGATGCAATTGTCCTCCATTTGGTGATCTGACTTAGACATCCTCCATTTTCACTAATGCCAATCTTCATACAACGTTCTGGCCTTTGGAACCTAAGTATGTCAGGAATTAAGGAGAGAGTTTATACGCAAAGGTTAAAACTCAAAGTGCAGGAGTGTTAGCATCGCACGAACACTTAGTTTGAATGTGAACTATTTTACAGCCAAGAAAGGGCTAAAAATATGTGAAGTCATAACTTCCATTCTGAGACTAACCGCAACAAAATGTCTCCTAAAATACTAAATAAATAAAATAGCTGTCCTAAGAAAACAGGAAGTTTCTTCTTCGTGAAGACAAATTTTGCTCGCAAAAGAGAGAGTTGGAAAAGAATGTACTTCCGGAGATCTGGTCTACTTGAAGGCAGGGAATTCTCATCTGAGCATTTGGATATTTTCCAGGATTTCTCTCCCTTAAGTTACAGTCAATAGGAACGGTAACAAAAAAGAAAAACATGCAAAAGTTATTCTAATCTTAATCTGGAAGAATAAACAAGTGAAAAATAGCTTGCATATTCTAAATCGCAATGAGGCAAGGAGCTAACTTTTTTTTTTTTTAATTTTAACACTTTATTGGGGCTCATACAATTCTTTTCACAGTTCATATATATACATACATCAATTGTATAAAGCACATCTGTACAGTCTTTGCCCTAATCATTTTTTTCTCTTTTCTTCTTTTACATTTTATTAGGGACTCATACAACTCTTACCACAATCCATACATATACATACATCAATTGTATAAAGCACATCCATACATTCCCTGCCCCAATCATTCTCAAGGCATTTGCTCTCCACTTAAGCCCCTTGCATCAGGTCCTCTCTTTTTTCCCCTCCTCCCTCCCCCTTTCCCCCTGGCAAGGAGCTAACTTTACTAGACCTTAAAACATAATATAAAGCAGTAATAATTAAAACATTGTGGTTACTGATATGAAAATTAAATTTTAAAAATCTCTCATTGGAACTTAATAATCCATAAATAAATATGTAGAATCACATATTTAAAGATAGCACATAAAATGGGAAGGAAAGATCATTCCATAAATTGTAATTTGAACAATCTGTGGAAAGACCAACTCATATTTTTAACTCACATCCTGAGTAAACAATAAAGGTTAAAATATAAAGAATGAAGGAAAACCAAGCTCTAGATGAACTAAAGGAAAACAAAATGAAATGTTGTTCAAGTCTCGGGAATAAGTATGAATTGGTAAGCCTAGAAGCAATAAAGGAAACACAAAATTTACAACATAAGTTTGAAAGGCAAAATAGATTTTAAAAAGCAACGTCAAGCTAATAAACATGATCACTTGTGAGATGAGGTTAATAACTCCAAAGAATTTAATTAACTAAGAATAAAAATTACTCAACCCTTAACTAGGTAAATGAGCAAAGGGCACGAGCAGAGAAAGATGAGGCTTCCTACAGTCTCAGAAGCTCCCAGAGGCAGTTCTACCCTGTCCTCTGGGCCACCATTGAGGTCACATCATCTCTAGGACAGTGACAATCATATCCAAGAAAAGTTCTATCTCATTTGTGATGTAAAGAAGCAATGCACAAAAGCAAACGGCATTTTTCATCTATTAAATAGACAAGGCTAAAAAGCAATGATACTTGTTTACAAGTATTTTTTCAAGGGATGATACTTTGTTTCGATGCTACTCTTTAAAGGCAAAGACAATGAAACAGTGATGTGAAGGATAAAGGAAACAGACCCGTTCAAGGCTTCCCCCAGCATTTCACCTTTGAGAAATGAACACACTTGACAAAAGACATCAAATGTAAATTTTAACAGCATTATTTATCCTGGTTCAATTCTAACAGACTATTGTGTCAATTTCTCTGTGATTAATACAATCTTTTCTTTTTCAAAAGAAAGAAAGAAAGAAAAAACATCCGAATCTTTTATCCAGGGTCATAATCCTGGAGATAAATGAAATAATCAAGGGTACAGAAGAAAGTACCTCATAGAATATTATGCCTGATTATAAAAGACTGGAAGCAACCAAGTTATATAACAATCAGGAACTTTTTAAGTAAAGTATAGAACTTTGCAAGTGTAGGAATTCAATGAATCGGCTTTATTTTAAAACTATTTTGTTGGCATATAGTTCACGTACCATACAATTCAATAGTTCAATCACATCAAGAAAAGCTGTACAACCATCATCACAATCAATTTTAGAAGATTTTCTTTATTTGTATGCATAATCATTAGCTCTCCACTTTTCCCAACCTTCCGTGACATAGCTTTAACTGAACCATTAATTCAGTTACTGAATTGTAGATTTACCTATCCAAGATTACATATATGGAAAGTCATTCAAAAGAAATAAAAAACAATCAACAGCAAAGTAAATAGATAAAACCTTTAATTGAAAAAAAATCAGAAAATATTAAAAAATGAGAACAATATCATTTGCTCTCCCTTTTGGGTCTGCAGCAATCTACTTTCCAGTGCATTCTGCAAGACAGCCAGTCTAGTCAAGTCTCTGGTCCATGGTCAGAGTGGACTCATGAGGGGCTGAATCCACAAGTATTTCCCTTTCACTTAAAAAAAAAAAAAGGAAACAGTGTTTCATGGTTTCTCCATGGATGTGTTTTGATTAACAAAACACAAGCAAGCCTAAATGGGATTTACAACGATGGAATATAAATAAAAGGGATTTATAAATGATGGAATATTATTCAGTAAATATGATCACTAACTAAATAGATTTGGGTGATCAATTTTGCTGAGTAGTAGTTCACCTTATGGACTTCATTTATTCACCAAGTGAATTGGAATGAATGCACCAGTAAACAGACAGTGAGATTCTAGAAATTCAAACAGGATTCAAAAGAGGACGTGGAACAAGGGGTATCATTGTTGACATCAGATGAACTTTGACTGAAATCAAATTATGTCAGACGGGTGTTTGCTTTTGTTGTCTTGACTATAAAATCTGATCATGTGGATCATAACAAACTCTGGATAACGTTGAGAAGGATGAGAATTCCACAATGTGTCACTGTGTTTGTGGAAACCTGTACACAGACTACAGGGCAGTTGTTTGAACAGAACCAGGGAGACTGCATGATGCAAAATCAGGAGAGATGTGTGTCAGGGTTATATCCTTGCATTACACTTATGCAATCTGTATGCCAAACAAAGAACCCAAGAAGCTGGACTATATGAAGAAGAATGCGGCGCCAAAATTGGAGGAAGGTTTTATAAGCAACCTGTGATGTGCACCTGACACACCTTGCTTGCTGCAAGGGAGGAGGATCTGAAGCACTTGCTGCTGTAAATCAAGGGCTGCAGCCTTCAGTGTGGGTTGCAACTGATATGGCTGGTCTATTGTAAGCAAGGGGCTAAAGGCATGGAATAAGATTAGTGTGGTAAGATGCCAGACCAAACCAGGCCATAGGTCATGATAGGGAGGCTGACTTTTATTTAAAACGCAACTTCAAACCATTGAAAAGTTCTAAGCTGAAAAGTGACCTGACCTGATTCTGATTGATTCGTTACTCTTTCCCTTTGCCATTTTTCAAAACCAATCAGGGTGTCCTTTGCTATCCCTCAGGAGTTTTTGAAATATATTTAAACCATTCATTATAAATGCCCGGGTTTGAACATTTTGACTTGTTTTCAGCTTTGGCAATTATTTGTATCAATGCTTTCAATATTTCATCTTGGACCGGTGGGGGTCTCTTAAAGCTGTTCTTTGAACCACCTTGGTCGTCTCGGGATTGCTTCAGGGCCTTGTGGTATGGCAAGATTTTCCGGGCTAACCTTGTACACTTCTTGCCACATATCTATCATCAACATATTCGCCAAGGAACTCAGATTCCATTTATTGGGAAATGATATTTAGGAGTCATCGTTCTGGGTGTGATTTTAAAATCCCTGCTTCCCTGTGGAGAATAGAACACAGGAGAAACAAGTGGAATTGGAGGGATTGGTTAGGAGGCAGGTGAATTAGTTCAGGCGAGAGGCAATGCCATCTGGATTGAGCTATTGACCAATGAACTGAGTAAACATTGATTTGAAATTTATTTTGGCAGATAAACCCCTCAGGACCAACAATGAGAGTAGCAATACCAGGAAGGTAAGGGGAAAGTGGGGGGAGAAAGGGGAAACAGATCACAATGATCTACATATAACACCCTCCTCTGGGGGATGGACAGCAGAAAAGTGGGTGAAGGGAGACATTTGTCAGTCTTGGCATGAGAAAATAATAACAATTTATAAATTATGAAGAGTTAATGAGGGAGGGAGAGTGGGGGAGGCAGGGGAAAAATGAGGAGCTGATACCAAGGGCTCAAATAGAAAGAAAATATGTTGACCAGAGACACAGTGTGGGAATTGCACCTAATCTGATCCCACCACAATGAGGCAAAACACTAAGGGGTGCAACAGAACAGCAAGGGAATGGAGCGGTGAGGTTCCCAGGGAATGCTGAAGGTGGACTTTGGGGCCAGGGCGTGGTGCCCTGACTGGACTGGAAAAAACTCCTAAAGGCCAACAAACAATCTTTGAACTAACTACAAGCTTTTCTTTCTTGTCTTTTGTTTTTGTCATTGGTTTGTTGTTTTGTTGTATATTGTTGCTTGGTTTTGCTCTGTCTTGTTTTTTGCACGTTATTATCTCCGCAGGTCTCTCTAAATAAGATAGGCTGGATGAACAATCTGGAGAAGAAAACAACGGGACCGACACTTCCAGGGGACATGGGAGAAGGGGAGGTGGGGAAAGGTAGTGGTTTTAACAAACCCAGGGACAAGGGAACAACAAGTGATCCAAATCTGTGGTGAGGAGGGTGTGGGAGGCCTGGTAGGGTGTGATCAAGGGTAATGTAATGAAGAGGTATTGCTGAAACCCAGGTGGGGACTGAGCATGATAGTGGGACAGGATGAAAGTCAAAGGAAATAGAGGAAAGAGCTGGGAGGCAAAGGGCATTTATAGAGGTCTAGATAAAGACATGTACATATGCAAATACATTTATATATGAAATCGGAAAATTGATCTATGTGCATATATTTGTAGGTTTAGTATTAAGGTAGCAGAAGGACACTGGGCCTCCACTCAAGTACTCCCTCAATGCAAGAAGAATTTCTTCTATTAAATTGGCACTCTGTGATGCTCACCTTCCCAACACAATCACTCAAGACAAAGTGGGTGAATAAGCAAATGTGAAGAAAGCTGATGGTGCCTGGCTATCAAAAGATATAGCGTCTGGGTCCTTAAAGGTTTGAAGGTAAACAAGCGGCCATATAGCTGAGAAGCAACAAAGCCCACATGGGAGAAGCCCATCAGCCTGCGTGATCACAAGGTGCCAAAGGGATCAGTTATCAGGCATCAAATAACAAAAAATCATATCATTGTGTGCTCACCTCCATGATACGATCGCCAAAGACAAATGGGTACATAAGCAAATGTGGTGAAGAAAGCTGACGGTGCCCAGCTATCAAAAGATATAGTGTCTGGGGTCTTAAAGGTTTGAAGATAAACAAGCAGCCATCTAGCTTAGAGGCAACAAAGCCCACATGGAAGAAACACACAAGCCTGTGCAATATCACGAGGTGTCGAAAGGATCAGGTATTAGGCATCATCAGAACAAAAAATCTTACCATAGTGAATGAAGGGGGGATGTGCAGAGTGGAGACCCAAAGCACATTTGTAGGCCACTGGACATCCTCTTACAGAAGGGTCTCAGGGAGGAGATGAGCCAGTCAGGGTGCGAAGTAGCAACGATGAAAAATACAACTTCCCTCTGGTTCCTAAATGCTTCCTCCCTCCCCCAACCCCCACTCCCCCACTATCATGATACCAATCCTACCTTACAGATCTGGCTGGACCGGAGGATGTACACTGGTGCAGATGGGGGTTGGGGGTGCAGGGAGTCCAGGGTGGCTGATCCCTTCGGGACCAGTGGTGTGAATGGCAATATTGGGAGGGTAAAGGGAGGGTGGGTTGGAAAGGGGGAATTAATTACACAGATCTACATATGACCTCCTTCCTGGGGGACGGACAACAGAAAGTTGGGTGAAGAGAGACGTTGGACAGGGCAAGATATGACAAAATAATAACTTATAAATTATCAAGGGTTCATGAGAGAGGGGGGAGTGGGGAGGAAAAATGAGGACCTAATGCCAGGGGCTTAAGTGGAGAGCAATATTTTGAGACTGATGAGGGCAATGAAGGTACAAATATGCTTTACACAATTGATGTATGTATGGATTGTGATAAGAGTTTTATTAGCTCCTAATAAAATGATTTTTTTTAAAAGAAGCAAATGTTTAGAGAATAATGATGGCAACAAATGTACAAATCTGCTTGACACAATGGATGTATGTATGGATTGTGATAAAAGCTGTATGAGCCCCCAATAAAATGATTTTTTTCAGAAAAGAAAGAAATCTGTTTTGATAGTCTGGCAAATGCATTTGCTGTTAGGTTTTATATTGAGAATGAAAGACAAGCAAAACTTAAAGTCAGTTCGAAGTTTCAGGAGGAAGGAGAGAATGATAGGTAATATCAATATCAAAACAACGAATATTCTGAGAAAAATTTAAAGACTACTTCAAATCCAATGGAGTCTTACCTGGTGGTACTGTCGAATAAGCACCGAATTGCTAACCACAGGTGGTGGCGGCAATGGTGGCATTGAGTCACTTCCCATTAATAGCAACCATATATACAACAGAATGAAACACTGCCTGGTCCTGTGCCATCCTCACAATTGTTCTTAAGAGCCCATTGTTTCCGCCACTGTGTTAATCCATTTTGATGAGGGCCTTCCTCTTTTTTGCTGTCCCTCTATTTTACCAAGAATGATATTCTTCACCAGAGACTAGTCTCTCCTGACTACATGTCCAAAGTATGTGAGATGAAGCCTTGGTATCCTTGCTTCTTAGGGGCACTTTGGCTGTTCTTCTTCCAAGACAGATCTGTTTGTTCTTTTGGCAGTCCATGCACTTTCACTATTCTTTGCCAGCACCGTAATCTAAATGCATTGATTCCTTTTCAATCTTCCTTATTCAGTGTCCAACTTTCACTTGCATATGGGGCAATTGAAAATACCAGGGCTTGGGGCAGGTGCACCTTAGTCTTCAAAATAACAAGGTGGTTCAAGTCCACCAGCCTCCCTGAGAGAGAGCTAGCATGCTATCTACTCCTTTAAAGATTTGTAGGCCACTTTGAGTTGGAACTGATTCAGTGGCAGTGAGTTTATTTCAAATATGCCTGTTCTTTGGTGATTCTCATGTTACTGTGATACTGGTAGCCATGTCACTGGTCTTTCACAGACCACTAGGATGATTCATGATGGACATGCTTCAGTAGAGCATCCAGATTAAGACAGACTAGGAGAAAGACCTAGCAAATATGTTTTGGATGCTTGCAGAATACTGTCTGATATCATGCTGGATGATGAACTCCCAGATCGGAAGGCGCTCAAATACCACTGGAGAAGAACGCTCTCCTGAAAGTACAGTCGGTGAAGAGGAAGGACTTTCATTGGCTGATGGGCTCAAGGATAGAAAGAAACAACTGAAAACATTTCATCAACAGTTGTAATCTGAGTGTAGGAAGTGTAGATCTAGGAAAGTTGGAAGTCATCAAAAATGAAATGGAACACATAAAGCCTGATATCCTAGACATTAGTGAGCTGAAGTTAACTGGTATTGACCATTTTGAATCAGATAATAATATGGATGGTTTACTATGCTAGATAAATGATAAATTCAAGAGAAACGGTGTTGTATTCATCATTAAAAATAATTTTTAAAAAAAAAGAAAATTTCAAGATCAACATTTTTAAGTTCAACGCTGTGTCATAGGGGAGTATCTGTATGCCTACAGGGAAAACCAGTGAATACAACTGCATTCAAATTTATGTAAGAACCGCTAAAGCCAGTGATGAAGAAGTTGAAGAATCCTACAAACTTCTTCAGTCTGAAATCAAACATGCAATCAACATGCGTTGATAGTTACTGGTGACTGAAAGTAGAAAGTTGGAAACAAAGATGACGAATCACTAGTTTAGACATATGACCTAGGTAAAAGAAGGAAATTGCATGATATAATTTTGCAAGACCAACAACTTCTTCATTGCAAATGCATTTTGCTCAACAGCATAAACAATGATAATACACGGGGACCTCACTTGATGGAGCATGCAGGAATCAAAGCGACCACATGTGTGGAAAGAGATCATGGAGAAGCTCCATGTTATCAGTGGAATCAATACGAGGGGTTGAGTGTGGTGCGGATAACTCATTGCTCATATGCAAATTCAAGTTGAAGGTGAAGAAATGAAAAGAGTACATCCCTCCTGGATTTAGAGACTATCTCAAGAATTTATCTGGCACATTGAACACTAATGACCAAAGACCAGGATGAGTTGTATGATGACATTGAAAACATCACATACAAAGAAATCAAAAAGATACCAAAAAGACAAGGGGGAAAAAAAAACCCAAAACTAGAGACCAAAATGGGTATCATAAGAGCTTCTGAAACTTGTTCATTAATGTAGAGTTGTTGAAACAGATGGAAGACATGATGAAGCAGAACAGAAGATGCCATAGAGCAGCTCAAGAAGACAAAAAAGAGTATAATGAAATGTACAAAGAATAATTGATGGACATTCAACTATTTCAGGATATAGTATACGATCAAGTGAGAGTGGTATTGAAGGAGGAATTTCAGGTGTACTAAGGATTTTGGCAAAAATCAAGTTTTCAGAAATTGACATAATACCAATTGTGATGTTTCAATAAATGGATGTAATGCTGGAAATGGTCACTTGCTTTTGCCAAGAGATGTGGAAGACAGCTAGCTGGTCAAATGACCGGAAGGAATCCATCTTTGTCCCCATCCCAAAGGAAGGTGATCCAACAGGATGAGGAAACTATTGAACAATATGAGAAAGCATCATTAATATAGCACATAAGTGAAATTTTGCTGAAGATAAGTTTTAGATGGCTGCAATGGTACATCAACAAGGAATTGCCGAAAACTTAAGCCGGAGTCAGAAGAAGACTCAGAAAGAAGGATATCGTTGCTGATATCAGCTGGATCATGGCTAAAAGCAGAGAATGCCAGAAAGCTGTTGACGAGTGTTTTCTTGAATATGCAAAGATATTTAATAATGTGGATCCTAGCAAGCGATGGCTAATAGTGCTAAGCATGGGCATTCCGTGCATTTAATTGTGCTCATGTGGACCCTGCACACAAAGCAAACGACAGCCAGTTGAACAGAACGAGGGAACACTGGATGATCTGAAACCAGGGAAGGCGGCTGTCAGGGTGTATTCTCTCACCGCCACACTTACGCAATCTGTTACTGAGCAATGAATCGGAGAGGCTGGGAAACATGAAAAAGAATGTGACATCAGGATTGCGACATTCAGATGACACAGCCTTATTTGCTGAAAGTGAAGAGCACTTGGGGCACTCCTGATGAGATCAGTGACTGTAGCCTTCGGTGTGGACTCTACCTTCCTATCCAGGAAACAAAAAAACTCTCACAACGGGGCCACTGAGCAACAGCATAATGTTGAAACGGTGAAGGATTTCACTTTACTTGGATCCACAATCAACCCCCATGGAAGCAGAAGCAAGATATCAAAAAAGATATTAAAGGCCTCTTTAAAATATTAAGATAAATAATAAAATAAAGTATTAAAAGGCTGAGATGTCACGTTGAGGATTAAGGCGTGCCTGGGCGCAATGCATGGTGTTTTTAATTGGTTCTTCTGCATTCGAAAACTGGAAAACTTCAAGGAAAACTGAAAAAGAATTGATACATTTAAATGATGAAGTTGGCAAAGAACATTCATTATACCATAGACTGTTTGAAGAACCAACAAGTCTGTCTTGAAAGTGCAGTCAGAATGATCCTTAGAAGCAAACACAATGAGACTTGTTCTCACAAACTTTGGACATGCTGTCAGGAGGACCAGGCCCTGGAAAAGATACTGGATGGACTGAGATAGATGGATGAACATGAAAAGCTGAAGCACAGCAACGGTGAGGATCGCATAGGACCTGTTGTACCTCTGATTGCTGTGAGTTTAATTCTGCTGTCTATAGGGTTGATATGAGTCAGACCTAACTTGATGGGACCTAACAACAACATGAGCCAAGCTGAGTGGTTGGTACTTAACAGCAGCATAATCACATTTCAATCCCAATGTTTCAAATTTTACTTTATTATATAAGCCAAATTTTTAAAAAGCCCACAGAGGTTGTATGTGGTAGCATTATTTTGTATACTCTTGGGGTCTCTGGTCACTAAGTCTATAAGTTAATAGAGGAATATGTTCATGATGCTTTATGGTCTGCATGAGCGGCGGTTCGGTGACAAGAGGGAAGAGGCTCAATGAGGTGGATTTACGCTGTGGCTGCAGCAATGGCCGTGGGCACGGAATGACTGTGAGCATGGTGCAGGCCTGCGCTGTGTTTCCTTCTGGTGTGCATAGGGCCACTATGGGTTGGAACCAACTCAATGGCACCTAACAACATGAAATCATTGAATTCGTTTGTTTATGTGGGGAAATTTCTGGCTTCCAATTTTTAAAAATTGCGTGTATTAATTCAGATTCTGGTTATAGGCAACAAAAATGGTACAAATGGTCATAAATTGCATGAGGAGAGTTTAGTGTAAAGACAGAGGGACATACCATGAAATAAAAGTGTAGAGATGCACCCAAGCCTTAGAAGGAACCAGGCAGTGTCAGCCCCACATTTCTTATCTGGATTTCGCTTGGTGATTGGCTTCATTTTTCTTTCCTTTATCTTGATTCTTGATTCTCTTTCTTGTGGAGGAATAACACTATCCTCTGCCAGTTGCTGTTGAGTCAATTCTGACTCCTGATGACCCCATGTGTGTCAGAACTAAGTCCTTTGGATTTGTAGTGGCTGATGTTTCTGCAGGTCTTTCCCCCCAAGTGCTTCATGAAAAGCATGAACTTCAACCTTTTACATAGCAGCCTAGCACATGAACTGTTCGTCTCATCCAGAGACTGCAGCATTACCCTATAGTCTGAGTTTACTTGACATTTTGGTCACTTGCAGACACTAGCCTGCCATTTTCTGTCCTAGTTCCACAGCCGTAGGACAGTTGGGTCTGAAGGAGCAGCTTTGATTGGGTCCGCCCTGTTTGAGCCATTGACCAAGAAGTGGAATCATCCCACACAAGCACGGCTTTCAGGAACCAGCCATGTGGGTGGGGAGGGCCAGCAGCTCCTAGAAAAGAGGGGCTGGTGCACAGGACCCGGGGGGCGGGGAGCATCCAAAACGGTAACGCCACATTTTGAATAATGTTGCTATAACCCATTTATAAAGCATATGAAACATTCGTATAAACCACTTTTCCTTTATCTTCAAAGTAGAATTACTGGGTCTCAAAATTGGAAGTGTTTCATGACTTACTCTTTAGACAACCTGAGCTGGGCCATGCCAATGACATGAGAGACAGTTCAGGAGTTGGGGAATGCTGATTTGACCTCTCACAAGCACCTCCTCCCTATCTTCCTGATAGGCCTTTTCGATTATTGCCACTCCCAGAAAGTATCCAGATGAAGAAGCTCTCTCTCTCTCTCTCTTTCAATGTTTTTGTAGTATCTATTGAACACTTTTTTTTCTCTCTTTTCTTCTTTTACATTTTATTAGGGACTCATACAACTCTTACCACAATCCATACATATACATACATCAATTGTATAAAGCACATCCATACATTCCCTGCCCCAATCATTCTCAAGGCATTTGCTCTCCACTTAAGCCCCTTGCATCAGGTCCTCTTTTTTCCCCCCCCTCCCTCCCCATTCCCCCCTCCCTCATATGCCCTTGGTAATTTATACATCATTGTTTTGTCATATCTTGTCCTATCCGGAGTCTCCCTTCCCCCCTTCTCTGCTGTCCCTCTCCCAGGGAAGAGGTCACATGTGGATCCTTGTAATCAGTTCCCCCTTTCCAACCCACTCACCCTCCACTCTCCCAGCATCGTCCCCCACACCCCTGGTCCCGAAGGCATCATCCACTCTGGATTCCCTGTACCTCCAACCCTCATATGCACCAGTGTACAGCCTCCGTCCTATCCAGCCCTGCAAGGTAGAATTCGGATCATGGTAGTTGGGGGGAGGAAGCATCCAGGATCCGGGGGAAAGCTGTGTTCTTCATCGATACTACCTCACACCCTAATTAACCCATCTCCTCTCCTAAACCCCTCTATGAGGGGATCTCCATTGGTCGACACTTGGGCCTTGGGTCTCCACTCTGCACTTCCCCCTTCATTTAATATATCTATATATACATATATATACATACATATATACATATACACATATATACACATGCATACACACACTTATATCTTTTTTTTTTTTTTGGCATGGTGCCTTATACCTGGTCCCTTGGGCACCTCGTGATCGCACTGGCCGGTGTGCTTCTTCCATGTGGGCTTATTTGCTTCTGAGCTAGATGGCCGCTTGTTCACCTTCAAGCCTTTAAGACCCCAGACACTATCTCTTTAGATAGCCGGGCACCATCAGCTTTCTTCACCACATTTGCTTATGCACCCATTTGTCTTCAGCGATCCTATCATGGAGGTGTGCAGTCAATGATATGATTTTTTGTTCTTTGATGCCTGGTAACTGATCCCTTTGGGACCACTCGATCACACAGGCTGGTATGTTCTTCCATGTGGACTTTGTTGCTTCTGAGCTAGATGGCCGCTTGTTTATCTTCAAGCCTTTAAGACCCCAGTCATTATCTCTTTTGATAGCCGGGCACCATCAGCTTTCTTCACCACATTTACTTGTTCACCCACTTTGGCTCCAGCCGTTGTGTCGGGAGAGTGAGCATCATAGAGTTCCAATTTAATAAAAGAAGGTATTCATGCATTGAGGGAGTGTTTGAGTAGAGGCCCAAGGTCCTTCCGCCACCTTAATATTTGACCTATAAATATAGACACATAGATCTATTTCCCCATCCTCCTATATATATTTGCATGTACATGTCTTTGTCTAGACCTCCATGAATGCCCTTTGACTCCTAGCTCTTACCTCCATCTCCCTTGACTTTCCTCCTGCCCTACTACCATGCTTCATCGCCACCTGGGCTAGAGTATACCTCTTCTCTAAGCAACCTTACCCTTGATCGTTTCCCACCAGGCCTGCCACTCCCCCTTCTCTACCATTTGGGGTCCCATGTTTTTCCCTTGTCCCTGGGTTTGTTAACACCACTTCCTTACCCCCCCTACCCCCCCACCCCATGTCCCCCCAGAACTGTCGGTCCCGTTGTTTTTCCTCCAGATAGTTCATCCAGCCTGTCCTATTCAGACAGACCTGTGGAGTCACTAACATGCACGAAAACTAGACAGAGGAAAACAAAGCAACAGTATACAACCAGACAACAAAACAACAAAAACAAACCACTGACAAAGAACAGAACAAAACAGTTCACAAGAGAAAAGCTTGTAGTTAGTTCAGGGATCGTTTGCTGGCCCTTAGGAGCGTTTTCCAGTCCAGTCTGTTGGGGCACCACGCCCTGGCCCCAAAGTCCACTTTCAGCATTCCCTGGGGACCTTGCCACTCCATTCCCTTGCTGTTCCGCTGCACTCCCCCAGTGATTTGCCTCGGTGTGGTGGGATCAGGTCAGGTGCAATTCCCACTCTGTGTCTCCGGTGCTGTCCCCTGTATTGCCCTTAGTCACTGAGGGGCATCATGTCTCATAGTGGGGCCAGCCATGTTGTTCTCTCTGTGAACTGGCTGCTCTACTCAGGAACATCATCATCACGGTATTGAACACTTTTAAAGGGAACTATTAAACTGAAAATTAATTCTTCTCACTAATAGATCCACCACATTCCCTCATCTTTTTTTCATTGGTCCCACTTTCCAACCTCATGAGCAGTGTTCTAGCCTTTCTTTCCCTCTCTCTAATTTCTCTCCTCAGACTGGGGATAAAGACACTTCTACAAAGACACAATCCTATGAGACCCCCACTGACAGAGACTGCTAATCCCTCTCCACAAACAGTCATCTTCAAGAATATCCACATCCCACAAGTACTTTGCATTCTTCGTATTTTTAATAAAATTACATTGTTCTGCTTCAGCTAGCTCCAGCATTTTAACCTTCCTTTGGCTGACTGCATTCGTGGGGTTGAAAATTGGACAGGAGTGAGTAAAAGAGCACAGGAAGTGGGGAAGAGGTGAGGGGCTGCACAGCTAGAGAGAGAGAGGCCACCCCAGGGGTGGGGCAAGAGTGCGATATATAAATTCAGACTCACTGCCATCGAGTCGATTCTGACTCAGAGCGATCCTCTAAGACAGACAAGAACTATCTTAGAGGGGTCCTGAGACGGAATCTTTATGGGAGCAGAAAGCACTGCAAACGAGGGGAGGCCTCTGGGAAAATGCAACGTGTGGTTTCTGAGCAGGTTTCAAAATCAGCGACTGGCGCTCAAGGTCATTCCTGGGCAAGAAGGCAAAGGGAGGTGTGGAGCCCAAGTGTCCAGGCAGGCGTCCACGCGGTAGATGAAAAGCAAGCCCGTGGGTCCCGATGGACTAGCAAACAAGCCATGAGTAAGGCTCTCGTGTAGCTTTGGTTCTGAGTCAGAAAGCTCTGCCTCAGTCTTGCTGAATACTAGTATAGCTAGTTGGAATCGAGTTAACAGTGACTGGTATAGGGCAACTTTATTCCCCCACAAGAAAGAGAATCAAGACTCAAGATAAAGGAGAAGAATGAAGATAAACAAGCAACCATCTAGCTAAGAAGCAACAAAGCCCACATGGAAGAACACACCAGCCTGAGTGACCATGAGGTGTTGATGGGATCAGATACCAGGTATCAAAGACCCAAAACAAAACAAACAAAAATCATATCAAAAGGAATGAGGGGGAGGGCAGAGTAGAGACCCAAAGCCCGTCAGCAGTCCATTGGACACCCCCCTGTCAGAACGGCCACAAGGAATAGAAGAGCTAGTCAGGGTGCAGTACAGCACCAATGAAACACACAACCTTCCTCTGGTTCTTTAATGCTTCCCCATCCCCCACCCCCTACCCATGACCCCAATTCCATCTTACAAATCTGTCAGAAACAGAATATGCATACTAGAACAGATAAGAGCTTGCAACACAGGGAATTCAGAACACATAAACCCCTCAGAACCAATAAAGGGAGCAGCGATACTAAGAGGGCAAGAGTTGGGGGTGGGGTGGGAGTAAAGAGGAACGGATCCCAATGATCGACATATGGTCCCATGCCAAGGGGATGAACAGCAGAAAAGTGGGTGAAATGAGACAGCAGTTGGTGTAAGACCTGGAAAAAGAAGAAGAAGAAGAATTTATAAATTATCAAAGAGGCATGGGGGGGGGGGGGAGAGGCTGAGGGAGGGAGGAAATGAGGAGCTGATGCCAAGGGCTCAAGCAGAAAGAAAATGTTTTGAAAATGATAATGACAACATATGTGCAGATGTGTTGGACAAAATGGATATATGTAAGGATTGTGAGAAGAGCTGTAAGAGCCCCAATTAAAAAAAAGAAAAGAAAAGAATGAAGTCAATTCAACAACTAGTGAGCTAGTCTAACCAAAAAAACTTTCTCCGCCCATGGCAAGATAGAATTCTGTCAGTGTCACTGGCTGGGCCACACCGGGTCAGGGGACAGGTCCTCTAGAGGATCACACAGGTCAACGGGGAGATGCGATGGTGAGGAAAGAGATCCTTCCCTATATTATTCATTGCTGTACACTGGCTAACTCACTGCTGTCGAGCTGATTCTGACTCCAAGTCACCCTATAGAACAGGGTGGAACCGCCCCTGTGGGTTTCTGGAACTGGGAACTTTCTCCTGGGAACTTTCTGTGGGTTCAAACTGTTGACCTTACAGACAGTGCCATCTAATTATAAGGGTACAAGTCTAGTTCCTAAATTGGTAGTAAAAGTGATAGAACAAGTAAGTAAGTGGAAAATTGTCTTGAACTTTATGGAATGAACAAGGCCTTACGACTGTGTATAGAAGGCCTTTTACCTAAGGAGCCCCCAAAATAGACTTCAGGCTGGGGGGAGCGCAGTTCTCAGAACCCCTTAGGACCAGTGGGGAGAGAGTCATAAAGGTCAGCGGACAGACCTGGAATTATCTGTGCTTTTTGCTAGTTATTATTCTTTTCCTTTATATACATACTTTTTCCTTTCCCCCTTTTATGCAAATTTTGTTTGCTTTTTGTATTGTCCCCGTTATTGTTGGCTTGCGTACGTATCTAAGATAGGCATGGGAAGCAAGCCCAAGGAGAAAGCAATGGAACCAAAGGTTCTGGAGGGACTTAGGGGGAGGAGGAGGCGGGGGAAGGGAGAGGTCTGCAAACAACGCTATAGACCAGGGAACAATGAGGGACTTAAAAATCAACAATGAAGAAGACATAGAGATCCTAGGGGTGTTGGAGCAACAGCAATCTGGCTGAGAGGAATTACTGCCGGGCAAAAGAAGGGTGAGTGTGACAGTGGGGCGGGAGGAAACAGAGAAAGATCTAGGAAGCAAAGCTATGGATAGAGGTATAAAGATAGATGTGCACATATGTAAATATATTAATTCATAAAAATAGAGGTGTTGGCGTAGGTACATATATTTATATGGAAATACACTGAAGAAATGAATGGACTTTGGGCCTCTGCTAAAGCCCTCTGTCAACTCAAGAACACTTTGTTCTAACAACCTGGCATCCTGTGATGCTCACCCTCCCTGGACGATCGATCGCTGAAGACAAAATGGTGCACAAGCAAATGTGGTAGAGAAAACTAATGGGGCCCAGCTATCAAAATACATAGAGTCTGGAGTCTTAAAGGCTTGAAGTTAAACAAGTGGCCGTCTAGCAGAGAAGCAACAAGCCCACATGGAAGAAGCACACCAGCCTATGCCATCATGAGGTGTCCACGGGATCAGGTAACAGGCATCAGAAGACCCAAAACAGAAAGAAAACCAAAAACTTATTGTTGAGAATGACAGGGGTCAGAGCAGAGACCAAAAGCCCATCTGAAGACAATGGGCGATCCCCTCACAGAAAGATCTCAAAGAAGGGATGAGTCAACCAGGGTGCAGTATAGCACTGATGAAACACACAATATTCCTCTGGTTTCTTGAGGCTTCCTCATCCCCCACTATCATGACCCCAATCCTGCCTTTCACTGCGGGCTGGGCTGGAACATGTACACAGAGACAAATAAGAGTTCAGGACACACAGAATCCATGTCATATCAACCTCTCAGGAACAGAAATGGGAGTAGCAATACCAGGAGGTTAGGGGGAAGGTGGGGAGCAGAAGGGGAAAGAAACCTTGGGGGAAGGGAGACATTGGTTGGTGTAAGACATGAAAATAATAATGATTTTAATTTATCAAGGGGTCACGAGGGTGGGAGAGGGGGAGGGAGGGTAAAAAAAAGCAGCTGATACCAAGGGCTCAAATAGAATGTAAATGTTTAGAAAATAACAATGGCAACTTATGTACAAATATGCTTGATACAATTGATGTATGGGTTGTTGTAAGAGCCTCCAATAAAACGATCTTTAAAAAAATAGAAGGGCTTTTAAGTGGTCTGGGAACACTCGGCTGCTGATTTCGAGAGAAGGTTGGCCATTTGTTTTAAAGACTAGCAAAAGAAACTCTTGCCGTTTCAGGGGAATGGATATGGACCACATTTATAGAAGCAGAGGGGGAGGGACATGCAGGAGAGTCATTAAGCTATTAGCCTCAAAACCCCACTGCCATCATCATTCCAACTCATACTACTCCTCTAGGACAGAGGCGAACTGCCCCCAGAGGGCTCTCATGACTACAAATCCTTACAAAAGAAGCCTGCCTCATCTTTCTACCACACAGCAGCACCTGGGTTTGAACTACCAACTTGTCGATTTGCAGTTGAGCACATTCACCACTGTGCCACCAGCATGGACTAGCTGTCTTGTATGGAACACATCATTTATAATAAGGTAAACATCCATTATGCTACCACGAAACATTGTGAGACATTTCCAACCCTGCTTCCTTCTCTTGGGATGTTCAGGCCTGGGGAGACTGCAGGATTAAAAAACAAGATGAAATGCTGAAAGAATATGGTTGGATCACCTCTATCAGTACCGAGCTACATACTTGGTGTGTGTGGTTGACCCCCAAATGGTCTCTTCTCCTTCAGTCTTTTGTAATTTCCCCATGTTGCCCCAATTTTTCATTTGACAAACCATACTAATCTTTCTTGATTAGTAACTCACCCCCTCTGAAGATTTCATTAAATGATGCACTTGCTTTTTATGGTCTTGGGTAGAAATCACATGGCTGGCATGCTTGCAAATGTTGCACCTTTTGGGGGACTGGGCTTTTTGTAATAGCCAATCAGAATGTATTGGCATTCAATGCATCCTTCAATGCGAAATGGAATGGGATTCTAGGGTCTCCAAAGCACTCAGGGAATTTGATTCTTCAATGGAATGGGATCAGAAAACCTCCCGGATAAACTGAGGGATGCTCTTGTAACCGTAAACTCCGGAAGTGGAAAGAACTTCTTTTTCTAAAGAGGAAATCACTCCGGTGAGCTATTGTTTGGAATTATAACAAGTATTTCAGGTTATGCATTTTGACCTGAATCCATCAAAACAAACATATTAGACTCGGATTTTATAAGAAGGGACTGACTACGATTTTGCAGAGCAGTGAACTCCAGCTTGTATTTCATAGGATTTTTTCACCCTTCACTATGTTACTGTCCTAGTTTTGGGAATGAACCCACAAACCCCAGGTCCCCAGGAGAGTAGCAAGAAAAGTTATTTGCTTATATTTTGCAATTTATTAAGCTAATTTATGGTCCTTCAAGTCTGGGCAGGGGATAGGCCATTCTTGTTTTATAGAAGAACCTTTTTGTCCTTTGTTGGGGACGTTTCCAGTAATTTAACAATTGACTCTAATAGAATCTTATGAATAAAACTAATGAAAACATGAAGAAATGAACTCCAGAGACCAACCACACAGTAGCTTATTGTTCTCTCTCTGGAGAATAGAAATACCTTCGCTAACAAGGTACAATGGTGCAAACAGGAACTAGCACTCGGGTTTCAGTGTGCAAAGGCACCAGGGTCAGGAGGAGGCTAGCGTCCCTGACCTTAATCTGGTCAGAAGGAGCAAACTCTATAAACCAGTTTAAGGAAAGAGGTTAACTGTGTCTCAACTGTTGGAGGTAAGCAGATGGTTACTAACGTTCTTTGTCCTTTGCTCCAACTCAGGGGTTTTGTGAGGGGCTCTACAAAGCCAGTCATGCTTTCACTTCCACTTAAGGCCATTGCTATTTTGCCCATTCGATGGGGCGGCTCTTCCCCTGTCCCAGAAGATCCCTATGAGTGGGCACTGACTTGATGGCAGGAAGTTTGGGGTTTGTTTGTTTTTCTGAACCACTTTATGAGGAGCGAATCTAGACAGCACATTATTCCAGAGTTCAATCTCATCAAGCAGTACTGCACAGTTGCTACCAAAGTCAGTTTTGAAATATTTTCCTCCTCGGGGTGGGCGGGGCCCGGCGGCGGAAGACCCAGCCGGGGGGAGGGAATTTTCCTCCTTGAACTCGATAGCAGCTCCTGCTTATCTCCCCACATGCCCCCCACCATGCCCTCCAAGACCAATATTCTAGTTGTTGTCTCTGTAGGTTCATCTAGTGTTTGCTCTTTTTTTGTATTGGCTTTTGAGGAGCTCTGGTGGCATAGCGGGTTATGCATTAGCGGTTAACTTCAAGGTCAGCAGTTCAAACCCATGAGTCGCTCTGAGGGAGAAAGATGAGGCTGGGTGCTCCTATAATGATTTATTGCAGCCCTGGAAACAGAGAGACCGTTCTGGTCTGTTTGTAAGGGTCACTGTGAGTCAGATTTGACATGATGGTAGGGAGTTTGGTGTTTTGGTTGGAGGTTACTGGACTTTGAGGAACGTATGGGAAACCAGAAAAGGGGGAGGAGGCACCATCGAAATTACCCAGATGGTTCAAATTTAAGAGTTGCCAAGTTCTTAAACCCACCAGACCTTTTACCAGAGTTGCAGTCATAGAGAGACTCGGCTCAAATGGCTGGGTGTCCTTGGCTCTCAGGGCCCTCCTCTGTCAAGTGGGAGGGGAGGGACATGATCCGCGTTTGCTCACCGTGCCGCCAGTCTTATATGAACACTTTTAGGTGGTGCGCGGGCAGGTGTTCTAAGTGATGCATTTATCTCAAGGAGCTTGGGTGGTGCATGCTTCTAGGTGGCCGCTAAAGTAAGACTTGGCAGCTGAACCTGCCCAGAGGCTCTGCAGACAAAGTCCTGGTAATCTGCTTCCATGGAGAACACAGGCAACAAAGTCCAAAGGAACGACTCTATTCTGCCATCCCTGGGCTCAGGACGAGTCAGTTGTTGCTGTTGTTAGATGTCATTGAGTTGGTTCCAGCCCATAGTGGCCCCAGGGACAGTAGAAACACTGCCCGGTCCTGCACAGTGATGCCTAGGCTTGAGCCCTTTCCTGCAGCCTGTGTGTTAATCCATCTTGGTGAGGGCCTTCCTCCTTTCTGCTTGTTCTCCGCTTTACTAAGCACGATGGCCTTCGCCAGGGCCTGGGCTCTCTGGTAACCGGCTTCATCCCATCCCTCTCTTATGGATAGAGAGAAACCACCAGAGGATTATTTCCAGTGTCGCTCTCGCAAACGTATCTTGGGCAGCCATGGTCATCCATAGCCTTCTACAAACTGGAACCTCACAATGTAGGCCCTGATTCTATTCCCTCCGTTGGCTTCGGATGATATGACTTCAGCCCTTCAGTCACTGATGTTGGTGTGCTCTTCCACGTTCACCTAGTTGACATCTCACTGAGATGGCTGCTTGTTTGGAAACAAACCGTTAAGACCCTAGATGCTATTTTATCTCATAGCCGGGCTCCATCTAGTTTCTTCACCACCCTTTGCTATAGCACCCATATCTTCTGTGTTCCCTTCCTGAGGGTGAGGATTGAGCAGCAGGCCCATCTTTTTATTCAACCTCCGAAGCCCCCCTACTAGTTTGAATATATGAATTTGCCATTTTCCTAGGCCAACGATGGCCAAGTACCAACAATTCCAACGTATCCATGTTCTTTCCATTGTCAGAGATGGCACTTTTGCCTGGCACTGGGTCTCCACCTCACTCGTCCTGCACAGAACATCTCAGCCGGCTTGTTCTTTGTGGAGCCTCCTGGTGCATCCAGACGCCATAATGAGTTCAGATTGGGCCCTGGACTCCAGCAGGGTCGCAGTACTCCTCTCAGCCCCTGCCTCTGACATTACTCTTCTTCCTCAACCTGCTTGAGAAATGATTTTCACTCCAGAAGGACCATATCCTGAAAAACCTATGGGGCAGAATGTTCCCCAAGGGAATTTCCAACCCTGAACAAACTCCGGCTCCCAGTCATTTCACATACACTCACACATGTACACATCGCGCCCTCCCCCACCCCAAAGACAAGCCATCTTTACCCCTCTACCCACAACAACACGTACTGATGCATTCTATTTTAGTTTCCCCCCAAAATAAATAAAAAAATGAAACAAGAAACAAACAAAATAAATCATGCTAGTGGGTACCCAGGATATTTTCTGTTCTGACTTTCAAATGGGTCACAATCTGCTGTTTCCAAAACACAGTTTAGCAGTGTTTCCCAAAGCAGGGGCTACTGCCCTTGGGCAGAGGGCACTGGAACGATCCCAGGGGGCTGCAAATACAGATACCTCTACTTTATCCTGGATTATGGGCTATAGAAAAACATTGCTTTGGCTACCAAAGGGCCACTTAGTACTTTTTTTTTGCTGAAAGAGAAAAGTAGGTCAAGTAAGTTAGGGAACCTGTGGTTTAGAGGATTTGAGAGAAGACCTCTGGATGAACTTTGGGAACATGAATGTATACTCGTAAAAGTGGGCCCCACTGCAAGCTTGCTTTCCTGAGCGCTAGGACCCAGTCCTTTGGCCTGCCTCACTCTTTTTGTCGCCACTCCAGCCCAGGGGCAAGCCTTGGCTGGGCTTGTGCAGCTCTTGTCCTTACTGTCTTTGGGACTTCATTCCTTAGCCCCACCTCAGGGTCTCTTAGCTCTTTAAAATGCGTATGTGGGCGCGATATGAAATCCCACCTCCAGAGAGTTGTCAACTTGCCATTTCATGAATCCATGCTTTGATCTAGTTTTGATATGGCTAGACTTACTCTGTCTAATTCATCTGAATAATGGCGTGACACACAAAACATGCCCAGGTATTAGCATGTTTATAAGGATCGTGCATTATAATGATCGATTACTAAAAATATCGAAACCAACAGATAACAAAATGACACTTCCTAGCCACAGTATTTCTCAATGCCTGTTCTATTCTCTAAGATGTTTTAAAACTCACAGTTTTTCTCCCCAGGTTCTGTTATCGACCATAGTGTTTATTGGTGATTATTTGGTTAACCACTGTCTCCTCCACTAACAT
This sequence comes from Tenrec ecaudatus, assembly GCF_050624435.1. Classification (NCBI taxonomy): domain Eukaryota; kingdom Metazoa; phylum Chordata; class Mammalia; order Afrosoricida; family Tenrecidae; genus Tenrec; species Tenrec ecaudatus. The sequence continues at coordinate 61,746,337 of NC_134532.1, read as the reverse complement.
CTAAGTTCAATGAGCTCAGAGACTGTTCAGCTGACTCTCCAGCACCTAATACAACACATGGTACATAGTTGTGAGTTGTTGTCCAGTCAGTTCCAACTCACAGCATCCTTATACTTGCATGTAACAGTCTGAAACATCGCCCAGTCCTGTGCCATCTTGAGGATCACTGGTTGGTTTGCATCCATTGTAGCTACATAGTACGTTCCAATAAATATTTGCTCAATGAATAGATGAAGGATTCCTTTAAGAAGATGCCATAATTTGTTTCCCCACAAATGGTTTGTGTGGTCCCATAAGACTTAGAGACTAGAATAAAAACTCAAACCAAACCATAGCAAACCCACTGCCATCAAATTGATTATCAAGGTACAGCAATCCTGTAGGATAGACCAGACCTGCCCAAGTCTGTATCTTTTTCTTTCCTGCTTCTTTTGTGGAGCAAAGATGCAATACGCAAAGCATGTTTCAGTCACAAAGTGGCTGGCCTCATGATTTGAGGAACACCCTTAACATCTAGGGTGATGACATTGGATTTTATAGCAGTTGGGTGGTGGGACCCCATGGGCTTGCCTCGGCCCCTGACCTGCTTTTCCTTTGACCCTTATTCTTGCATCCTGATTGGGCCTCACTCCAGCATATTGGTGGTTCTCATAATCCACAGCTTGTGCACCTCTTTATCATGTGGGGCAGTGTTAATTGACAGATTATCTGGACATGATCTCTTGAGTGGGTCATGTGGGGCAATTTGGAATGGGTCATTTAGACCTTTAATTGACCCTGACATGGCCAGTGCAATGGATCAGGTAAGGTGGTGTTGGGATGGTTATGTGTACAGGATGGGTGAAATGGATCAGGCAAGGCAATTTGAGAAAGGTCATTCAGACCTCATGGGTCATCCAGGACTTGAGCCGACCCTGACATTCCCCCATGAAGAGAACAGGCCTCTGAATTCATTCAGGGTATTGGGCAACAATCTCGCTACTTCCTGCTGAAATGGGATGCAAGACACACACACACACACACACACACATAATTTTATTTATTTAGATTTTTCAGAGTCCGCTCTCTGCACTTGGTCTAAACGTGGGAGCTGCCTGTTCCACCATCTGGAGCAAGATGGGATGGTGCCCAATTATCACCACCACTCTTACGTGGAGCTGCTGCCATCTGGAAGACACAAACTTGACCTTCAGGTCAAAGACTCATGGGCCAAACAACAGAAGGAACCTTGTTATTGACTCCAGGAAGGGAGTCAGCCAGATTTTTGAAGAGATAATGCTACCAGTTGTGGTTCAGGTCCAAGGAATGGAAGCAGAACTCTCACTGCCAGCTTAGGGTCAAGGTTTCACTTGGCCACAGAGCCTTACGGCTGGGATCTTAAGGAAGGCTTGTTTGTGTTCTTTAGAAGCTTTTTTCCCTGGAGCCTACGTCTTTCTAGCACTTCTAATTCTCCCCTTTTAAGAGCCTCATAAAAGTTTTCAATGCTCCCACAGTTTGTAAGTCTTTCCAAGAGTAGAAAGCCCTATCTTTTCTCTCAGGAGTGGCTGGTGACTTGAACACCTGACTTTCTGGTTTGCAGCCCAACTTGTAACCACGACACCACCTGAGTCTGTGCCATTTTGACTTTATACTGCCCTTGTATGAAGCATCTTGTATTTATACAGCTTTCTTTTTTTCTTTATATATCTCTTTGTAAATAGCCTTCTCTATGTTTCTGAGAACTTTGGGGAAACAGGTTGGGAGAGGGATGAATTTTAAAATCAGGTTATACCAAAAGAGAATGTGTAATGAAACAATCGTTTTAAAGATATCTACATGCATTTTTGTGTATATGTCACTCAGACATCTGTCTTTTCTCTAAACAAGTATCTAACCAACCCTTTAAATAACTTTGTTCCTTCCAGGCATTATATTATATTATATTATATTATATTATATTATATTATATTATATTATATTATATTATATTATATTCTATTCTATTCTATTCTATTCTATTCTATTCTATTCTATTCTATTCTATTCTATTCTATTCTATTCTATTCTATTCTATTCTATTCTATTCTATTCTATTCTATTCTATTCTATTCTATTCTATTCTATTCTATTCTATTCTATTCTATTCTGTTACACATCAATGAATGTCATGGTCACTGAGAAAGGTGGCTGTTGTAGTTTGGTGCCTTCCAGTTTATTCTGACTCATAGTGACCCTACATGCAACAGAACAAAGCACTGCCTGGTCCCAGGCCATCCTCACAATCGTTGTGTATTCGAGCCCAGCCTTGCAGCCACCGTGTCAATCCAGCTTGTCGAGAGTCTGTCTCTTGTTTGCTGTGCTCAACTTTACCAAACATGATGCCTTTGCCAGGCATTGGTCCCTCCTGATACCGTGTCCAAACTATGGGAGACAAAGTTTGTCCTTGCTTCGAAGGAGTATTCTGGTTGTACTTTTTCCAAAACGAATTTGTTTGGGTTTTTGGGGGGGAGGGGAGCAGTCTACAGTACTTTCAATATTCCTCACCAGCACCATAATTCAAATGCGTCAATTCTTCTTGGGTCTTCCTTTTTCAATGTCCAGATTTCACCAACACATTAATTGGCTGGAAAGACAATGGGTTTGTCAGGCACACCATAGTCTTCAAAGCAACATCCTTGCTTTTCAACATATTAAAGCGGTCGTATGCAGCAGACTTACCCAATGCAATGCACCGTTTGATCTCTGGACTGTAGCGTCCATGGTATATTCATTATTATTTATTAACACAATTATTCATGGCATCACCTCCTCTCAAGTCTCCCTGTTCATTGTCCAGCTGTGCCTGCACATGAGACAATTGAAAGTACCATGGCTTGGGTCAGTCCCCAAAGGGACATGTTTGCTCTTCAACCTTTGGAAGGATGTCTTCATTGTTTTTGTTTTTTGCAGCAAAGTTGCCTATACTTCATTTGATTTCTTGACTGCTGCCTTCCATGACTGTTGCTTGTGGGTGAAAGTAAAATGAAATCCTTGACAATTTTAATCTTTTTTTCCACTTATTGTGATGTTGCTTCGTTGGTAAAGATTTTTGTTTTCTTGATAGTGAGTTGCAGTTCACACCAAAGGCTACAGTGTTTCCCTGTCATCAGCAAATGCTCTAAGTATGCCTCACTTTCGGCAAGAAGGTTGAGTCACTTGCTTATCACATGTTGTTACCAAGGCTTCCTCCAATCATGATGCTGCATTCTTTTTCCTAGAGTTCAGCTTCTTAGATGATTTGCTCAGCATAAAGACGTAGTAAATAAGTATAGGGAAAGGGGATACAACGCTGACACACACCTGATTTCAAACCATGCACGATTCTGTTGCTCTGTTCAAATGACTGCTTCTTCAGCTATGGACATCTGGTTTTGCATAAGCACAAGGAAGTGTCTGTAATTCTCATCGTTTACAATGTCATCCATAATTTGTTTTGATAAGCAAGTTGAATAACTCAATAAATTATAACAAAATATAAATCTTTTTTAGATTCTCTTCTTTCAGGCAAGATCTACCTGCATTCAGCCGCAGTACCTCTTATTCCACACACCCTACTGAACCTGGCCGGTGTGAAGACAAATGGAAAACAAAAACATCAACGTTAAGGCATAATCATTTGACTATGAAAAAGAAAGGTATTCTTTGTGAACAGACTTGTAAAGGTTTAAAAGGAGATTTTGCTCCTCTGCAACTCTGTCAACCATTTCTGCCTTGGAGCACGGAGAATGCTCTCGAGATGTCTTCTCATTGGAAAAGCGCTCTCATCTTGTCTATTTCCTCTCCTCATGAAGGTGCTAAGGTTGGGGCATATGGTTTGGATTTTCAGATTTCTCCATTAGCAGGGGCAATCTTTTTTTTTTTATTTTACTTTTTCACCATGATGTGCGCTTCCAAAAGCTGCACATCCTGATCTTGTTTTCTCTCTCAGATCATCAGTTCCTTTAAGGATCAAGCCAGCAGCAAACGCACAGGGCTGTGAGGCTTGCCCTGGGCGACATTGGGAAGTTGATGAAGAGGAACTTTGTCCCTTCTGCCTTCCTTCTGCCCCTTTTCCTTCCCACATTCCACCCCACTTCTGACCTCAGGAATTATATTGTGGTTCGTGGTGAGGAAGTCATTCAGGAACCCAGTACAGACTGATAATATTGAGATAAGGGCCTCTTGATCTCCTCCTGCCAGGACAGCTGGGGTAGGGCTAGTGGCTGAGGAAGGCCCTGCAGCCCAGTCACCAGGAGAATCCTGCTTAGGTGTAAACATCCAGGTGTGAAATCACACAGCTAAATAATGGTACTTGGCTAGCAACTCTGTTTTTTTCAGGAAGGAGCCATTAGCTCTTGAGATGCAAAGTAAACATTAAGGGCTAAGGGCTGGGCTATTTTCAACACCAAAAAGATGGTGGGAAAATAATTGTTCTAAATAATAATGAACTCTGTTACTTGTTTCCCCCAGACTACCTCACGGAGACATGTAGGGTCATCTTAAAAATATATCATTTTATTGGGGGCTCATACAACTCTTATCACAATACATATATGAATCCATTGTGTCAAGCACATTTGTACATTTGTTGCCATCATCATTTTCAAAACATTTTCTTTCTACTTGAGCCCTTGGTATCAGCTCATTTCCCTCCCTCCCTCATGAACCCTTGATAATTTATAAATTATTATTTTTTTATTATCTTACACTGACCAATGTGTCCCTTCACCCACTTTTCTGTTGTTCATCCCCCAGGGAGGAGGTTATATGCACATCCTTGTAATCTGTTCTCCCTTTCTCCCCCACCTTCCCTCCACCCTCCCAGTATCACCACTCTCATCACTGGTCCAGAATGGTTATCTGTCCTGAATTCCCTGTGTGTCCAGTTCCTATCTGTACCAGTGTACATCCTCTGGTCTAGCCAGATCATGATAGTGGGGGGTGGCGGGTGGGGGGGGAGGAAGCATTTAAGAACTAGAGGAAAGTTTTATTTTCATCGTTGCTACACTGCACCCTGAGTGGCTCATCTCCCCTCAACCCTTCTGTAAGGGGATGTCCAGTTGCCTACAGATGGGCTTTGGGTCCCCAATCTGTATTCCCCCTCATTCACAGTGATATGAGTTTTTGTTCTTTGATGCCTGATACCTGGTCCCTTTGGCACTTCATGATCACACAGGCTGGTGTGCTTATTCCATGTGGACTTTATTGCTTCTGAGCTAGTTGGCCTCTTGCTTACCTTCAAGCCTTTAAGACCCCAGACACTATATCTTTTGATAGCCGGGCACCATCAGCTTTCTTCACCACATTTGCTTATGCACCCACTTTGTCTTCAGTGATCTTGTTGGGAAGGTGAGCATCTCAGCACGCTGGATTGTTAGAACAAAGTGTTCTTGTGTTGAGGGAGTACTTGAGTAGAAGCCCAATGTCCATCTGCTTCCTTAATACTAAACCTATAAATATATGTACATAGATCTATTTCCCCCTCGTCATATATAAATATATAAATATATTTACATATGTATATACCTGTATTTATATCTCTATAAATGCCCTTTGCTGCCTAGTTCTTTCCTCTATTTCTTTTTACTTTCCCCTTGTCCCACTATCATGTTCAACCTTCATTTGGGTTTCAGGAATTCCCTCGGTTACATTGTCCTTGATCCAGCCCTGCCAGACCTCCTACACCCTCCTCACCATCGATTTTAGGTCATTTGTTGTTCCCTTGTCCCTGGGTTTGTTAACACCCACTTCCTTTCCCACCTGCCCCTCTCCCTTGTCCCCCAGGAAGTGTCATTCCATGGTTCTCTCTTCTGGTTTGTTTATCTCGCCTATCCCATCCAGATAGACATGCAGCAACAACAATATGCACAAACAAAAGGCTGAACACAAGGAAGCAACAAGAGAAAATAAAATAATAGCTACAACAACAACAAAAACCTATAAATGGTTCAAGGTCTATTTGTTGTCCTTTACGAGTGTTTTCTAGTCTGATGGTGCATCACCCCCTGGCCCCACAGTCTATTTTGGGTATTCCCTGGGGACTTCGTTGCTCTGCTCCCCTTGCTACCCTGTTGCACACCGTGGGCACAATTCCTACCGTGTGTCTCCAGTGTTGTCCCCTATGGTGCTCTGGGTCAATGAGGAACATTGTGTCACATGGTGGGGCCGGCCCTATGGTCCTCTCTGTGCATTGGCTACTCTGAGCAGAAATATTGTCCTCAGGCCTTGGTGGGTCAGGATGTGCTTCACTCTATTTTCCCTCCTCCCTCCTTTGCTCCTGTGTGCTGATCAGACATGTCCCTCTCCCTGAGCTGTAGCTCCAGTGCTGTCCTCTGAGATGAATTCTTCTGGTGTGGGGGCTGGACAGGGGGTGGGGAAGCTGTCCACTTAGTTGGTAATGGGGTTGGCCCGTCAGGCTTCTCTATTGGTTCCCTGCTTCATGTCAGTGTGTTGCGTTCTTGTCTTGGAACACCGGGTTGAAGTCTGGTCCCTCTTTCCCTGTGGAGATGTAAACAACACCCTCCCCTTGGGTGGGTTAGTGCTCTGTTCCCCAAGCTACCCATGTCTTCCCCCCTACCCTCCTTCTTAATTGACTACCATATGTATTTCATGAGTTTAGTCTGGCCCCTGCCATATTATCGGGACCTCACCCCAGGGACGTAAAATACACATTTTTAAAAGTAAATCCACCTATTTGAACAATCGCCAAAAACCCTTGATCTGTTTCAAAAACACAGGTTATTAGTTGTCAAATCCTTACTATTACAAGTTCTTTCTTGAAATGAAGGTGCACCGGTGACATAGTGGGTTATCCAATGAGCTGCTAACGTCAAGGTCAACGGTTTGAAACCACCAGCAGCAACAAAGAAGAAAAATGAGGCTTTCTACTCCTGGAAAGAGTCACTGTCTCAGAAACCCACAGGGGCAGTTCAATTCAATCCTATAGAGTCTCTATGAGTTGGAATCTGCTTGATAGCAGTGAGGTTTCATGTTTTGCTTTGTCTGTTTCTTGAAGTGAGGGGTCCTCCATGACATCCGACATCTTGCTTGACTTTTTGGACTTGACTTGTCAGTGGATTTTACTTGTAAACTGAACGTTATCCAGTTAAGCCAAATTTAGCATTGTAAAGCCACGCTCTGTTTTTTTATTTTTCCATGTTTCCGTATGGATTCAGCTTCCACCACACCGTTAAAATGTTTCATCTTGAAGTAAGTGACCATCTCCACCTTCTCAAAACACGGCTCCTCCCAGCGTGACACACCCACGGCCTCAAGGCCCCCCAGTGACTTCTCCAGGCTTCCTTGCTGGCTGGCCTTCCTCCAGCAGCAGTCAGGCTCAGGCAAGAGCCTTCACTTTGTCTCTTCCGATATATGTTCCCTAGCAAAACGTCCCTAAGCCAAACCAAACTCCCTGCCATTCAAGCTGATTCCCAGTTGGCACAGCGGTTAAGGGTTGGGTTCCTAACTGAAAGGTCAGCATATCAAAACCACTAGCCACATTGTGGCAAAGGGATGGGGCTTTCTATCCCTGCCTGTAAAGAGTTAAAAGTCTTAGACACTCCCAGGAGCAGTTCTACCCTGCTCTATAGGGTCACTATATGCTGCACTGACTCGATGGCAGTGAATCTGGAGTGGTGGGGAGGCACTTCCTCCAGCCTCATGGTTTTCAATCTCTCCCAGCCCTCTCCTCTAAGCTCGTACAGCTGCTGCCAGGGAGTCGGTTCCAATGACTGGCATTGCCCTGCGTTACAGAGCAGAACTGCTCCAGGGTGTGCTCTTGGCTTTAATCTTGATCAAAGCAGATGGCCAGGACCCTTCTCCTGATACCACAGGTTAAGTTCAAGCACATTCCATTAGGTTAGTAGTCGAGAACAAGCCATTCCCAGCATCTAGAAAACTTTCTGACTCATCGCAACCCTATAGGACAGGGCAAAAATGATCCTGGGGGTTTCCAAGACTGTAGCTCTTCGTAGGAGCAGGAAACCGTATCTTTTCACTCAGAGAAAGATGGTGGTTTGGGACAGCTGGCCTTGCCGTTGGCTCATAACTATGACTCCACTGGGAATCAGCTCGAATGGCAGGGATTAGGGATGATTAGCTCTCTATGTCCACGTTTACCTTACTTACTAAACTACCTCCTTGCTATGTCATCTCACAGCCAGTGAGTCTATTCCGATTCACAGCCACCCTCGGAGACAGATCCGAGCTGCCCAGGTGAGTTTCCGAGACTGCCCACTCTCTGTGCGCAGTCTCACTTCCTTCCACAGAGCCGCTGGCAGGTTAACCGCTGACCTTGCGCCTAGCAGCCTGTGCGTAACCCACTTCGCCGCCCCTCAAACTCACCTTTCCCAAAGCAAAACTCTCGGTTCAGTCTAATCTCACCCTGGACTGGTCCAGTGGAGAAGTTGAAATGCACCTGTCATGCGTGCCCCGTTTTGCCCACTTCCGATGAAGACCGACATTTCTACTCCCCGAGTATCCCCGTTCCTCCTCGGTTTCCCTCCAGCTCCAAAGCCATTCTCCTCACTTGCTCCTAGCAGTGCAGTCAGGGATTTCCCTGCCATCGCCCGCCCTCCCAAAGGTGGCCTGGCCCTCTGGAGACACAACCGTGGGATTGTCGTTTTGTCACTGTGGTGCCATTGCCCCCGAGTAAAAGACACTGCTTTCCCAGCCGAGAAGCTCTGGGCTCGTCCCCAGCTCCAACCTGGTTCCTTTGTTCTGGACGCCGCCAAACCAAGCAACAAACAAACTCGAGTTGATGCCGGCTCGTTGGGACCCTGTAGACCTGCCCCTGGGGGTTTCTGAGACGGTGACTCTTTATGGGAGTGGAAAGCCTTGTCTTGCTCCTGTGACGCAGCCTCCACACTGAAATCCTTCCTCAACTTGAGCACACCGACCTTTTCTACTTCAAAGCCTTGTTCTGACTGTGCTTTCTGCTGGGGACCATCTCCCCTACTCTGCCTGTCGGCTGTGTGTTCATGTCATTCTTCCGACCTCAGCTTCAGCGTGCGCTTCTCCTACAAGCCTTCCTCTGCCTGCCGCACTCTACCCCACTCCCCTCCACACCCACATTTATACACGGCCGCATTTGTCCATTAATTGCTTTTACCACATATTTCCTTAGGTTTTTTTTTTTTTTGAACCGTCAAAGCTCCTGTTACTTACCTGGCTTTTCACTCTCACCACTGCCACCAGCTTCTGTCTCGTTGATCCCAACTCTTGGCAATGTCACATGGGACAGAGTAGCCCTGTCCTCCTATCGGGTTTTCAATGGCGGAGTGTTTGCATCACCGGTGAACACAGATCCATTACATAATAAGTGGAAGTGTAGACTATTTAAAGTCTGTCGAGATTTAAACCATATTCCCATTGCGTGGAAGTCGTTAAGCGTCACATCATTTGAGAATCTAGGCCAATAAAATAATTTTAAGTAATGGTGCTCTCAATGACCTGACCTACAAGGAAAGAGAGGACTGAATTTGTGTGTTTGTTGAGAATGTTTGATTGAACATTCAAGATGTTGATGAAAATAATCTTGGAAGCGTCACTGAGCAAGACTTACCAGCTCAGAACTTCTCTCCTGCTGGGAGCTTGTGGGAAGAGATAGTGTCATCAATGGTGTGGCCAAGCCTGAGTTTGTTCAATTATCAATAACAATGAAGAAGTCACTTGATCTGACAACATGAGTGACAAGAGGGTTGTGTTTTTTTTTATCACTGTGAAATTGGTGCAGATAAAATGCTCAGACATCAGGGATTTGATCAGTTTGGGAATCCCTTTATAGTTTATGAGGAGAGCTTCTTCTTGTTTTTTTAAGCATCTGGTTTGAATCCCTTTCATGTTATTGATTTGATTAGAGTTTACCATACTAGATAGTGTGGCTTAGCTAGGTGCTTCACATGTTATTCAGTGAGCAAGGTAATGTCATAATATAAGCCTTTATTTTTTATCAGTAAAAATATGTGTTTAAAAAATAAGTGCTTAAATTCTTTGTTATCTACCATGATGGCAGAGGAAGACAGGAATATTAATTGTTTGAATTAATTACATGGGTGTCTTTTACTTTACTATTATGGTCAAAACAAAACATCACTGCCATTGAGTTGATTCTGACTCCTAGTGACCTTACATAAGGTTTCCTAGGCAATACATCTGTATGCAACAGCCTCATCTTTCTCCCACAGAGCAGCTGGTGGGTTTGAACCACCGTCGTTGCAGCTAGCAGCCTAATGCCTAATCCACAGCACCAAATCAGTGGTGCTCCTTTATCAAATAATTATGTTCTCCTGTATCAATTGAACAAAATAGGAAATTGTTCAAATACATGAGCAGTGCTAATTAGAGCTGGACTGGAAAGCCAAGCTGGTCTCTCTCTTGGACAACTCCGACAGCCCATGTGAGGTGTGTGTGTGTGTGTGTGTGTGTGTGTGTGTGTGTGTGTTGTTAATGATGTTAGGTTACAGATTCAATGACTCAAAGATGTCCAGGAAAAACACAGCAACTGCACAGGGCGACACAGAGGATTGTATAGTAAAATCCTAGAGTTTATTGTCAGCCAAAGGCTTAGGGACAGGATAGAGCTTCTCCCAAATTCATACTAAAGTGGGAAGTTCTGGACATCCTCCCTACCTCTTGGAGAGCTTGCTAGGACAGCTGACCACAAAGGACCAATTGAGAGGTGTGTGTGTGTGTGTGTGTGTGTGTGTGAGAGAGAGAGAGAGAGAGAGAGAGAGAGAGAGAGAGAGAGAGAGAGAGAGAGAGAGAGAGAGAGAGAGAGAGAGAGATCATTTCCTGGCAAAGAGGTGGCTGCTGCAGGCATTTGCAGTTTGGGTACTGTCGAAGGGAACACTTGCCTATATTCCACATTCAGACATAGCTGGCTCACAATAGAAACAGTTAACGAAGATGCAGTTCTCAAAGGGAGAACTTTGGACATCCTAATAAGGAGGTGAGAAATTAATGAAAAGTTTTGACATAAGAAAATAACCATTTTGATGATGATAGCAAGGGACCCAGGAGGGGAGTAACAGTATCTTTACGAAAATATGGTCTTTAGCAACCAGCACAACCCCCTCCTGTGTTGACTTCTTATGCACACTATATTAGTCTGGGTACTTTAGAGAAACAAATCCACAGAAATGCATGTATAAGAGAGAGTTTTATATAAAGGTTAAGTGCACATCAAGAAAATGTGTGCTGCCCAAGCCCACAAGTCCAACATTAACCCATATGTCCAACATCAAACCATCTCAAAAAACACACACTGTGACACCAACTGCAGGAGGAAAGCTGAATCAGTGAATGTGTAAGCATCTCAGCGCTAGCAGGGGTCTCCACACAGCTACTCCAGCACCCAAGGTTGCATCAGGGTAGGTCCATGCAGTTGCTCCTTGGGAATGTCTAACAGGACGTGAGCCTTGCCAGCTGAAGCAGGGAACTGGCTAAGGCAGCTGCACCCTGGTCCGACCATCACAAAGCAAAAGACCCAAGAACATGAAAGGAGAGGCTCACTGTCCTTCAATTAATCCCATATGTGTTTATATCTCTGCCCTTCAATTGATACCATATGTGTTTATCGGCCAGGTTGGCACAATAAACTAACTAACCCACACACTATCTGTGTTTTATATGAAAATTGTGACTTGGAATGAAAATACCGAGGAAGAGAAGAGAGGATCCTGACAGCCAGCTCAGATAGAGTGACCTGGGGGAAATCTAGTTAAGTTTTGCACGAAACTATTGGAGAGGGGAGATTGGAAGTTAACGCTAGCACTTTTCTTTATTATTTTGATAAAGTTAGCTTATCTCAACTTTCATTAGGCTGCTTATTGGTTTCATTCTGTCTTGTTACTAGGAGTCCCTGAGTGGGGCATGCAGTCGAGTGCTCAGCTACTAAGGGAAAGATTGGTGGTTTGACCCTATCAAGACATTCCTCAGAAGAACGTCCTGGTAATTAGCTCCCAAAAGGTCACAGTCATTGACTTTGCCACAGAGTTTCCTTGGAATCAACTAAGCAGCAATGGGTTAGGTGGGGAGTATCGTGTTACTTGACAAAGTATGGATGCAATCATTCTCAACTTACAGTTTCCGTCTTTATAAGAAACCTGGTGGTGTAGTGCTTGTGCACTGGGCTGCTAACTGTGGGACCAGTAGTTCAAAACCATCAGTTGATCAGTGGGAGAAAGATAAGGCTTTCTAACTTTCTAAAAAGTTAGAGTCTCATAAATTCAAACCCCACCTAGATTATCCCAAACCCTACCTAGATTATCCCAGATAGAAGTCAAGAACCTCAACAGAACGATAGCAAAGGAAGAAATAGATATGGCTATCAAGAAACTACTAACAAAAAAAGACTGCTTCACAGGAGCATCCTGCCAAGTATTTAGGGAAGCGTTGACTCCGATCCTCCACAAATTATTCCAGAGCGTAGAAAAGGATGGAAAACTCCCAAACTCATTTACGAAGCCAGTATAATTTGATACAAAAACAGGGAAAGGAATAGAGAACGACAGACCTATATCTCTAATGAACATAGGTGCAAAAATCCTTAACAAAATATTGGTCAATAGAATACAAAAGTACATAAAACATATCATCCACTATGATCAGGTGGGATTCATCCCAGGGATTCAGGGATGGTTTAACATCTGAAAACCCATCAATATTATACACTACCTATATAAGAAAAAATACAATAATCACATGATAATATTGATAGATGCAGGAAAAGCATTTGACAACATCCAACACCTATTCCTAATTAAGACACTCAAGATGATAGGAATGGAAGGAAAATTCCTCAACTTAATACAAGCTGTCTATGAAAAGCCAACAGCCAACATCATAGTCAATGGAGAAAAGACAAAAATAATCCCACTGAAAAAGGGGACCAGACAAGCATACCCCTTTCCCCCACATCTATTCAAAATTGTACTGGGGATCCTACCTAGCAACATAAGACAGTGGAATAATATTAAAGATATCCAACCGGGAGAGGAGGAGGTGAAACTATTGCTATTTGCAGGTGACATAATTCTATAAAATAAAAATCCCCAAAGCTCCACAACAGTAGTACAGATAGAGGAATATGGAAGAGTGGCAGGATACAAGATCAACAAACAGAAGTCTATTGGTTTGCTAGATACATCGGACAAGACCATGGAAGAGGAGATCAAGAAGGCAGTACCCTTCACAATAGCCAAGAACAAATGGAAATATCTAGGGACAGATTTACTTAAAAGAACCCAAAAGACTACACTTGATCTTAGCCAAAAGGCCGAGAAGCAATAACCCAAAAGACTTATTCAAGGAAAACTATAGGATCCCACTACAGGAAACTAAAAGCAACCTCCACAAATGGCAGACTATCCCATGCTTAGGGATTGGAAGACCCAATATAGTAAAGATGTCAATCTCACCCAAGGCATTATATAAGCTTAAAGCTAACCCAATCCAAATACCAACAACCTTCTTCAAAGAATTGGAAAGACTGAACACCAATTTCAGATGGAGAGGGAGGAAGCCAGGATTGGCAGAGAAATTCTCAAGAAGAAGGGCAAAGCTGGAGGGCTCGCTTTGCCTGACTTTAACACCTGCTACACAACCACAGTGGTCAAAACACTGTGGTACTTGTATAATGACAGATATTCAGACAATTGGAAAAGAACGGGAACCTAGAAATAAAACCATCAGCACACAGACAACTGATCTTCAACAAGGGCCCAAAAAGTATCAAGTGGGAGGCAGATGCCCTCTTTAACAAGTGGTGTTGGAAACAATGGATATCCACCTGTAGAAAAATGAAATAAGATGTTTGCCTCACCCTATACACAAGAACAAATTTAATGTAGATCACAGACCTAGAAGTAAAACCCCAAACTATCAGGACCATTAAAGAAGGAATCGGGACAAATCTAAGAATCTTGTCTCAGGGAATACACCTGCTAATTGCAATAGGGCAGGGTACACACACAGGTGAACCTGAAATCAACAAGTGGGATTTACTAATGATAAAACACCTGTGTGTGTGGAAAGACTTCACCAAGAGGGTAACAAGAGAACCCACAGGTACTGGGAGAGCACTTTTAGCAATGACCCAACAGACAAAGGCCTTATTCCTAAAATCTACAATACCCTCCTATGCTGCAAAAAGAGGAAAACAGTTAACCCCCCGAGGAAGTAGGCAAAAGATCTGAAAAGTTTCACTAGGAGGAGACCTAATTGGCCTATAAACACATAAGAAAATATTCCCGATCACTAGCATCAGAGAAATGCAAATTAAAACAACCATGAGATATCATCTAACACCCGTGAGGTTAGCCCAAATCAGAGAGCAACAAATGTTGGAAGGGATGTGGCCAGATAGGAACTCTCCTCCACTGCGGGTGGTCCTGTAGATACACACAGCCTCTGTGGAAACTGATCTGCAGATATTTAACGAAAAAGGAAATTGATCTACCTTATGACCCTGCTATCCCTCTACTGGGCATATACCCAGAGAGGTAAGAAATAAAACACAACCAGTTCTCTGCACTCCAATGTTTATTGCGGTGCAATTCACCATCTCAAAGAGTTGGAAACTATCTAAATTTCCATCCGCAGACTAGTGGATTAGTAAACTCTGGCACATATACACATGGGAAGACTTGGAGGAAATTAGGCTAAACGAAGTCAGTCAATCACACAAGGACGAGTACAACGTGAGTCCCCTGTGGTAAGTATAATCAGCACAGTAGGTATAGAAAAAAGGCACTTATCTCACAATATACAGATTGAGGTAAAGGCAGTCGATGGAGGTCAGACTAACCCAAGGAGGCATATGTTAGTTCAACCCAAAGAAGAGGAAATGGGGGAAAGGGAGTGAGAAAAGGGAGGGTGTGAAAGTGAGATGTTGGGGCACTAATCCACCTAGGGGAGAATATTGGTTATGTCTCCACAGAATCGGGAGTGTGCATACAGACCCCACTATAGCACACCAAACCATGAGGGCAACGTAACCATGTGGAGGAATGCATGAACAGATTGGGCTACAGGGCCAGCCCCCACCAAAGCCAAACTGACCCCCTCCCTAGATATATGTTTGACAGAGACCAACACTCACCCTACAGGATGGGGAGAGGGGGCGGCATACCACGCCCACAGGGAAGCAAACCAAGAAGGAAAAGAGAGAAAGGAATGGTCAGTCTAGGCCCATATGGGCCAGAGGATGACATCTCTGCCTACAGCTGCTAAGGCACAGAGAGGCCTGTAGGACCAACAACAGCTCATGACATAGTATGTCCCCTTACTGGAGCATAGCATGACAGAGGACAATACTGGGGACATAGTTCAGGGAGGTGCCCCCCCCAACACACACAGAGGGGCAAACGAAAAAGGAAACATAACAGATCAGCAACCAGAACCAAACAAAGCCCTGAAAGACCCCCCAAATAGACTTCAGGGTATGAGGGGCAGCTCCCGGAATTCTCCTAGAATCAATGGGGAGAGAGTCATAAAGGTCAGCGGATAGACCTGGAATTATGTACATTTTGCTGTTGTTCTCTCTTTCTTTTCAATCTTTTGTTTTCTTTTTGGGGGGGATCCATGTTATTTTTGATTTGCCTACTAATATATGTTAGGCATGAGAAGCAAGCTAGAGCAGAAATCAATGGGTTGGGTGGTCCCGGAGGTGACTTGGGGACAGAAGGAAGTGGGGGAAGGGAGGGGTGATCAGACAACACCATAGACAGGGGAACAACTAGGAAATTAAAATCAACAGCAAGGAGGATGTAGAGATCTCGGGGGTGTTGGAGCAACAGCAATCTAGCTGAGAGGAAATAGTAAGAGGTGGAAGTAGAGTGAGTGTGATGGTGGGGCAGATCTTTTAAAAATACTTTTTTTAAAGTTACTGTTTCAGAAACCAACAGAGGGATAGAACACATCAGTATGCTCATCCCAATAGAGTGAGACTGAGCTGGGGGTTCAGAAAACTGGACTGAGTTCCTGATCCAGACCAGTATTGACCTGGGGGCCCATTGTAAGTCTCCTGGTCCTTTCACCTCTTGTCATTGTCTAGCCTAGGGGCCGGCAAACCACAGCTTTCAGCTCTTTTGGTACACACATAGCGCTCTGAAGTAACATTGGGGGAAAAAATTAAAGGATATCATTCAGATAGTGGTGAATTCCTTTGTTTGTAAAAATATAGTTATGGCTCTCAAGAACTTTGAAATTGTTGTGA
Organism: Tenrec ecaudatus; assembly: GCF_050624435.1. Lineage (NCBI taxonomy): Eukaryota > Metazoa > Chordata > Mammalia > Afrosoricida > Tenrecidae > Tenrec > Tenrec ecaudatus. Next base: position 61,730,124 of record NC_134532.1, on the reverse strand, counting down.
GGGACAGGACTGGCTCTTCCATCTCAAAACTTGCTGACCTCTGGTCTAGACCATAGGTCCAAACTTGGCCTACCACCCCCTTTTGGGTTAAAAAAAACTACTCAGCACCCATCTGACAATGGAGAAGTTTTACACCATGGCCCACAATCCCGGATAAAGTCTGCTTTTGCAAGCCCCCTGGATCATTCCAGCACCCCTAGGGGACAGTATCACCCACTTTGGGAAACACCAGTCTAGAGCCACTGTGGTAGTTACATAATTTCATGTCAACTTGATAAATAAATCAAAGGATGGAGTCTAGCTTGTCAATCAGGTCACATCCTGACGATGCCTTTTGTGGGCGTGGCCTCATGAGGATTCTGGGAACTTCCTCTCTTTCTCCTTGGAGGCGGGCCACACACACTCTCTCTGCTTCACCTACCAGTTAACAAGCCATATGGAGCCACACTGAGATCTGAGTGAGCCAGCTGACAGAGACTTGAGACAGCTCTGTGATGCTTCTACCACCATTGGATCCACAGGACTTTTCACCCACTGGCCTGGGATCTTCCTGAATTTGGCCTCATTGTGAGTGACACTGTGAATCTGAAGAGGAATTTATGGACTAACATGGGATATGTGGGTTAATATTGACCTTATGACTTTGATCTGGACTGGCCCGAGATGTTTCCTCAATATACAATTTCTCTTGGATATCAAGCTGTCTCTCACACACAGATGAGTGTCTCTGGATTTCTTTTTCTAGTCAACCCAGCCTAAGACAGCCACACCACGTGGTGCCACAATCTCTCCCTCAAACAAGCCTTCTCTTGTTTGAGTCCATCTGCCCTCCCAGCCCCACCCATCCTACCGACTCTACCTAGAGGAGGTGCTGGTGGGCTGGACCCCCAAACTCATGGGCTGCAGCTCTTTTTAACTTGCCAAGAATCTGGAACCGTTCTCTGCTGTACCTCCTCACCCTGTCCCCCCACCCCCGTCTGCCTATCAAAGTCCAGCACCTCGAGGGCCAAGTCACACCCGGAATTCGCCCAGAAACCTCATCCAAGCCGTTGAGACCACGTCCTCGGTGGGAGGTCAGCACGGACAGGGGTCAAATCTTCTTTGTCACAGCTCCTAGCATTTGGCTGTGTACACTAATTTGCTTCATGAGACTATGGAATTTCTTTGAATTAAATAATTCTTACTGAGATCTTATCAAATAGATTTCAGGGGGGTAAGTGTAAAACAACTTCTGTTGATGTTAGTATACACACATTGAGCACACTGTTAAGTTTTTCTCTTAAGCAGGGGCTACTACATGCATGGTTGGCGGTTCAAAATCGCCCGCCATCCTGAGGGAGAAGGATGAGGTTTTCTACTCCCATAAAGAGTTACCGTCTCAGACACTCACAGGGCAGTTCTTCCCTGTCCTATAGGGTCCATGTGTATTGGAATCAACTAGATGACAGTGAGCTTTTGGTTTATTGATGTATAAGGTACAAACTGTACAACTCACCAATTTCAAGTGTATGGCTCAAGGTTTTCCGTATAGTCACCAATCTGTGCAAGCATCATCCAATGTTAGATCATTTTTGTCTCTCCAGAAAGAAGCCTCACACCCATGGATGCCCACTCCCCATTCCTCCCTGTTTTCTGTCTCTCTAGATTTGTCTATTCCGGACATGTCATCAACATGGAATCTTCCGTGATCGATTTAAGGTTATTGAAATACTCAGAGATGGCTCTGTTTACACCGCTGTAATTATTGTGAGGTGTCGTCGAGTTGCTTTTGACTCTCGATGACTGCATGTGGCAGAGGAGAACTGGCCCACAGTGTTTCCCGGGCTGGCCTCTTTGTGAGGGCGGATCTCCACGTCTTTCCTGCGGGAAACACTAAGCCAAATGGGCTCCAGCCATGAACCTTTCCATGTGCAGCCTGCGCCTGTAATTGTGCCCCACCGGGACCCCTTGCAGGCAGTCAACTCCTGTCAATCACCCTCTGGCGAAACCACTCCCGAATGGAGAAGGCACTTAACAGGCAGGTGTCTACTGAGTGATCTTTTGAAGAGTATTGTATTTTATCCAAGAACAACAACACTTGTACCTAAATAAACAACTTTTATTTAAGAGGAAAGGGGTCCTGGTGGTGCAGTGGCTCACGTGACAGTGGGCTTCCTGAAGATTCCTTCCATGGCCACCAAGCAGAGTCCACCAAGCGGAGTCCTTTTCTCACTAACAGAAGGTGTTGTTTTTCGATAGCTCTTAAGACATTCTGGAGGACTTGAAGAAACAAGTATAAACTTTCATAACCAATTCCATAAAGTCTAAGATGCACGTAAGGAGCCTGGTGGGGCTTTGGATGGAGCACTGGACTGCTAACAGCAAGGTTGCCTGTTCAACTCCATCAGCTGCTCTGAGGGAGAAAGAAGGAGGCTGTCTGCTGCTGTCAAGATTGACAGACTCAGACACCCGCAGGGCAGTTCTACTCTGTCCTATAGGATTGCTATGGGTCCACATTGGCTTGATGACAGAGAGTTTCAGGGGATCCAGCTGCACATTTTCACCACACACCAATGTTTCTCCCATCGAGCAGCATGCTAAGTTACAGTCTTGGCTTGTGGGCAGTCGCAGTGGCGTCATCATTAAGCTGACATGGACACAAGTGCCCCATAGATTTGGGGCTTTTCCATTGAGATGTGGGCATGGTTGGCATCACCTGCGCTGAGTCCCAGGCCGTTGTCAATGTCACCTACATTGTGATTTGATGTTGGAGTTCTACAGACCCATTGCTTCTGGTGATACAATATAAAGAAATGGTTGCCTGTGGATTAAAAAGTGACTTAGAAAACTCAAGCTCTTTGTATTTAAAACATTTTTTAGAACTACCCTAACCTAACCTCAGCCACAACAAAACAAAACTATTTCTCTATAACCACAGTTTAGTAAGCAGGAACTTGTTTCTTTCTTCAGAGCTTGGAGTGGTTCAAATGGTTTATACCTGACTACTAACCAACAGGTTGTCAGTTGGAAGCTACCAGCAGAGCGTGGGAAGAAAGGCCTGGTAACCTGCAGGACCACAGAGACTCCAGAGGCCTCTAGGAGGTGGAATTGACTCACCAGCAGTTTTAGTCCTTTGTTTGCTTCCTTTTTTCCTAACAATACAGGACACATCAATGCCTTTTACAACCTCAAATCCTGCCCCTGGAATGTGCCATGTTCCTGGGTGTTTGGAGGAGTCCATGGCCTTTTTGAATTAGAGAAGAGTCTGAGAAGGGAGCAGATTCCCCAGGAGACTCAACCCCGGGGGGGGGGGGGGGGGGGACGCCCTAGAAAAAACATGAGCCATACTTAAAGAACGTTTGCACTTAGTTCTCATGCCCTTGTACGTGTGCAGAGAACACCACCAGAAATCATGGTCGGGATGAGCCAGGTGGGAGACACCAGATTCCAGTGGGATTCACCTTGCAGAGGGCTGGCAAGCAGTCTGGAGAGCCTTTGGACCCCTCCTGCGGTTGCAGAGCCCCATAAACAATATACGCTGACATCATCCCTGTCTGGGCCAAGGCAGGACCGGCAGCCACCCAAGAATGACCTTCAGAATCCCTAATTAATTAATCACCATAAACCTGAAGGGGGGGGGGGAGAAGACTTGCACGTGAGCCAGCCTGCCTTTGCCCAGGAGTTTCCACCCTTCATACACCAATTAACTTCACAGTCCCATCTGCCCTTCCTGCCAAGCCCTCCCATAAAGGAATTTATCACCTTCTGTTTGGATGATTCCCCTCTTTTCAAAAGGGGATCAGAAACCTACAGTCCCATTTAAAAAGGCACTTGCTACAAATCCAATTATGCTCGCAAACACCTCTCCCTGCAACAGAAAGCCCTGTGCATTCCCTTTTGTGGCTTTATTAAGGACGCTGGCCCAGAAGCTTGCTGCTAGCTCTGCCCAATAATAACAGGACATATTTGTCTATCTGCCAGACACTATTTCAAGAGCTTCGTGTGTATGAACTCATTTAATTCTCATGATCATCCCATGTGGTAAGAACTATTACACCCTACCATGCTACAGATGAGGAAACTGAGGCACAGGGAAGCTGGGGAAGTTGCCCAAGGTCACACGGCGATAGGCTGAGAAGATGATGGCTGAGCCCAGAGGGAGCTGGCTCCATTTTATCTTCCTGGGAAGAGAGCCGGTCAGACCCTTCGTTGTGATTTCCTGTAAGTAAAAAGAACGTGAAGATTTGTCCCTGGGTGGTGTCAATGGTGAATGTGTCTGGCTGCTACTCCAAAGGTTGGAGGTTCAAGTCTACCCTGAGGCATTTTGGGGAAAAGGCCAGGTGTTCTACAATAAAAATAAAATCCCAAAACAGCCATTGGAAACCCTATGGTGCACAGATCTACTCTGACCCACGGAGTGGACTCACCCGAGCAACTGGTTTTTCCTAAACGACAACCTTTCTTAGAACCCCAACGGGTAAAGGATCCCAGCAGGAATGCCCTGCTTGCCATGGGGCCAGCGACTAGAGGCATGGCCCCTACTTGGTGTTCCTACCATCCCTACATTGGCTTTCTGCATCTCCTGGGACACGCCCCCTCCACCCCATCCCTACTCCGGCCCCACCCTTCCCGCCCCTGGCTTTGCGAAAGCTCCATTAGCAGACCTCTATGACAGTCTCCACCTCTTGATCTCAGAGAAGCCGCTGCCTTCCAGAGAATGCGGCACTTTTCAGGAGCCAGGCTGTGGGCAGAGCCCGCTGACGCCACTCCAGCCTCGCGGCCCTTGGCCTGGCTCCGAGCGTCAGTTAGGATCCTGCAACGCTGCACTTAATGAGGACAAACAAATGTGCTCATCGGTTGACTTCAAGTGTGAATGATGTGATCATTCTGTTCCCGCTTAGCCGTCCTTTATCTGGAAAGATCTGGGGCAGATGCGGGGTGGGGGGTGGGTGGGGGGGGTGCTTGAAGCCTCAACCCCCGCAGTAGGGGCTGGCAGACAGGGAAGCCCTCAGACCAGAGCTGTACCGCTCTTCTGTGCAGGGCTATGTCTCCACTATTCGGGCCTTCAAGGGACTTTCCCCTTCGGAGATGACTATTATTTCGTCCCCGAATACTGTTTGGGAACCTGTCCTTCTACTCTATCCTTAATAGGAGAGTGATAGAAATCCTAAACCACCTGAGAAGTTTGGAAGGGTTCATTCAAGTGGGTAATATCTGTTTTGGGGAGGGAGGTTAAACCCTGCCTCCTTCTGTATAGATCACTTTGTATTTGCAGAGAGCCCACAAAGCGTCATTGTTTGGAAAGCAGTGCTGCTTGAACATGAATCTGTGCCCTTTGGAAGGGCTCCGACCAGACAGATGGAATGACTGGCCATGAAGTAACAGCCCCATACAATCACCGCACTGTGTTTTAAGTTAATAGAGAAACGATTCTTTGATTGCCACATTTCCCCTTGTGTTAACTGAACTTTGACTACCTGACATGGGAGCTGAAGAACTTTCTCTCCGTCTTTTCTCAGAACTCTGGTCCACATAAATGCAGAACCTAGGCGGACGCAACTCTTGTTCTGGCTTTGCCTGATGGCGTTTTGATCATTTTGATAGTGGGCTGCATTGACGTAAGATAGAAGAAAGAGAAGGAAGGAAGAATTAAGCTGGTGCCCAATGTTGATAAAAAGAAATTCCATCTCTTCAATGTGAATAGATGCATTATATTTGGGGTCCAGTGACACCACAGTAGGATGTTCTGCATCTCCGGGTAGCTTTGGATATGTCTGCCTTTGCCTTTTGCCCACAGGGCCAAGTTATTTATGCTCACACTTAATTTCTCTTACAAGTAACTTCATACTCAGCCATTAAAAAATATGGATTCTGAGAGCTCTCAGGTATAAATTAAAAATTGTGGGGAAAGTGAGCAGCTCATATTGAAAGCCATTATTCACCTGGGCACATACTCCTTTTACTGTATGTGCAGGTGCCTGTCTTCTTGGATCTCATGCTCATCTGATTAGGTTAGCAGTTTAGGGTAGCAATGAACAGCGAGTAAACTTTTTACCTATGAGCTACCAATTCTAAGAGTGAACAAAAGAAAAGGAAAATGTGGTTTTGATGATAAGAATTTATGCCAGAGATTTCATGATAGAATTTGGCAAGACCAAAGACTTATTCATTGGAAATACTTTTTCAGCAACATAAACAGTGACTGTACACATGGACCTCACCAGGTGGAATACACAGGAATTCAATCAACTACATCTGTAGAAAGAAGCAATGAAGAAGCGTACGATCGTCAATCAGAACCAGGCCAGGAGCTGACTGTGGAACACACCACCCACTGCTCGTATGCAAGTTGAAGATGAAGGACATTTCCAAACGTCCACAAACGTTGAAAGTACGACTTTGAGTATATCCCGTGTGAATCTGAACAATAGGTTTGATCCACAGAACACTAATACGGTCGGTAAAGAGCCAGAAAACAGCCCGGAAGACCACAATTATGTCAGATGAGACTCTGAAATTTGCTCTTTAGGTAAAGCAAGTGGAAGAAATGATGAAGCAAAATTTCCAAATAGGAGACTTCAAAGGGTGGGTGAAGAAGATAAAGAAAAGTATTATAATGACATGTGCAAAAATCTGGAGTTGAAAACCCATAAAGGACCAACCAAATAGAAGAGCCATGCTTGTGCCCATCCCAAAGAAAGGTGATGATGCAAAGAAATGAAGACGTTATCAAACAGTGTCAGTAATATAACTTGTAAGTAAAATTTTACTGAAGATCATTCTAAAACAGTTGCAGCCGTATATCACTAGGGGTCTTCCAGAAACTCATGCCATGTAGCGAAAAAAGGTTGGAATAAAGGATAAGCTGATGTTAGATGATCAAGGATGAAAGGGGAGACTACCAGAAAGACGTCTACCTATGTTTTAGTGACTATGCAGAGGTACTCCACAGTGTGGACCCTAAAAAACTATGGGTCACATCGAGAAGAATGGGCATTCCAGAACCCGTTAATGTGGTCTTGTAGACGACGGGGCAGTCATTTGAACAAAACAGCGACTTGAAATCAGGAAAGTTGTGTCAGGGTTGTATCCTTTCACCCTACTTATTCACTCTGGATGGTGAACAAATAACTCAAGAAGCTAGACTCCGTGAAGAAGAATGTGGCATCAGTGTTTGAGGATGGAAGGCTCATTAGCAACTTGCAAGGTGCAGTTGACACAACTTTGCTTGCTGAAAGCTTGGTGGATGGGAAAGCACTTGCTTCGGTATGAATTGCAACTCAACATAAAGAAAACCAAACCCCTCACGACTGGACCAATAAACACGATCGTGATAGATGAACACAAGATTAAGGTTGCTAAGGATTCCATTTTCAGACGTGGAAGTACCAGACAGTAAGTCAAATGCACTGCAGTGGGCAAATCTGCCCCCAAAGAACTCTTTAGACTGTGGCGAGAACAAATGTCGTCTTGAGGACTAAGCGTGCTTCATGCATAAGGTACGTTCAATGGCCTCATACTGCATGTGAAAGCCGGACCACAAGTAAGGAAGACTGCAGAAGAATGGATGTAGTTGAGTTATTGGTGGCCGTGAAGCACGTTGAAAGTGCCATGCACTTTCAGAAGAACAAATCTGTCTTGTAAGAAGTACAGTCAAGATGTTCCTCAGAATCAGAGACAGCAAGGCTTCATCTGACGTCCTTAGGCTACATTATGCAGAAGGACTAGTCCCTGGAGAACTACATTATGCTTAGTAAAGTTAAGGGTCAGCGACAAAGAGGAAGGCCCTCAATGAGAAAGAGGAGCCCACTGGACAAAGCAGTGGGCTCGATGCACTCAACGTAGGAAAGAGTCTGAGGCTGGGACGGGCCCAAGCAGTGCCTCTGTTGTACAAAGGGTCACCCCGCGTCAAACTGATTTACCTAACAACAACAGCAGGTATTATGCGAACAACAACCATGACTACAATTGTCTCATTTCATTCCGTCATTTCTCTGGCGCGGCACCCCGGATGTGGAGCATGTTCATTATACTGATGTGCTGTCCCCATCCAAGACCTACTAGGCCAGACTTTGCTGGGATGCGAACTCAAGCTTATCCTAACTTGCTCAGAATAACCACTCCCAATGGCTCATTTTCTAAATGAAATTTTTATTGGGAGTTAGATGGGGTGTGTGTGTGTGTTACATTTCAGACCATCAATTCTGAGTTTACCAGTTCTAACCACTCACTCCATTCCTGCCCCAGTATTCTATCCCACCCCACCCCTAATTTCTCTCTCCCTCCTGTGGTTCTCTATGCTCCTCTTTACTAAGTTACTACCTATTTTTAAAAAACATGTTATTAGGGGCTCATACAACTCTTATCACAATCCATGCATATACATACATCAATTGTATAAAGCATATCTGTACTTTCTTTGCCCTAATCATTTTCTTTCTTTTTTTACATTTTATTAGGGGCTCATACAACTCTTATCGCAATCCACATAAGTTACTACCTATTAATCTTCTAGCTCACAGCTTCTTCTTCCCACCCGACCTTCCCTCCCGTGGGAACTTCCAGTCTGTTCTCTTTGATATGCAAATCATTGTTTTTTTTAAAAAAATTCTTATAGTAATGGCCTCACACAATATTTGTTGTTTTCTGATAGACTAATTTTATTCAGTGTAATACTCTCCATTTCATTGAGTGTATGTACTAAAGCTTCTTTACTGGTCTATTGATGGCCTCTGGGCTACTGAGAAGAGTGCCGGGGTGAACATGTGTGTGCATATATCTGTTCATGTTCTTATTTCTTTCGGGGACATGCCCAGCGGAGCAGATCGCCGGATCATATGGAGTCTCTAGTCCCCGTTGTTTGAAGTCGCGTCACATTAGTTTCCACAATGGTTGTACAGGTTCAGTTCTGTATCCCATTGTTTTTTTATCTAAAGAACTCCTCTAGCTCTTAAAATGTTTTACTGATGCCAGAATAATTGAAACACCACAACTCCTGAAGATGGTTTTCAGGGTTACACTGTCAGTAAATGATAGTTGATGAGAACGGATGAGAAACTAGGGGACTTCCCCCAAGTCTCAGCCTAGTCTCCATGGGCTGAGAGCTCATACCATCTGCTGACTTTGTAACCTGACAGGTGCCTCTGCGGCAGGAGTTCTGGCTTTGCCCGTATCCCTAAGTGGCCTGCGCCTGGGCCTTTGGCCTCTGAAGAAGTCCTCTTTCCAGCAGAAGACCCTTGAAGCCTGGAAAACAGCAATGGAGCTGGCCTTCCAAAGCAGACATTCCCAACCAGCTCTCAGTGCCTCTTGGAAACCCCTTTTCTGCACATACCTGGCATTGGGGGTGAGCCCGGGGTGCCAGGGCGAGAGGTAGCTAAGCAAGACATGAAAAGAAGTAAGATGGTTCTAAATTTAGATTCATACGTCCCATTCTCATGTATATAAAGTAAGTCATTTTTCACAGAGAGCATTTCCCCCTTGGGCTAAACAGCTCCTTCTCAACATGGCAACACGTGCAATAAGCAGGAATCACAATAGGTTAAACACATTCTGAGCCGCTGCTCTCGGTGGACAGCTGCCCAGGGTGAGCAGCTTGTAAAGTCAGCTACGGTGACCGTTGGTGCATACACAGGCTCTGCTGGTTTTACAAACACATAGTAAGGCCTCTCCAAGGGCAAGCGCCAGGCTGACGTTTGCATAGCCAGCAGAAATCACTTCTTTCAGGAGATGGGGTTTCACTGTTTAGCAATATTCCATCAAAGGAAGCTGCGTCCTCCTCCACATACGCTATTCAGGGGCGGTGGCTTCCCTCCAAGTTCATGGGCAGCCAGCAGGTAAATCAATGCTTTTCATGTAAGACAGCAGAGCAGCATCTGCAGGTCTCTATATTGGGAATGTTCATTATGCGAGGCAGCTACAGCTTAAAAAATTAACATTTATTGTTTGTTCCGGCTGAGCAAAGTAAATAGTATCCAATAAAGAAAAGCTGACAAATATGAAAGCTTGAAATAGAAGTGGGAGGGGGAGCACAAAACACATCATTTTTAATTCCATCATTCAAAGATAATCACTCTAACAGTTTAGTATACTTGCCAGCCCGATTGGTTGCTCTACAATTGGAATTTGCATCTCCCATTGTTTCCCCAAGGTAGATTGCTAGAAACAGGATCTCTGCAGCCAGAGCTGTAAATGACCATCATGGCATTTAAACCCAGATTTTCCTGGTGAACTGGAAAGTTTACCATGGCGTTTCCTGGTTGTGCAAGGCTGTTTCCATGTAGGGCAAATACTTACGGTTAGATTTTATTACTCCAACGCCTGATGTGGTTGTGTGGTAGGAGCTGGATGGATGATTGGCTGGCGGGACCTGTCCCATCACTTTCCTATCGTCCCCCCGGGTCCTCTCTTGCTTTGTGCACTGAATAACTGGTCTTCATGAACGACATTAATGGGTAACTCTGCTCTTTGTATTCCAGTTGGGTTCAACCATGGAGAGACCCTGACGAAGGAGTGATGCCTGGGAGGTCAAGGAAAGAAGGATCTTTATCTCCCAGACTCCTCTCTGAAATTACATGGGGTGATTGTATACATTTTCAAGGTGGCCCTCTTTGTATCTATTAAAAAACAAACCCAAACTCACCTTGAAAATAGATCCATGGCAATCCTATAGGACAGGGTAGAACCACCACTGTGGGTTTCTGAAACTACAACTCTTTATGGGAGTAGAAACCCACATCTTTCTCCCATGGAATGGCTGGTGGATTCGAACTACTGACCTTAGAGTAACAGTTCAGGCATCTTTCTTTCCTCAGGCCAGCAGTTCCCAAAGAATATGCACTCATGTTCATTGTAACATTATTCACAGTAGCAAAAAAAGGTGGAACTAACCTGAACTCCATTAATGTGCAAATGGGTGAACAAATTATGGTACATAAAGTGGAATACTATGCAATAATAAAGAACAATGACACATTTTCAGCAATGGATTATCAAATATAGTAACTAAAGTACAAGTAGCAAAATACAAAATGAATAGAGACAAAATTTAAAACTTTTTGTTTATTGAAAGGTTTTGACAAGAAAAAATGTATTCAAGATACTGACTAAAGGAATAACTCTGGAAAACAGATAGCTAATAACAATCTAATAACCTAGAATATATGTTAAAATATTCTTACAGCTCATAAGAATATCCTCTGATAGCTTAACAACAGAAATATAAATAACCTAATTATAAAGTCAGCAAAGGACTTGAATAGACATTTCACCAAAGAGGACATTCCAGTGGCCACAGACAGTTGAATGCTCAATGTCATTAACCAACAGAAAGATACAAATCAAAACCACGATGATATATCACTGTACCCTAGGATGGCTATGATTTTATAACAAACAGTAAATAAATCCTAAAAAAAAAAAAGAAAAGAAATGCTCTGGAGAATTTTGGAAGTTGGAACAGCCATTGCTGTGGGAATACAAAATGGTTCAGGCTGTGGAAACCAGTCTGGCAGTTTATTAAAAATGTAAAAACAACACACCCACATGACCTAGAAATTCCACTCCTGGGTATATAGGCCAAAGACTTGAAAGCAGAAATTCAAATAGAAATGTGTCGTCTGTAGTGGCTAAGGTTGTGCCACACTTCTCAGTGGTTTGGCTGTTAGGATGTCATCCATCCCATGACGAGGTCTGCTATGAGAAACAATTCATTGACGAGTTTCCTCACGGTGTGTATATATATATATATATATATATATATCTCCATCCTGCAAAGCTCCCCTGCTCTTTGCTGGATCTGGATCCTGCATCTGATTCATAGTCATCTGAGCTCCAGTTCTGCAGACTTGAGTCAGCAACCCGCAATATTGCCTGCCAATCCTGAGAATCATTAACCTTTGCAGTCTGTGAGTCAGTAGCCTGCTACATCATGATAGTCAAGAGAAGCATCCAGCTTGACATCTGGCCCATATACTTGGAACTTGCCAGTCTCTACAACTATGTAAATCACTTATTTGAGAGAAAAAAAAAGATAAAACTCACTGCCCTGGAGTCAATTCCAACTCTATAGGATTATGACCCTCTAGAATAGAGTACAATGAGACTGTTAACTTTTTACAGGAGTTGAAAAGCTCATCTTTCTCCCATGGAGAAGCTAGTGGTTTTGAACTACTGTCCTTGAGGTTAGCAGCCCAACGTGTAACCTACTACACTATCAAGGCTCCTATGCAATGAAATACATATAAGAACACAGCTTAAGACATATTCACACTTCACTACAGCAATATTCACAATAGCCAAAAGGCAGAAAGCAATTTAAATGCCCATCAACAGATGAATAGATAAACAAAGATGAATAGATAAACAAAATATGGTGCATACATACAATGGAACACTATTCAGTCAGTAGAGAAATGAAGTCTTTCTTAAATCATTTTATTGCAGGCTTATACAGCTCTTATAACAATCCATCCATCCATTGTGTCAAGCACTTTTGTACATTGTTGCCATCATTATTTTCAAAGTATTTTCTTTCTACTTGAGCCCTTGCTATCAGCTCCTCATTTTATCTCCCTCCTTTCCTCATGAAACCTTGATAATTTATAAATTATTATTACTTTGTCAGTCTTACACTGACCGAGGTCTCCCTTCACCCACTTTTCTGTTGTCCATCCCCCAGGGAGGGGGTTATATGAAGATTATTGTGATCGGTTCCCCCTGAGATATGAAGTCTTGAGACATGCTGTAGTATGGGTGAAATTTGAAGACAAATTAAATAAATCAATTACAAAAGGACAAATATTACTTCATTTACAAAAAGACAAGATCAGGCAAATACATTGAAATCAAAGTTTATCAGTTGCCAAGTGGAGGTATTTAGTGGCTAAGGCATTGCATTTTCCATCGCCTCATAGCGAGCGAAAGTTGGGCATTAAGGAAGATGGACGAAGCGTCAATGCATGTGAATTGAGGTGCTGGAGAAGACTATTGAAAACACCACGGGCTGCTAAAGAACAAGCACATCTCTCTTGGAAGAAGTGCGGCCAGAGGGCTCCTTGGAGGCAAGGATGGGGAGACTTCATCTCACACCCTTTGGACATGTTGTCAGGAGAGACCAGTCTCTGGAGAAGAGCATCATGCTTGGTAAAGTAGAGGGGCAGTGAAAAAGAGAGAGGGCTTTGTGATAGGTGTATTGTGCCAACCTGGCCAATAGGAACATGTGGGATTGATCAGTTCTCAGTTTGATCGGAGGGCAAAGAGATTAACGGCTCTGCAAAGGCCACCCCTGTCTCTCTTGCTCTCTGGAGATGGGGACCAGCATGCTGGTGCTTTAGCTAGCTCTCTGCCTCAACCTTTGTGCTACACCACCTATGGGCCCAGCCAATCCATGGGTCATGGATCCTGTGGCTAGACCTTGAGGCTTTTTTCAAGACCTGCTTTGCCACACAGCTGGTGCATATATACTTGAACTTGACGCTGGTGAATCACGTCACCTTGCATTGCTTGAGTTTGATATCCTATCCAGGCCTGCTTCACTAAGCTTCCAAGCTCCTGACTGTTGCTGACTCACCTTGCTGTTTGCTGCCTGCAGGCCGACTCTGCCTGCCTTGCCCTGAGGGAGGATTCTCCTTCCTTGACCTTGGACCTGGCAGCCCATGTGAGTCAAAGGACTTCCAGTATATTAACTGTTTCATGAAAGTGAGTGGAACCGAGCTTTCTGTACTGCTGTGTGGACTAATTAGCTATTATATTGCCTCTTGCTGTATAACCCTATCTTCTTATATAAATATAATCATAAGCGTCCTGATTTTGTTTCTTGAGAGAACCCTGCCTAGCACAGCCCTCAAGGAGATAGACACACGGGTGCAAGATGAGGAACCAGTGTGAGGATGGCACAGGATCCGGCAGCGCCTTATTCTGTGGTGCATGTGGGTTGGAACCGACCCAATGGTACTCAACACCACCACCACCAACAACGAAGTGTCAGAGAGGTGAGAGGGGAGAAGGAGAGATGAATGGTGATGGAAAGTCACACTGCTTATGAGTTCCGTAGAGTTGAGGAGGAAAAACCCATAGCCACATAGGCTCTAGAAACCCACTTCAACCCCAACTTAAATAAAAATAATAATAAACCTGAGTCCTAAACACCTACCACTTATAGACTGGTACTTCAGAGACAGGACCATTACAAAGAACCTCCCAACAGCCAGGGACTCTGCGCTACTCTGACAGGACCCCTGCAGGGCTGCCCTTCCCCACAGCACTGTGGACCTCAGGGGGTGAGACGGGGAATGGCGAGCTCACACATGAACTCCGATCCTGCCCTGGCACGAATCACCAAGGAGGTCACTAGTATGCCCCACCCCGACCCCCACATACTTGGAGGAGGGTCGAGTTCACATAAGAGGGGCAAACTCAGGCGGGAAAATTCACAGGTTCCCCACAGGCTAGTGCCACATGAGCTAGCCACCCTGGAGTGTCCAAGATTGGCAACAGGTATGCAGGGGGTGCTATTCCTTCCAGAGACAAATATCAGAGCAACAACATATCTCAGAAGCACATGTGAAAACAAGGGGCAAAATGGATTGCGAGACACAGATGCAGATCCGGAGATGTTGGGAGAACAGGGAGCTTTAGATCTTCCGGTGAATGAGGGAGTTTAGGAAAACACCTTTGGCTGTTTTAAACAAATGAAGGGAAAAAATTGACAGGAAAAAAACCAGCAGAGAAGACAGAAGAACTCCAGAAAGCTCTCCAAGAGCAATCTGACAACCAGAAAATGAGGGAAAAAAATCAAACAACTGCAGATAAAAGTCATAAGGCAAAGACTAAGATATTAGACATTGATGACATTTTGAAAGAATGAAACAGAAGAATTGAAACAATGGGAGGGGGAGGATAAGAAAAGATGAAGAAGAAGAAGAAGAAGAAGAAGAAGAAGAAGAAGAAGGAGAAGAAGAAGAAGAAGAAGAAGAAGAAGAAGAAGAAGAAGAAGAAGAAGAAGAAGAAGAAGAAGAAGGAGGAGGAGGAGGAGGAGGAGGAGGAGGAGGAGGAGGAGGAGGAGGAGGAGGAGGAGGAGGAGGAGGAGAAGATGAAGAAGAAGAAGAAGAAGAAGAAGAAGAAGAAGAAGAAGAAGAAGAAGAAGAAGAAGAAGAAGAAGGAGAAGAAGAAGAAGGAGGAGGAGGAGGAGAAGAAGAAGAAGAAGAAGAAGAAGAAGAAGAAGAAGAAGAAGAAGAAGAAGAAGAAGAAGAAGAAGAAGAAGAAGAAGAAGAAGAAGAAGAGAGAAAGGGGGGACGAAAAGAAAGAGAAGGAGAAGGGGGAAATGTAGAACAAAAGTTATGAATGCTGTTGGCACCTTGTTTTGTGGTAGAGATTATTACAGGAATCACTGAGACCATTGCCCTAAGCTATCTTTTTAACCTGGAGCTGAAATTACTCCTGAGCATCACCTTTCAGTGAAATAATAGATGAGTTTCCAAAATAAACAATAGCAGCTGTGCAGAAGTGCCCTCTCTGAGACAGTCAACTATTAGAGACCAAATGGTCAACACTGACACAAAAGGGCAGGCAAGCGGGATCGATGGAAAGTGCTCAGTGGAGGTGACAGTGGTGGGTGATGGTTCATAGGGAATGACAGCCAGTCACAGAATCATATGTGTATGAATTGTTGAATTGGAAATCCAACATGCTGTCGATTCTGACTCATGGTGATCCTAGAGGGCAGGGTAGAATTATCTCTGTGGGTTTGTGAGACTATAACTCTTCCTGGGAGTAGAAAGCTCCATTTTTCTCCTGTATCATCTAAAGTACAATAAATTATTCAACCAATAGAGAGAGGAGAGAGAGAGAGAGAGTAGGCTGATGTCTTTGAACTACAAACGCTAAGGCATATTAAAGGGCAGGCATTTGAAAATGAATCGCATTTCGTTCACTGCATTTTCTCAATTAATTTTGTGTCATAAAGGGTTGCCTACAAAGAATGCATGAGAATGATCAAGCTTTCCAGGAGGAAGAGCTGAGGATGATGTTTCCTAAGCAGAGATTATCTTCTAAATTGCTATTTTCTTGCTCAGTTTCCTCCAAGTAGTGCCTTATAGCACATGCGTCGTCGTTGTGACTGTATGCAGAAAGACATACAAATTCCACATTCTCTCTGCATGTGCAGTTTAGTGATAGTGGTCACGCCCTCGGGGTCTCGTACATGGCTGATCTTTTCATGGCGGAGGTTCAGTGGTAGACAGAAACAGGTAGGGCCAAGGAGCTAGCAGCATGTAACCTTCATAATTCTAAAATTACTGAATGGAAATGACTTCCGGTGGTGTTTTTCCTGAGTAAACAAATACAGCTGTCCTACTGTGATGTGAAAAGTTAGCAGTAGACATGCTTGACTGCCCGTCAGTCCCTCCTGGCGCACAATGGCTCGAAGTTTAAATGCTGTTCAGGGATGAAAGGCAAGAGAAGGAAGCAGGTTTTATCTTCCTCAATATTTTGCTAAAGGCAACTCTGAATCCACATATTAAATAAGTCTTTATAATACCATTGGCTTATTACCTAATTTTTACTTTCAACCCTGTGAGTGGAAATCTCTGGCAATTTATTTAACTTGCTCGGCTTTTCTTCTGTGTGTGTGTGTGTATGTGTGCGTGTGTGTGTGTGCATGTGTGTCACACACACACAGGACACACCTGTTGTACTAAAAAGTATCTAAGGTCTCTTCAAAATTTGGGGGATTTTGTATTACAAATGAACAAAATGAGGTTCAGAAGCGTTTAAATGTCATTTCAAGTTCAAACAGCAGTAGGATGGCAGGACTGAACCTCACATAGAGGCCTCCTAGCTCTTAGCTTGTTAGGCCAAAACCAAATCAAAAGCAGTCAGAAGACTAAGAAAACCTGAATCATCAACAAAACAGAAACAAACAGTGAGAAAGCCAGCAAACTACAAGCGAGGTGCCAAATATTAGCCTTCTCCCAGGGAGAGCAAGACAGGAGTGAAGTCGCTGCAGAGAATGCAACCAGTCATCCCTGAGAGGTTTAAAAAATTCACCAAACATGTAAATATCTCCAAACTTAAGTCAGCTGAAGGGAAGCTAAGTACATGAAAAATGTTAAAAATTAGGAAGAGACGCTTGTCTGATAACCCCTGGCGTTCAGTGCAGGCTCACTACCAAAAATAACCTTGTGTGCAGCAGTGCACTGCCCAGATGCAAACTGTGAACACTTCACAGGCTGAGAAATCGAATGGCTCAGATCCAAAATGCTGGCAAGAGCGAATGGCTGGCGAGGATGTGGAGCAACAAGAACTCTCTTTCATTGCTGGTGGGATTGAAAGATGGGGCAGACACCGTGGGAGACGTTCTGCAGGCTCTTACACATCTAAATATAGGCTGGCCACTTGAGCCGGCACTTCTAGGTATTTACCCAGCCAGATGAGCAGAAATGTTTGCCGACACAAAAACCCACGTAAGATACTTAAAGCAGCTTTATTCATAATGGTGAAAAATTGAAAGTAGCCAAGATATTCTTCAATAAGGTAAATGGATAAGGACTGTGACACGCCATACAATGGAGCATTATTTGATAAAAAAAAAATCATACACTCTTCAAAGAAAGAGGTGGTTGAATGTGTGTGTGATTTGGGTAAATGGGTTTTCCAGTCAGCGATTCATTCACATCTTGTTTTCTGACTCTGATGGCCACGTGCGCTCCTCCCACATTCTCCCTGCGGCATTTAGTCCCCTTCGTCCCTCCATGCTCCCCATTCCTGGCTGTTGCGCTTTATCCCCGGGTAAAAGCTGCTCTTTAGATTCCATGTAATTGATAGGTCTAAGGAGTGCCTGGTATGAGTGTTCACGTATAGGCCTGTTTATTGTTTGGCTAAAAGGAGTGGGTTCAGTTTCAAGTTTGCAGGGTGTGGAAAGGCCATGGTCTCAGGGAGACATGGAGGAACCTTAAATGCATACTGCATTGAAGAAGCCAGCTTGAAAATCTACCTATCGCCTTGACTTTCTGGGAAAGGAAAACCTCTGGAGACAGGGCTGGGGGAAGGGAAGGTGACTAGGTGGAGCACAGACAGAGGATTCTGTCTGAGGCTGTGCTGGTGGGCAGGGGATGGTATGTCTGTGAGAGGTTTGGGCACAGCACAGAGCTAACCCTCATGTGAACGATGGACTTCAGTTCGTACTAATGCACCAGCATCGCCTGTGACAAATATAGCACACTAATGGAAGTCACTTATGGGAGGAACTGTGCGCTGCGGTGCAGGGGACACACAGACACTGTACTTCTTGCCCCTATTTTCTGTTCATCCAAATAGCTGTGAAAACAGAGTCTATTTTAAAACTTCTTTTTGTTGGTTGATGATTCCCCCCGCCAAACTT
Organism: Tenrec ecaudatus; assembly: GCF_050624435.1. Lineage (NCBI taxonomy): Eukaryota > Metazoa > Chordata > Mammalia > Afrosoricida > Tenrecidae > Tenrec > Tenrec ecaudatus. Next base: position 61,711,769 of record NC_134532.1, on the reverse strand, counting down.
ACTAACAAACTTCTTTTTTGCCCCCCTCCCCCCCATGGAGAGGCTATGAAGCGGAATGACTAGGTCTCCTTGTGCCTTTAGTCAAATAGCCAACGTTACCGTTGGGTTCCATCTGGTCGATTCCAACATGAGCAAATCTATGTGATAGAAGTGTTTTCTGGGCTGCACTTTTTTTTTATCATTGTATTGGGAGCTCTTGCAGATATTATAACACTCCATAATTCAATTAGATAAAGCATTATTGTACAATTGATGCACCATCATTTTCAAACCACTTACTATTTTTGATATCAGCTACCCATCTTCACAGAAGCAGCCAGCCAGGTGTTCTCTCTATGGAGTCATTGTGGGTTTAAACTCACCTTTGGGTTCCTAATTGAGCCCTTACCCATTGATACCACCAAACCCAAGCCACGATTGTCAAGTGGATTCTGACTCACAGAAACCCTACAGAAGGGGTAGCATGGCTCCCTTAATAAGGGTTTCTCCGACTTTCAGTGTTTACAGGAGCGCACAGTCTTGCTTTCCCTCCTTGGAGTGGCTGGTGGGTTTGAACCCCTGATCTTGTGGTTTGCAGTCCAACACTTAACTCATCATACCATCGAAGTTCATTAAGTATCAGTAACTTTCTTTTTTTTTGGTAACTTTCATTTCTACGCATCTTTCAGAGTACTTGAATCAATTACTTTCATAATAACCCAAACTATAAAACTATTGGTAAAAATGAGAGTTTTGTGTTTAATATTTCAACAAAATGACATATGAAAATATATTACTTGTTGTTTTTAAAGAGCTCTACCCCAAGACACAATCATAATGAGTAGATTATGGTGCTTTAAAGCAGAAAAAAATTTAATCGCTAAAATAAATTTCAGCTCATACTACATACTTTACCAAACTAAAATAAACTCACTGCCATCTAGTTGATCCTGACTGAGTCCTAGCAATCCTAGAGGACAGAGGGGAATCGCTTCTGTGAGCTTCTGAGACAGTAATTCTTTCTGGGAGCAGAAAGTCTCTTGTTTCTCCTGAGAAGTGGCTAGTGGTTTCAAACTTCTGACCTTGTGGTGAGCAGCCCAACTATGCCACCAGGGCTCCACATACCTTACGGTTGATTTGAAATTCAGAAGTAGGTTTTGCTGACTGTGGTTTAAGAAAATGGACCATAGGCGACGCCCAAAGCAAAAAGCCACACATTCACTTCCACAATGTGTGTGCAGGCTTTGACCAGACTGATCGGTCATGGCATCCGAGAGCATTTTCAAACACCCCCAACACCAGCATTGAGTTCACAGCCAGAGCCATCGGCAGAACTCTGCAAGATTCTAATGTTTTCGGCAGCGTGGGCAAGATAAAATAACACATCCGAGCGGGGACAGCGTCCTGGAAGCCATATGATCACTTCCAGGGCCAGTGTTGTTGTCAGGTGTACTTTATAACTGGTTCAAGCTAATTAGATAGTACTGTCGGTTTCCTAAGGAGCCCAGGTGAGGTAGTAGTTACACAATGGTCTGTGAACCAAGCCAGCAGTTTGAAACCACCTTGAGAGAAAGATGGCACTTTAGATTCCGGTAGATCATGACAAACTCACAGGGACAGTTCCACCCTGTCCTATAGTGTTTTTATGAATCAGAATCAACTTGATGGCAGTGAGGTAGGGTTCTTGTTGTTGTTGTTGTTGTTGTTGTTAGTTCACTAAGGAACCACGGTGGTGCTGTGAGTTAGACAAGGGGCTCGTTCAAATCCACCAGCCACTCCTGGGGAAAATGATGAAGCTTCTGCTCCCATAGAGGTCCTCCTCTGCCCCACAGCATCACTGCGAGTTGGCGTTGGACTCAATGGCAGTGGGTGAGTTCCCTGGAGGCGTAATGACATCACATTGCAAAGAATGCACGAAGTAAGAACCCAACAGCTTAAAAAAAATTTTTTTTAAATCAAGGACTCAATAGATGGATCCAGCTCAAAAGGAAGAAGATTGGGGAATATAATTTCAAATTTATATGAAAACCAAACATGCTAGGTCCATTGAGACTGGGGAAGCTCCTGGATCTAGTGCTCAGTAGTTAATATTTAAGCCTTGAACCTGAACTATCTTGTGAAGCCAGTTATTAAACTAAGCAACTGTTAGCTCAGTTCAGCCAGCTGGCCTTGCCTATTTTCATCAGAAATCACCTCCACACGTTCAAACTGACGGTGGTCTAAAACACAGATGAGAACTTGGGGGCTAAGCGTCTAAACTAATGATGACATAACAGTATAGGCTGAAGCTGTGAGAATGTTGACAGTGTGCCATGTCATTGAACTGCACGGGTAGAAATTATGTGTGTTTGGTTGCGTATACTGCCACCAAACAAATAAATAGATAACATAAATTTTATCTATTTTTTTCCTTACCTAACTCCTGAATGGAATGTCTCACTGACGTTGCGTGAGTAAAGTGGCCGACAGAGCTATGTTGATAAGTTGCAAGGGCATAAAAAGACTGTTCTGCTGTCCACAACAGCTGCGCTCCATCACAGAGAGGGCAGGAGGGGCTCCGCGCCCTTTTGCTCCAGGACCTATAGATCTCAAGGGAGGATGCAGGTTTATTAGGTTGTATTATGATATGGAGGTCCTGGTAGTACGTGCGGTAAAACCCCAGCTCTGTGAGTATGAAGTGGAGGAGGATTTCTCCTGAAGATAAAAAGAGAGGCTAGTCCTTAAGAAAGAGCCAGAACATGGCGGGCATGGTAGGGAGACTGGAAGGACAGCCTCTTCTCATGTCTGCTGACTCTTGAGCCCGGATTTACCATACTTTCCCCTCCTCCTCCTCTTTTAAAAATATCGTGATAAAATATTGTATTCCACTGGAATCCTGGTGCTATAGTTGTTACATGTTTGGGCTATGGTCTGAAAGGTCCAAAGTTTGAAACCGCCAGTTGCCCTGTGGAAAAAAACGGGGCTTTCTACTCCCATAAACAGTTACAATCTTGGAAAAGCAAAAGGGCAGTCCTACCCTGTCCTTTAGGGTCACTATAAGTCAGCATCAACTCACTGGTGATGAGTGAGAATCATAGTGAACTTAAAATGTGCTGCTTTAAGTAGTTTAAACGTACCATTCAATGGCATTGATCATATTTGCAATATTGGGCAGCCATCACCACTACCTATTTGCAAAAATTTCTCATTATTCCAAATAGAAACTCTGTACCTCTTCAACAATAAAGCCCCCTTCCCTTTCCCCAAGCCCTCTCACTGATGTTTGTACCTCTCCTGGACTTTTGTCTTTGTGCATCTGCCTATTCTTGATATTTCATATAAGTGAAATCATATTATATATATATCATTTTACTGGGGGCTCAATAATATTTGTCTTTTCATTCTGGTAACTTCACTCAACACAATGCTATCAAGGTTCACTCATATTACAGCACACATCACAACTGCAGTTCTCATTAAGAGTGAAAAATATTCCATTGTGTGTGTGTGGCATTTTGTTTATTCATTCATCTGTGGATGGACATCTGGGATCCTTCCGTCCTTTGATGATGATGAACAATACTGCAGCGAGCATGGGTGGACAAGATCTCTTTGATTCCCTGCTTTCAGTTCATCATCTTCTGAACCCATCTCCCTGGGTTCAGTGGAGGCAGCCTGGGTGCAAGGTGGTGAGGAACGTCCACCGGGAGAGTCATAGGATGCTGTGGCTGAGTTTGAGCCAGGCTTGCTGTAATAACTTCAACACAGCTAGGCAATGCTGTGAGGGGTAGGGCAGCATTCTAGGTGTTTGGGTCAGCATGTTACAAGGTGAAGCTTCAGTCCCAGATAGGTACCCAAACTCAAAACCAAATTCACTGCCATTGAGTAGATTATGACTCATAGCAACTTCATATAGCACAGAATAGAACAAGTGGAACTTGGAACTTTGGGTTTCCAGATTTTAAATCTTCCCTCATCTTTCTCTCTTGGAGTGACAAATGGGTTCGAAGTGCTGGCCTTTCCATTAGTAGCTCAATGTGCCCCTGTGCCACCGGGGCAGAGTCATTTGCCCTCACTCACTCATTGCCATCAACTGAATGCCAATTCATGTTGACCCTATAGGAAGGGTAGAAGTGTCCAGGACAGCGTAGTCCCACTGGGAAACAGAAGATGGGTCCCATGCTCAGTTGCCAGCGTTAGAGGCCATTTGTACCGTAGTCACACTAGATCTCTTAAGCCAGACGCTGTGGTGGTTTCGTGTCTCAGCTTTGCGACTTACTGATTGCTGTCCCTGGGCCAGTTACACAGCTCTGTTGGCCTCAAATTTTCTTATCTGTGAAAGGGGAATAATAGAAGCAACAGGGAGTAGAGAAGGCTGAAAAAATTTCTGTGGGAAAGAGCTTATAATAGCATCTGCTCTGTGTAAATACTACAATTTTAAGATTAAGCATGGCAGTATTTTTAGGAGACCCTGATTATCGATGGAGGGGAGGGTGGGAGGAAGATGAGCAGATATACAAGGCAGGGCCAAGGAGATCAAGATCAGAAAAAAGGAAGACGTGGGCCTCTTGTGACAAAGGCTGTGAAGAAGTTACATAGAACACACAGGAGCTGCCCCCTCCAGGGAAAACATCATGGCTGTCTTGCTTGTGCTCAGTGGAGAAAGGTCAGGTGAAGCTTCCTGCACGGACTGCAGTCCGCCTGCTGCAGAAGAGAGTTCTCTTTGCCATAGAAATAAACCCAGAGGATAAAAGGCTTCCCATTAAGCCACGAGTGACCAGGTTAGAGGATCAAGCTTGTGGAAACTAAGACTATTCATCAGGTAAGGACAAGTCGCAAAACACACAACCCACTACCATGGACTCTAACTCTTCCCAGGAGGGAATAAACTCCTTTGTCCCTCAGTGTGTCTGGTGGGTTTGAGCCTTGTGCTTAGCAGCTCAATGCCTAATACACCAGGGCTCTTTAAGGACAGTTAGTAAGTAGCAGGTAATTTTGCTTAGCACACCAGAGAAAGCATCTCTTGCTAGGAAAGCATCCCAAGGCCCATAAAGCATCCCGGCAAAGCCTGGCATAAAGTTTATCCAGATTAGTTGGTATGATGGGTAGAATTGTGCCCCGCCCCCTCAAAGATATGATCACGTCTTAACCCCTATGTCCATGAGTATGACCTTATTTGGGAAAGGAGCTACAAATGACAGTAAAATAAGGATTTCAAGATGAAATGACTTGGGGGAGCGAGGGGACACCAAGGATTTCCAGAAGCCGCAAGAAGCCAGGAAGACAAGGGACCTATCTTTAAAATCTACAGAAAATGTCAACATCCCAACAAGAAAAAGACAAATAATCCAATTAAAGACGAGCATGGACATTAACAGACACCTTACCAAAGAAGACCTCCAGGCAGCCAACAAACATGAAGAAATCCTTGGGATCACTAGAGACTGGAGAAATACAAATCAACACTATGATGAGATACCACCTCCAATCAGTTCTGACCCATAGGGACTTGATATGCACAACAGGATGAAACACTGTCAGGTCCTCCTGCAACATGCTCACAATGGTTCCCATGCTGAGCCCATTTTTGCAGCCACAGCATCAGCCCATCTCATTGAGGGCCTGCCTCTTTTTCTGGCTGCCCCTCTGCTTTACCAAACACGATGTCCTGCTCCAGGGACTGGCCTCTCCTGACAATATGTCCAAAGGATGGGAGACAAAAAGCCTTGCCATCCTTGCCTCTGGGGAGCACGCTGGTTGAAGTTCTCCTGAGACAGATTTATTTGTCCTTTTAGCAGTCCATGGTACTTTCAATATTCCTCACCAGCATTGATAGCCAAGTTAAAAACAAATACACCAATGAACAAACAAAACCCTGGAAAATAACACATGCTGGAGAGGATGCAGAGAGAGAGGAACTCTCTTGCATCGCTGGTGGGAGTGTTCAACAGTCTAAGCACTGTGGAAAGCAGCATGGTGCTTCTCCAACCAACTGGGAATGAAAATGACATGAGCCAGCAACCCCTCGACTTAGTATGCACCCTACAGAAATAAGCAGATACACGCACACCCAAGTTCATCACAGCACCATTCACAATCGTAAAACAAAGTAGAAACAGCCTAAATGCCCATTGGTAGAAGAATGGATCACTCAACTTTGGTGCACGCACAGTGGACTCCTATGCCTCTTTACAGAACGACAGTGAAACTGTAAAAAGCCTCATGACACTGCAGGGTTTGGAAGATGTTATGCTGAGTGAAGTTTATCAATCACCGAAAGACCTACCTAAGGTATGAGATCACTGTTCTAAAAGAAAAAGGCTTTCATACCAATAGAAACAGAATTTGATGGTTATCCTGGGTGGGAGGGAAAGAGAGGGGCAGGGAAGTACTAGGCTAGACTGCAGGGGCGGAGAACATCCAGCACGAGGGCCTTATGTTGGGGTCGCTAGGTGCCATCAAGTCAGATCCAACTCAGAGCAATCCTCTATAGAACAGAACAAAACACCGCCCGCCCCCGGTCCTCTGCCAGCCTCATCTTTGTTCTTCTGGGTGAACCCATCATGCAGGCTCTCTATCAATCCAGCTTGCCAAAGATCTTCCTCTTTTTTGTTCCCTCTCTACTTTACCAAGCATGATGTCCTTCTCCAGGGACTGGTCTCTCCTGACAACACGTCCAAAGTACATGAGATGAAGTCTCTCTGCCCTTGCCTCCAAGGAGCATTCTGGCTGTACTTCCTCCAAGAAGATTTGTTGCTTCTTTTGGCCGTTCATGGTACTTTCAATATTCCTCACCAGAATCACAATTCAAAAGGCATCGATTCTTCATCTGTCTTCCTTATTCAATGTCCAATTTTCACGTCCATATGAGGCAATTGAAGAAACACTATGGCTTGGACCAGGCACATCTTAGTCTTCAAAGTAACACCCTTGCTTTTCCACACTTTCAAGAGATCTTGCTCAGAAGATTTACTCAAAGCAGTGTGGGCCATATAAGGCTCATGAACTCATCAATAGCAGCTGACCAACGCAAGTCCACCAGAGAGAAGCAATTCCAGGGGTGAATAATTTAAACGTTTGACCAGTATGGCCTGTGAATGATATTACAAATATCCAGTACTCCTTGGCAGAAAAAAAGGTGCCTCCCCCCTGGGCTAGAGGGTCTCATAGGGGTGAATGTGGCTGAAGAGGGAGACAATATCCTCCAAGAGGGAGTTGGGGGAGGGGGCAAGGGGATCTGTCAGAGAGGGAGGGTGAGAAATAGAGCAAAGCATTGGGGGCTTTGAAAAGTTGTTTAAGGTGTTGAATGCAAAAATGATCATCTGGTATGCAAACCTTCACCTCATTTACAATAAAAATAAAAAAGCAGCAGCAGCAGCCAGGAGAGAGCCCTGGGAGACATTCTCCCTGCTGCCCACAGTGCCCCCGAAGGAACTGGCCCTGTCTCCAGGATTGTAAGAGAACACATATTTGGTCTTCTTAATATGGCACCCGATTGGTGGTGATTTGTTATATCAGCCCTAAGAAGCTCATTCAACCACAGCTTAGCAGGCCTTCCACAGCAAAAGACTACGAAGACACCAAACCAGACTTCCTTTATGACTAAGGCTTTCGTCAGCTCCGTGGTGGTGAATGACCACATGTACTGCTCTTTAGAATCTACTGCGCTTCTACATTTGTCTAAAATGTAGAAAATTCTCATTCCCTATCCAAAGAGAATGTCCATCTGAATGGTAAGCCTCTCCTTGTGTTACCGTCAAGAAGTTCTAAGCTGCAGAACCTCGCAGATATCCAGGTGTCTGGATGGAATGGTTCCACTTCACAATCACGTCCATGCCTGGCTAACTTCTCTACTGGAAAGTTCTGGTGTAGTAGGATGGGTTCCACATGGAGGAGGGGCCAAGCCTTGCTGGTCTGGGCTATTGAGTGTCCCCAAGGCTACCTCCACCTCCATTGCTATTGAGTTAATTTCAACTAGCAGGGAGCAAGCCTGTGATAGCAGAGCCCTGGTGGTATAATGGTTGGGTTGGGCTTCTCAGCACAAGGTCAGCAGTTTGAAACCACTAGCTGCTTCAAAGGGGAAAAGAGGAGATGTCCTAGTCCCATAAAGAGTTACAGCCTCAGAAACCCACCGTAGCAGCTCCACCCTGTACTATAGGGTCACTGTGAGTCGGAATCAACTCGATTGCAGTGAGTTTAGTTGTTTTTGGTTTTAGGGAGCCTGTAAGACAAAGAAGAGAAGGGGGAAAGGGAGGCGCTGATACCAAGGGTTCACGTAGAAAGAAAATGTTTTGAAACTGTTGATTGCAACATATGTACAAATATGCTTAATACAATTGGATGATGGATTGTCATAAGATTTGTAAAAGTCCCCCAATTTAGATTTAGAAAAAAAAAAAAAGACAAAGAACTGCTCCATGGACGTCAAAGCCTTTGCTTTTTTGATGGGAATAGATTTTCTCTCATGGAAGAAACTGCCAGTGTTTCAATTAGCAGCCAAGTTCTTAGCCAATGTGTCGCCAGGCGTCTCAGTGACCTTGCTGCCCACTTCTCACTCTCCCCGGCCGTGCCGTGGGCTTTCTGGAAACACCTGTGGAACGTCTGGTTCCTGCATTCAGAAACGGCTGGAACGATGGCTCGTATTGGAGGAGGACACTGGAGCTGTTTCTGTTACTGTGGTCGTGACACGCACAGCCTGCAGAGGAGAACACCAATTCAGCAATTCTAGGATCCCTCTTTATTATTATTATTTTTTTGGATCCCTCTTTAATAACGCTGATTACATTCTTCCGCTTGCGCCATCATCATCTCCCTTCTTTTCCAAATTCCCCTCCCCTGTGACCATTAGCTCCCTGGCCCTCAGCTTCCCAGCTGGCCTTTGGAATTAGGTGGTCAGTTCGCTCCACTGTCCTTCGTTCTCCAAAGAGCACACTGTCCAAGACAAGCATTCTTTATGGCGCAAGCTAATTTACGGTTTAGTTCAAAGACGTCTTTGAGGGTGTTCTTCTTTTCTGGTTTAAAATTTGAACACGATCTCAGGGCAACAGTTGTGAAGTTTCATCTAGCCTCCATGGTGCCCGAAACTCTGGATTCTATTAAAAACTGGGATTCTTTCCTTTATTGACCCACCTCTCTCCCCTCGCCCCCCATTTTTTATCAGGATTCTTCTCTAGAATCTCTGATCAAATTGTCCATTAATATCTGCTGGACACATTCCATTCTGATTGGAGAGGAGGATGGTAAGCACATTGTGCCCTGTGCTCTGCCCATATATCCAGTGTTTACGTGATGCCTGATGCTCAGTCAAGGTTCAGTATACATTTACTGGGGGCAGTGCTGGCTCAGGAGCCCTGCGTGGTGTAGTGGGTTACACATTGGGCTACTAACCACAAGGTCAGTAGTTTGAGCTCACCAGTAGCTCAGTGGGAGAAAAATGAGACTTTCTGTTTCCTTAAAGATTAGCAATTTCTACACCCCCCTAACCCTGCCCCAGGAAGTTCTGAGTCAGGGTGGCCCTGCGTGAGATTAGCTCCCTGGCAGGGAGTCTGGCTAGGCTTTGGCAGTAGTAGTTCAGGAGCTCTATCTCGCCTTCTTTGCAGGATTTCTGCACCTGACTCAAGCCATGGTATTTTCAATCACCTCATTTGCATATGGAAATCAGAATTTGAATAAGGCAGATGGGAGAAGGATCCATGCATGTGAATTGTGGTGCTGGCAACTGATATTGAAAATATGATCAACTGTCAAAAGGACAAACCAATCTGTCTTGGAAGAAAGATAGCCAGAATTCTCCGTAGAGGCAAGGATGGTGAGACTCTGTCGCACATACTTTAGACATGTTGTCAGGAGAGACCAATCCCTGGAGAAGGACATTGTGGTAGTTACATAATCTCGTGTCAACTTGAAGGTATAGTAGTGAAGGGGTGGGCTATGATATTTAGGTTTTTTGTGCCAATGTGGCTCCTGTAGGAACATGTGGGTGGAGTTTAACCTGTCAATCAGGCCACAGTTTGACTGGAGGGCAACTGAGATAAATGGCTCTTCTAGGCCAGCATCTCCCTCCTTCTTCCTAGAGGTGGACCACACTCTCTCTCTGCTTCACCTTCCTGTTGACGAGCTATGCTGACGGCGGCCAGAGTCCTGGATTTATAAGACTTTGGGCCTGTGATCATCCTGCATTCTGTCTCATTGCATGTGGCTGTGTGAGTCTGAAGAGGGACTTATGGCTTCTGGACTTGATCTGGACAGGGCTTGGATGTTTGCTTGATACGTAATTACTTCTTGATATAGACTTCTCTCTTAAATATATATGTGTGCCTCTGAATTTGTTTATCTCGCCAATCCAGCCTAACACAGACATCCTGTTTGGTAAAGTAGAGGTGCAACAAGAAAGAAGCAGGCCCTCGATGAGATGGCTTGGCACCGTGGTTGCAACTATAGCAACAAGTGTGAGGATGGCAGAGGCCTGGACGTTGTTTTGCTCTGTCGTGCATACGGTTGTTATGACTAGGATCTGACTTGGTGACACACAATAACAACATGCAGGAGTCCTCTCCGTTTCCCAATCCATGTACCCCCTCTGCCGCCCTGCACCCCACCCCATCCACCACCAGGGGACGCTGTGTGCGGCTGTGATGCTGAGCAGGTTCCCGAGGAAAAGGGGCTCCTGGAAAGAACCATCTAGTCATCTACCTGGGACAGCAGCCAACCAAAGCCCTGTGGATGACAAAGGTCCAAACCCAGCCCATCACCAACTGGACAGCGGGTCATTCAGTTGCACACTGGATCCCGCCGACCGGAAGGCAGCTACCAAATAATAACGCCATGCCTTTGCTGGTCTGGCCATCTCTCTTCCCCTCCGGTCTCTGGGATTTCTGTAGGAGCAGCTTCTGCCGGCTGTAGGTCTCGCGGTGGCAAGGTTAGTGCTGCATTGACGGCACTGAATGCTGGGGGCGGGCGTTGCGAGAATGATTTCTTAAAAGGCATCCTCGTCTGTTGTGCTGCCTTTTTCTCAGCAAAGCCAGCACTTGGTTTCCTCGGGGCACAAAGAGCAGGACAGAGAGCCCAGTGAACAGCCCCTGCCCATGAGAGGCGCTCCATGCCCGCGAGGCCGGCCCGGGATGCCGCCTCCCAACCTGAAGGGGTGGCCTGCGATCAGAGGGACTTCACGATGACATTCCAAACCTCTTCATGTTCAGATGGGCGGAAGCAACCCAGCGGCCCTCTCTTTTCATCTGGCAGTGTATTTTCTTCAAGGATGGCACTTAACCACGGCTTCATCCCTCCCGCGCAGCGCTGCCATGACAGTAATGAATGGCCCCTCAGCGCAGATCCTGACAACTGTGACCGTTCCAGATGCTGAGAGCATCAGCGACCATAATGGCCCTTCCTGGCAAGCATTTGCCCATACTTGTTCTCAGGCCGCAGGGGACAGCCACGGGCTGGTGGCCTGTGGAGATTTACAAGGTGTGCTTGCTGCAAAAGTAATGACACGGACTCGGAGAGCCACGTGTGGAAATCGGTCGTTTTTCTTCACCTGCTCTTTTTTCAATGCATGAGGGAACAGAGTGCAAACCCAAGCGTGGGACGCATGAAGCAGAAAGACTCAGGTGACCAAGCGAAAACACCAAACAAGAAACACGAGCCAGGTGCTCAGCCTGCCTCCAGGACGGAGCCATCAGCCTAAAGGCTCTTTGTGGCTCTCCCCCTGCAGGGAGCCCCGGCGGTGGGTTATGCGTTGGATGGCTCATGGCAAAGTCGGCAGTTCGAGCCCACCAGCTGGTCTGCGGGAGGAAGAGGAAGCTCCTGTTTTAGGGAAGATTTGCAGTCCTGAAACCCCACAGGCGCAGCGTGCCTCTGTCTTACAGCCTCGCCAGGAGTCAGAAATCACTCTGTGACTTGAGGTTCTTTTAATACACGAAGGCTTGCAGGCACAAGGCAGAGAAGGGGATCCAAGATGTATGTCTCCCCTTGGGGAGACAAGGGGACCTTGCAGTTGTTCAGCTAGATGGCAAAAAACTCCACATCTTGGGATTGGGGGGGTGGCGGACGAGGGGGAGTTCAGCAGTTTTTTTTTTCCTGCCTAAGTAATCTAGTGCCCTTGGAGACAGAGCGCTGCTGAATTTATTTGACCAGTGTTCAAGCTCAACTGATAAAAAAATATATACGCACAGTACCGGGCGAAGCCAGGGCAGCGTGAGGGCAAAGTGAAGCGGTCATGGCGCGGTTGCTTGTTGAAAGTTAATCGTAAATCAACTGAGCAAGTACTACAAAGATGATGCATCGGCTTCGTTCCCGGTGGTTAGAGCCCAGCTGCTGAGTTAACGTATACACGGGAGGCTGGCAGACGGCTCCTTCTGATAATAATATTCATGTTTATGAATGGCTCGTTTCTTTTTTTACACGCTCCTCCTGCTTGAGAGTGATCTGGGCTCTCGCTTGCTAACGCTGCAGGTTTCTGGGTCCCACTCCACGCTACAGATTGCGCCTCTGGGTTGTCGGCCTGGGGCTCTGCGTGATCCAGTCGCTGCTCAGACGCCTTTTGGTGCACACTTTCCTGTGAGTCTTTCCTTGATAGATGGGGAAACTGAGGCCCAGGGCAGTGCAGCGGCTTTCCCAGTGAGTGCGGAGCAGAAGTCCACAGGAGAGGACACCGCAGCGTGTTACTGCAGAAGAGTCTCTGGGCTCTCTGCCTATGAACCCCTCAAAGGGAGGCAAGTATTCAGTTCTGTTTCCTCTCCAGCTGGCTATGGTCCGACTACAGCCACGCGGGACCTATTGCCATATTTTACAGCAGACATAAATCCTTCATTCCACAGAAAACTTGTGTCCAATATGTGCCTCCATGAAGACAGATTCTTCTCTGTGATGGTCTCTCTTCTAGCTCGCTCTCTCTCTCTCTCTCTCTCTCTCTCTCTCTCTCTCTCGCTCACTCGCTCGCTCGCTCTTTGCATATTGCATTAGGTAATTTAATGCTATTTTACCTTGAACATTGACACAATGTTGACAAAGATGGTGTTTGTTTTGACAGAAGAAAGAAAAGAAATACGGCGATGCCCTAGGCTTCTGAACTGAACAAGACTTACTCAGAACCACACAAAACGACCTCAAGTAGTTAAGAAGGGATGCTGGCCAGAGTGGGGAGGGTGTCCGCAGTCAAGGAGAAGGTGCGAGAACAGAGACCAGGCCAGGACATCTTCTGAGGTGCTGTGTGGACTCGTGGTTTGTCATCATCTGACAAGTACCCAGCTCCCGTGTGCACAGCGTTAAACATCAAACCACATCCTTCTGGAGCGTTTCTCTTAATGGCATCCATGGCGGGCTTCCTCTCCCTCCTGCTGGGAGTCCTAGGGAGATGGGCAATGGTCAACACCCTGTGGAGGAAGCTGGTCTCTAAGAGAGAAGAGCAGACAAAAGCTGCAGAAACGTTAGTGCATGGAGTCTCTGGTCAGCTTGTCCTTCGTTCCAGGTGCTCCCGGTTCTGGTTGCCCCTGGGCTCAGCAACTTCCTGTCTCTTCCCAGTGTGCTAATTTGAGATGTTAAGTTGTGTGTGTGTGTGTGTGTGTGTGTGTATGAGCTGGTTTGGGTTGGATAGTTCCTCACTGACAGTCATAAACAGACCTAGCAGCAGGGGATAAACTTAGGCGAGGGATATTTATTTAGGATAACTTCTTTTATTTACTCAAAAGAGAGTGTTGGGCTTGGTCCTGCCCAAATTTCATGCCACCTGCTCTGGACGTGGCCACCCGAGGTTTAGGAGGGCCACCCCCGCCCCCGCCGGCTCCATTCGGAGTGGGCTTTTGTGCCCCAGTTCTGTGCGGGTGCGCATTCCAGCCGAGGCGCTGCCTCAGGATGACGCGGTCTCTCGGCAACGGTGGTTCTGATTGACGAGGAAAGAAGGGAATGCTGGGAAAAAAACAGATATTTGGGGATTCTGTGAACTTCCCCCCTTCTGCCTGCAGACCTTTCACTGGTCATCCAAGGGCCAGATTTTTGATGCTGAGCTCCATTTGGAATTCACCCCACACCTCCTCGCCTTGATTCTGTCCAATCTGTTATTTTGTAATTCCTGTTGCCATCTGGTCTTCCAGGGTTTGCCTCGTCACCTTGCCCTTGGTTTTAACGCCTAATCTTGATTTGCCCTGCTTCACTAGGGCACTCTCTGAGAACTGCCTCACCATTGGGGCCCTCTCTAAGGACTGGGCCCCACCCCCACCCCTTGCATTTCCTTTGCTCAGACTTTAACCTCTTCAGGACACAAATCTTGACATTCACTCATTGGGCAGCTTCCTAAGAGAAGCCCCCACTCTAACTGCCTTAAGACAGAGGGTGGAGCAACATGACAGCCCTCCTAAGAGGAAGATGGGGGTCCATTTGAAATTGAACGAGGGATGGGTTATGAATAGCGAGTCATATTCATCCCAAGTCAGTACTAGCCCACAAAAAGAGGGAAAGGTTTCTGTACAGATTCCACGAGATGAGAAATAAATGGCTCTCGTGGTCTAAGATCCCACCCCATTGAACAGCTAGGTTGGCCTCATCTGCAGTTAGTGCTGACTGGGGAAACCTGAAGAAGCATTTATACGGCCTCTTCCTGCCCACAGCGGAAACGATCACTCTCATGTAGCTTGTATCATCAGCGACAATGAATAAAGTTCTGGCCTTGAATAAAGGTGTATTCTTTCCTCCAAGGATTCTCCAGAAGTTCAAAGACGAGAGGCCTCGAGCTGAGAGCAGAGAAGAGCGGCCGTGAGGGCTGTGTGACCCCCTGGGTTCCTTTCCCAACAACCTTTCAGTCCTCCAGACGGTGCCCAGGGTATTGCCACCACCGAGAACTGTTTGTCAGCTCAATTACAAATCGTTCTCTGCCTCTTTCCAGAATGCATTTAGATAGCTAAAAATAAGATGCATATGTAATAAGACAACTTCAAGACATAGAGTAGTATCAGGTTCCTTTAGGTAGAGGGAAGTGAAATTGAAGTTTTTTTCCATCGAACCAAGAAACTTAGGGGGGAATAGGGAAAATGAGAAATTCTGCATTTGGATTCCGCGCTCATCGATGACCGAGACTGAGTAGTTAGTTAAGTAAGGGTAATACCATGACTCTTTGCACAGTAGCTTTTTTTCTGGCTTATTGTGCACCGAGGAGTGCCCATAAGCACTGTTCCGAGTAGACATGAGTGAGACGTGATCCCTAGCCTCAAGGTGCTCACAAGCTAATCTAGTCTCACTGTAATCTTATGTACCAAAGAGTAGCTACACATTTCTGTGTGGCTGACCCACCCACAAGCCTTTCTCTGTCATGCTGCGATGATTTATATGTCACACAATGTGAAACCAGCTCTGCTACCTACTGTGGATCAGAGATCTATGTTCAAGCCAAAGGCAGCCACAAAGGAACCTGTGCTAGACTCAGGGGAGGTCAAATACCCCTGAGGAAGTATTGGCATGAGGCTGTGTAATACATTTCCTCCATATCGCATGAGGATACTCCACCTCTTCATTTATGCAGAACGTCTTTTCCCAAGGAGGTTGCAACACTCTTCCCATTGAGTGGTGGGGCTTATGTCTCCTAGCCCTTAAACCTGGGTAGACTCTGTGATTATCTTGACTAATAGACAAGAGGTGGGAGGTGGGTTATGACAAAAACCTCAACGTTCCGGAAAATGGGAAGCTAAGAACAATGAGTCAAGGAGGAAGGATATTTCTAAAATGGATTGTGGCGATGGTTCCACACTTCTTTGTAGCACAGTGGTTATGTGTTCGTCTGCTAACCTCAAGGTCAGCAGTTCAAAACCACCAGCCACTCCTTGGGAGAAAGATGAGGGTTTCTACTTCCATCAAGAGTTATAGTCTCTTAAACCCCGCAGGCAGCTCTATCTTGCCCTGTATGTAGGTCACTATGAGTCAGAATTGACTCAATGGCGGTGAGTTTGGTTTGGTTTGAATTGAGTTGTATGATATGTGAATTATATGGTAATAAAACTACGTTTTTAATAATTAAAAATACATTTTTTAATTTGGAACCAACTCTGATGTGAGGAAACCTGAGAAGTCCATGGAGAGGCACCCATGGATAGGAACCAAGGCCCCCGGCCCCCAGTCCTGGCTGAACTCTGACCCAACAGCCAGCACCAACTTTCCAGATGTCAGTGAGCCACCTTGAGAGTAGATGGAGTCCCAGTTGAACTGCTCAGCTGATGCCAGGTGGAGCAGAAATGGGACCTTCCCACTGAGCCAGATTAGCCCTGTAGATTCACAAGCAAAAGAAACGATTGTTGTTATGTTGCCTTATTAAATGTTGAGGTAGTTTGTTAGCTAGCAGCAGATGACTGGAATGCCAACCCAATCATTTTCTCTCTTAGGAAGTCTGGGTGTTGGATGCATCCAGAGGTGGGTCACCTGAGCTCAGGCTAAATCCCAAACAATGCTGCTTTTCCTGTTTGACACAATCCTGGGTGCTGGCTGGTTTGGGTGTGCTGAAAGCCGGAGCTTTGGTTGTAAAGCAGGTGACATTTTGGTCTGTTTTAAATTCGGTCAAACTCTAGCACTGGACATGCGTTTCTGAAAGTATCTGGGCATGCTTCGCCACTGCAACCCGGGAGGGTACAGACAATGCCCTTTTGGTGCAGCTCTAAGAAGTGGAAATTGGATTTTTGCCCCTTCAAACCCTTAGCAACATGTAGGCCTAGAAACTAGCTTCTCTCCTTAGTACCTCCCTTCTAACTACTGCCCCCCTCCCCTTTTTTTATCCAATAAAATAATTTTTCTGGACCTGCTGTCCAACCCACCAACCACTACTTCTGCTCTCAGACTGGACCCACCTCAGGCTTCCACAGCGCTTGAGAGTGTGTGTTCTGGAGTTGCACAGACAAGGGGCAAGTTAATACATTCTCTAAAATTACCTCTCAAGTATACTGTGAGGATGAAAACAAGATGGTCAAGTCCTTACCACCTGGTGCCTCACATGTCTGCCTCTTCAGATGCCCAGTGTTCTCCCACCCCTTTGTTTTCCCTAGCAGAACCCCTGAGTAACTGTTGGATATGTACCCTACCATCTCTCTGCCCATTGTCCTCACCGGAGAAGACCTGATGCATGTGAACTGAGGCACAGAACATCGCATGTGCCATGGGCTTCCAGAAGAACAAACAAATCTGTCTCAGAAACAGTGCTGTCAGAGTGCTCATGAGAAGCGAGAATGGCAAGGCTTCCTCTCCTGTACATTGGACACGTGATCAGGAGGGACCAGCCCCTGGAAAGGGACATCAGGACTGGTCAAGGGT
The DNA here is from genome assembly GCF_050624435.1 of Tenrec ecaudatus. Lineage (NCBI taxonomy): Eukaryota > Metazoa > Chordata > Mammalia > Afrosoricida > Tenrecidae > Tenrec > Tenrec ecaudatus. The sequence goes on along the minus strand of NC_134532.1, from coordinate 61,694,528 downwards.
CTGTGAAAAGGATTACCCTCACTGAGTGGCTCCAACAAGGGTTCAAGCACAACAGCAATTATGAGGATGGCACATGACCAGGCAGCATTTCATTCTGTCACCCACAGAGTCAAGGTGAGGGGACCCGGCTCTGAAAGCACTCAAAACCAACACTTTGTGCTTCATAACAGAGTTTATTTCCTGTTGTGACAGTGGACCTGTGGCAGTTACATAATCTCTTGTCAACTTGTGAAGGGGTGGAGTCTAGCCTGTCAATCGGGTCACAGCTGGATGACCTCCTTTGGAGGCGTGAAGGACATAAATAACTCACTGGAAGTGGAACACAGGCTCACTCCCTGCGAGACTTTCTTGTTGACAAGACACATGGAGCTACCCTTGAGTCCTGGGGCTGGAGGAGCCATGCGGAGAACCCTGCCAATGCTGAGATGCTTCCACTGCCACTGGACTCACAGGACCTTCCACCCACTAGCCTGTGATCTTCCTGCATTTGACATCATTGCATGTGTTGCATGAGTCTAAAGAAGAATTTATAGACTGGTATTGGACATACGGGCTAACATGGGACTTACAGACTTGATCTGGAATGCTTTCTCAATATACAATCACTTTTTATAGAAAGCTCTTGTACACCTACGAGTGTCTATGAATCTCATTGCTCTCGTCTACCTGGACTAACACAGTATCTAACCATGTCTCTGCTGCCATGCACATGGGTTGGCCAATAGGATGTAGTCACAGCTGTGTCATTGGGTTGCCAAGAAAACTCTGTAAAAGTGGCTGACCTAGTTCAAAGGTTCGCTCTTTTGTTTTCTTTGCTCTCCCTCTTGGCTGGAGCTACTGCAGCCACCTTGGCGACCCTAGGATGGAAGCCTCCCTACCCTCATGGAGAGTTGAAAGGCACAGAGTCTCAGATGAGCAGAGAGCCACCATAACAGCCCTTGACTGTTGATCTCTTTGGTTGAGTGAGAATAAGCAGGAAAAAAAAGATTTTCTTTAAATCAATTTTAGGTTATGCCTCTAATTCTAGAGGTTGAACTTAATTCCTAAGTAATACACAAGTGAATCCTAGTCAAGATTGTTGCTCTCAGAATCCTTTTTCCAACACTGTGGGATGCTTTGGGTCTTTGCTAACTCCAGGCTCACTTGTCCCCCTATGTTGTTAGCAGACTGTGAGGGGAGTCTTGATGCCGTATGGATGACATGTTCTTGTAATTAAGCCCTTCTGGAGGCATCATCCTGGCTGCTGTTTGTCACTGCACTGACTGGTGCTTGTGATGTGCAAGACATAAGACAAAAAAATCCTCACTGCCATCAAGTCAATTCTGATTCCTAGCAACCTGATAGTGCAGGGTACCACTGCCTTGTGGGTTTCTAGGATTGTTCCTGTTTATGGAAGTGGAAAACTTCATCTTCCTCCTGAGAAGTGGCTGGTGGTTTTGAACTGATAACCTGTGGTTAGCAGCCCAAAGTAATCCCTACACCACCAGAGCTCCTTATTTGAGGATATCTTCATATGTTATGACTCTTCCTTTCAGCCTTGCATGCACTATTACAATGTCATGATGTGGAGTCTGATATTAACATTAAAGACATAGGGAGAAATAAGAAATTAAGAAAAAGATAGTTTTATCAATTTAAAGTTTTTAATTGTTTCATAATAATCCCCTAGACAATGTAAAATTACGTTTTTATTTAAAATTTTTTATAAGAAACACAAAAAGATACAAATATGTAATAATACCTTTTAGAAGTACATACAAAAATCAAGTTCATTTTCAGTCTAGACAGTTTTGTAGAAAGCAGTTTCAATCCTCTAAGAACTTCGTGAACTGGGTGTTGGCTCACTTATTCAAAGAGATACATGGATCAAAAGCATGCAGTCTAAAGGTATCCACTCTTCTCTTTCAGATTCACTGAAGATAAAAGAATTTTCCTTTGGAAGGAAATATATCTCAGTCTTTTAGCAAAAAAAAAAAAGTTAGTGAACAATTAATGTACCTTCAAATAAACATTTATTCTAAATATTGGTAGACATTAATCACACAGAAACAAGTGCAGAAGATAGTCTTTCTACCCATCGTATAGCGCTTTACTTTCCAATTAAATTTAGAAATACTTTCCAGTCTTTACTGTTAAATGAATAAATTAGCATATGAACATATAGGTACTTATTTTTATTTTTAAAAATGCAACTGAGAATAGAGTAATCTATACATACATATGTAGGCTCACCCGACACTTATAAAATTTTAAGTACTATGATGTAGGGAAAAGTTGTTATATATATTATTCTCTGCAATTAGGGTAGGAGGAAAACAAAATCTTCATTGATCTTAAAAGTTGGATAATTTTTTTTCTTTTTTTGATAATCTTATAAATCAGTTCTAACCAGTAAGGATGGGAACATTTCTTATGAGGCTTATAAAACAGAATTTCAAAGCGGCAGGGTAAACTAGGCCATCTAACAATGTTACTGTGCATTTAAATTATAGGGGTGCTGGTGAGAGTATTGAAAGGACCATGAACTGCCAGCAAACAGGTAAGTGTGTTGTAAAAGACAGACAGAAGCGAATGCTCCTTGGTGGCAGGGGCGCGAGACTTCGGCTCACATGCTTTAGATAGGCTGTCAGCAGAGACCCGGCCCTGAAGGAGGACGTTATGCCTGGTAAAGTGGCGGGGCAGCGAACAAGAAGATCCATCCTGGAGGAGATGGATTACCACGGGGGCTGCAGCAACAGGCTGGGCAACATGGCGAGGCTGGCCAAGGAACAGGCACGGAGTTTATCCTGTGGCCAGAGGAACAAGCCCAACAGCATTCAACTGACCTCCCGAGGAAGGCCATTACATATCTTGTCAAACAAATGCATGCTGAAGACCATACTTTTTATCTCATTTTATTAAACTTTAAATACAAAACACATGTTAAGTTACTAGCAGTCTATCGGATTGCTTTTGAATTTTGTGTGTAGCTATAATCCCTGCTCGTTCTGAAACCGGCATTCATTAACCAGGCAAGGTTTTCACGTGTTCCTGATGCTGTTTATAACCCCAGCGCCGGCACCTACATTGGAAGGATGCGGCAATTACGCTCAACTGATGTTCACACTGGAAATAAACAAACTGTTGTTTACTGTTTATAATGCTGACATGTCATTCAGCTAGTCCTCTTCACGCATATCCAAAACAGGAAAATATGGAGAATATGCATTTTGTAAAAATCCAACTCCTTTTCATTAATAAAGCATGAAAGGCCAGTGGTAGATAGACAATGAGATGTCAACTGCGAAGCAGGACTGACAGAGCCTTCTGTCCCTGAGGCTCCATGCTTAAAAACGGCCATGTGCCCTTGACTAGCTAACACTGTTCTCCACTGCACGTCTACTCTCGTCCTGCCACAGAAATGGAAGTCTTCATATTATTGTCGTCACATGGGCCAAGAAATTTCATTTCTTAAAAGATTAGTTTGTGGGTGAACAAGTAAATGTGGTGAAGAAAGCTGATGGTGCCCGGCTATCAAAAGAGATAGTGACTGGGGTCTTAAAGGCTTGAAGATAAACAAGCGGCCATCTAGCTCAGAAGCAACAAAGTCCACATGGAAGAACACACCAGCCTGTGTGATCGAGTGGTCCCAAAGGGATCAGTTACCAGGCATCAAAGAACAAAAAATCATATCATTGACTGCACACCTCCATGATAGGATCGCTGAAGACAAATGGGTGCACAAGCAAATGTGGTGAAGAAAGCTGATGGTGCCCGGCTATCAAAAGAGATAGTGTCTGGGGTCTTAAAGGCTTGAAGGTGAACAAGCGGCCATCTCGCTCAGAAACAAATAAGCCCACATGGAAGAAGCACACCGGCCAGTGTGATCACGAGGTGCCCAAGGGACCAGATATAAGGCATCATGCAAAAAAAAAAAAGATATAAGTGTGTGTATGTATGTGTATTTATGTCTATATGTATATATGTATGTGTATATATATATTATATTAAATGAAGGGGGAAGTGCAGAGTGGAGACCCAAGGCCCAAGTGTCGGCCAATGGAGATCCCCTCATAGAGGGGCTTAGGAGAGGAGATGGGTTAATTAGGGTGTGAGGTAGTATCGATGAAGAACACAGCTTTCCCCCAGATCCTGGATGCTTCCTCCCCCCAACTACCATGATCCGAATTCTACCTTGCAGGGCTGGATAGGACAGAGGCTGTACACTGGTACATATGAGGGTTGGAGATACAGGGAATCCAGGGTGGATGATACCTCCAGGACCAAGGGCGTGAGGGACGATGCTGGGAGAGTGGAGGGTGAGTGGGTTGGAAAGGGGGAACTGATTACAAGGAGCCACATGTGACCTCTTCCCTGGGAGAGGGACAGCAGAGAAGGGGGGAAGGGAGACCCCGAATAGGGCAAGATATGACAAAATAACGAGGTATAAATTACCAAGGGCATATGAGGGAGGGGGGAAAAGGAAGGGAGGGGGGGAAAAAAAAGAGGACCTGATGCAAGGGGCTTAAGTGGAGAGCAAATGCCTTGAGAATGATTGGGACAGGGAATGTATGGGTGTGCTTTATACAATTGATGTATGTATATGTTTGGATTGTGGTAAGAGTTGTTGGAGTCCCTAATAAAATGTAAAAAAAGAAAAGAGAAAAAAATGATTAGGGCAAAGACTGTACAGATATGCTTTATACAATTGATGTATGTATATGTATGAACTGTGAAAAGAATTGTATCAGCCCCAATAAATTGTTAAAAAAAAAAACCAGAAAAAAAAAAAACCAAACAAACAACAAAAAAAGATTAGTTCATAGAGAGATCAAACAATTCTAGAGGATTGGATGACACATCTCATTGAGGAAAACTAATACCCAAGCTTTAAAAACTCACTGCCATCCAGTGGATTCCGACTCCGTGACTTGATGAGACAGGGCAGACTGTCCCTGTGGGGTTCTGAGACTGTAACTCTTTACAGGAGCAGAAAGCCTCATGCTTCTCTCGTGGAGCAACTGGCGGGTTTGAACCAATGACCTGTGGTTGTCAGTCTATCATGTAACCCAATACATCACCAGAGTCTGCAAATACCCCCCAACAATAAGACTAAGAAAATGCAGTGGACAAGAAAGTATCAAGGCAATGCCAAAGAGCTGCTTAAAAAATAAATTACATATATACTCTTTGTTAGGCAATTGTTAATAACCAGATTGATTCCATTCCACACTTATCTATAGTGACTCTTCTGGTTACTGTAACATCACAGAAACACCGTCTATGAGTGAAAGCTACCCTAGGCAGTCTGTGGCAGGCTTTAAATGTAAACTCCAGGATTCATCCTGTCTTCCGCATGTGAAAGTGTCTCATGTGTTAATTTAATTCCATATAAAATGTAAATGTTTCCCCCACTATATAGACTCCAGCAGAATCTTCCCAGTGTGAAGCCTTAGTTTATCACTTAGTTACTACATTAAGGATTTGTATTCCCTCTGACAGAAGCTGAAACTGCACTTGATGTTGACTCAACATAAGGTCTTCCCCAAGAGATGGTGTGAATTGATAGCTTAAACAACCAAAATAAAGACACAGACAAAAACACGTTTCAAAGCCTCCAGTCCCATTGCTGGAGCTCCGGGCCGTGCACAGCAGCATCTGTCACTCGCTGATGTCCAGGCCGGGCCATGCTGGTGCTCCCCAGCTGTGTGCTGCATTTGGAGAATAATGAGCGCCCAGAGAGAGGGGTCCTACTCCTGGGGTATGAGAAAACACTGCATCGAGATTTTAATGGATTGATTAAAACAAGTTTCCTGAGACATCCTAGTAAGTCATGTTGTTGGCCTTGTTTGTGTAAAATGCACAGAAATTCAGTGAAACGCACATATCTGTACAAGTATAATGCCAAATTTTGTCTGCCTGGCCACGGAAATAGAGCAAATTAATGAGATTCTCATCAACAATCATCTGAAATATTAAGTTTGCGCTTCAAATCACTTGAAATCCTGAAGATATGACACCTGTAAATTGCATAGCAGTGACACTGGAGCTCACCCTTGACTGCCCCGTGCTAAGTTCATGACGATGCCCTGGTGGCAGTCGTTCAGCTCCTGGCTGCTAACCAAAAGGTTGGCAGTTCGGCCCACCAGCCGCTCCATGGGGGAGCAATGCGGCAGTTTGCTTCCATGCAGAAAACTGCCTTGGAAGCAGATGCGCCTTAAGGCAGTTTGAGTCTGTCCTATAGGGTCACTATCAGTCAGAACCGATTCAACAGCAATCTTTTTTTGTTTTTAGCTTCATGAACCTTGTCAGAATAAGCTATCTTCTAAAAAGTGTCCTGCCTACTCTACAATGAGGCTCGTGTGTTCATGCCGCTGATGTTTGCTTCTGTGAAGTTCCTTTAAGTCCTGAGAACAGTTTTCTGGAATCATGGAATATGGCTTTATCAAAGTAGGCTTCCTGGAACACGTGTATTTCTGTGAATTTCAGAAGTTCATTATTAATTAGGGTGGGTTAAGTTGCAAAGACCTCTGTGGGCATCGAACACCTTGGAGACCCTACAGGGAGGAAGAAGGAAAGAGAGGAAATTCTTCTGAGAGCCAAAACCTTGACTCAAAACAAACTGAAGATAATAGCCACAGGGAAACAACAGGACCCGGACACACATTTCTGAATCACTGCGGACCACAAATGGAGTGTGGGTAGGTGTAATAGTAATGAAAATACAAATGTGGCATTAGGATGGGCTGAAAAGTATATGGAGCCCGGGTGGTAAATGTTGCACTGCTAACTAAAAGGTCGGCAGTTCAAACCCACTAGCTGCTCCACTGGAGAAAGATGAGGCTGTCTGCTTCCACCGAGCACTACAGCCTTGGCAACCCTATATAGCGCCACTGTGAGTTGGAATTGCCTCAGTGGTGACGGGTGTGGTTTCACCAGAATATGACTGGTAATATATGTAAGTTATATACCACAGAGAGGGAGCCTGGTGGTGGAGTGGTTATGTGTTAAGCTGCTAACTTCAAGGGCAGCAGTGTGAAACCACAGCTGCTCCGAGGGAAAATTCTAAGGCTTTCTACTCCCATAAAGAGTTACAGTCTCTGGAATCCCACGAGGGCTGTTCTACCCGGTCCTGTAGGGTTGCTACGAATTGGCATCGACTGGATGGCCGTGAGCTTGATGTATACTGTAAAGACTGCCTTTTGCTGCATCAGAACAGAAAAATCTTACCATGGTGAATGAGGGGGGAGTGCAGAGTGGAGACCCAAAGCCCATTTGTCGGCCACTGGACATCGCCTTGCAGAGGGGGCTAGGGGAGGAGACGAGCCAGTCAGGGTGCGATGTAGCAAAGATGAAACATACAACTTTCCTCTAGTTCCCAAATGCTTCCTCACTCCCCCCTGCGACCCCCCACTATCACGATCCAAATTCTCTTATGCAAGTCTGGCTAGACCAGAGGATTTACACTGGCACAGGTAGGAAATGGAGCCAGGGAATCCAGGGCGGATGATCCATTCGGACCAGTGGTGTGAGTGGCGATACTGGGAGCGTAGAGGGAGAGTGGGTTGGAAAGGGAATCGTTTACAAGGAGCTACATGTGACCTCCTCCCTGGGGGATGGATAACAGAAAAGTGGGTGAAGGAAGACATCGGACAGTGTAAGATATGACAAAATAATAATTTATAAATTATCAGGGTTCATGAGCGAGGGGGAGCAGGGAGGGAGGGGGAAAATGAGGACCTGATGCCAGCAGGGGCTTAAGTGGAGAGCAAATGTTTTGAGAGTGATGAGGGCAATAAATGTACAGATGTGCTTTACGCAATTGATGTATGTATGGATTGCGATAAGAGTTGTATGAGCCCCTAATAAAACAATTAAAAAATAGACTACCTTTTGCCAAAGCTTTATGCAGACCCAGGATAGCGCGCCAGCAGTGGCTGCATCTTAAACATAAAGCAAATCGATGTGCACTTCACTGGACGGGAAGACCGCCCTGGCCTGGGCCTCTGCCTTTATCAGCATAATTTAAAGGCAAGTACTTGTTCAAGAAACTCTAGACAGGGTGTGACTTTCTACTCCTGTGAGGGGTTCCAGTCTCAGGGGCAGCTCTACCCTGTCCTGTAGAGTTGCTGAGGGTCGAATTGACACCATGACAGTGAGTTTGAGTCTTTTGAGTTTGAAACTGGATGTGGGGGAGTGGGCGAGACATGCATTTTTGTTCACCCATGAAGTCAGCCTTTCAAACACCACATCCAAAATCGGCAGCAAATATTTGGCTAACCTTGTCTCCTCCATTCATCTATGGCCTTAAAGAGAAATAACATTTTCATTATTGCTCCTGCAACAAAGTGTCAGGTGTCCCAGGAGAGTGGAGGACTCCCACTTGGCTAGACTGTATCAAAGGCAAGGTTAGAACATCAAGACTGAAATGGAGATCCAGTTTTGGTGGGCGTCGGTGCTGTGCAGCGCTCTCGCTTCTGGCGCAAGGAGGTCAGTCAACCGAGAGCAGGCGGTGTTGTTCTCTTGGATGGCGGACACAGTGAGAAAGAAAGGCATTCCCCAGCCTGTACTGCTTGTTTTGACCTTTGAAGATCTAAGGGACTTAGGGTGACTGACAGCTGATCCCCACCCGCACATATCCCCCACCCACATATCACAAGCAAGGCAAGGAGGTGAGAACAGCCGTACCTGGGAAAATGCTAACAAATAACAGGGGATTTTAGCTGCAAAGGAAGGAAATCATTTGCGTTTTCAAGCAAGATTTCTAGCTCTCTCAAGAAACTCTCAAGGGCAAGGAGCCCGGTCAAGGGCAGGGTCCATGAGCTCACCCAACAACATCTCCTCGGGGATGAGGATTCTCACATTGCATCGTCCTGGCAGAGAGACGTGAATCTGCCCACCCTCTGGGTGGGGCATCCACTGACACGCTGCGTCTTTTCTGAGCCATCACTCTCCTGGAGGACAGCTCCTGCAGAATGTGGTTGGTCCATCATAGGACTCGAACAATCAGAAGCAAGGACCCAAAGCTAATCAGGTAGCACGGTGACCCAGGAGGAACCGTAGCTCAAACACAGTTTCCTGGTTTACCCCGTAAGGCATGAGGCAGAAAGATATCAAGGGCTTAGAAAGAACGCCAGAGTCCAGGCAGCATTTGGAGAGGAGGAGGAGCGGGAGGAGGGGCAGCGGCCCATGGATGACTCCCTCTCCACCCTCAGAGGGTGCCAGCGGTGGATGTCAGCCAGGCCCTTTCCCAGTACTTCTGAATCGCACATTCTTCCAAGTACAGGTGATGCCATCCTTATGAAGAGTGGGCGTTGGAAGAAACAGCAAAAGGCTTTTGTGTCTCCGTTGATTTGAAATTAATTAAATGTGTATTCTCTCCACTGTCTGCTGGCAGGCCTCGCAGGCTCCCCCGGGGGCTGCTTCTCTCGGAGAAACATTCACACCCTTCAGTGTTAGGATTCAGTGTCACTGTGGAAACAGAACAATAACATGTCTTTCCAAGAAGCCCTCCAGAGCTGATCACTCCATGATAGGGGTGACTGAAGGGGTTAAATGGTCAGGAAGCCAATGGGATCCAGTGTACAAGTTGAGACAAAACACAGTTTGGATTGGGATCCCTGAGCTAGAAATCCAGGGAAAATCTTGCCCTGCTATCTGTCCCCAGAGCGAAAGTGGAGGGAACCAGATGGAGGGGGTCCCTTCCTGCAATCACATGGGATCTACTCCTGTGAAGAGCAGCAGTCTCGGAAACTCCCTCCCCCGCAGGGGCGCTGAGTCAGCACTGACTTGATGGTAGTGAGGTTGGTTTTTCTATTCTGCAGGAACAGAGGCCAAATTACAATTTCCCCCCATGTGTTATTTTCTCCCAAGAGTTTGTAGTCCGATGCTGCCAATAGCCTTTTTTGTCCATGGCCAGGAAGGGTCTGAGGTGCCCTCTCCCTGTCAATTGGAATTCAGTCGTCAGCATCTGGGATTGTGGACCTGGTTTTTGGACATGAAGGTGCTGTTGGCTAATTGGTATGTTTGTTTCTACCTTAGCCATCTCTGCCACATATCTGGCTCAGCAGCTGTTCCCCTGTGGGACCATGCCTCTGCTCGAGTCTCCCTGCAAAGCAGCCTGATTCCCTTCTTAGTTTCCTGCTTCCTTCCTTTAGCTTCCAGATTCCCTACCTGGTGCAAATGGTTAATGCGTTTTCCTGCTAACCAAAAGGTTGGTAGCTAGAACCTGCCCAAAGGCACCTAGGAAGAAAGTCCTGGCAATCTACTTCTAAAAAGAGCAGCCACTGAAAACGCTATGGAGCACAGTTGTACTCTGACACTTAGGAGTTGTCATGAGTCAGAACTGGCTCCACAGCCAGTGGGCATTTCACTTCCACTCTGCCTCTGGTCCAAGTGGCCTCTGCATGCAAGGAAGCCCCTAAGGGACAACGCAGTCAGCAAGACCTGGTGTCCGCTGAGCTCCGAAGTGTGGGCCGTGTGCAGCAGACGCCGTTCTTCTCCTACCTACCATGGGACTCTCCCACGAGTGCTCGGAAAGGTTTGTGGGAAAATCTCAGCAGCCTGTTCTTCCATTTGACACAAACACGGTGAAACCCTCCACATATAGTTTACACATTAAAAATAACTTGGAAGGAAGCAGTGTGTGTGTGGTGTTGTATGTAAATAAACTCCTGGTTTAAAAAAAAGGAGGACCTGGTGCAAAGGGCTTAAGCGGAGAGCAATTGCTTTGAGAATGATTGGGGCAGGGAATGTGCGGTTGTGATAAGAGTTGTATGAGCCCCTAATAAAATGTTTTAAAAAAAAACAACCTCCTGGCGACTCCGTGTGCTCTGAGCAAAACTGTACTACCTAGCGCTTTTAATGGCTCTGAAGGTTCAGCTGGAGGTCTCCAGGACTGTCTTCAAGGATGCCACTGGATGAGTTCAAAATGCTGACCAACTTCTTCAGTAGGAGCCAAGCACTTGACTGAGCCACCCAGAGGTGTGTGTGTCTGTGTGTGTATATACATACACATACCAGAAACTGGCATATTAGTATACTAGAAAATAACATATATAGTACATATAATACTCATTGGTGTGTGTGTATAGTCACATATAGCAATATATATGAACTCATTCATGTATACACATGAACTCATATACCCACACACCAATGGAATATATATATTTTTTTTTCAGGAAGGAAAAGGGTGGGATTTTAGCTGAGAAAGGGAAATATACGAAAGAACAAGCTCTTTAGCAAAGCATATTAAGAAATTTTCTAACTGAAGAATAGATACCACAACCCCTGTCACTTAAATCCCCCCGAACAACTCTAAAACTTGGCAAGAAGTTTTCATTTCTTCGAAATTGGGTGGTAGCGAGATGCTACTTCTCAGCTCCAGAAGCTCATCGCCATGGCACATGAGTCTGGGAAGGCAGCCTTATCTGGACATTCCAGCCTCTCAGCAGGGGCCTAGTGAAAACCTGAACGGCCAAGGCCATACGCCCTCCCGTCCTCAACACTGAGCCAGACCAGCTACTACCACAGAAGCCATTTTAAAATGAATTATTAAGAAACGAATTCACACTTGTTTAGCTGAAAAATAGAAAATACCTATAAACCAACGCAAATACCACTCATCTCAATGCTGCTAACATCTTTGTATTTATCCTTCCACATGTCTTTCTGTGATAAAGGTAGATATGCACATGCATGTCCGCTTGTGTTCTGTGATCTGCTTTCCTCATTCACAGATAATTCACAGATACACAAAATCAGCTTAGTGGCTACATGGCATTCCATTATCTCATTATACCAACAAGAAGTTTTTTTAGCCAATCCCTTATTGTTCAACATTTACATGATTCAAAATTAAAATTTTTCTTTATGATATATTGCTATATATTTGCACATTTTCAATCATTACCTTGAAATAAATCACAAGAAGAGAAATTATTAAGTCAAAGTATGCAATTTTAATGTTTTTGAGAGCTCATAGCAAATTACCTGCCTTCCCTTCACATTTTGTTCAATTTACATTCTTCCAAGTCACTCTTTTTTGAGACAGAACTTTTTACACACATTCTCTCCTACACTGCATCATTCTTTTATTTTCCCTCCCCCACCCCCATAACTCTAATAAATATAACATCATATTTACCTTTGTTCTTTTTGATTACTAAGAATTAACATTTTTTCAAAGCTTTAGAAGTTATTTTAATTTCCTCTTTTATTGAGTTGCTTATTGGTGGTCTTTGCTTATATTTAAAGTGGAGCAATTATCTTTTTTACTGGTTTGAATAAAAAAAAATTCTGACTCACCATATGCATTGCAAACTTGCCCCTAGTTTTTTTTTTCTAATTTGATTTATTAGAGAATATGGGTTTTTATTGTACCGTACTCAAGTATAAGCCAACCCAACTATCAGTTGAGGTACCTAATTTTATCACAAAAACTACATTAAAAATATGCTGAAAACTGGGGGAGAGCAGCAGAACAGCAAGGGAATGGAGTGGCAAGGTCCCCAGGGAATGCTGAAAGTGGATTTTGGGGCCAGGGAGTGGTGCCCCAATAGACTGGACTGGAAAACGCTCCTAAGGGCCAGCAAACGATCCCTGAACTAACTACAAGCTTTTCTCTTGTGAAGTGTTCTGTTTGGTTCTTTGTCAGTGGTTAGTTTTTGTTGTTTTGTTGTCTGGTTGTATACTGTTGCTTTGTTTTCCTCTGTCTTCTTTTTGTGCATGTTAGTGTCTCCACAGGGCTGTCTGAATATGACAGGCTGGATGAACTATCTGGAGGAAAAACAACGGGACCGACAGTTCCGGGGGGACTTTGGGTGGGGGGGTAAGGAACTGGGGTTAACAAACACAGGGACAAGTGAACAACATGGGACACCAAATGGTAGAGAGGGGGGAATGGCAGGCCTGGTGGGGAATGATCAAGGGTAAGGTTGTATAGAGAAGAGGTATATTTTAGCCCAGGTGGCGACTAAGCATGGTAGTAGGGCAGGAGGAAAGTCAAGGGAGATGGAGGAAAGAGCTAGGAGGCAAAGGGAATTTATGAAGGTCTAGACAAAGACATGTACATGCAAATATATATATAGGAGGATGGGGAAATAGATCGATGTGTCTATATTTATAGGTTAAGCATTAAGGTGGCAGAAGGACCTTGGGCCTCTACTCAAATACTCTCTCAATTCATGATTACTTTCTTTTATTAAATTGGAACTCTATGATGCTCACTCTCCCGACACAACGGCTGGAGCCAAAGTGGGTGAACAAGTAAATGTGGTGAAGAAAGCTGATGGTGCCCGGCTATCAAAAGAGATAGTGACTGGGGTCTTAAAGGCTTGAAGATAAACAAGCGGCCATCTAGCTCAGAAGCAACAAAGTCCACATGGAAGAACACACCAGCCTGTGTGATCAAGTGGTCCCGAAGGGATCAGTTATCAGGCATCAAAGAACAAAAAAATCATATAATTGACTGCACACCTCCATGATAGGATCGCTGAAGACAAATGGGTGCATAAGCAAATGTGGTGAAGAAAGCTGATGGTGCCCGGCTATCAAAAGAGATAGTGTCTGGGGTCTTAAAGGCTTGAAGGTGAACAAGCGGCCATCTAGCTCAGAAGCAAAAAAGCCCACATGGAAGAAGCACACCGGCCAGTACGATCACGAGGTGCCAAAGGGACCAGGTATAAGGCATCATGCAAAAAAAAAAAAAAAAAAGATATATGTGTGTATATGTATATGTATGTGTGTGTGTATGTGTGTGTGTATATATATATATATATATATACATACCATATTGAATGAAGGGGGAAGTGCGGAGTGGAGACCCAAGGCCCAAGTGTCGGCCAATGGAGATCCCCTCACAGAGGGGTTCAGGAGAGGAGATGGGTCAATTGGGGTGCGAGGTAGTACCGATGAAGAACACAGCTTTCCCCCAGATCCTGGATGCTTCCTCCCCCCAACTACCATGATCCGAATTCTACCTTTCAGGGCTGGATAGGGCAGAGGTTGGTACATATGAAGGCTGGAGGCACAGGGAATCTAGGGTGTATGATACCTTCAGGACCAAGGGTGTGAGGGGCGATGCTGGGAGAGTGGAGGGCGAGTGGGTTGGAAAGGGGGAACTGATTACAAGGACCCACATGTGACCTCCTTCCTGGGAGAGGGACGGCAGGGAAGGGGGGGAAGAGAGACTCCGGATAGGGCAAGATATGACAAAATAACGATGTATAAATTACCAAGGGCACATGAGGGAGTGGGGAGCGGGGAGGGAGGGAAAAAAAAAAAGAGGACCTGATGCAAAGGGCTTAAGTGGAGAGCAAATGCTTTGAGAATGATTGGGGCAGGGAATGTATGGATGTGCTTTATACAATTGATGTATGTATATGTATGGATTATGATAAGAGTTGTATGAGTCCCTAATAAAATTTAAAAAAATATGCTGAAAAAGTCGGCTTATACACAACTATATACGGTAATTATACTCTTCTTTCTTGATAGGATTTTTAACTTGAGTATCATGTTTCAAACTATGTCCCACCTTAAAGTGATATAATATGCATCTCTATTCCCTTAACATTTAAATTTCTCTGTAGTCCATGTTAGAATAAAGCATATGCTGAAGACCTAAACTTAACCCACAGATGCTAGCCAGTGATCCCCAAATTATTTATTGAATAATCCATTTACTGGGAAATGCTAGTTTCATATGAAATGTTTATAGATACTTGAGGCTGTTTTGGAATTTTCTACTCTATTTCATTCATCATTTGTATTTGTTCCCAGGCATACGCTGTTTTAATTATTGATAAGGCCATTGCTCACACACACACACATACATAGACACAGCTAGAGCTTATTCCTTCTTTTAAAATTGTTCTAGTTCTTTGTGCAGTTACCCTTCCTGTTGACATGTGCGCTGGGTTTTTAAGACACTGGGTGTCTTAAACTGATGGTGTTTCCAGTGTTGAGTCATTCATAAAGGAATGGGGTATATCTCTCCGTTTATTCAAGTCTCTTATGTATTTCAATAAAAATTTGAACATTTTCTTTTTATAGTTCCCCATTTTTTGTTTAATTTTTCTCTTTAAATTAATTACTTATTTTTAAAATACTTTTTTTGGGGCTCTTACATCTCTTTTTAAAAAATCATCTTATTGGGGGCTCGTACAACTCTTATCACAATCCATATATTCATCCAGAGTGTCAAGCACCTTTGCATATATGCTGCCCTCATTATTTTCAAAGCATTTTCTTCCCACTTAAACCCCTGCTATTAGCTCCCATTTTTTCTCCCTCCCTCCTCTCCCCACCCTCCCTGCCTCACAAACCCTTGATAAGTTATAGATTATTATTTCCATATCTTACATCGTCCTCTATTGCCCCTCACCCACTTTTCCGTTATTCATCTCCCTGGGAGGAGGTTATAGATTGATCCTTATGATAGAGTCCCTCTTTCTCCCCCAACCCTCCCCTACTCCTCCTGGTACCTCTACTCTCCTTGTTGGCCCTGAGGGGTTTATCTATCCTGGATTCCCTGTGTTGGCGGGCTCTTATCTGTCACAGTGTACATGTTCTGGTCTAATCTGATTTGTGAAGAAGAATTGAGGGAGTATTTGAGTTGAGGCCCAATGTTCACCTGCAACCTTAATTATATATATATATATATATGTATGTATGTATATATACATATAGTTCGATTCCTCTCTTGACACACACACACACACACACACACACACACACACACACACACATACACACACATACAAGCCTGTATTTAGGACTCTATAAATGTCCTTTGCCTCCTGGTTCTTTCATCGATTTCCGTTTACTTTTCTCTTGTCCCATCATCATGTTCGGCCTTCAACTGAGTTTAGTAATTCCTTGGAGCTACATTGCACTTGATTAAGCCCCACTGGGCAACCTACGACCTTCCTTCCATTGATTTTAGTTCACTTGTTCTCTTGTCCTTGGGGCGGTTCTCCCCCCCCCCTTTCCTTACTCCCACCTCCCCTTCTCCCATGCCCCCCTGGAACCATTGGTCCATTCTTTTCATCTTCAAATTACTCACCCTATCTTATCTAGATAGACAAGTAGATACATTAATAAGTGAAAAAAGGCAAAGCCAAATAAAACAACAAAGGAAATCAAAACCAACAAAACAATAAAAAGAAAGCCACTGACAAAAAAATGGAAAAGCCTATAAATAGTTCAAGGTCTGTTTGTTGGCCTTTCCAAGTGTTTTCCAGTCAAGTCTGATGGGGTGCCACACTCTGTCTCCCTATTTCTGGTATTCCCCGGAGGTTTCATCACTCTGTTCCTCCTGCTGCTCCGCTGCATGCCCTCAGTGCCTCGCCCCAGTGTGATGGGGCCAGACTGTGCACTATTCCTGCACTGTGTCTCCAGTGCTGTCCCCCACAGCGTCATGGTTCCCTGAGAGACGCTGTGTCCCATGGCGGGGCTAGCCCTACAGTCCTCCTGTGTGTTGTTTACTCTGAACAGGAACATCATTTTTGGGGCTTGGTGGGCCAGGGTCTCCTCCCTCTCCATCCCTTTTGAATTTTCCTGTGTGCTCTAATCTGATGCTCCCCTCTCCCCAAGCCATAGCCCAGTGCTGTCCTCTGAAGTGCATTCTTCTGAGGGGTGGGGGAGTGTCCACATAGTAGAAATTGGGGCCATCCCCGCAGACCTCTCTATAGGTTCCCTGGTACATGCCGATATGTTGTGTTCGTGTCTTGGCGCATTGGGTTGAAGGTGGTTTAGTTTTGCTTTTACAGTTCTAATGTTGGTAGTTCAGGAGCCTGGGTGACGGAAGTGGTTTGTGACTGCCTGGTAATCCAAAGGTAGGTGGTTCTAGCCTACCTAGCATCTCCATTGAAGCAAGCTGTGGCTATCTGCTTCCGTAACCTCCTCTCTGGGGGATGGGCAACAGAAAAGTGGGTGAAGGGAAATGCCGGGCAGTGTAAGGTAAGATAAAATAATAATTTATAAATTATGAAGGGTTCATGAGGGAGGGGGGAGCAGGGAGGGAGGAGGAGTTGAAAAAGGAAAATGAGGAGCTGATTCCAGGAACCCAAGTGGAAGGCGAATTTTGAGAATGATGAGGGCAACGAATGTGTCAGTGTGCTTTACACAATTGATGTATGTATGGATTGTGTTAAGAGTTGTATGAGCCCCAATAAAATGATTTTTAAAAAAAGTTTCTCGCCACCAGGGAGTCGATTCCGGCTCATAGCAATACTGGTGGTGCAGTGGGCTATACTTTGGGCTGCAAGGCACAAGGTCAGCAGTTTGAAACCACCAGCTGCTCCAAAGGGGACTAATGAGGCTTTCTGCCCAAGAAACCTTTATGGGACAGCTCTGCTCTGTAACACACGAGGTCACAATGAGTTGGAACTCACATTGGTTTTTGCTTTGTTAGTGTTGGCACATATGTGCTAACCATTGCCCATTTTAGCACAGTCTATGAGAGCCCAGGGTCAGATGACTGGAGTGTGAATCTTGGCTCAGCCACTTCTGGGTTGAGTGATCTTGGAATGTTCACCTTTTGAGCCTAAGTATCCTTGTCTCATTGATACCACATGTATTATAATACCATGGACTACCTTAAGAGGTTGCTATAAAGAAGAAATAGCAAAATTCTGACAAAGCACTGTGTGGCAGACCTGTCACGTAGACACATTAATAAATGCTAAAAACCTGTTCCTGCTCATGGGGACCTCAAGGAGTGAGAGTACAGCTGTGGCCCACTGGATTGTCAGTGGTCGATTTTCTAGCAGTCAACCACGGCGGCATCTCTGGGTGGACTCAACCTCTCGCTTTTTAGTTTGCACCACGCAGAGCCTCCTACATGCAGATTAGTTGTTCTTCAGTCCGAACCAACCAGGCTCACAGTGACCCTACAGGACAGGCACAACTGCTCACTATG
The DNA here is from genome assembly GCF_050624435.1 of Tenrec ecaudatus. Classification (NCBI taxonomy): domain Eukaryota; kingdom Metazoa; phylum Chordata; class Mammalia; order Afrosoricida; family Tenrecidae; genus Tenrec; species Tenrec ecaudatus. The sequence continues at coordinate 61,676,623 of NC_134532.1, read as the reverse complement.
GTTTCTGAGACTATTCCATGGTAACAGGAGCAGGCAGCCTCATGGTTCCCCCAAGGGCACACCACACTGAAGTAGCGGAACCAAGCATCACGTTCCAGCTCGTGGGTGTGGACCCCTAAACTCTGGGACTCCTGTTTTTCAGCGAGATGTGACGGGGGCGAGGGTCTGCTGAGAAAACACTGGCAGGGACATTACTTCACTTTCCAAAAGCTTTAAGAAAGCATCTGCCAAAACAACTTTGTTTAAAGTAACAATTTCTGGGGTGGGGGTGTAAATTAGAAAGAGGTTTACATTTCAGATCATCTACTTAGCCAAAACAAACTTTGTGTTTCCAAGGCAAAAGCGCTTACATGTGGTTTGTGTAGGACACTCTTCAGTTTGAAAGCTTATCATGTGACACTGTCCATCAACACAAATTCCTTTCAGTAACGTGCCAACGACCAGGAGGAGCTCCAGGCATGGGGCTCATTGCTGCTACTCTGTGCATTGCGAGCAATGTGTCAGGCACTAGCACACAAGAGACAGTCCCAATGTGGGCACGCGGTGCTTCAGTGGGTTGTGCCCGGAGTCCTTCATGCACGTTATCAGTGCCGGTGTGATGGCAGCCAGGCCTGTGCCTGCTGCTGTCAAGTCTGTCTCCATCAGTGGTGGAAAACTGTATGTGTTAAGAATGCCAATGGGTTCCATTGAATTTCCTAGCTGTTTACCAGCCTCTCTTCCATGGCACTGCTAGGAAGGTGGTTAGATTTTATGCCAACTTGATGGTATCTGTGTGGAGGGAGGGGTGGAGTCCAACCTATTAATGAAGTGGTGGCCTGGTGATGCCTCCTTGAGGGGGGGTGGTCTTTTCATAACACTGCCTCTAGGAATCTCTCTCTCGCTCTTGTCCTTCACCCACCTGCCTGCTTGAGTTCTGTGTCTGCCTCAAAGGGTGGCCTCATGTGGGCCACCAACCCGGAAGTTGTCAGTGCCCTGGCATGCTCCCACTGACCTTGGATCCACACGACTCTCCACCCACCAGCCTGAGCTCTTCATCAGCCTGCAGCTACGTGAGTCTGTAGAGGGCTCCAGCTAGCCCGGATCCACGGGCTTGAGTTGGCCTGGACTGGGATGATTTCGTGATATAAAATGACTTTCTGATATAAAGTTCCTTCTTAGACATAGATGAGTGTCATTGGTTTTGTTTCTCTAGACAGCCCAGCCCAACACAGGGGGTTTGAAACACCAACTCGCTCTCAGCAACGTAGAGTTGCCATGAGTCAGAATCGACTCAACGGCAGTAAGTGAGTGAATAAGCGAGTGAGCAAGTGAGTAAGTGAGTGAGTGAGTGAGCAAGCGAAACCCCTGGTCCTACCCAAGGGCCACTCAGGTCTGGAAATACATCAGACACCTGGAGCCTGGCCCCACCCTGGATCTGCTCTCCGATCCTTTGCCGAGTTATCTGTTTCCTGCTTTCGCCGTGGTTGCCTGGTGGGTTATGTGTTGAGCTGCTACCCACAAGCCACTTGTTCAAAGCAGTTCAAAACCATCAGCCTCATCCACAGGAGAAACATAAGGTTTCCTATTCCCGTGAGAAGTTACCGTCTTGAACATTCACATGGGAAATTCTAACCTCTGCTACAGGGTTGCTGTGAGTTGGGATCCACTGGATGTCATGATGGGATCCACGTATTTATTCATCATCTCTGTAAAATGATCCAAAAGCCTCGATGTTTTTAATGCGGGCAAATCCTAGAGTTGGTTCGCTGTTGAAAATATCCTGGCAAGCTGCCACGGAGTTGCAATAAATAAAACCAACGATCCTGCTTCAACCCTCGATTGCTCATCTCTTTGTCAACAGGTGGTTTTCGCAGCTCATCTATGACGCGGCATTAATGAGTCATTTTCCCAAGAGTGTAATATAGATATTTTAAGAATGTGGAGGCTTTTCCTCCCAAGCCTGGATAGTAGTAACAGGCTGGCAAGCCCTAAAAATGAACTGAAGTGGTTGAAAAAGCATCAGCATACTCTTGTTACTTTAAAGGAAGTCTTTAATGCAATGCTGCCAGCTAGATGAGGGAAGATGCAACGCTGATGCCTTGTTTCCTAACAGCCTCCTTGCTGCCATCAGGGTGAGAAAAGTCATCTTTGTCCCCTAACCTGCTTTCCTCGGCATCACACCTCTCTGTGACCACAGTTCATGGTCTTTATTTCTCAAGATAGCCATAGACCTATGCTAAGTCTTCCCTGTCTTGGAAGAAGTACAACCAGAATGCTCCTTAAAAGTGAAGATGGCAACACTTCACCTCACGCACATTGGACATGCGGTCAGGAGGGACGTTCCCTGGAAAAGGACACCACTCTGGGAAAAGTGGAGGGCAGGGAAGGAGGAAGGCCCTCAGCGAGACGGACCGGCCCCGTGGCTGCAACCATGGGCTCAAACATGGGAACAAGGGTGAGGATGGCGCAGGACCGGGCAGGGTTGCATTCAGCTGTGTATGGGGTTGCACAATGGCACCCAACAATAAACGACAACAAATCTTCCATGTGCTATGCTCCCTAACTTGATTTTTTTGGGGGTGCAGTTCAGTTTTGCAGTCATATGACAATGAGATCATGTTCCTTTATTCTGCATCAATATAATGTCCCATCCCCTTCTCGGAAAAACCTCTGGCCTGCGTGGAATTACAGATGTTACACATCTGGCAGGGAGACATTACAGTCAGGCCTAGAACTCTCCTAACACACACACACACACACACACACACACACACCTCACTGATCTCAAGACCAAGATCACCAATTCTGACTCACAGGCACCCTATAAGGCAGCTTAGAAGCATCCCCTGGAGTTTCTGAGACTCATTCTTTATGGGAGCAGGCAGCCTCTTCTCTCTCCCTTGGAGATGTTGGGTTCAAACTGCTGACCTTGTGATTAGCAGCTCAGTTTGTAACCCACCATGCCACCAGGGCTCCGTTATCACATCCATAGTGTAGACACAAGTAACGCTGTGGAAAATGATACTCAGTGCTACATCTCCCCTCAACCACCATATGCTGACGCACCAGTGTGTGCGCATGCACATATACATCTGCGTTTTCACAGTGTGATTGAAGCTCTCATCCTGAAGGGTTTTAATGTATTACTTTAGATCCAGAAGCCCTGGTGGTGCCATAAACATCTGACTGCGAATCACGAAGACGCCTTGGGAGCCAAGCCACCTAGTGTAATCAGCTCTCACAAAGACGACAGTGATTGGCAGAGAAGGGGCTCCAGAAGGTAGTGGAATGGTCGCACAACTAGGAAGAATGTCTCTGTACAAATGGGTTGAATTGCTGTATGTTCTGCTATGTCTGTTTTCCGTTAACAAGAACAAAAAAAAATAAAAGATGACAGTGTAGGCAAGCCTACGGAGCAGTTCTACTTGGCCACATGGGGGTGCTAGCACTCAGAGTCCGCTCAGGCACACGAGAACACCCACTTTCTATTCTTCCTAATACACCTGCAGTTCTGGGGTAACTAGTTAGCAAGTACAACGTGTTTTGACTTGTGATCTAATTTTAAATAATTCTTGAGGGGCCAGAGAGGAAAGGGGGGAAATAGTAAACAGAGAAAAAAGGATGTGGAACACGGAGATTCAGACCAAATTGCCCATTTCTTGCACCTAATAATTACAGTCTTACCAAGGACTGCACTGGATAATGCGCATATCATTCACCAAATGCTTTCATATATTAGCATCCTGGTGCTGACTTGCCTGCTGGTGAGTAGTCCTTTTATTTCATCTATAGTTTACCTCTACGGTGTGCAGATTATCTCTTTTATTTTAACTACTTAATAAACAAAAACTAAAATTGCCATTTACAAAAATCATTTTATTGGGGGCTCATACAACCCTTATCACACAAAATTTCCATTTTGAATCATGGTGGTCTTAAGTTGTCATTGAGTGGGCTCCCTCAAAGCAAGCGATCCTAACCCAAATCCAATGACATTCAAATTCATAATTTTGCGATAGTGGTCATCGATTTCCTCTCCCTCTCAGGTGCTTCAGTCTTAAATCCCAGGGAGCATTTCAGTCCCTTCAGTCTGCTACGTGTGTTTATAGTAATGTCCAGTCCACTTAATGTGGTTTCCAAATTGAATCCTTCCGGTGTGGCCTACAGAGGCTGTTGAACACCTCAAAAGGACAGTCTAAAGCCCCGCTTGTCAAGCCTGGGTCATCAAAGGCTGGAGAAAAATGCCATTTAAAAGCAGCTCTGCTCTAGATTGAGCTGTGAACTTGGACATCACTTAACCGCTCTGAGTTCCAGTCTACACAGACGGATTGTTTCACTTTTCTCTGGTTGTCTTGGGACAAAGTACACATGGCCAGCAACACTGGGTGCCCAATAGACAACTTTTGAAAGACAATTTTATCCTCTCGGGGTTGGGGGGGGGGTAATGAGGAGGGAAGAATCAGTAAGAAATTCACAATTTTCTCCATTGAATTAGCCTCATTTTTCCTGAGGAATATTCAAGTGATTTATTTCTGTAACCAGACTGCACTCAGGCGCATGCACCACAGACTGAAGTGTTGAATGATCCCACTGCAAGAACAGGATACTGTTACTTCCCCTCTCTTGACTTCCTTAGCGACTGAGGTCTGGCACATAGGCAGTGTGAAGGAAGAGTCTTCCTGATGTCGTCATTACTTACCAGACTTTCAGAATTATATATCTACTTGGATAAAAAAAAATAACACTGTCTTGTCCCTCTCCCTTTCCCGGTGTGGTTAGTTAACGTAAAGTCATCTCTCTGGCCTGCAGGCAAACAAGGGAAGAAGATGAGCTCGTGGCTAGTTTTTGGGACTCCTTGATTGTTCACCTCCACTTGCCGAGATGAAAACACCGAGCTTTCAGGAAACTGCCTGACTGCTAGGGCTCGGGAAGCAGGAGGAAGCTGGTTCCGCCATGCGGCGCTCCACGAGAACAGTCAGACATCTTCCACTAAGGACTAAGGTGAGTGCTACAAACTGACCCAAGGCAGATGCCCCATTGCTTTCTGGGCAGAAGGAAGCTGGACGAGGAATAAGAAAGCCTGACGCAAACGGATGCTTCTGAATGAGAGTGACAGTCAAATGGACAACTCCAGCTTGGAAGGCGCCCGGCCAGAATGCTTCTCAGAAGTGAGGATGGTGAGACTTGGTCTTACGTACTTTGGACAAGTTAGCAGGAAGGATCATTTCCTGCAGAAGGATTTCATGCTTGGAAAAGTAGCTGTTCGGTGCACAGGGAGCAGAATAGTGAGATGGACTGACATAGTGGCAGCAGCTACGGGCCGGCTGGCCCAGGGCCAGGCAGTGCTTCCCGTGTGCTGTTCACTGGAACAGCAAGAAGACAATGTTGAAGGCCGGAAGGATCTGCACACAGCGTGGCGCTTAAGTACAGATTCCTTTCTCCTGGAAGCCTGCTGGACTTTGTGACCAATAGTCTGGGTTGGCTGTCTCTTTAGAACCAAGGAGGGCTGAACCCTATGAAAAGATTCCAGAAGTCTTGGCAGAAAGACGGGGCAGTGAGTTTTCAAACAAGACCCATCTTCAGTGACCATTACATACTTTCTGAAACATTAAATCCCGCCGCCCCCCCCCCCCCCAGCATTCACTAGAAGGATGACTCACAGACAGATGTACAAGCCCATGGAGGCGGGGAGCAGAGCTACAAGGGGCTTCAAACACATTGTGGCAAAATGGAATGAAAAGGTAAGGGCATTTCCTGTGAACTTTCTGAAGCCCCTCGGATTACCAGGAGATGAATTAGTTTCATTTGCATGGTGCTTTAAAATTTAGAAAATGGCTTTATTCTCTCATAACCTGGGGAACTAGAAGGATGAGCATCATTATTTCCATTTTTTCAAGATGAGAAGCCTGAAGCTCTGAAAACGATAGAGCTTTATTTGAAGATAAAGGATTAAGAAGCATCCAAGTCAGTTCTTAAAACTCATCCTCTAAAAAACCACAGCAACTCAGCCCGAGGCCAATGACCAACATGCTTTCTATCGCTAGCTCTGAGTCACGAGCTAGAGTTAAAAAATAGAAAGAAACACACATACACCTCTTATTTCTTCCCTGAATTAGCTATTCTAAGCAAATAGTTCATTGATTACCAATGTCACAAACACAATAGAAAAAAGAAATATAAACGATAGCATGTCAGAATAGAAGGAAGATCTAAGTTACAAGGTGCCTACAACCATTGGTGAAAGTATATGACACTACCTCAAAGGCCTGGGACTAGAAATTCTATAGGATCCAATCCTCCCTCTGCGGATACAAATCCTAAAGAAGTGAGAGCCACACACGAACAGACAGAGGCGCTCCCCCATTTACTGCGGCACTGGTCACAAGAGCGAGAAGGTGGAAACTGCCCCAATGCATACCAGTCAACGAGTGGATAAAGAGATTTGGGCACAGTCACACAATGAAATACAGGGCATCACTAAAAAACAATGATGAAGCTACAGCAAGATATCAGAGCCCGGCAGCAGAAGCAGGAGCCAGAGCATGGAGCAGAGCGTAGGACTTCCCAACCCACAGAGCAAGTGAAGCCGAGTGCTTTTGGGCAGGAAGCTGGCTTCTGGAGAGGGCACCTCTGGACAACTGATGGGGAAAGTTGGGCTTGCTGACCCACACAAGTGGAGCTGAGTGCTTCATGCTGCGGCTTTCTGGAATGGGGTCCCTCGGGGCCCTTAATTCACGGAGCTAGGTTTGCTGACCCAAGGGGCTGGAGCTGCATGCCTTCAAGTTGAAACTTCGAGCAGACTGGTATGTCCCCTTGAGCATTACTAGCATATCTGAAAAAAGCTTTGTAATACGTTCCAGCAAACAATGATCTAGAGCATTTCTCACTGCCCTTACAACCTGGAACTCTCCTATTATGCTCTCTAATCACGGATTTGTCTGTGAGTTCTGTGTATTCGTTGCAGTGGATCTTAGGACCCAACGAGGCAACACGAAGCCACCGAAAGACACAGAACTGTCCCTCTGGGTTCTGAGGAAGACCAGACTATTTGCACCTATAAAGACTAAGTCTTGGAACCCTTCTATGGGGTCATGATGGTTACAAGCAACTTGAGGGCAGCATGTTTGGTTTTGAGTTTTTAATCGGCGACACAGAGGACTTTATGGAGTTCCGGTGGTGAACTGAACCCAACGCTGAACATGCACAGTGGTTCTATTTTTAGGCCAGATAAAAACGCAATGGGGAATATTCCTTCGGACATGCTTATCCGAGCATTTTCTTCCGTTTCACTTGCTGGCTAATACCCAGAATCTCTTTTAGTGGGACACGGTCTTCACATGCAAATACCTCAGGAGCGCACAGTGACCTCTAGTCACTAGGTGTGGCTTTGTGGATCTGAGCTGAGCTTTGTCTGAGCAAGAGTGCAGTGGTGTGGGCAGGGTGGGAGAGGTAGAGGGTAGGGACTTCTTTGCTTAGATCTAGATGACATGTGCAGAAAGAGGAGTAGGGTCTCCGAGAGAGTGACCTATCACTGTCCAATCACTCACTGACAGATCATCAGTCTTCCGTCTCTGCAGCATCCTCCGCATGGATCCTGCCCACCTACATGTGACTGCACACTGGGAATGTATTTGGTTCCTAACAGGAACTCTGGTTAATATGAAGGGAGAGGAGGTAGGATTTTTTCCATAATGGGTTATCCATTGGGCTGCTAGCTAACTGTAAGGTAAGCAGTTCAAAACCACCAGCCACTCTGCAAGGGAAAGATGGGGCTTTCTCCTCCGTAAAGAATTGCAGTCTCAGAAATTCGCAGGGGCAGCTCTGGCCTGCCCTCTAGTGTCATTGTGAGTCAGGATGGATTTGATGGCACTCAGTTTGGGAAGATGCATCCTATGGAGCCCCAGGGAGGTACGAATGGTCAAAAGCTGAGCCACCAACGGAAAGGTTGGCTGGAGAGCTTTTTCCAAAAGAGCATGGTCACTGAGAACCTCACGGAACATAATTCGACCCTGAAACACAGAGGGTTGTCAGGGCTTGGAATCACCTCAAAGGCAACTGGTTTGATTGGAAGGTGTATCCTATGGATTCCAACAGGGGGAGGGCTTCTCCATCATGGGTTCGATTTCTCTGATCTTGAGTCACTCTTTCGTCATCCCTGACAACAATGTCTACATCACCCATCACCACCCAGTCGATTCTGATTCATCATGACCCCATAGAGCCTTTCTCTGGTGGTGCAGTGGGATTCGAATTGAACTGCTAACCACAACGTCAGCAGTTCAAACCACAAAGCCAGCAGGGCAGTCGCTCCACAGGAGAAAGATAAGGCTGTCTGCTCCCATGTAAATTTGGAGCCTCAGAAACCCCAGGGGGGAGATTCTACCGCGTTCTACAGGCTCACAATGACTCAGAATTGCCTTGACGGCAGTGGATTTTATTTTCGTTTTTGAGGCTGTAAATCTTTAAGAGTCAAACAACCTCATCTTTTCTCTGAGGTGCACCAGGTGAGTTTGAACGGCTGCTTTGCGGTTAGCCGTCCAGTGCTTACCTGATAGAGCCTTCCCCATGACTCGTGCCCCCACCTGAGCTCCAGGTGTGTCTGCCAAGTGAGTTCACCTTTCGCTGAGTGATCACATCTATTTCCTGCAAGCACCGCTTCTTCCCTGGCCAAGCAATTCTCAGATCAAATCCACCAAAGAGAAGGTAATTCCACCCCCACCCCTGACCCCCGTATAGCAACCCTCTGTGGGGTTCAGAGACTGTAACTGTTTATTGGAATGGAAGGAGCTGCTGGTGGTTATAGACTGGCCATGTGTGGCTCGCAGCTCAATGCATAACCACGACACCATCAAAGCTCCAGGTCACAACCCTAGCATCATTTCAATGAGATGGCGGCTGGTGCTAAGCAAGTAAGTCTGAGGCACTAAGATGTTCAATCAAGTAGAGCCACCTAGTGGCAGAAAGGAATGTTAATTCTTTGTTTCACCATGGTCAATAGTCCTCTTGGGTTGCAATGCGATCCAGGTATTGGTATTGTTTTGAATGTCCTTTCACTCCCCCGGGTTTACAATCATCTGCTTTGAGACTTTCCCTTCCTCTGTTTTCCTGGCCAAACGCCAAGGTAAATTTCTCTTAGGTAAACAAGTCTACAGCTTGTTACCAGGGAGGGTTACCACTAAAACGGAAGTCCGCTGAACAGTGTCCCTTTAGAATAGCTAGGGAGGTCCATGTGGATGGTAGTTCTGCAGAGCATTTCCCTTGTAGCCTTCCCTCTTTGCTAACTCATACAGCTTTTCTCTACACCACACACGGATACCACCGTCAGCCCACTGCCTTCCAGGGGCTTCCAACCCACAGAAACTGTGACCCTCGATGAGGACCCACAGCCTCATCTTTCCCTGCAGGGTGACCGGTGGGTTCACACCGCCGACCTGTTCCTGAACATCCCGAAGCTTAGTCCCCTCTGCCAGACACAGACAGCCATGTCAATGAGCACATACAATTGACAGGCACAAAGAAGGTGCGCTATCGTGCAGGCCTCTGGCCTGGGGCCCCACTTCCCCCCAACACATATACTATATAATGTATGGTAGAGAGGTACCTGGGGTGGTTTGGTTCCTTTTCTTCCTGTAAAGTAGGTAAGCATTCTGAATTGGCTAGGAGAGAATAGAGATGAACTTCTTGTTAGTCACTGAAAGTCGACTTCCGGTCCACCAAACCCACCCAGCAGAGTTGCACTTCCCGGGTCTGTCTGGTTACTTGTGCAGAATTGGCCTCGCCAGGGAGTTCGGGGGGCAGGGGGGGTGCTAAAAGATTCATGAGGGCCAGGAAACTGAAATGGGAAAAGTGCTAAAAACACAGATACGAGACTTTAACGTGCCTCTGTCCCTGAAGGGAAGGGAGCGATCCATCACTGCTTGGTCCTGTCTCTGTCGGACCGCACGGCTGCTCCAAATGTGTTTTAGAGCAGGCAACTGGAATCACGTGGCTGGCCAGTGATGAATTACCCAATAAGCAAGGCGAGCACAGCTTTTCTTGTGCTCACTTACTAATCTGCAATGAAGACTCTCACCTCCCCCCACCCACCGTTTCAAAGATTGATTCTAGGTCCGGCTGGCATCTGTCCTCTTCCAACCTCACAGCATCTTCCTACAGATTCGAAGCCTCTTTTCAAATGTACCGTCCCTGGCAGGGATGGAGCACCCAGGCAGGCAGGCAGGCAGGCAGGCAGGCAGGCAGGCAGGCAGGCAGGCAGGCAGGCAGGCAGGCAGGCAGGCAGGCAGGCAGGCAGGCAGGGGCTCCCTTCTGCATCCTAAGAACTGCAGTGAACACTTTCCCAGGTTTCTCATCACATCGTGTGGCCTGTCTGCCAAGGTGCCTGGGGGGCTTTCCAGCTGCCAAGTTTCCACTGGCCGCTGACCACTGAGTTAGCAGCCCCTCCCCCCCAGGACTGACTGATGGTTTGGGTAAGTGTAATAGGATTTCTTATTACGATGATCTCAGACATAAACACCTTGCACCAAAATATCGAGAGGTTATTCTTGAGTGGTGGGATTTTTGCTTCTTTCTACTTTTCATTTTCCAAATTCAACTGTGTATGTACACATGACTCATAAACTAAAGACAAGACAATGAAAGAACTCGTCACATGTGCTCAATGATCCACTCTTGTCCTAAAATACTCCCCAGAGCCGTTTTCCTCCAGTGTCATGAAAAACTGTTGGAGATTATGCAAATTAGTTGAGTGGTTTAGATCTTTGGGAAACCCATCTTGGTAAGCAAGCATCTGGTACAATACTTCAAATGTCAATAATTCCAATTTAAATGACATGACAGTTCCAGTGTAGATGGCTGAATCTGACAAATCCCAGCATATGTTAAGGTAATGGTTTATTTATAAAATGATATGATAAGACAAACTCTGATTTTATTAATTTAATCTAAGTACTAAAAATCATTTTCTTAGTTTATAAAGAAATAGCAAAAGAACCAACTGTCAACATTTTTTAAGCCCAGATATTGGTTTAATGAAAAGGAGCCATATACGACAATTACTGCCAGATGTCAATTGGAAATTAACTTAAATGATACTTATCATCTATGTGAATGCTGTGACCGACAGAACATTTTGCAGTGATGGGAATGTTTTCTGTCTGTGCTGTCCAATACAATAGCCGCTAGCTACAAGGAGTGAGGGGAGCGACTGAGCTACTGCATTTTTCATTAATTCATGTTTAAATAGCCACAGTTGGCAAATATCTACCATCTGGAACAGCACAGATCTATGTCAATCATCTAGGCCAGGTTTAGATTTGAGAAGCGTTGGTGGTGCTGCAGAACACATGTTGAGCTGCTAACCCCGAGGTCAGGGGTTCACACCCACAAGACCAAGAGGAAGCTGTCTATGTATGCCTGGCAATTCCATGGGACACGGAGGCTCTGAGTTGGAAATGGACTCAACGTCAGCGAGGTGAAAGAATTTCCATAAATACGCAAGGTAGTGCCAATTGTTCGCCCAGATAATTTCGCCTCTGAGATTTCCCTGCTTGGGAAAAAACAAACAAATAAACAAACAAACCCCCAACTTTTTGAGTGAAAAGGACCATTTATTTCCAAGCTTGTGTAGCGATTAAAACAAGTGGAAGAAATGGATGCAGTAATTACACTGCATGTGAGAGGACAGGAAATGGCACCTGTGTTATCTGCGTGCGCCAGTGATGGAATATGAGACATGCTTTGCCGTGCTCCAGGCGCCAGCGGAGACCGTGAGGAAGCTGGAGCAGCTCCCTACAACTAGAGGGAAAAGCAGCAGCCTTGGCGCAGCAGAGTGCTGACCCGCTGGGGGCTTGCAACACTGGCCACAGAGCAATGTGTGCACAAATTGCCCAATGGGAGCCTCGTTTGCTTTTTGAACTTTCACCTAAGCGGCTAAGCCTCAATCACATATTTTCCTAAACAGGCCACACCAAACCAATCAATCCAGAAGCAGGTTGCCACATACCATTCCTGTTCATGCTGTTCATCCACTTATCGAGCTCTTCCATTTCGATCTCCATAACAGAGGGCGTGTCTTCCTCAAAAATAGGGCTGGCGAGAGCAAAAGGCAGAAGATAAAAATAGGAACACGTGTCCACTGGGCCAGATTTCGTCCGAGGTGAGCTCGGAATGTTGGCCCAGAGGAGAATGGAGGACTCTAATTTTGCGTCTTAAACACTATGGTCACCTGGAGGGGCTTGTCCTGGTCGGGGCTCCCAAACCCTAATGGAAACAGACGAACACGAACCCCGAACTAACTACCCCGGATCTAACCATCGGAGGTGCACAGACCCAATTTGAAGCTGCAAAGTGAAACCAGGCAACTGGCACTGTCCGCCAAAGACGCCGGGGCGTCCTCCACCTTGCGGGGGGGGGGGGGGGGGGGAGGGGGGGGCCTCAGGGGAGTTACTGAGAGGAGCCTACAGTGTTACTTAATCTCACTTCTCTTTCCTTGGTATTTCGGAGCAGTGCTCAAGGTCAAGCGCCACCAGCCTGCTGTGAACACACACAGCTCATCTTTAACACGCAGAGCGCAGATCCTGGGCTGGACGGGACTGGAGCTGGGCCTGAGACGACCACCAGCCCCGAGCCCCAGGCAGGAGTCCCAGTGTGGAGAGGAAGTGACAATCAGTAAAGGGCGGGGACAGGCCAGGAGCCCCGGCCCAGAACACTCTTTTGGGTAGAAGCTCTTCCTTCCTCCCTCCACCTTTCACTTCCCCCTCCTCCTCTCCCCACTCCCGCGTGGCCGGGCGGTTCTCACCGCCTCATTTGGTTCGAACTTTATGCTTCTTCACGCGATCCACTCTCCTAATGCCGGCCAAGGTACCTCCCCAGGTGATACACGTATGTATCAGAATAAACGAACCGATATCCTTAAAATCCACCCAGGGTCAGAGTAGGAAACTACTCATCTGGAGTGGGTGCAGTAGAACAAGATTCTTTCAGAACCCAGAATGACAAAAGAAACCAGACTTGCCCTTATCCCGCCCATCCCCCCACCCCATCCCCCACCCCACCCCCTAGCCTGTGGTTTGGGGAATGAAGCAATGTCTTCCACAGGCCTCTAGGGGGCATAGCCTGGTGCAGGGCAGGCAGGAGATCCACGCTGGAGGGTCAGGCCACTCATGGAAACCTCTAGAAGAGTGAGGGGGCTTCTGAGGGGGATGGCTTTCTAATGGACTTCTTTCTGTCTCTAAGGGGTCTAGCCCCGGCTGAGCTGGGTGGGAGGCCATGGGGAAGACTTACACTTTCATGTTTTCACTTCCCAGTTCATCTAAAAGAGAATTCAAATGAAGGACACATTAGTTTTGTTTGTCTGGAAATAATTTTTAAGTTCTCAACAACACCGGGAATCGCCACACCTCCTGCACCACTCCCCACCCCCCACAACAAAAGAATCAAATGACCATCAGGGAATCACACTTTTAATGGAGCAGAATTAACCTCCATGTCAGAACAAATGTCATTCAGAAATGAGGTCCTACCAAGCCCACTGCCATCACGTGGCTATTGCTTTATAAAGACCCTATGGGCAGAGAGGGGCCCTGGGGCATAGTGGTTGAGAGTTGGGCTGCAAATCCCAAGGTCAGAAGTTTGAAACCACCAGCCAGTCTGGGGAGAATGACAGGGTTTTTATTCTGGTAAACAGTTAAGAGTCTCAGAAACACATCCACAGAGGCAGGTCTACCCTGTCTTATAGGGTCACCATGAGTTGGCATTGATTGGATGGCAGTGGGTTTTCTTGTGTTTGTGTTAGTATGGGCAAGAATAGGGCCTCCAAGGCAGTACATCTCTCCGGAGCGGACAGCCTCCTCGTGCTCTGATGGAGGGGCTGGTGGGTTGGTATCTCTGACTGCGGTTAGCAGTCCAACATGTACCCTCTGCGCCACCAGGCCTCCAATGAAGTCCTCCACTCTCCCTCTGCCATGGAGCCGACAAGGCCTCACGGTGACCTTCTAAGGCGGTGTAGAAATGCACAGTATACCTGGCTGTGTGGCTCTCCAACGCTTTAAGCCTTTATTTGAGCAGACATCCTCCTGTAGAACTCTTGGTGGGTGTGAACTGTGGACGTTGTGTTTAGCAGCCTAACCCACTACGGGCCCAGGGTTGCCTGATATAATACATTAAACTCATTGCCATGGACTTGATTCTGACAGATAGTGACCCTGTGCGACACAGTCAAATGGCCCCTCTGGGTGTCAGCGACTGTAACTAGTTACAGGGGTAGAAAACCTTGTTTTGCTCCCCCAGAGTGGCTTGTGGTTTCCAACTACTGATCTTGGGGGTGGCAGGCCGATGTGTGACCCACGATGCCGCCAGGCCATCTTCATTTTGTTTTAGGAAACATGAAACATCTCTTTTCCCTTAGCTAGGGGTGGTCCTCTGGGAGCACTCACTTCAGATCACTTGCTGACCCTCTTTATTTCCACCGAGAGAAAAAGCATACAAGCATGAAAAGCTCCTCACTCGCGGCCATGGACTCTGTGACCCACTACACCTGAGGGCTCCTTCCCAAGAAGAGCCAGCCGGGGCCAAAGGCCAGGTGGTGGAGGTTAAGCCAACTCTGGGGCCTGGTGCCCTCCTGTGCCCGGGAAGAAAAGTGCTCCATAGGACTCAGGGGCTGGGTTTCTCTGAGCAGACCACCAGGACTTTCTTCCAAGGCACACCTGGGAGGGGGGGCGGTCATCCTGTAACTTTTCTGTTAGCAGCCAAGCACGGGAATTGTTCGTACCACCCAGTGACTCCAAGGAAGAGAACCCAAGCCTCAGATGAAACCCACTACCCTCCAGTTGATTCCACTCCGAACTCCCTATAGGACCAAGTCGAGCCGCTCCCTAGCATTCCCGGAGCTGTAAACCCTTATGGCAGCCCACAATTTCAGCTTTCTCCCTGAGAACAGCAGTTGGTGGAGTTTCACAGCCCAATGCTTAACTCATTGCACCATCAAGGCTTCTAAGGGAGAGAAGAACAAACAAACAACAACAAACCAATCCCTCTGCCATGGTGCCCTCACAGTGAGTCTACCTAGGCTTGCCGAGGCTGTGAATCTTTGCAGGGGAAGACAGCCTCATTGTTCTCCAGGGGAGTGGGTGGTGGGTTTGAACCATGAACCTTGAGGTTAGCAGTCCATTGCTTACCCAACAGCACCATTTGCGCTACTTTTTAAGGGAGAGAGGGAAAAACCAGAGACAAACCCCCAAAGCCTGCCCATCTTCACAGGATTCGAAAACCTCCTCTGTCTCCGTAGAAGGACTAGGTGGGTTGCAATGGCTGACCTGGCGGTTGTTGGTTCAATAAGGCACCCACCATGCCCCGAGGGCTCCGGAGGAGAGAGAGAGAGAGAGAGAGAGAGAGAGAGAGAGAGAGAGAGAGAGAGAGAAACAAACAGAACTCCCTGCATTGACCCTACTCATCCCGACCCTAGAGGGCAGAGAACTGCCGCAGCGGGTTCCCAAGGCTGTACAGATCTATAAGGGCAGAGAGCTCCAGCTGTGGGTGGTTTAGAACTGCTGGCCCTATAGTTAGCAGTCCATCTCATGACCTACTGTCCCACCAGGATCCTAAGGAGAGACCAAAACTCACTGCCTTAGAATCGGCTCGGACTCACAGCGACCCTATAGGGCAGGATAGAACTGTCCCTGTAGGTTTCCAGGATGAAAACTCTTTACGGAAGGAGAAAGCCCCAATTTTCTCCTGAGGAGCAGCTGGTGGTTTGAACTGTTGCCCTTGTGTTTAGCAGCCCAGCATGGTAACCATTATGAAGGGCTAAATAAGAGGACTCGTTCCTTGCCCTCTTTCAGGAAAATGTTCCGCTTTAGGAACATGGCTGTTTCGACTCCGTTATCCTGGAGTAGAATGTGGAGTTCTCAGGACGGCTCTAGCATGGCACCCCGCCTTCACGACTGTTCTCTGCTTGCTGGGGTCCACGCCCTCTCTGAGGTCTCAGGGAGGGCTCCCCCATCTCCTCTGTGGAGTAACTCAATTGGCTGCTAACAGAAAGGCTCTGGGTTTCTGACTGTAACTCTCTACAGAAGTGAAATGCCGCATCTTCCCCACCCCTGCAGACCATCTTTCCCCACAGGGTGGCTGATGGTTTTGAACGGCGGCCCTGGTGGTTAGCAGCCCAACATGTAACCACTATGCCACCAGGGCTCCCAGACAACTAGTTTTCTCTTTTTGATTATTTTCTTATTCCTCAGCTTAGCACCTTATTTACTTCCTTCATAGCATCGGTCACAATCTGCATCTAACTCATTCATCTGTTAAGCTCTTCCATATGTGTGTTACTCTCGCCCACTGTAAACTCCTTAAAGGCAGGGATCGTGTCTGTCATGCTTAAACAGGCAGTCCTCGCACCATCCCCGCGTTAAGCTGGCACAGCACCTGGTAAGTAGCAACACCAAACAAATAAAAACCAACCTCTCTGCCATCGAGACGATTATAGTTTATAATCATAGATTATAACTCATAGCCACCCCCAAGAACACAGCAGCAACAACAACAACACCACCACCACCACCCCGTGGGTTTACAAGGGAGCAGGAAACGTCATCCTTCTCCTGGCGGGAAGCTGGTGGGTTTGAACCACTGACCTTGTGCCAACGTGCAGACCACTCTACCACCAGAGCACACAGTAATTATTTGTTGAATGTATGATTGGTTTCAATCTTCTGGACCTTAGTACTAGCATCCTAGGAAAGCATTCAATAGTCCTGTGTTTTGTTATGTTTGTGCAAGGTGAGAGTCAGGCAGCAGTGTGCAAAACAGTGTTAGTTTAGACCAGAATCCAAATGGCTGTGTGGCACCCCGGCTCTGCTTGATTTGGAGAGGGGCCCAACACACCCAGAGAAGACCAGAGAAGGAGGGAATAGTCGCCCGACCCTTCCCGGGGTGGCACCATTGAAAGGCAACCCCCTCGGGGGGGTGGGGGGGAGTAGTGCAGTCAGATGCTCTTGACCCCGGCCATCAGAAACCTCTTGTGTCTGGCTTGCAGCGATGCCTGTCCCTGAGAGTGAACAGGACCAGCGGGCCCCTGGAACAGAGCTCTGGCAGGGTGAGCCGCTGTGATTTCCTGTGGGTTGGCAAGCTTTCATGGCATGGCTAATCTGGCAAAGCTGGGAGCAGATGTCAGTTCCATGTCATCACTGCTTGCCTTCTAGAGGCTGTAGGCTATTGGGGTATTTCCTCCCGGCCACCGCAGGGTTGAGAAGGCAACTGCAGGTCACCACCTCCCACCAAACTTAGATTAGGGGGGAAGGAGAAGATCATCAGTTTATATTACATGTGTGTAGATACACACGTGTATTTTTTGCCTAAAATGGATAGGCTGTTCTCTTAGAGGATTTGATTTTCAGTAAAAATCCTCACTCAACTGAATGCTCCCCGCCCCCCTCCCCCACCCCCCACTCACAAGTCCTCTCTGTGTTGTCATCCCCTCCCACCACTTCGTTTTTTCTGCCTAATCGCCACCCCCCCTAACTTCTCCCAGAGAGTAAGTGGCTCCACTGCCCCACATGTGACTGGGTTTATCTTTGTAATCTCGATTCCCAGCAGGCTTCCTGGTAAGCAAAGGCTCGCCCCACATGCAGATGATGGGAAAGTTTTAAAAACCCATTACAAAAGTACTCCAGATGTGCCGAATGTGAAGCTGCTGTAATCAGTCCTAAAATGGCACAAAAAGCCTTCGGCGGCCTCCTCTTCCCTGCTGCCCAGCCATTAGCCCTGGCCCAGCCACCATGGCAACCGCAGAACATCTGGGAGTGCACAAAGCAGAGCACTGAACCACCAGGGTACCTGTTCTCTGCCAGCAAGCAGGGCTCAGCTCCTCCTTCCCCCACCCCTTCGGGCCATTCCATTTCCCTCACAGCGGTCCATGCCATACCTCCAATCCACTTATTCCAACCCTTACACCGCTTTGCCCGACAATGCTCCCTCCCAGTGCCGCTCTTCTGTGCACTAGACAGTGGGGCAGTCAGGTGGGGGTGCTCAGGAGCCCCACAGGGGAAACCTTCCTGATCCTGATTGGAGGCAGAGCTGAGAGCAAAAGGAGGCCTCTCTTTGCAGACACTAGCTGAACCCAGCCAGACACAGCACAGCACTTATAAGGGATGGTTAACTGCGAGCACTTTCCCCCTCTGCTCTTAGAGAGCTACCCAGCACATCCAGACACTTAATAAATGTTAAATAATAACAACTGGAAATTTAGAGCCGGAGGCCCAGGAAGAATGATAATGGGACATCAAGTTCCTACACAATGTTTCCCTATCCAGATAATGAACAAGACAGGCCCAAGCAAGGAAGAAAATATCCAATTCCATAAACGTGCTCTCTCCAACAACGAAGCCCAAGCTTTTCCTCAGGTGTTGAGCTTATTTGCTGGTGGAGAAAAGTATCGCTTAATGCACCCAACTGCTGATGGAAAGGTTCAAATACATGGAGAAGCACCTCAGAAGAAAGGCCTGGTGATCTGTTTATGAAAAAGCAATCATTGAAAACCCCGTGGACTGCAGCTCTGCTCTGACCCTGACCTCTGGTCAGTCAGTATGGCCCTTCTAGCAGAAATGTGAACCAAGACACACCCTTTGTTTCCTTTTGAGTATGGGGTCAGCTAAACCCCATACTCCAAAACAATGTGTGATGTGTTACAATGATGGCCAGCAGCAGGAGCCCCTATTGTTTTGTTTTATTTTAAAGATCATTTTATTGGGGGCTCTTATAGCTCTCTCTCTCTTTTAAAAATCATTTTATTGGGACTCATACAACTCTTATCACAATCCATCCATCCATCCTGTCAAGCACATTGTTGCCATCATCATTCTGAAAACTTTTGCTTTCTACTTGAGCCTTGGGATCAGATCCTCATTTTTTCCCTTCCCTCCCCACATATCCCCGAACCCTTGATAAGTTATAAATTATTATTATTTTGTCATGTCTTACACTGTCTGACATCTCCCTTCACCCATTTTTCTGTTGTCCATCCCCAAGGGAGGAGGTTATATGTAGATCCTTGTAATGGGTTCCCCCTTTCTACCCCACCTTACCCTTACCCTCCTGGTATCGCTACTCTCATTATTGGTCCTGAGGGGTTTATCTGTCTTGGATTCCCTATGTTTCCAGTTCCTATCTGGCGGGATGAAGCGTTAAAGAACTAGAGGAAAGCTGGATGTTTCATCATTGCTATACTGCACCCTGACTGGCTCATCTCCTCCCTGGGACCCTTCTATAAGGGGATGTCCAGTTGCCTACAGATGGGCTTTGGGTCCCTACTCCACACTCCCTCTCATTCACAATGATATGTTTTTTTGTTTTTCAATCCCTAATACTTGATCCTATCAACACCTTGTGATCACACAGGCTGGTTTGCTTTTCCATGTAGGCTTTGTTGCTTCTCAGCGAGATGGCCGCTTGTTTATCTTCAAGCCTTTAAGACGCCCAAATGCTATATCTTTTGATAGCCAGGCACCATTAGCTTTCTTCACCACATTTGCTTATGCACCCGCTTTGTCTTCAGCGATTGTGTTGGGAAGTGAGCAGAACAGTTTAACAGAACAAAGTGTTATTGCATTGATGGAGTACTTGAGTGGAGACCCAATGTCCATCTGCTACCTTAATACTAAACCTATAAATATATGCACATAGATCTATTTCCTTGTTTTCATAAATATATTTACATATGTACATGCCGATATTTAGACCTCTATAAATGCTCTTTGCCTCCTAGTTCTTTCCTCTATTTCCTTTTACTTTCCTCTTATCCCACTATCATGCTCAGCCTTCATTTGGGTTTCAGTAATTCTTCTTGGTTACATTGCCCTTGATCAAGCCCTCCCAGGCCTCCCACACCCTCCTCATGATCAATTTTGGTTCACTTCCTGTTCCCTTGTCCCTCCGTTTGTTAACACCCACTTCCTTTCCCCTGCCTCCCCCTCTACCCCATCCCCCCAGAACCATTGGTCCCATTGTTTTTTTCCTTCAGATTGTTGATCCCACCTATCTTATCTAGATAGACCTGCAGAGATAATAATATGCACAAAAAACAAGACAGGGGAAAACAAAACAAAACAAAACAACAACAAAACCAATGGGAAAAAAAAAGAAAAGCCTATAAATAGTTCAAGGACTGTTTGCTGGTCTTTAGGACTGTTTTCCAGTCGAGTCTGATCGGGCTCTACACCCTGGCCCCAAAGTCTATTTTTGGTGTTCCCTGGGGACTTCGTTTCTCTGCTCCCCTTGCTGTTCTGCTGCACGCCCTTAGTGTTTGCCTCGCTGTGCTGGGGTCAGATCAGGCACAATTCCCACACTGTGTCTCCAGTGGCTCTTACAGCTCCTACAACAGTTCATAGATCAATTGTATCAACCACATTTGTACATATGTTGCCATCATCATTTTCTAAACATTTGAGCTCTTGGTATTAGCTGCTGTTTTTCCCTCCCTCCCACAGCTGCCTCCCTGCCCCTGCCCCCCTCCCCCAAGCCCATTTGGGAAGGCTTTCTCTGCTCTGCTAAGGGATAAGATTAAGGTGGGGTTATGTCCTGACCTTAGCAGAAATGTGAACCAAGACACACCCTTTGTTTCCTTTTGAGTATGGGGTCAGGTAAACCCCATACCCCAAAACAAAAGCCACATCTCCACCAAGGCCACCCTCCCCTCTCGGACAGGACCACTGGAAGAAGAGTCTCTTCCTGATCTGTTCTAAAGTGGCGGAGACACCAGGGCTGCAGCACAGACACTGAGCCGAGCAAAGGAGCCAGTCGGACCAGAGGACCAGTCACACCAAAGAAACCGTGAGACGGAGTAGAGAAACCGCGGAGACGGTGGGACTGCGAAGCAGAGCCACAGGCAGGCTTCCTGCTCCCGGAGGCAGGCAGCATGCAAGGGACCACGTGGCTGAGAGGCTGAAGACCAGAAAGAGACTTTGCTGCTGGCTGAGCAGAAGTGCTGCTGTGGACTAATGACTGTCTCCGTCTCGTTTCCTGATCCTGGCTTGTGGTAACCTCTTAACTCTAGACACACATGGGTCGCTCTGAGTCAGAATCAACATGATGGCAACTAGTGTATGTGTGCTAGGAGAGAGAGAGGGAAAAATATATATATATATATACATAAACCGCTAACTTGCTGATAAGCAACATGAATGCAAGTTTCCATGCCTCTCCCCATAAAACATCCCTTTGGGAACTTCCTCAGTAAAATGCTGGTTTTAGTATGGCAGTTTTAGCCTTAGCAATGCAATGGAATTTCAATCAAATATTGCTCATTTAAATATTGTCTTTTTTGACATTGTAATTGGCATTTCATCCACATATCATACAATAGTTCAGCCATATCAAGAAGAGTTGTACAATCACTACCACTGTCAATTTTAGAACATTTTCCTTTTCTCCGTACCCAGTGTTATTCATGTAATTATTATTATTTTTTGGTAATTATTTTTAAATTGTGGCAAAAATATATACAACAAAATATTCTCCAACTCAACAACTTCTACATGCATAATTCAGTGCCATTGATTATACTCTTTGTGTGGTATAACCATCATTGAAATCCTCTCCAAATATATTGTATTTTTATGGAGTTGAATTATAATGCAAAATATGAATGCCACGGACTTCACTTAATAGTGCTGCTAACTTTGGTTAGCATTCATTTGTCCGAAGTGACATTTACCTGTTAAACAGGTAGTGATACGCAGCCATATGAAAGAAGGGGCTATTAAAAGAAAAACATTCAACAAAGCTCTGCTGTCAGCAACTTGTGCTGAGCATTTGTTTTTGAAATTCTAAGTTCGCTGGGTGGTCTTTTCTGAAGGTGAGGCCCACTTACACTAAAAACGATGCCCCAATTTACATTAAGGAGAATGTGCAAAATTGGGGTTGGGGGAAAGCTGAGGTTTCTACTGCTATGAGAGTCGCAGTCTCAGAAGCTCACTGGGGCAGTTCTACTGTGTCCTACAGGGTTGTGATGAGTCAGAATTGACTCTGGTAGTGAGTGAGCCCTGGTCAGCCACAAGGTCAGCAGTTCAAAGCCACTGGCTGCTCTGAGGGAGAGAGATGAGGCTTTCTACTCTAATAAAGAATTACAGTTCTACCCTACAGGGTCATTATGAGTTAGAATGGACTTGGCAGTAATTGTGTGTGGGTGTGAGTGATCATGTTTAACCCTATTGCACCTGAACCAAACCAGGATATTTTCCATCACTTCAGAGACATGCGAAAGCTGAACAATGAATAAAGGAGCCAAGGGAAGGATGGACGCATTTGAAATATGGTCTTGGAAATATTGCAAGCACCATAGATGGTGAGGATGCTGCAGAATTGGCCAGGGTTTTGTACTGGTGTACAGAGTGTCGATGGGTTGATCCTGACTGTGGCATCTAACAACAACCTTTTTCAGTGACTCATTCTTTCAACAAGTACTTATTGAGCAGCCACCATATCTCTTATTTAGTTCGTGCATGAATCCATCTAATGGTCACAACCACTCTGGTGGTATGTATTGACGTATCCCCATTTTACAGATCAGGAAAAAGGACCAGTGAGGTCACGAAGCTACGAAGTGCAAAATCTAACCAGGCATGATGGTTCTAGAACCTGTACTCACAAGCTCAATGCCATGCTATTAATAGGGCAAAGGAGAGAGGAGCCTGGCCTTTAAAGAAAACATAGGAAAGACAGACAAATAGACAATATAGATACTGTGAACACTACGGGTGAACACATTATCAAAGTGCTGCCAGAGTTCAGAAGAGGAGGGAGTATCCAAGATAGCATGAAAGCGTTGGCACCGGGCGCTGAAGAATGTAGCGAAAGTTTGTCAAGCAGATCAGAAGGAAAATTCACCCAGCAGGAATGGAAACGCTATGAAAACACAGTACATGGGATGGGAATGGTGGCGACTTCCAGGGAGACTGCCGTGCCAGGTCGCTGGGCCACATCTGAGCTGGTGAGTAACTTTTGAACTGTGAGACTCTCTCTCATAATAAAGTTTAACAACAACAACAACAACAGATTTCTGTATTTAGAGACTAAAGGCATGACCATTTGACGGGAGGTCCCTAACCCGGCCCTACATATCTCATTTAGTAAGCTGTGGAGATTTAATTGTAGGCCAGAAATTCTTCACTTCCCTGAGGTTAAACAAGTGGGAGTCAGGCAGTTCTGTTTGCCTTTGCCTTCTCTTTAGCGAACGAAGGACTGCACACCTGACCACTGTTAGTGGGTCACCTGAAGCTCCAGCGCCAGGGAAGCATGGGAACGTACCATTTTCTTGAACCTGTGATGTCAGCCCCTGCCACAAAAAGAAATGAACTTCAAAGCTTCTTCCCCAGCAAATCATCCTACCCAGAGTGTAAAGCCTCTCATCTTCTGGCAAGGACCCCCGGCCATTGCACACGCCAGGCCCTCCTCGTTGGTGGTTGAGAAGGGTGTGGATGAGTCTAGTAAGCAGCTTGTGAACATGTATCTTACTAGGCAAGTCCTCATGCCAGGTATGAACTAGTCAACCCCCAAGATGAGATCAAAATACAGTGAAATCACTTCTGTAATGACATGTGCTGTTAGCAGTTAATCAGTCAAAAGGACATTTTCTCAGGAGGTGTGTCTGCTGCCAATACAAGTCGATGCTGTGGAAAGGTATACTTGCTTTTGTTGGGTCTGGATCCTACAACTGGCTTGTCTTCTGGCCTCCGGTTCTTTGGACTTGAGTCAACAGCAGACTGTGTTGCCTGCTGACCAGGGCAGTCATCAGCAACCTGCCATCTTCCCTGCCAACCTCAGATCCATTTGCCTTTGCCCCCACAAACCTGGCCCTCGATCTGTCCATCTTGGATTTATCCGCCCCTGTGGCAACTCAAATAAAGAGAAATCTCCAGCCTGATGTTTGACCTATGGATTTGGAATTTGCCTGCCTTTACTAATGTGTGAGCTATTTCTTTGATATGTGTGTGTCTCTCTCTTTCTATGGATCAATGAACTTCATGGATTTTGCTGCTTCATCGAATCCAGCCTAAGATAATGGAAGAATCATCTCTTTATGAAACTGACCCACATTCTTCCCATGTATCCCTCTACCCCTAACCTGGCCGCTGATTGTTTCATCAGTTCCCCGTTTCTTGCAGCAGGAAAGTGCTCCATGGACCTACTGCCAACAGTGTAGAGCGCCCCCGTCTGGATGATGTACAAAAACTGGTTTCATTGCTGTCAGTTACCGGGAAGGCGACTCTGACTCAGCCGGACCCGAGACATACAGATTATCATAGTTTTCAAAGCTATGAGTGGTCTGTCGACAGTGGCGGCAGCACACTGGCCAGGCTTCCACAGAGCCTCTGGGCGAGTTCAAAGCGCCAACCTTTCGGCTGGTAGTTGAACCCTTAACCATTGGTACCCCACAGAGATGCGCAAATATGGCCCCAGTATATTTTTAACTTCAATTTAGGCTGAAAGCACACTTTTGAAAAATTAGAAGCAGGAATATGACATTCCGAATTCCCCGACAAATTCATGGGAAAACAGTCCCTACTATTTACCATTTGGTGCCGTCCTTTACTGCTTAACTTTAAATGTTTCAGTTCCTTCAACCTGATCCCCAACACCAAGTAGCTAGTGAGTAATACTTACACGTGTGCAAAGCATTCTGAGATCCTTGGCTAGAAGGCTCTGTGGAAATGAAAAATAAAGTCATGTTCATTGATTATTCACTAATGCATGAAGCAATTGTCTGGAAACGGGACCGCACTACACACTGACCTTGCTTGGCTCTTTTTCGTCTGTAGTACCCTCCAATGAATACCACTGACAAAAGCAGGAGAACCAGTAAAACCAATGGGATCAACACCATCAATATAAATTCTAACTGGCTTTCCTCATTATTCGTGAGGGTTGAATTGATGTCTACAGTGAGCGCTGTTTCTGAGGTCACCACAGGAAACGTGCTTCCAAGAGTCTCTTCAGCTGCGTCTGCCTCTTCCGGGGTCATGTATGTAGACATGGTCATCACAGTAAATGTGCTTCCAAGAGTCTCTTCAGCTGTCTCTTCCTCTTCTGGGGTCATGTATGTGGACATTTCTGTTTCCTCGAAATTACCTATGGAGACACACACACACACACACACACAACTGAGATTGCCGTGGCGACAAGGCCCGTCAGTGATCCTTCCCATGACTTAAATTCGCCCTCGCTGCTGCGAGTGATAAACTGGATCCTCTGTACTCGGCCCTCCAGTTCAGGATGACAGAGTATTGATTGAATGTAAATGCAGCTCAAGCGGGGAGGAGATTGCACACAGACGCTGAGCCCAGAGCTAAAGCTCTCCTATCACAGACGTAGGCAGTTTATCCGTGGCCAGACACGCCAAACACATTTAAGTGACGGGAGTGAGGCTGCTTTGCCACGGCCAAGGGCGATTTCCTAAGCCAAGATGTACGATGTTCCCAGTATCCTGGCTTTCAAAATACCATTTCTGAATACATTTACATATTCATATTGTATTTACTGAAATGTAAGAACTGAACACTTTTCACTTGTACGGGAGGCAGTCAGTGTCCCAATTTTTAATGAAAATGCTCCCAACCCACGGGAAAGAACTCACTGAACCTGGAAAGGCCGCTTAGATTTCAGTGGCAGGCCTCATAGTCCCTGCAGCCCTGCGCCTGCCACGGGAGTGACCTGACCGAATCCTGCTGGATTCAAAATCAAAGAGCATATGCATGTCCCATTGGGAAGGAGCAATTCTCCAGGGGGAAGTTTCGTCAGCGATGAAAGCAACTACACCAATGTTTTAGTTTATTTAAATAGGATCCCTCTCTAGAACTTTCCCGGGTAATAAGAGATCAGCCAGTTTATTCTGTGGGAACCTCAGATTCTATTGAAAGACCGTGCCGTGGCTCAACACAGGATGGGAAAGGATTTATCACCAGGAAGACTCTCTGGAAAACCTTATTTTAAGCCGGCTTTGTGGTGCTTATTGGAAGGAAAGCCAAGAATCTTTCTTCTAGCCTATTAGAACGCTGCCTTCCATTCATATAGGACCCACCGAGGACAGAAAGTGTCATGTTGTGGTTCTTTCTAAGGCGAGAAGTACTATGCAAACTGAGAACTCTGCTGCTTTAAACTGCTCAACCCACTGGGCCCTTACTGACTTCACACTTGCCGCTAATGTTACTCCACGTGCTGGGCGCTGATGTTCTCTAACGGCAAAAGTCACCATTGCAGAGCCGATTCAGTGTGTCACTGGTTTTTCCTAGTGACTGTGTGGTGATGGATTGTCCGAGGCGGGCTATAACATAAAAGCATCTCTCCAGTCACAGTCTGGCTATGTTCATTGTATCAATAGCGTCTCAGTCTCCCCTAAGGCCAGGGAGTTCAGTTAAAAAGGGCTTTGGTAAGCAGCCCCCAAAACAATCAACTACAAATTGCAAAGCATAAGTTATTGGTCTTCCTCAGAGGCACATATCAAAAGCAGAGTTTAAAAAATATTATAATGTCGACCCGGTATTGAAAGGAGCCCTGGTGGCACTGTGGGTTAAGTGCTGGGCTGCTGGTGGGTGGAATCCGTGAGCTGTCCAGAGGGAGAGAGCCCGCTCTCATAAAGAAGGGCGCCCTCAGAAACACCCTGGGGCGGTCCTACTCTGCCCTTGGGGTGACTCTGCGTCCTTGGCGACTCAATTGATGGCAGGTATTTGGGGATTGTTAACCAGTTATTGGCTTTGACACTCTATGCAGGGCAAAGATGTCCCTTTGGGAACTAGGTTGTAGCTGACCCAAGGGATGCCGTGGTGCTTTTTGATGGGCTGGTCATCTTGGGAAAGCTGACAGTGAGCAAGGAAGGCCACAGCAGAAAGGACGCATTTGAAGCATGTGCTGGGGAAGACTTTTGAACATGCCCTGGCTGGCCCAAAGAACAAACAAATCCCTCATGGCAGAGCATCAGCCAGGATGCTCCTTAGAGTCCAGGATGGTGGCCTTCATCTCCGTCTGTGGGACTCACTCTCAGGAGAGCAGTCCCTGGTAAAGAACAGCATCCCTGGCAGAGAGTAGGTAAAAAAGAGGAAGACACCCGCTGAGATGGATGGACAACAGGCTGTGACAATGGGCCCCCCACAACAGACTGTGGGACAGGGCAGGATTTGGGTAGCGTGTCATTGCGCTGTGAGGCACCTCACCACCACCACCGCCATCCTCTGGGTTCAGTGACTTGGTCCTATCTTTGTGCGTCTCTGGAATAAGTCCTATTTACACATATTTCGAAAGCATGTTGGGTGAAGTCGAGGGTCAGAAACGGGAAACCCCTTTAGAAGATGATTGACAGCAGCGGCTCAAACAGCATGATTGTGACGGTGGCACAGGATCGGGCGCTGTTTTGTTCTGATGGACACGGGATCACTATGAGTTCACGCCCACTCAATGGCACCCGATAACTTAAATCAGAGTATCCTGCATACTCTCCTTGGGCCAGCAGGAGGCATTTGTCCACCAGGAGGCCTTCTCATAAAAGTTCACCTGTGTGCAGAGTTGTTGTGACCCAACAGCATTGCACACTTGGCAGTGGAGTGTGGGAGTGGGTGGGGGGCGGGGTAGAGGGCAGCACAAGCGCTGGTGTTGTTATTGCGTGCTTGCTGCCGCCAAGTCAGCCCCCGACTCATGGTGACCCTGTCCAAAGGGATTGGTTTGTTGTTACCCATAAGATTTTCATTGGCTGGCTTTTCTCCCACTGTACATCACCAAACCTTTCTTCCTAGTCTGTCTTAGTCCAGAAGTTCCGTTGCCGAAACTGGTTTAGCATCATGATACACCAGCATCCACTGACAGATGGGTGGCGGCTGCACCCGAGGGGCATCGGTCAGACTCAGACCCAGGTTTCCGACATGGAAGGTAAAACTCTACCCAGCAGTCCGTCCTCCATCATTGTTGGGAGAAGTGGCTTTGATTGACTGAGATCATCAGTGCGGTAGGTCTTCCCCGAATCCCCCAGAAAACCAACCTCACTGCCACAGAGTCGATTCGGACATACGCATACAGTGGCCTCTGCAGACGTCTTAGGTTACTGCTATTCTCGGCAGGGACAGACAGCATCTTCTCTCTCCCGTGGAGCCACTGGAGCGCTGGCACTGCGGACGCTGACCTATGTCATGTGTTGCTGCCCTCGGTGTCTACTAGTGCGGCGGCTGCTGTCATTTCAGCTGAGAGCGTACTAAGGCCCAGCCCTTGTGTTCTGCCTTTTACCTGCATTTATCAGTGATGAACACTACTTCGCACGGTTCTGTCTGCAGAATGACTTTAATGAGGAGGTCACCTGGGGCGGGGGGTAAAAGTCACACTGCAGGTGAATTATCCGTTTTGTCCTCACTAATTTTTTCAGAGGAGGAAACGGGGACAGAAGAGGTTGCATGTTCATAGCGTGCGCACGGTTCAGTGAGCATTTGAGCTTAGGGGGACTGGTCACAGACCCACACTTTCACCTGCCAACCAGGGAGGTACGCGAGGACAACACCGCGTATCCTTACAGGCCTACACTCCAAACACTCACTGCCACGAAGTGGACTCACACGTTGCAACCCGGGCGTCGTGACTGCCACGTCTGACTGCCCTGGGTTGTCCGAAAAGAATGCTGCAGGGTCATAAGCGTTCTGGCATGACCCCAGGTAGTTACTCAGGGGACTGAAAACTGCAAGGCCGGCAGTTCAAAACCAGCAGCAGCTCCATGGGCCACACACGAAGCTTTCTGGTCCTGGAAAGATTTGCAGCCCAAAGGGGCACTTCTCTGTCTTCTAGAGCCCTGTAGGGTCGCTATGAGTAAGATGGCCTATACTAGGTGGCTTCTTCCTACATGAGCAGAGGGAGAAGATAGGTTTCCAGAGCCTTGGCCTTGACTGTGCCCTTGCTGCCCCAATGCTCCTTAGCCCAGGCTCTTGCTGCCCTCAACAAGAGGGTCTTTTCAGCACCCACCAAGGAAGGCAGAGGAGGCTCCCAGCAGAACACTCAGACCCTGTCTGAGTCACCATTTGCCCCATGACCTCAGAAGATTCAAAAATAAGAAAGGAAATCGCTAGCCAGAATAACGACGGTGTCTGGACAAGTGAGAGAGAACAAGAAACACTAGGAAGCGCATCAGACCATCCCGGGTTGAGGACGTGGAAAAGATGGCATCCTGGCCACGGGAAGGGCCCTCTCCACCAGAGCCTCCCGCACATCTCGTCACGCCAGCTTCCCACGCAGCTTCAAACACCGTTTGATTTCTCAGATTCTCTAGTGACTGTTTGAAAAAACGTCACCCAGATACTAAAAAACCTTCCCCTCTCATTTTCCTGTAAGCTCTCATCTCTGGATGCTCCTCCAACCTCTGCCTCCGCCTCTCTGCCCCAACCTACCCTGAGTGCCCTCAAAATAAGGATCACAAAGCAGCAGCATGTATTAAACGCTCAGTATGTGCTAGACCCGATGATAAACATGCAGTTTCTAATTTAATCTTGCAACTACTTTCTTTTTTAAAAAAATCGTTTTATTAGGGGCTCATATAACTCTTATCACAATCCATACATACATCAATTGTGTAAAGCACATCTGTACATTGATTGCCCTCATCATTCTCAAAACATTTGCTCTCCACCTAAGCCCCTGGCATCAGCTCCTCATTTTGCCCCTCCTTCCTGATCCCCCACAACTACTTTCTTGTCCACATTTCACTGATGAAAAAGCTGAATCTCAAATGCCTTGCAACAGGTGGCAACCCTGCCATTTGTGTGGTAAATTATACCGGCTTTCACCTGTGTGGGGAAGCTGAATTTTCCTCAAGGCCGGGATTGATGTGGTTTCTAGCCCCAGCTCTGCCAGGAAGCAGGGTGGGAATCTGAAGCAATCACTGACCCTGTCATGGCGTACAATGAGGAGGCACACTATTGGGAGGTCCTGGCCATTGCCACGGGGAGCTCTGGAGGCGTTGTGGTTGCTCAGCGGGCTGCTAGGCTCAAAGTCAGCAGTTGGAAATCGTCAGCTGCTCCCTGGGAGAAAGACGAGGCTCTCCGCTCCTGTAGAGCTCACCGCTTCAGAAACCCACAGGGCCAGCCTTCCCTTCGCTATAGGCCCTCAGCGTTGGCCTCACCTTGAACCCACGGGGAGCCCCAGTGCCGTGGCAATCAGAATCATCAAGGGGACGACACCATGGGTGTTGTTTCACGTTTGTTGTTGTTTGGTGTGTGTGTAGTGCGGGGTTATTTATTTTCACACCTGCACAAAGTGCCCCGGTGGCACAGTTGTTTAGTTGTGAAGTGCGTGGTTGCTAGCAGAAAGGTTGGCAGTGCCAACCCCACAGCCAGCCGCTTCACCGGAGAAAGGCGTGCTGGTCTGGTTTCATAAAGACACAGCCTCGGAAGGGCTATGGAGCCCCTCCCCAGTGCAGAAGGCAGGCCTGCTGTGCTCCCTGAGCTCAACGATTACAGGGTGGAAAGAACACTTTGAGAGACAGTGTCTTGATTAAAACAACAACAACATACACACAGAGAGAGCAAAACTCATAGAGGGTTATACTCCTTGCAGGCTTCAGATCTTAAAAATGACTGGTATTCTGCACGCGAACAGCTCTCTTGTTGTCCTCCCCATATTGGGATATTTTTGGAATGTCATAACCCCCTCCTGTGGCATCTTTTCTGTTTTCAACACTCCCAGTGCTGCAGTAACCCCTGCCCCCTAGTGCATGCGTCAGGTGCTCAGATGCAGGCTTCTTGTGGCAAGGACAGGGGAAGAGTGGCAGGTGCAGGGAGAGAAGGGAGGGAGGGAGGCACCAAACTGCTCAGTGCTCTGATCGCTGCAAGGTTTCCAAGACAACCTGAGCCTGGCCCTGGCCCAGGCAAACTGGCAGAAACCCAGTGAGAGGAGGCTTGGATGTGGGGGAATCCCAGGCATCCTCCACAGCCTATGGGAAGGGAGAGCATGGAAGGCATTGGAGCTCAT
Source organism: Tenrec ecaudatus (assembly GCF_050624435.1). Classification (NCBI taxonomy): domain Eukaryota; kingdom Metazoa; phylum Chordata; class Mammalia; order Afrosoricida; family Tenrecidae; genus Tenrec; species Tenrec ecaudatus. Next base: position 61,645,666 of record NC_134532.1, on the reverse strand, counting down.
TCCAAGAGTGCACGCGAGGGAAGTCCAACATCCTGGGGAGTGGAGCAGGCAAGAATCAACTCAGTTGTGGGGGTGGGGTGATGGGGGCAAGCAGGGGGAGGGAGAGGAGAGGTCAGAGGAAAATTCAACCAAGATGGAAACCAGAGGAGGACTCAGGTGTGACAGGAACAGGAATGCCATGCAGCTGTTTTCCCCTAAAGTGGCACATCTGTACTTCCATGGCCAACAGCACCCCTTTACCCAGAGACTGACATGGGGACCCCTAAAATCTCTCTGCAGCCTCAAAGCACTCTTGGACCTCTGGCTTTTCTAGATTCACTTGCTGAGGCCCATAACAGCTGCTGCTGTGGGAGACACCCCAAGCTTTTGGATCGAAGTGGTGCGTTATAACTTCCGATGTCTGGCGCATGACGGAGGGACCCTGAGCTCGCGGGGCGGGGAATCACGGTGCCTGCAGTTTGACCGCAGGACACACAGGAACGCTTCTGGTGATGTGCTTCAGACTCTGCCGGCGCTCCCAGGCTGCACTGGAAGAAAGGCTGCTTTTGGACTCAGAAGAGCTGGGTTGGAGACGTCGGTGATGGCCTCCCTAGCCATGCTAGGTGCCATCGAATTGGTTCAGGCTCAGAGCGACTGTGCACAACAGAATGAGACAGCTCCTTGTAAGACAAACATCTCACAGCGGTCAGTATTGAACCCATGGTCGCAGCCACCGTGTTCATTCATGTTGCTGAGGGTCTTTCTCTTTTTCGTTGACCTTCTACATTGTTGTTGTTGTACGGTGCCATCCAGTTGGTTCCGACTTAGAGTGATCCGCTGCACACCAGAACGAAACACTGCCCAGGTCTGCCCCAGCCTCACAAAGGCTCTTTTGCTTGAGCCCATTGTGGGAGCCACTGCGTCCGTTCTTCTTGTCAAGGGCCCGCCACTGTTTCGCTGCTCTCTGCTTTACCAAGTGTGATGTCCTTCTCCAGAGACGAGTCTCTCCTGACAACACGTCCAAAGCCACGAGACACAGTACCACCATCCGTACCTCTGAGGGGCGCACGCGTTGTGCTTCTTCCAGTGCAGATCTGTTTGCTCTTGGGCAGAGCGTGGGGCTCTCTGTACTCATCACCAGCACCAGCACCCAAAGGCATCAATGCTGCTGCTCTCTTCCATCCTCCTTATTCAACTCCAAGTTTCACTAGCTCCGGGGCCTCGAAAGACTCCCTCAACTCCTTAACCCTTAGGTTGTTTGGTTTTGTTCTTTTAAAGCCAAAAGAGTAGGCCTTCCATTCTACCTGGCCCCTAGTGTTTGTACGAAGAACAAATGAAACAAGACCATGAAAATGCTTTACAGCCTGTAATATGCCACACCCGTTTCAAAAAACTGCCGAGGCATCGAGTCTGTTTGGACTTAGAATAATCCTGTATAGGATTAAAGAACTAGCTCACTGCCATCAAATCAGTTCCTACTCATAAAGACCCTACACGGACCCAAAGGGCCGGGTAGAACTGCATCTGTGGATCTTTAAGATTGTAAGTCTTGGCAGGAGTGGAAGCGCTAATCCTCCAGTTAGAAGCCCGACACACGACCCACTACACCACCAGTGCTCACAGGGCTAAGGAGGCTTTGTGAACCTTTACAGAGTACATAGCCTTGTCTTTCTTCCGCTGCGCAGCTGATGGGTTTGAACCATCAACCGAAAGTTAGCAGACCAGTGCTTTCTGAAAAGTGCTGGGTTGGCACACTGATATTTCTTAGTTTGTACCCACCCTGCTTCTCAGGGGTGGGTCATTCAGTCAGCAACGTGTTGAAACCAGTGTGAAATGGTTCACTGTAGGTGAGTAGGTACGCACAAGTAAATCCATACGTAACTTTCTTGTTGGGTAATCCAACACAGCTCCTTCCCCATCTCTAGACTTATCTGTTTCTCTGCTGTTTCCTGGGAGGTTAATCTGCCTGGTATAACTTCCTCATTTCATTATGATTTCTTCTTATCTATATTTGGGTCTATTTCAGGGTGAACAGGGTGGGCTAGGGTGGCCCTGGAGATGCTCCAGGAAATAAAGACAGGAAGAACGAGCGAGGAAGATGTCACACGCACGCAAACACGCAGGAGGGAAGGAAGAGGATGTAATAACGAGAGTAGCAAAAAGCAGAAGGCAGGAGGGCAGGTCTGCCTAGGGTGACTCTGTGCCTGTGTGTGACCACTGCCTCCCAGATCAGGGTGTGCCAGTGCATCGCCGTGGCCTCCTGGGCTGCAGGGTCTGCAGAAGCTCGGCCCAGTTAGGCATATCTCTCAAGAGACTACACAAACGTCCCGATGTCCCTCTTGCACTGCTCAGGTAGTGTCAGGTTACTAGTAGCAGCACATGGAAGTGGTCATGCGAATGGTGAGACTCCAGCTGGAAGACGTGGCTTGGCCTCGTCTTGAAGCAGGAGGTGCAGTTAGCGGATAATGACCAGCACAGCATACAGCACCATTGGCAATGCTTATTGGCACTCTTTATGCAAACACAGCTGGGGCTCCTGGTTCAAACATCTGTCTGGGTCCCTGAGGAGGGTCCTCGTCAATGGGAAAATAGGATGAAACAGGTGAGGAGGAGCACGTGTCCTTATCACGGCTCCGGGCCAGCACTTTGCGGGAATGACACCACTGCTGAGGGAAACAAGCTGGCAGTTCTCTCTCTCTCTCTCTCTCTCTCTCTCTGTCAACGTCAGGGAAAGCAAAGCATTCTGTACCAAAAAAATTGTCACAGACTCCCTCAATGCAAGAACATTTTGTTCTATTAAACTGGCATTCCACCATGAAGCTCACCTTTCCAACATAATTGCTGAAGAAAAAGTGAGTGCATAAGCAAATGTCGTGAAGAAAGCTGATGGTGCCCGGCTATCAAAAGTGGGTGAAGGGAGATGTCGGAGAGTGTAAGATGTGACAAAATAATAACTTATAAATTGTCAAGGGTTCAGAAGGGAGGGAGGGGCAAAATGAGGAGCTGATGCCAAGGGCTTAAGTGGAGAGCAAATGTTTTGAGAATGATGAGGGCAACAAACATACAAATGTGCTTTACACAATTGATGCATGTATGAATTGTGATAAGAGTGTATGAGTCCCCCCAAAATGATTAAAAATAAATCTTTACAAAAGATATAGCATCTGGGTCTTAAAGGCTTGAAGATAAACAAGCAGCCATCTAGCTGAGAAGCAACGAAGCCCACATGGATAAGCAAACCAGCCTGTGTGATCATGAGGTGTCGATGGGATCAGGTATCAGGCATCAAAGGACAAAAAATCATATCATTATAAATGAGAGGGAGTGATGAGTGGAGACCCAAAGCCCATCTGTAGGCAACTGGATATCCCCTTATGGAAGGGTGGCGGGGAGGAGACGAGCCAGTCAGGGTGCAGTATAGCAATGATAAAACATACAACTCTTCTCTAGCTCTTTAATGCTTCCTCCCCCCACTATCATGATCCCAATTCTACCTTACAAATCAGACTAGACCAGAGGATGTACACTGGTACAGCTAGGAAATGGAAACACAGGGAATCCAGGACAGATGAACCCCTCAGGATCAATAATGAAAGTAGTGATACCAGGAGGGTAAGGGTAAGGTGGGGTAGAAAGGGTGAACCAATCACAAAGATCTACATATAACCCCCCTCCTTGTGGGACAGACAACATAAAAGTGGGTGAAGGGAGACATCGAACAGTGTAAGACATGACAAAATAATAATAATTTATATATTATCAAGGGTTCATGAGGGAGGGGAGGTGGGGTAGGAGAGGGAAAATGAGGAGCTGATACCAAGGGCTCTAGTAGAAAGCAAATGTTTTGAGAATGATGGCAAAAAATGTACAAATGTGCTTGACACAATGGATGTGATAAGAGTTGTACGAGCCCACAATAAAATGATTTTAAAAAATTGTCACAGAAAACACAACATGAAATAAAAACCATAGAAAAGACTGTTATGAAATTCAGGATATCACAGAATCTGGTGGGCCTCAGCTGGATGCTCCTTTCTTCCATTTGTTAATTATGTAGAGATTCTGAACATAAATTGTGGAAACAGTTTTGTACTTCTGATATAGTCTTGAAAACCCACAGGGGCAGTTAGATCTGGCCTGGCCTACAGTATGAGTTGGCAACGACTCGATGGCAGTGACTTTGGTTTGATTGTCAATGCAGTGAAATAAAAGAGGCCAGAGGTCAAGTCTCCATCCCTCTGCTGCTCGGTGGAGTGATGGGGGGAAAAGTGCATTTCAGCGCGCCAAAGACCTCTAGCACACTTCCAGTCTCCCCTGTGCACAGCGAAGACCGAGAGAGCATCAGCGCTGTTGGTGCTGGTCAGTAGGCTCTGAGTCACAGGGCTCTACCAAGCATGGTGTCCTTTTCCAGGGACCGGTCTCTCTGATGACATGCTCAAAGGACACGATGAAGTCTGGTCAGCTTCACTTCTAGGGAGCCTTCTGGTTCCACTTCTCCCGAGATAGATTTGTTGGTTCTGGCAGTCTGTGAGACTGTCAGTATTCCTCTCCAGCACTGTAATTTAAATGTGGTCTTCCTTATTACTCGTCTAGCTTCTGTATGTGCTGGAGGTGATTGACAGAGCCCCTAAATCAAACTCACTGACATTGAGTTGATTCCGACTCATGACAACCCCAAGGACAAAGCAGAATTTCCCCTGTGGGCTTCTGAGACTGTATGTCTTTATTGGAGCAGAAACTCCAATATTTTTCTGCAGAGCGGCTGGTAGTTTTGAACTGCCAGCCTTGCAGTTAGCAGTCTATGCATAACTCACTACTTTAGAGTCACCTGGGACCTTTCCTCAAAGCACTCTTGGACTTCCGGATTTTCTAGATTCACTCCGGATTTTCTAGATTCACACGACTGATGCTCAGACAACACCCTGATGTAATTACACCGAAATGTCTTGGGTAGAGAGCAGCCTTCGCTGACTCCTTTACAATGCTCCGGATGAGTCCGCATTGAAAATCTCTGCTGTAGGCCTTGCAGATGTCTGGGCCTCCTCTAAGCCACCCCAAGTCATTCTCCCGGGGAGCTGGATGCCAGCCAAAGGCTTGCCTCTCAGCTGCTAACTCTCAGCAGAGCTCAATGGCTTAAAAATCATCGCCGAAACCCTGAGCCCATGGGAGAGTCTGGCCAGGATGCACTGAGAGAGTCCTGAGACATGCATACCTTTCTGATTGTGACTGCGCTCGGCAGAGGTGTGCAGTTAAAAGACATAGCTCCACTCAGGGTTACTGCTGATAGTTTAAGACAGTAATTCTCAAACCTCGGAGCACAAAAAGTTAATGCATAAGTACTAGCTGAAGGCTTGCGGGTTGGAATCCATTCCGAAGTACCCAGGAAAAAAGGCCTGGCAATCTACTTTAAAAATTAACCATTGAAAACCCTTAGAAGCACAATCCACCATGGGTTGGTGTTGATATTCCAGCAACCAATGGTCTTAAACCAGTGGTTTTCACCCTTCCTAATATCACAACCCTCTAATACAGTTCCTCATGTTGTGGTGACCCCCTCAACCATGAAATTATTTTCATTGTTACTTCATAACTGTCATTTTGCTACTGTTATGAATTGGGCAACCCCTGTGAAAAGGTCATTTGACCCCCCCCAAAGGGGTCGTGACCCACAGGTTGAGAACCACTGTAAACCTTGGTGTATATCAGGACCACCTGGGCAGCTTGTAAAACAGAATTTCTGATTCAGTAGGTCTGGAGTGGGACTCCAGAGTTTGAACTTCTCACAGGTTTCCAGGTGCTGCTGCTGTTGGTGTGGGGATCATACTTGGATGATATCATCTCATCTGAATGATTTTTCATTAGTCACAGTTCTTGTGCCCAGCATCACCCAGGGAGTTGTAAGCCCAACCAAAATCAGTTATAAGGAGTCGCAGTGGCACATAGGTTGGGTAACTGCTGCCAACTGTGAGGTTGGCGGTTTAGGTTCAAACCTACAAAAGAAAGAGGAGGTTGCGTGCTTCCCAAAAGATAGGGCAACTTCACATGCCTTCCTGCATGCAAGGGTCAAATGGGAGTCTCAGGGTGCTACAAATAGTTAATCTTGGCTGAAAAGCACAGGGTAGGAGGTTCACGTTCACCCAGAGACACCTTGAAGAAAGGCCTGGCAATCTACGTCTGAAAAACCAGCCATTGAAAGCCTGGGGGAGGGAGCCCAGTTCTTCTTTGACATGCATGGGGCTGCTCTGAATGGGAATTGACATCAAGGCAACCGATGAAGGTCGGGTGACAGAATTCTCTCTAGAGATGGAAAGAGGGACAAAGGGATTGTTGCTTTTATTATAACTTCCATTGTACTATTTGGCAATTGCATTGAGTGACCATCAGCAGCTATAGATACATGTTTCCCCTGACATATTTACTGACTGAAGATATGGTCAAACAAATAAGGGTTGGACAGCTGCAGCGGCGTACCTGTGGTATGGCAGCTATGGCATGGCCCTGGACACCCCATGAGGTGAGGGAGGCACCCATGGGCACTTTCTAGTGCCGTCCACGTTTCTATGGCCAGCCGTAAGGCCATTCAGCCATTGAAAACTAATTGTCATACGCAGTCTTTTCCGCAGCCACTGCGCTGAACAGATGCCAGGAAAGAACATTAAAGGTTAATGGCATATTTTATGTAGCAAAAGGTCGTTTAGGCAAAGTAATGACTGCTTTGTACACCTTTTCTCTTTAGTCATCAGGTAACAATCCCTTATGTAGAAGAAATTGTAAGGCAAGATTTTTCTTGCTGCTCTTAGGAGGCTCATCTGGGGAAATGCTTCCATGCGCCAGTCATCATGAGGACTACCTTCTAAGAAACTACAATCCTATTTTGACCCGTAGTGCTTGGCGGTTGAAAGAAATGTAGATATTTTATGGGGCAACATACATGGACATTAGAAACTCCTTCTTGCCATCAGTGGAATAATCGACTTCAAAGTGCTTTGAAATGGAAAAATAGAGAGATAAAATAACGTGCTATTTAATGATAGCTTTAAAAAACTTTAAAAAATTCCTCTTTCTTGTTTTAAAATCATTTTATTAGGGGCTCATACAACTTTTATCACCATCCATATACACATCAATTGTGTAAAGCACATCTGTACATTCATTACCCTCATTATTCTCAAAACATTTGTTCTCCACCTAAGCCCCTGGCATCAGCTCCCCATTTTCCCCTTCCCTCCCTCCTCCCCCTCCCTCTTGAACCCTTGATAATTTATAAATTATTATTTTGTCATGTCTTACACTGTCTGATGTCTCCCTTCACCCACCCTTCTTCTGTCCGTCCTAAATGATTGTTCTTATCATTACTAAACTGCAGGCTTTTCTGTTTTTATTCTATTTTGGTTTTTCATTTTGCACAGCCATTTCAAAGAAGAAAGATGTGGCATTTTGCTTCTTTAGAGACTTACCCAACCAAATCGCCCGCCATCGAGTCCATTCTGACCCCTAGCAACCCTCTAGTAGAGTACAACTGCTCCTATTGGTTTCTGAGACTGTGCATCTTTACGAGATTAGAAAGCCTCGTCTTTCTCCCAAGGAGTGGCTGATGGTTTCGAACTGATGACTCTGGTTAGCAGCTCTGTGTGTAAAGGCTTTACAGCCCTGGAGAAGCCCTATGGGTCACCACGGCAATGGGTTAGTGAGTTAGGCTCTGTCAGTCTCCCTCTGAGGTGGCAAAGAGAGAGACAGCGCCCATTCTATAAATAAGGTGAGTTATTGTCGGGGTCACATAGGCCCTAAGTCCTGGCTTAGACCACCCACCTGGCTCAGATCGGCACAAGCTCAACATTGCCAGAAAGAGGGACGGCCAGGTAAAGACAAACTAACATAGAAACGGAAGATGGATGCTTGTGATAAATTCGAGAACAGCCACACAGGAAAAGGAGATGTAGGCCTCTCTCACCGGCACAGAAGGACGCAGAGAGGATGTAGGGCAAACATGCACCAGCGGAAGTTCCCCTTCGCGGTGTGAGCAGAGTACACGGCGTGACCAGACAGGCTTGATGTGGTCTTACTCAAGGCTCGAAAGAGGGAAACGAGTTCCTGAGCTCTTTGAAGTGGGCTGTGAGGAGAGCAAAATGGTGGTTGGATTTTCTTGGATCAGCAAAATACATAAGGGATCTCCAGGCTGGCTGGCTGTTGATCCTATTTGACCTTGAAGCAGAATCCCTCCTGCACTGGATGCCCTGGTAGGCTTCACACTCACGGCCATCGTGTACATCCCAACTCATAGCGACCCTCTAGGGCAGGGTAGAACTTCCCCATGGGTTTCTGAGACCAACTCTTTACAAAGGAACCTTGGTGGCTTAAAGGAGCCATGGTGGGTAATTGGTTGCATGTTGCGCTACTAACACCAAGGTCAGAAGATTGAAACCAGCAGCCCCTCCTCTTGGAGTTCAGTCTAGTACAGAGAATGAATACCAGAATGTTGGCAAGAACAATGAGGCTCTCTGCTTCCACAGAGAGTCCCAATCTGGGAAACCTCGAGGGCAGGTCTACTCTGCTCCATAGGATCGCCAGCAGCTAGAATGGACTCAGGGCAGGGAGTTAGAAAGCATGCCTTTGCTCTGTTGACCTGTGGCGAGCAGCCCAACACAGAACTATACCACCAGGACTCGTTTGTAGACCCCAAGCACCTTGATTTTCAGCATTTCTGCTTCAACTATTGATGCACTGATCTCATCCTCCTCTTACCAACCTTTATAAAATCTGCACCTATTACCATAATTCCATGATTGGCATTCCATTATAGATAGCTAGCTAGATAGATAGATAGATAGGAATTCTATCTACGGACCCTCTAAGCTTGATCCAGTCTTGAATTTCTGTTTTTATTCTACTTCTGGTTTTTTTTTTTCCAGTGATGGTCTCTTTACTTTAGATTTAAATTGGCTGGTCTCGGACTCAGTCTAAATAGTCTTAAGTCTGGTCGTCAGCCACATTGCCAGAGATGTTTGTGATCCTAGTGAATAACCAAGATAGACATGGTCTTCTTTGTATGAAAGAACAAACAAACATCATTATCAAAATTACTAGATGCAATACAGCCTACTCGGTTACATTTGAATTTCAGATACATAGCATATAATCTTGTCCTGTTTCATGTAATATTTGTATGTTCCATAAAACAAAGCAAAACTCCCAGCGATAGAGTCGATGCTGACTCATGGTGGCTCTACAGGACAGGGTAGAACATCCCCCTGTGAGTTTCTGAGACTGCAACTCGTAATGGGAATAGAAAGCCCCATCTTTCTCTTGAGAAGTGGCGAGGGGTTTTGAACTGCTAACCTTTTGATTGCAGCTCAATGTGTAACCAGTGTGCTATCGAGACTGCAGAGCTAGGCTCCATGGCTATAGTAAATTATGTGGAATATAGTCACACTAAAAAGTTACTTATCTGAAATTGTGCATCGACTTGTTAAATCTGGCAACCCTAATCATAAACTAATGCCTACCGTATATACTTGAGTATAAGCTGACCCAAATATCAGTCGAGGCACCTAATTTTACCACAAAACTGCATAAAAATGTGCTGAAAAACTAGGCTTATTCACGAGTATATATGATAATTTAATTAAATTAATATCACCAGAGGGATTTTTTAAAACCTACTAAAAATAACAATGTGATGGGTTGTACGAGTCCCCAATAAAATGATAAAAAATAACAACAACAACAACAAAAATCCTATCAACAAACCTTAGCTAAACTACTGGGATACTGTTTCTAAAACTATAATGGGTTAAAGAAATGGGAAATACTAAAGATGGTTTTAATTCACATAAGACAAAAAACAAAATAGAAATGATTTTGAAAACAAGCTAGATTCATGATATTTATTTTAAGGAAGAGAAACCCCAAAGAACAAGATCAGAGCCCTCTTTGGGAGCTCATGCCTGGACCACTCTCTTCAACACGCAGGCATTCTGTGCCTGACCCACTGAATCTGCTGCAGCAGGTTCCCGTGGTAGTTTTGTATCCACATTTTATTTCTTTTTCTGGTTTTTGAATAGTTTTTGCTGGCTTGGAATTTAGGGTCTACTGAACGCCAAGTTGGTCTGCTAACCACGAAGACAATAGCAGTTCAAGACCACCAGCCCCTCCTCAGGAGAAAGATGAGGTTTTCTGCTCCTTTAAAGATTTACAGCCTTGGAAACTCAAAGGGGCCCTTCCACTGTGTCCTGTAGGGTCATTCTGAGTCAGAATCGCCTGGATGACAGTGGGGTTGCTTGTTTATTGTGGGCTTTGAACTTGTTTTATTTCCCTTTGTTTTGTTTTTCCAAAGCCTTCCCCAGATGCTGGGGCCAGCTGATCTATCTGCAAATGACCATACTGCTCATTGAAGAGTTTTCTGAGTCTGCACTTCCACCCATACTTTCAGAGGAAAGTATATAAGAACTTGTATATCAGAACTAAATCTACTCCATAGATTTAGTAGAAGTCTCTACCCTGAACTTGTCTTGCGCCTTGGAGGCAGATCCAATTCCTGGCAATCCCCTCTTACAGAGGAACAGTGCCCCATAGACTTTCCTGACTGCAATCTTGACAGAAAGAGGTTGCCAGAGCATTTCTGCCTGTTGCTGCCAGACAAGTTTGAATCACCTGCCTTTCAGTTCCCAGCTGAGGACAAGCCTCTTCTTCATTTTATTGGGGGCTCTTACAGCTCTTATAACAATCAATCATTTTATTGGGGGCTCTTACAGCTCTTATAACAATCCATACATCAATTGTATCAAGCACATTTGTACATATGTCACCTTCATCATTTTCAAAATGTTTTTCTGTTTGAGCCCTAGGTATCAGCTCCTCTTTCCCCCCCTCCCTCCCCCACCCTCTCACCCTCATGGACCCCTGATAAATTATGGATTATTATTATTTTCATATCATACACTGCCCACTGTCTCCCTTCATTCAGGTTATTGTGGATGGGGTGGGGGTGGGGCATCATTGTAGTCGGTTCCCCATTTCTCCCCCATCTCCCTCTACCTATCTCGTGGTATCGCTACTACCATTACTGTTCCTGATGGATTTATCTGTCCTGGATTCTGTGGCTCAAGAGCTCTTTTTTGTACCAGGGTACATGCTCGGGTCTAGCCGGATTTGTAAAGTAGAACTGGGGTCATGACAGTGGGGAGGAGGAAGCATTAAAGAACTAGAGGTATGTTGTGTGTTCCGTTAGTGCTGTGCTGCACCCTGGCTGTCTTGCTCTTTCCTTGTGACCCTCATTTGCATGGATATATTTGTTTGTTTTGGGTCTTCTGATGCCTACTACGTTATCCATCGACATGTCGTGATCATACATATGGTGTGCTTCTTCCAAATGGGCTTTGTTGCTTCCCTGCTAGATGGCTGCTTGTTTAGCTTCAAGCCTTTAAGACCACAGATGCTATATCTTTTAATAGCCAGGCACCATCAGCTTACTTCACCACATTTGCTTATGCCCCCATTTCGACTTCACAGATTGTGTCAGGAAGGTGAGCATCACAGTATTCCAGGTTGTTAGAACAAAGTGTTCTTGCGTTGAGGGAGTACTTGAGTAGAGACCTAATGCCCATCTGCTACCTTAATGCTCAACATTTAAACATATATAAATAGACCTATATCCTTATCGTTATATACCAATGTATTTACATAAGTGCATGCCTAAATTTATGCCTCTATAAATGTCTTTTGCCTCCTAGTTCTTTCCTCGATTTCTTTTTACTTTCCTCCTGTCTCACTGTCATGTTTGAACTTCATTCGACTCTCAGTACCTTCTCTCAGCTACGCTGCACTTGATCAAACCCCTTCAGGCATTCTCTGCCCTCCTCACCATTGACTTTAGATGTCTCATTGTTCCCTTGTCCCTGGGTTTGCTGACTTCCCCCTCTCTTTTGCCCACCTCCTCTTCCCCCATGTGCCCCCCCACCCTCCCTAGAGCCATCAGCTTTGTTGTTTTCTCCTTGGGATCCTATACGGATAGACACAAGAAAACAAAAAAGGGCAAAAGAAAATAAGCAAACACAACACAACAACGCACCAAAAACTCAACCTTATAAATAGTTCCAGGTCTGTCTGCCGACCCTTCTGAATGTTTTCCAATCTGACCTGGTGAAGTGCCACGTCCTGCCCACCAATTCCGAGGTCTATTTTCAGGATTCCTTGGGTACCATTGTTTTGCTCCCCTTGTTGTTCTGCTGCGCTCCTGTCATGTTTCGCTCTGGAGGAGGGGGATCAGGCCGGGCACGATTCCCACTCTGTGTCCTCAGTGCTGTCCCCTGTAGGCCCGTGGGTCAGTGAGGGGCCATTGTGTCTCATGGTGGGGCCAGCCCCACGGCCTTTCTGAGCATTGGCTGCTCCAAGCAGGAATGCCATCTCCATGGCTTGGTGGGCCTGGTTGCACTTTCTCTCTCTCTCTTTCCCTCTTAGCTTGCTCCCATATGGTCTGGGCAGACCCACTGCTCTCTCTGGGCTGTATCTTCAGTGCTCTCTGCTCTGGTGCATTCTGCCAAAATGAGGAGCAACTCCTGAAGCCTGATGTGGCTTGAGGACACAGAATGGAACTATTCATGCCTAAAATGTTTTGTTGAACTAACCTTTTGGGGTACACTTCTAAAACAGAGCTAATTAACATCATGGTCATTCATAAGGTTTCATTCTACTTTTTAAATGACTGTGATTTTGTCATGAATGCAAAGTACATATGTTAAACTTCATGTTAGTCATTCATTAATTCAGTCAGTCAGTCAGCACACACTTGTTGAGTGCTGGTGAAGGTGCCAGGCACTGTCCTAAGTCTTGCAATATGAAAGGTTAAACACGACCAGGCTCCTGCCTTCAGAAAAGTGACCATGAAGAAGACTCAGTGGAATGCAAGCAGATACTGAGAATCGAGTTTAATCAGAACCAGATACATTGCTATGGGGAATGTGGGCTGGGAGATGCAGGAAACCTTCATGGGGGAATGGACCATGGCATTGAACTCATCCAGCAAAGATGGCAAGGAAAGACATTTCTGAGGGGGTGGGGCCTAGGCCCCCCAGCACTGGCACCTTCACAGACTTGTCCACTAGGGTCAGAGTAAGAGGTGCTCAGGGGGCAAATGAAACAGAAAATCAGGACTAGTTCTTAAAGGGATCTTGTCATGATGACAAGGGACTGGACTCAATCCCACAACAATTGAATCCTAACTGATAAAGCTTTTTGCTGATTACCTGTTGGTGGTAGAAAAATTACCCTGGAGGTTATGTGAAAATGGGTTGAAGCAGGAGACTGGAGGCAAACAGACCAGTAAGAAGTTAATGACATCACTTAGGAGAGTCACAGAGGGCCTGTCCTAGCAGAGCACAGAGAACGTGTTCTGTGTCAGACATACTGAGTCCCTGCGGCACATCCAAGAACTGGTCATGTGTCCACTAAAAACACAGATCTAGAGCTGGGCGACCAGAACGGCAGCAGGGGATTATTTGGGAAACATTGGCCTAGCAATGAGAGTAAAGCCACAAAAGTGGGTGCAGTGGCCTGTGAGTGCTGTCAGACGTAAGATGAGGGAGGCCGGCATTAATGTGACAGAGCAGGGGGATTTGGAGCTGGGAAGGAATAATCAGAGTCGTGGGAGGTGACTCAGGAGCAAAAACGTCAGGAAAAATGATTCAAGCAAAAAGGACACCAGAACAACGGATTCTGTTAAATTCTACAAAACCAAACCACAGGACAGAGTGAGTCTTCTGGGTTCAGTCAACAGGAGGTGATTCAGTCAGAGCAATTTGCCTGACGATCTCAACAACGTAACCAGGTTGCAGTGGGCTGAGAAATGAATGGGACAGGAGAAACGCAAGCGTGTTCTCTGGTTCTGAAAGAGGCTGAGGGTTATTGAAATGACAGATGGAGGAGGGCGAGAGAGCCTGTACGATGGAGCAGAGCTCACACAACTGTTGAGTGGGAAGCCAGACCGTGGTGCAGGCTTGCACCAAAAATCAGATGGTCTTTAAACACACACACACAACCCTCAAATAAAAATATTATGCCAAGTGAAAGAAGCCGGACACAGATGCGACATGCTCTATGAATCCACTCCTACAGCATTTATTAAAGACACACTTCCCTCACTCACTGCCATCGAGTCCATGATGGCCCCTGTGGGTTTCCAAGACTGTAAACTATTTATAGGAGTAGAAAGCCCAGTTTTTCTCCCACAGAGCTGCTGGTAGTTTTGAACTGCCGACCAGATGGATCTCAGCTCAACGCTTATCCACTACAGCACCAGGGCTCCGATCTATCCTTTGCAGGGACTGGGGAGCAATGGGAGGAACCCTGTTGGCATAGAGGTTGTGCATTGGGCTGCTGACCTCAAAGTTAGCAGTTCAAGAACACCTGCGATCTTCAGGAGAAAGATAAAACTTTCTAATCACGGCAAGCTTCCAGTTCGATCAAGTCCCGCAGGCTGCTAGGCGTCCACAGCAGCTCCATGGCAGTGGGGTGGGTTTGGAGCTTAGGGCGGCCGTAGAGGCATAGTAAAAAGGGGACCCAAGGAAAACTTTGGACTATTTGGAATGTTTGAGATATTGACTGCAGTGATGGTTTCCCAACTGCATCTGTTTGTTAAAACTCACAGAATTTCACCTTTAAAAGGATACATTTTACTGTATACAAATTATACCTCAGTAAATTTCTTATTTTAAGAGTTAGTAAAAAGAGCTCACACATTTTTTCTCATTATTTTTCATATTGGCTATATACTAACTGAAAAGAAAGAATGATGTCGCAGATAGCAAGGTACCCAACCACAGCCAAATTATCTTAAATTTCAACATGCTCACCCAAGCCGGAGTTAGCCAGCTTTTTCTTAAAGGAACAGAGAATAAATCTATTTTAGATATTGCAACCAAGAGTCAAACCTGAGGCTATGATATAAGTATTTATAGATAGCAATTTAAAAGGTAACTCTTTTAAAAGGTAAAACCATTCTTAGTTCAGGAGCTGGGCAGAGTTGGCCTGTGGGTCTTAGTTTGCCAACTGGTAGATTACCGTATTTTTTCTGAAAGAAACACAATACATAGTTAAAGCTTTCCTGATACCTTTTTCTGATCTCATTTCTCTCCTTCACTCCCTAAAGGGAATACTACCCTTAAGTTAATGTGTATCATTGCCATCACACTTTTAAAATAGTAACATATATTTAAGATGTTTTAAAAATTTTTAAATAACTACAATTATTCTGTGTATAATAATCTTCCTTTTTTTAAAAAAAAATGAACATTATTATTGAGGCTGACTCATCCATCTTGGTAAATGTGGCCCCACTTTCATTAATTTGCTTTATGGTCTTTTATTCTAGGTTTATGCCAAATTTCATTGATCCCTCTTCTGTTAATGGGCATTTAGGCTTAGGGACAGTGTCAACTTGACCCTGTGTGAAGTAGGGGTAGACAAACCCATCACAGTCTGATGATGCTTTGTAGGGGTGTAGCTTTTTTATAAGGGAGACATTGGGATCTCTCTCTACCCCTTTGCCTTCCTGCTTGCTGGGCTCTACCTCCAGGTGCCGCTCCATGTGGACCGCCTGCCACTGAGAGCTGCTCAGTATCTTGCCATGTTTCCACCAACCTTGGATCCATGTGACTTTGCACCCACCAGCCTGTGATCTTCTTGCATCAAGCTTCGCCCTTTTGCATCGTCAGTCTGGAGCTGTGTGAGCCTGAAGCGGGCTCTGGCTAGCATCGGGCCTATGAACTTGCTTTCATGATATAAACTTACTTCTTGATATAAAGTTCCTTCTTACACATATATGAATATCACTGCTTTTGTTTTGCTAGACAACCTAGCCTAACACAGCTTGTTTCCATAGTTTCCTAGTTTTACACACAACGTTCCACTCAATATTCTTAGTCACGTCTCTTTGTTGCACATTGTGAGTATTCTGGAATATTATCTGAGGAGCACAGTGTTTGGATTTTAGACTATCAACATTGTCGACTTGCTTTCCAAAATGGTTGTATATAAAATGTTCTTTTCCCAGTAACCTGGTGTTTTAATAGAACACAGATGAAGCCTTCGACTTCCAGTCTCAGGAGCCCACAGGGGCAGGGCTACCCTACCCTATAGGACCACTACGAGTTGGAATCTACGTAACAGCAGTGACCTTGGGCTTGGTGGTTCAATAACCTGAAAACGCCTCAATATGTAACACCTAGAAATACTGGCTGGAGTCTAAGCAACTTCTTAAATATATAAAGAAATCTCAAGAAAGCAAGGAAATCCCTAGAGCCGAGAACATGTTGAAGAATGATTGTAATGGAAAGATAAACCCAGAATCATGCCTTCCTGTGGAGGATTTCCTAGACTCAGCACTTGGGCTTCCAGACACCTGAGAGGCTATCTGATGTGCAGAGGCGGCCTCCCCACCGGATCAAATTTAAAACGAAGACACCAAACCAACGAACAACAACCTCAAAAGCAAAAATCCCAACTAGTTGCCATCAACTCCTTTCCAGTTGACGGTGAGCCTGGGTGTTTGGGTAGAACTGGTCTCCACATCCTTCTCATGGCTGTAATCTTTAGAACCGATCGGCCGCTGTTTTTTTCTTTTCTTTTCATAAGTACCTCTGGATGGGTGGTTTGAATCACCAAACTGATTCATAGCTAAGTTTAGCACAACCCAAACTCAAACCAAATTCACTGCCACTGAGTCAATTCTGACTCATGGAGACCCTATAGGGCAGGTTAGAACTGTGAGTTTCCAAGACTATAACTCTTTACAGGAGTAGAAAGCCCCATCTTGCTCCCCTTGCACAATGTAGCTACTCCTTAATACAATAGGCCATATTCAAAATACTAAGGAGCAGCTGCAAAGTCATGTGAGCTGCCCCAGGCTGATGCCTCCCTCAGGACCCCTGTGAAACCTGATTTTCAATGGGCTTCTCCCACTCTGACTTCTCTCTCACTGGCAACCACGTCCGTCAATCTCCTTGGTTATCGTGCTTCTTGTACTGATTCACCTCCACTGCGGACACTGGGATGCTGGCTTGTGCCTGTCATGAGGCCATAGCAGCTCCTGTGAAGACTCGTGGAGGCTGACACCTGATGACTGTCCTCTTCCCCATCCTGAGGTCCAGTCATGGACTGTCCTCAAAGCCAGCATGCCCCAGCTGTCTTTCTTCCAAGTCTCATTTGACGGTGACAGGACTGAGTTTTAGTGGAAAAGTACTGGAGATGAGAGAACTCTATTCAGCAGCTAAGGAATGGGATCAGAAAATTTAGGATTACCTTTTCTTTCTTTTTTTGGCGCTGAATGCATATTATAAACATAGGAAACTAATGTGCAAGGAGGTTGTGGAGTTATATATATATTAATATGTATGTTATTTGCATGAAATATGTATATTAAATAGGTTGAGCCCGTGCCAGATTCTGCCACTAGTGCCCCAAGATTTCCATCATGAATAAAATCAATAGATACATCAAGCAATACCACAAGGCCTAAATAATCTTATATAAAAGTTACCAAGTGGACAAAAGTGTTTAACACAATTAAAGACATGAAAGAAAGACCACCACCAGAAGAAAAGACTCTCAAACACCACAGCACCGAGCCTGACTCTTAACCACCCTGATGCAGGATGGAGCTGCCCCGGGTTGCTGAGACTGTAACCCTACACGCCTTTCTCCCAGAGGAAAAGATACTGAGAAAAGACAAATTCTCTAGAAGTGGAAGATAGGAGAAGTCAGCTTGAAAATGCAGTGGATGAGCTCCGCAGCAGGATATCCCCAATGTTGGCATTCATTCGCCCTCCTACCCATGTTCCAGAGGAACGCCTGTTCCTTCACATCAGTCCCAACGCTTGTGCACACCACCACAGGCAGGCAGAGTGCAGGTTGCATTGTTTCCTTATGGCTTTTTTTTAAAGATAATATTATTGGAGACTCTTAAAACTCGTTACAATCCATACATCAATTGTATCAGACATATTTGTACATATATTGCCATTGTTCTAGACATTTACTTTCCATTGAGCCCTTGGGATCAGCTCCTCTTTTTCCCTCCCTCCCCCCTACCCTTGTGGCCCCTTGATAGATTATAGATTGTTTTTATTTTCATATCTCACATGGACCACTGTCTCCCTTCCCTTCTGGTTTCGGCTCATCTTCCCCCTGGATGGGGGTGTGTGGTTATGGGCCATTCATTGTGATCGGTGCCCCCTCCTCCCCCACCTCTCGCCCTCTTCCCCCTACCCTTTTGGTATCTTTATTCCCATTCCTGTTCCTGGGTTCCATGTGTGTGAGTTTTATCTCTTGCCTAAACCTATGTACCTGCTCCAGTCTAGTCCAGAGTGGGAGGCGGTACTTGGGTCATGACAGTGAGGGGTGAGAAGGTCTCAAGGGAGCAGAGGTATATTGCATGTTTAACTTCAAGCCTTTAAGACCGCAGACGCTATATCTTTTAATAGCCAGGCACCATCCTCTATCTTCACCCCATCTGCTATGCACCCGTTTTGTCTTCAGCGATCATGTGTGAGGGTGGGGGATGGGGAGGGAGGGAGTATCACATTGTTTCTTTACAGAACTGAGCCAAGACCATTCTTTCTTCTGGTTTCCTGAGGCTTAAAGATTTTAGATACACAGATTGTAAGCCTCGCCCGAGGGGGCGCTGTCTTTGGGGGTCTCTTCTCAGCAGGGATGGCCTGCATCCATTCTACCTGACATGAGGCTACTCTTCCTCCCTAGTTCCCACACCCAGAAGCCTCTTACCCAGTGACTTCAACATTCCACTCTTCCTACTTCTGGTCTTAATGCTGCTAATCCCGAGATTGTCTCAGTGCTCACCCAACACCTGTCTCAGCCCCTCCTTGCTCCTCCACAGGTCAAAGTGTAGCTGAACTCTCAGTAGGCTTTTCCCTCCCAGTCAGTCTATGATCCAACACAAGCAAAAACAGCTCTATTATGAACCTGCAATAACCGGAGATTCCAGCCAAGAGGAATTTATGTAAGACATTTACTGTTGAGAAGTAGCAAAGGCATCTTTTTCCAAACCCCAAACTAGACACACAGCCAGGGGGAGCCTGGACACCCAGATGTAGTGGAGTGCCTGGCGAGAGCACAGGCTTCTGAACAGGAGTCTTGGACCCACCACTTGGCTGTCTGACCTTGAGCAAGTTGCTTCATGAGAGTAGGCCCCTTCCGGGGTTGGTATGAGAAAAAGGTGAGTTAATATATGTAAAGTACAGAACTTATAATAAGCACTGTTTATGCCAGCACTCATCACTATTAATACTGTCCTCCATGGGGTTTTCGGTAACTGGTTTGGGGGACTGTCCCAGGAAATCGCAGGTGGCAGTCACATTCACTGAAATGAGGTGCTACAGCCTTAAGCAACACTGCACGGATTCAACTAGTATTTTCTTCGTTTCTTTTTCTCCTTCCTAACTTGTGATTGTTGGGTGCCATCCTGTAGCTTCCCAACCATAGGGACCCTATGACCGCACAGAACAAAACCCTGCCCGGTCCTGCACCATCCTTACCAATTGTTCCCATGCTTGAGCCCATTGTGGCAGTTACCATGTCCATCCATCTTGTTCAGAGCCTTCTTCTTTGTCACTGCCCCTCTACTTTACCGAGCATGATGTCCTTCTCCAGGGACTGGTCTCTCCTGACAACATGCCAAAGTATGCAAGATGAAGTCTCCCATCCTTTCTTCTAAGGAGCACTCCAACTGTAATTCTTCCAAGACAGGCAGGTTTGTCCTTTTGGCAGTCCAGGGCACTTTTGGATATTCCTCTCCAGCACCACAATCCAAATGCATTGATTCTTATTCGGGCTTCCTTATTCAACATCCAACTTTCACATATGTGAAAGAAAGATCAGAGAAGAAACGGTGCATTTGAATTGTGGTGCTGGGGAAGAATATTGAAAGTACTGTACATTGGCAAAAGAACTAACAGATGTATCTTGGAAGAAGACATTCCTTCTCAAGGTTCCAATAGTTAAAAGGTTCTTATTCCCCAAGCATTCACTGCTTTCCCTGAGAGTTATGCCCTCTTTGGTTTTCTTGTTTTAAAAACATTTTATTAGGGGCTCATACAACTCTTATCACAATACATACATATACTTACATCAGTTGTATAAAGCACATCCGTACATTCTTTGCCCTAATCATTTTCAAAGCATTTGCTCTCCACTTAAGCCCTTTGCATCAGGTCCTCTTTTTCCCAACCTCCGTCCCTCCTCCCCCCTCCCTTGTGAGCCCTTGATAATTTATAGATTATTATTTTGTCATATCTTGCCCTATCCGGCATCTCCCTTCACCCCCTTCTCTGTTGTCTGTCCCCCAGGGAGGTCACATGTAGATCCTTGTAATCAGTTCCCCCTTTCCAACCCACTCACCCTCTACTCTCCCAGCATCGCCCCTCACACCCTTGGTCCTAAAGGTATCATCCACCCTGGATTCCCTGTGCCTCTAGCTCCCACATGCACCAATGTACAACCTCTACTATATCCCGACTTGCAAGGTAGGATTCGGATCATGGTAGTGGAGGGGGAGGAAGCATCAGGATCTGGGGGAAAGCTGTATTCTTCATCGGTGCTACATCGCACCCTGACTGACTCATCTCCTCCCCTAGCCCCCTCTGCAAGGGGATCTCCAGTGGCTGACAAATGGGCTTTGGGTCTCCCCTCTGCACTCCCCCTTCATTCACTATGGTAAGATTTTTTTTTGATGATGCCTTATCCCTGATCCCTTTGGCACCTCGTGATCACACAGGTTGTTGTGCTTCTTCCATGTGGGCTTTGTTGCTTCTGAGCAAGATGGCCGCTTGTTCACCTTCAAGTCTTTAAGACCCCAGACACGATCTCTTTTGATAGCCGGGCACCATCAGCTTTCTTTGCCACATTTGCTTATGCATCTGTTTGTTCTCGGCGATCATATAATGGAGGTATGCAGCCAATGATATGATTTTTTGTTCTTTGATGCCTGATAACTGATCCCTTCGGGACCACATGATCACACAGACTGGTGTGTTCTTCCATGTGGGCTTTGTTGCTTCTGAGCTAGATGGCCACTTGTTTATCTTCAAGCCTTTAAGACCCCAGTCACTATCTCTTTTGATAGCCGGGCACCATTAGCTTTCTTCCCCACATTTACTTGTTCACCCGC
Organism: Tenrec ecaudatus; assembly: GCF_050624435.1. NCBI lineage: Eukaryota > Metazoa > Chordata > Mammalia > Afrosoricida > Tenrecidae > Tenrec > Tenrec ecaudatus. The sequence goes on along the minus strand of NC_134532.1, from coordinate 61,624,512 downwards.
TTTAGCAGTTGTGTCAGGAGGGTGAAAATCATAGAATGCCAATTTAATAGAAGAAAGTATTCATGCATTGAGGGAGTGCTTGAGTAGAGGCCCAAGGTCCTTCCGCCACCTTAATACTAAACCTATAAAAATAGACACATCGATCTATTTCCCCATCCTCATATATATATTTGCATGTACATGTCTTTGTCTAGACCTCTATAAATGCCCTTTGCCTCCTAGCTCTTTCCTCTATTTCCCTTGACTTTCCTCCTGCCCCACTATCATGCTCCGTCCCCACCTGGGTTACAGCTATACCTCTTCTTTACATAACCTTACCCTTGATCATTCCCTACCAGGCCTGCCACTCCCCCCTCACCACCAATATGGATCCCATGTTGTTCCCTTGTCCCTGGGTTTGTTAACACCACTTCTTTACCCCCCACCTCCCCCTATCCCAAGTCCCCCCGGAACTGTTGGTCCCGTTGTTTTTCCTCCAGTTAGTTCATCCAGCCTGTCTTATTTAGACAGACCTGTGGAGACAACAACATGCACGAAAACAAGACAGAGGAAAACAAAGCATCAGTATATAAGCAGACAACATAAAAGCAACAACAAACCACTGACAAGGAACAAAACAAAACACATCAAGAAAGAAAAGCTTGTAGTTAGTTCAAGGATCATTTGTTGGGTCTCCTTGTTTTTAATTCAAGTCCTTTCACTCTCCCTTCTACAAACTACTCTGCTTGGAAGCAGCTCCTAAATGCCATGTATTTGTATCTGTGGAGTTGCTTGTGGTTCCTGTTGTCGTGTGAAGCTGATAGTGGCAGGGCATACAGTAAGGAATCTAGGTGGGAATGCCTCCCTCCAAGGTCTGAAAGTCACCTTGGAACTGAGCTTTTTTAGGATCTTACATTGGCCAAGAGACCTAGGCTCAGAGTTAGTCTTTAATGATACGCATGGATGTGCTCAAAAATCCCTGGAAAACTGAATTTTGTTTTGTTTTGGTGTTTTCTGTTCTGGTGTCTTCTACGTGGATTACTTCACTGGGGTTAGAACATAATCCTGTATTTGCTGAGTCAAGCCATTTATCTTTAAAGAGAAAGGATGCTGACTCAGACGTAATGAGGTTGGCCTATTTTAACTGCAGGCATTAGATGCTATTGCTTGTTTGTTGTTAATAAAACATGCTTGAAAGGAAAAGAATCAAAGCATTCAGTAGATTGAATTCTCCTATCAATTATCCTCAAAAGTTTTTGTTTTTTTTTTTAAGAATTTAAGCCAATATTCTGGTAAGTGTGACACATATAAACCAGCACATAACCTGAAACTCATGGAAGCAGCTGTCAAGAGATCAAATGATTTGCTGCATTCGGTAAATCCTGTTGCATCTCTTTTTTTTTTCCTTTTCTTTCTTTTTTCTTTTTTTTCGTGTGTGTGATCCAAGTGTGTTTTTATAAAGGACAGAAGGAGTTTCAGGTTTTACACAGGCCCCCTCAGGGCACTGCACACCTACATGTGGAAATCTGAGGCTAGAGAAACCCACAGCAACTGAAAAAGAGGTTGGTGGTCTTGAAGTTTCTGGCTTTTCAGGGCCCTCTGCTGGGAGGTGTGGTCAACAGTACTAGTTGACCCCATTGGCTGAATTGGCTCAATTAAGCCCACCTGATCTAGATTGGGCCAATCAGGTATACCGCTCACCTAGTTGTATCACCCCTTCCTGGCTCAGGGCTTGAATTTGGAACATTCCCAGTAGACAACCTGATCCCTGTCTGGAAGTAGCCATGGCCAAAATATAATTATCCTTCTCATAAATCTTACACAGTGCATTTTTGCTGAGATATTTTAAAGTACTGGAAAGTATGGCTGTCACTTTGAGGATTTTGGTGCACTTGATCCAAGCCATTGTCTTTTCAATCACCTCACACACATGTAAAAATTGGACATTGAATAAGGAAGATGTAAGAAAATTTGATGCATTTATATTATGGTGCTGGTGAAGAATATTGAAAGTACCATGACTGCCAAAAGCCAAACATCTGCCTTGGAAGAAGTGCATCCACAGAGCTCCTTAGAAGAAAGGATAGGGAGACCTCATCTTACATATTTTGGACACGTAGCCAGGAGAGACCAGTCCCTGGAGAAAGACATCATGCTTTGTAAAGCAGCCGGGAAGCATAAAAGAGGAAGACCTTCGACAAGATGCATGGATACCATGGCTGCAACAATGGGCTCAAACATAGGACTAATTATGATGATGGGGCAGGACCTGGCAGTTTTGTCCTGTGGTGCCTAGGGTTGCCATGGGTCAGAACCACTCAAAGGCATCTAACAGCGACGATATTCTGAAAAGAATGTGGTCCTCAATGAAGACAAAAATATATATTCCATTTCTAACTTAGAAGAACCTTTCCCTCAATAAACCGCAGAGTAATATAATTTAATTACATGGCTTTTTTTTCCAAGAAGGAATTTTTGCCTTTTAGGAAATGGGGCATCCCAGAGTTCAAGACATGTGTTGGAACTCTAGGAAAATCCTTTTTCATCTTGGACTTCTGCAGACATTCAAACACCACCTCTTTTCAGAACCTTGTCAGATTTTAGAGATCGGTTTCATGTCTGACGTAGAGATAATTTTTGTATTTATCAAAAACCAAGTATCAAGTTCCCTATTTATGTTGAGAAATTCCTGGTATGGCAAACTGTTAATGCCCTCAGTTGCTAACCACAAAGTTGATGATTTGAGTCCCCCAAAACCCTCCTAATGGTGCTTTGAGGCCGCTTGGTAATGGGCTATACATTGGACTGCTATCCACAAGGTCAGCAGTTCGAATCGGCCAAGTACACTGTGAGAGAAAGACAGGGCTTTCTGCACCCGTAAAGAGTGACAGTCTCAGAAACCCACAGAGGCAGTGCTACCCTGTCCTAGAGGGTCGCTATGAGTTGGCATCGACTTGATGGCAGCGAGTCCGAGGTGCCCTAGTGGACAAGTCTCCCGATCTACTCTGGACAAAGCAGCCGTTGGAAACGATGGAGCCCCATGTGAAAGCATAAGCTCAGGGGCACCTAGTTTGCTCATCAACATGCTTGTTATTTATGCTGAGCCATGAGGGCGCTTTGGGACGTCACAGATCGATTAAAGATCTTTGTCGTGAAGATGAGAGACACAGGCACACACAGAATTGTGCTTCCAAGTCGTTCGCTCCTCTCCCAGAAGTTTAAGTCTAAGGGGCATGATGAAATGGGAGGTCCCACTTGGGAGCACTAAAAAGGCTTCGGAGGAAATGGTGTCTAACGGGAACTTGTCCGGCTCTGTGGCCGGTTACGCGGTGGGTACCGGGAGCTGGCGGTCTGCCAGAGCAGCGCGGCGCGAGGGAGCCAGGAGCCCTGGTGACGGACGACACCAGCTGCGCACTGGAAGGTCCATGCGCTGCTCAAAACCAAAGCAGACTCCCTGCCTCGGGGTCCGCCCGGCTCCTAGCGACCCTATCGCCGCAGCACGGTCCCCGCGGGATTCTGAGGCTGTAGTGCCGAGGGAGAGGGAGCGAGGCCGACCTGCAGGTGGAGAACCCACGCGGGAGACGCCCGGGACCCAGGTGGGAGTGACCATCACCCAAGGGCCCGGGAGGCGCCTGGGGCGCAGCCACTGGGTCAGACAGGGCCTAAGAAAACTGCCGCCTGGGTCCCTTCCGATCATCCTTCGGCCCTTCTGCACGAGCAGCTCCAAGCGCCCCTTCACGTTCCCGTCAGCAGCTCAGGGAAACGCGCGGGCAAGGCAAACCGTGACTCGCGGCAGCTTTGAGGCCACCTGTGCCGGCGAGGGTGCTAGCAGCCCAGGTGCTGCGGTGGTTAAAGCGCTTGCTCAAGAACTTGACTGTCGACTTCCGCACAGATAAAAGCTATGGAAACGCCCGGGGGCGGTTCTGCTGGGCCCGGTGGACCCCGTCTGGTAGCTCTGCGTCTGAAAAGACTCCATAGACGGCGTTTGCGTGTTCTGTCTGTGATAGTCTTTCCAGATTGGTAAGCAGCACGGCTGACGTGGCTGCCCCAGTGATGCACTTGGCACAGAGTGGCGGGCCCCCTCTGGGGGAGGAACACAACCCACTGAGCAGACACGCACACCTCTTGTCCACGGGCCACCTGTATGCTCCCTCCAGCGCTGACACACACACCAAACAAAACCTCGCCCCCCAAACTGATGTTGGCTGTTTACCTCAGTTTCAACCAGCCAAATGTTGGAAGGATTTGAATTTTACTTCCTTTCTCTCTGTTTGAGGGGGACGCCTGTAGAGAGCAACTGGGACAAGAGACATGGATGGGGTGGGCAGTGGCTGAGATGCCACATCAGTTCGGGTCTGTGCCTGATGCCCCCGGCCTATATCAAGGGCTGTCACCTGAAAACTCTCCGTGTGCTTGAAATGTGCCCCTGCCTTGAAGCAGGTGGTACCCACTGACAGCAACTTGGGCAGGGCATTTGTTCCCCCACGAGGCGAGTCAACCAAAGTGCATGAGGCCATTGCCAGTGATTACGTTTGTCCAGACACTAAATCAACAGATACCCTTACCCCAAACTTGAAGGTACGAGTTTATCTCGCCGGATACCTTTGATTTCTACCAATTACCTTTACAAACAACCCTTCAAAATCACAATCAAGGCAGAGAAAACCCCAGAAGTAACAAGCTCAAACAAAGAAAGCACTTTCTGGGTGCTTCAGAATGGGTGCCTGCTATCTCCAAATAGGTTCTTGTTTACACCCGCCCCCCCACCCCCGAAACCTACGGCTGTCCTTCAGTACCCTTTCCAGTAGTGAGTTTCCACACCCCAGTTCTTCCAGGAATTTTTGGACCCAGCCGGCTTCCCAACCCACATCATTAACGGCAAATCCATTATTTACACGAGCTGCCAGAGAGTTTATGGTTTTCTTAATATGACTATTAAAGTTGGTAAATTACAGGGACCCACACATTTTAGAAGACAACGTTGGCAAGTCGGTCAAATGTAAGCCAGAGAACTAAAGCATGATGAGCCAGCTACGAGGAAAGCAAAATCCCCTTCCCTACCCTCCTCTCCCTCACCCCACCCCACCCCACCCCACCCCACCAAGTTCTCATTTTTTCCCTTTCCGTTCACAGAAAGGATTAGGCTTTCTGGATGTTTCCCTCCCAGCAGAGTTCTGTAGCCTCAGGCAGGAAACATGCCTTCCCGAGCCTCCTTCCCAGGAGTGGAAAGGCAGCAGGGAGCTTACCCGGGTCGGTGCGGGCGCGCCGGAGGACCAGAGCAAAGAGGAGCGCGACATGGGGAGCCTTCATGTCTGCTCGCCTCGGCTCGCTCATGATGCTGCGCTGGGTTTCAGCCTCCCTGAAACGTGAACATTTCCTGTTTCCTGCTTGTTTGGGTCGGCGCTAACTTGAAGGAGAGGTGTTTGCCTGTGTTTTAGGAAGTGATGTAATTCTGCAGGAGCCTGTCAGACCAGCGAGGATTGCAAAAGAGCAGTTGTTCTTCAAGCACCGATTCAGGCAGCAGGCCTCCTCACAACTCCTCTGCAGCCCTGGCCCTGCCTCGGGCCTCCCCCTTCTCAATCGGCCGCACTAGAGACTGAGTCTGTGGCTCAGATGTTTTTTGGCATCTGCCGCCAGGGGTACTGGACCACACACATTCTCCCAGTGTAAATTTGCTCATCTCCCATGAGCCCCTGGGTCTGCTTTGGAGTTCAGAGCAGCCTCAGAGTGGTGTCAATGTCATGTAAGCTGGAAAGTTTGACGGTTCCAACTCCAGAGTCACCTCAGACAAGAGGCCTGGTGGTCAGCTTCCAAAAGGGCACAGCCGGAAAAACCTGTTGGGACAATTCTTGTCAATTGACTCAGCGACAGCTAACAGCAACAGGAGCCTAGGGCAGCGCTGACCCATGGAACTTTCTGAGACAAGAAACATGCCCCAAATCAGTCCAATAAAGCACGGTGGGCACTAGCCACCTAGACAATTAAACACCTGCAATGTGGTTAGTGTGACTGAGGAAATGACTTTCACATTGTATTTAATTAAATAAGAGACTCACTGAAAACCTCACTGCCAATCCTGACTCAGAGCAACCCTGTCGGACAGAATGAAACGGCCCCCGTGGGTTTCTAAGATTGTGACTCTTTACAGGAGTAGAAAGTCTTGTCTTTCTCTTGGGAGCACTTGGTGTGTGGGAACTGCAGACCTTCGGGTTGGCAGCCTCACACCTAACCACTATGCCACCAGAGCTTTCAATTAAATACTAGTTTATTCAATTATATAATAAAGGTATTTATTAAATAACTCCATGAGGATAGGCTGGCCATATTGGACCATTCGGGCTCAGACAACAGGTGTGGCTGTATATCAAAAAACAGTCAATGTTTTTCTCTGTCCAGGCCCCTCCTCCTTTGCCTTTGAATGCTCCTCGGGCTCCCCCAGAGGGAGAAGACTGCAATTTCCGTTGTCTGAAGGTGGTACTTGAAAGTCCCTGAGTGGTGACAGCTCAGGGGCATGGCTCCTCACTGAAAGGGTGGACATTTGAGTCCACCCCAAAGTGCCTTGGAAGAAAGGCTTGGCTATCTAATCCCCCCCACCACCCCCCAAAAAATAAAGCAGCCCTTGAAACCACATGGTGTCCCCAGAATCAAACTGATTAGTGGCAACTAGATTGGGTTTGGGAATTTGTTGGGTGCGTGTTTCGGTGGGTCAGGGGACACCCACATACCCACTACATTTTACCTTTCTTCCTTCTCATCCGTCAATCAATTTCTCAAAAGCTCTTAATATGCAGAATGGGAGTGAATTAGAATGAGGTGGGAAATCCTACCCCAATTGAGACAATGTAGGAAGGAGGCGTCTGTCCTTGGAGCAATATCAGGGGAGATTAGACTGTGTTGGGTCTTTGTTTGCTAACTGGAGTCTTTCCTTTGGTTTACATTTTCAGAGAGGGGCACAGAACACAAGTTTGTAATCCCCCTTATGATACCAGGAGATTGGGGACAGAGGCCCATCTTATCTCTCAACCCCTGTCTGTGGATTGTCATCTAAGTCACCACTTCCCAGTGTGTCTGTCCCCAGCCATCTCGGCTCCCTGTAAACACAGGAGATGACTGGGATACCTTAGTCCCTAACACAGCTATTCATTGGCTCTTGGGCCGCATTGCTGTTGTACAGTGTCCTCGTCACGGTTTATCTCAGCTCCTGTCACAAGAAGTAGGCTGGAGATCCATGCAATGCTCAGTCTGTTGGTGGGTTCAGTGTATGCATCTTCATGTCTTGAACTGGCAAGTAAATGAAGTCCTGATAAAATATGCTTTGCATTTTGGGTGACAATACAGAACAAATAGTTGAATAAAATAGGTGCGTGGCAGACTGGATGATGGATTGGAAAAACAATGGGAAGCGCCGTTAGTCAAACTCGTGCTGAGCTTGTAAATAGATCATTGGCTCTCAGACCCTCTAGTGCTGTTGAGTTGGCAATTATTTCTCTACCAGCACGTGTTTCTCCAGCTGCGACCCACGTGTGTGAGAGAAGACCCAGGGCTTAGGAGAGCTCTTGATCTTTCCACTTGCCTCTTATTAAAACCGCAGTTGGAAGAGGGAACTGATCACAAGGCTCTCCATATAACCCCCTCCCCGGGGACGGACAACAGAAAAGTGGGTGAAGGGAGACATCAGATAGTGTAAGACTGACAAGGTAATAATTTATAAATCATCAAGGGTTTGTGAGGGAGGGGAGCGGGGAAGGAGGGGGAAAATGAGTTGATACCAAGGGCTCAAGTAGAAAGCAAATGTGTGTGTGTTCCAATAAAACTTTATTTACAAAACAAAGATCTCACAGTATAAAATATGTAAAAATATACATACACATGAGGGCTTCATAAAGTTTGTGGACAAATGGAATTTTAAAAAAAGATAATGGAACCTTTTCACAAACTTTTAAAAACCCTGCCTGGGTGTATATGTCTATGACTTCAGTCAAGAAAAAAGACATCGCCAGTAACCCAAAAGGCTCCAGGTCCTCTCTTCTCATGACTTCTTGCCCCACTAAGGAGGACCACTATCCAAACTTGCAACAGCATAGTTTGGGCTGTTTCTATACTTTTATGAATGGAATTCTATGCTATGTACTCTTTTGCACATGACTTGAAATTAAAGTTGTGTTGTTTACATATAATAAACAATAAACTGGATTTGGCCTGACCTGTTAGCTAAAAATCTAAACATTATCTTAGAATTCTTAATGCTGTCTAAATATTACTCAAAATTAGAAAAATATTTGTTTTGTTTATCTTTTATTAAATACTTTTATTGGGGGCTCTTACATCTCTTATCACAATCCATACATTCATCCATTGTGTCAAGCACATTTGTATATATGTTGCCATCATCATTTTCTTTCTTTTATTTATATATATAAATCATTTTATTGCGGTCTCTTGCAGCTCTTGTAATAATCCATACATCAGTTGTTTCAAGCACATTTGTACATTTGTTGCCATCATCATTTTCTTTTTTAAAAATCATTTTATTAGGGGCTCATACAACTCTTATCACAATCCAAACATACATAAATTATGTTAAGCACATTTTTACATTCATTGCCCTCATCATTCTCAAAACATGTGTTCTCCACTTAAGCCCCTGGCATCAGCTCCTCACTTTTTCCCCTCCTTCCCTGCTCCCCCTCCCTCATGAACTCTTGATAATTTATAAATTATTATTTTGTCATGTCTTGCACTGTTTGATGTCTCCCTTCCCCCATTTTTCTGTTGTCTGTCTCCCAGGGAGGAGGTTATATATAGATCCTTGTAATTGGTTTCCCCTTTCCACTTCACCCTCCCTCCACATTCCTGGTATCGCCACTCTCACCACTGGTCCTGAAGGGATCATCCACCCTGGATTCCCTGTGTTTCCAGTTGCTATCTATACCAGTGTACATCCTCTGATCTAGCCAGATTTGTAAGGTAAATTGGGATCATGATGGGGGAGAGGGGGAGAGAAAGCATTTAGGAACTAGAGGAAAGTTATATGTTTCATCGTTGCTACACTGCACCCTGACTGGCTCATGTCCTCCCCATGACCCCGAGGGTGTCCAACTGCCTACAGGTGGGCTTTGGGTCTCCACCCTGCACTCCCCCTCATTCACAATGATATGATTTATTGGTTCTGATGATGCCTGATACCTGATCCCTTTGACACATGGTAATCACGCATGCTGGTGTGCTTCTTCCATGTGGGCTTTGTTGCTTCAGAGGTAGATGGTCACTTTTTTGCCTTCAAGCCTTTAAGACCCCAGATGCTATATCTTTTGATAGCTGGGCACCATCAGCTTTCTTCACCACATTTACTTATGCACCTGCTTTGTCTTCAGTGATTGTGTCAGGAAAGTGAGCATCAGGGAATGAAAGCAAATGAGTTGAGAATGATGATGGCAATGAATGTACAAATGTGCTTGACACAATGGATGGGTGGATTGTGCTAAGAGTTGTATGAGCCCCCAATAAAATGATTTTTAAAATATTAATACAGTAAAACCACAGTTGAAACCCAGAATTGGGGCATGTGTTAAGTGAGGGCATGACTGACAGCAATGGCTTCTTACATCGGAAACTACAGCACACCATGGAGAGAGCAGAGCTCAAGAACACACCTCAAAACCCAAACAGAACCAGCAGATTCTGACGCGAGGCATCCCCATGTGGGTGGCGTGGTGCCCCGGAGTGGTGGCACTGTGGGTTAAGCATTGGGCTGCTAACCTCAAGGTCGGCGGTTCAAACCCACCAGTCGGTCTGCAGGAGAAAGATGAAGATGCTCCCACAAGGAGTTACAACCTCGTAAACCCACAGGGACAGTTCTGCTGTGCCCTGTAGGGTCACTGGGAGTCATTTAGACTCCACGGCAGGAGGCTGGGGTTTTTGTTGTTAGTGTCTTCAAGGCTGCGGCCATTTGTGAGCAGATCACCAGGCCTTTATTCTGGGGCCACTTGGGGTGTGATTAAACCCCACACTAAACTCACTGCCATAGAGCCGGTTCTGACTCCGAGCCTCCCTGTAGGACAGGCTGGCACTGGCACTGTGGGTTTCCGAGAGTGTAGAGGGGCCTGTCTTTCCCCCGAGGCATTTGGAGGCCTGACTCATACCTGCTGTGCCCCCAAGGGCCCTGGGTGGGTTTAAAGGGTCTTTTAGTTAGTAGTAGAGTGTGGAATCATCTGCACCACTGACCAACCCCACAAAAGATAAACTCTCCCCACTTCCGCCTGGGATTCCCCATTTCCATTTGCCCAGCTCTCCTGCGTCTTCCTGTGGGGCTTGCAATGATGCAAAACCCAAAGGAACAGCGTTTTCCCAAAAGCAAAATGCAGAACTGCCTTATGCTGCAGGCCTTGGCTGAGTCTGCGGCCAAACAGCTGGCTACCCGGCCGGCAGTGTGCTTGCTGCTGACCTGCGCAGTGCGACACCTTCGTCCAGAGGATGTACAAATCAACCAAGGCCGGGGAGCACTCCCACACAACCTGGCAAGTTTCTTTTGACCCCTGTGCTCTCCTAGCCCCTTAGTAAGATTAAGTTGGATCTTTCAGGGGAGAAAATTACCGTCATTGATCAGAAAATTACAGCACCTCAGTGTTCTCTCTGCTGTTGTGAAAATCACAGGAGACGGCGCAGCAGGTAAAGAGCTATTTATTCCTGTTTGTCCTAATTTGACGAACCATTCATTTTGGCAAGTGGCTGCACGGCCTCAGGTTAGACGCCAAAACACCCATGGCAGGAAAGTCAAGGCCTTAATCACACCAGGAGGTCCTCTGAATGACAGGCAGGGCTGAAGCTGCCTGGGTGCCTGCCTTTGCCCTTCCTGTAGAATGAGCGGACCGGGTTGTTCTCGTTAGCTGCTGTGGTATCAGGCCCTGACTCTCTTAGATTGGGGAAGGGAATGCGAGCTCACCTTGGGTGCATGGAAGAATTACGACCAGTTGAGATGCAAACACCACAAAAGGAGTTTTATTTGCTAGCTCGAGCTAGGGCTTCCTTCCCTCCACTGCTCTGCGCTGCGGGACCTTGCGTCTTGAAGGGAATCAGCCCCGAGTTCTTTGTTCCCTGGGCTTTTATGGGGCTAGGGATGGGGGGCAGTCCAGTGTTGCTGTTCTTTAAATTTATTGGAGAAAACTTCTGGCATCAGTGTTGTCCAGTGGTGGTTGGCAAGTAGTTCTGCGCGTATTCTCTTGACTGGTCAATTGGGGGTGGTGGTTGCTGCTTCCTACTGGTCAGTCTGGGACAGGTGATGCCTTCTCTGACAGAATTACCTCAGTGTCCAGGAATCTGAAATTAGAGCTTAAGCCTGCCCCAGACTGGTTTTATACAGCCTGTCATGGTGCTGGTGCTGGCAGTTGTAAACCAGGGCCCCACAACTCATACACAATGAAGCCAAATGTGCCAACTCGAAGACCCGCCGAGCATCAGGACACATGATCCACTGGGTTTTCATTGGCTGATACTTTGAAGATCGCCAGGCCTTTCTTCCTAATCTGTCTTAGTCTGGAAGCACCATTGACACCTGTCTAGCATCATGATAACGTGCATGCTGCCTGACAAATAGGTGGTGACTGCTCTTGAGGTGAATTGGGCAGGAATCGAACCCAGGGCTCCCATGTGGAGGGCAGTTTTACCATCGACTACTCATATCTTTCTTTGAAAGGAATATGGCCCCTAGGAAATGCCAGGAAGACTTGCCGATTCACCATTGTCATCGTACTCACCGGGGTAAAAAAGAAAGCCGTGTCCAGTTCTAGAGGTGCTTTTTCATGTCATGCAAAAGGATCTAGCGTTTACCATCAACTCTAGGTATTTTAGATTCAGTCCGTCCTCATACACTTCCGCCTTCCTTTCCTCCTACCCTCTCACTCTCACTCTCCCAACCCAACACTCTCCAGGAGCCCTGCGAAGGGAAGAAGCAGCACTTACACTGCCTACTGAGCTGCAGTGCTGGAGCCTACCTGCCCAGGCTCATGCCAACCAGCCCAAGGGCCCTTGTCGGGAGCCTCAATGGCCTCTGCCCCTGCATCCTGGTTGCCAACTCTGGTATAGAGAAATGACATTACTTAAATATGACTCTTAAATCCATGCCTCTCTGCCTCCCATCAAATGATTGCAGGGGGGCGGCGGGGTGTGGACTATGCAAATGAGGTGGAGAGAACTCAATTTGAGGTCTGGTTGGTTGCACAATTCCTCTGGGCATAAGAGAAGAGTCACTCACACATGGGAGGTCCTTGCCTGAAGCGACAGCGGCACCTGCCACTGAAGCCTGAGTTCAGAGACCACAAGCCTGTGAAGCAGAGGGACAGGTGGGCTTCCTGTCCCACAGAGACCAAGGCCAAGGGACCATATAATGAGAGACTGAAGACCAGAGAGAGGCTTGACTGCTGGCTGAGAGGAGATACTATGGTAAACTAATGACTGTATCCTTAATGTTTTCTGATCCTGGCTTGTGGCAACTGGTTAACTTCCCTAATAAAAACCAAAAAACCAAACTCACTGCTGACTCATAGTGACCCTGTAGGACAAGGTAGAAATGTCCCTGTGAATTTCTGAGACTGTTACTCTTTACTGGAGTAGAAAGCCTTATCTTACTCCTGAGGAGCAGCTGGTGGTTTTGAACTACTGACCTTACAGTTAGCAGCCCAACTCAAAATCACTATGCCACTGGGCTCCTTAACTTCCCTAATAAATCCCCATAATCACAAGTATTGTCTGTGAGTTGTGTGGTCAATGCAATGCATGGTTGAACCCAGCATAGACTAGCGTGCTGGTATCAGAATAGGTAAAGGAGGTCAAAAGAGGATGGAGGTATGGCCTAACTTTACCTTGTGGCTCTGGCCTTGGACTACTGTGAAGAAAATTCTCCTCCCTACTGAAGCTGGAGGAGGTAGGCATGGCCCTCGGGCTGCTTTCACACCTGCTCTTGAGCTCTTCAACTGGTCCTTGGGAAACCTCAAGGTCTCTTACCACAGGCCTCAGCACCCTCTTCACCACAGGGCCCTCCAGGGGCCAAGCAGACCGTGTGGACTAAAAATAGAGCCGAGGATTGTGAGTGGGACCTGGAGTGGGAGATGGCACAGAGGGTGAGACTTAGACCTCTGGTCCAGAGGCTCTTTGGGGAACATCAGAGCAGGGGTGCAACTTACAGGAGGGCGCTGCACTCCAATGGTCCTCCTCTAATGGACCAGAGTCTCCCAGAGGGCAGGGGACTGAGCTGTCTTGTTCTCCAGCCTATCTCCAGCATTTGGGGCCCTGCTTAATAGTTTTTTTTTAATAGATTAATCTCCAAACTCATGAATCAGTGAATGAAAGACTCCTCTTACAACACCATTGGGGAAAAAAATCTATGCTGTGGGAGGTAACTACTTCAGAATTATTTGGGGGTGGGGTGGGGGAACTCTTTTTACTCTTGTCAAGAGTTTCAGTCTTAGAAACTCAAAGGGGCAGTTCTACCCTGCCCTATAGGGTCACTATGAGTTGGCATCAATTCAATAGCAGTGAGTTTGGTTTTGGTTTTTGTTAAAATGCAAACCTTTTGAATCAGGATCTCTGCATTTTCAACAATGGCTTAGGAATTTTTAATCCATGAAAACTGTTGAGGATCACTGTTGGAGAGTTTCATTTTTAACCTCCTAGAAGGGATGTCCCTTTTCTCAAACAGAAGTAAATAAATAGTACATTCTACTTTCTCTTTTTGCCATGGCTGCCAGGAAGCCTAAACCTAAATGTAAAGCTGGATTGTGTAACTTTCTTTAGCCCAGGTTTCTAGGACCATTTCTTCCCCCTGCCTAATTGTAGCTTATCTTTCAGGATTTAGGTCAGGAAACATCTCCACCACAAAGTCTTCCTAAAATTCCCACACACCCTAGACTTCCCTCACCCTTGCACTATCCATAGTGAGAGAGCAACAAAATCTGGCAATGTTGACAGTGCAGTCTGACTCCTGTCCCCTCCCCATACCTGTTAAAGGACTTAAGCTTCCTTCTGCGTGCTATTTAATCTTAAAAGTCAAATCCTATCTTAATCTCTTCTCTCTCTCCTTCCCAAGCTTCCCAAAGTCTCTTCAAGTATTTTTGGAAGTGGGATACAGCTGATTACTTAATATGGCCCTTCGAGCCCATCCTCCATTTGTGGTGTATTGTAAACTCTAGTCCCTACCCCTGTGGTTATAATCCCACTTTGGAGTGAGTTGTCTGTTATGCTAATTAAGCAGGATTCAAGGTGGGGTTTATTTTTAGTTCCTACCTTACTAGTGGGTTTGACTCAAATCACCACCCTTTGTTTCCTTGGGGGTGTGATCTGCAGATTAGCCACCATCTTTGATATTTGTGTGAAAATAAGAACTTCTGATTTTAAACTGATCCTTTAATAGATAAGCCACCAGCTGCCTGCTTAACAGAGAAAAGCATGAGTCTGGGTCACAGAACTGGCTGAGACTAGACCTAAGATGTACAGAAGTGATCATGATGTTCTCTACTTGTCAGAAGGCAAAGACCACACCTTCACTAAAGCCCAGGACGGGGACAAGACACCATCTGTGTCGACCCTCACCCCACTCCATGCTGCCTGACTGCGCATGTACAGAAGACCATTGCTGAGTCACCTGGTGACCACTTGCATTGCGCTGAGTAGACTAGAGAAACGAATTCAGTAACACTCACATAATGTGTTAGAAAGAGCTTTCTATTAAGGAGTAATTGTGCATTAAGAAGCCATTCCAGGCTAGACCAGATCAAGTCCATAAGTCTGATCCTAGGCCATACATCTGATACTCGTCCACAAATTCCTCTTGAGACTCAGAAAGCCATGCACAATGGTGCAGAATGCAGGAACATCACCAGCTGTTAGGTGCAATGTCCCATGGAGCCAATGGTGGTGCTCTGGCAGCTCTCTGAGACTCCATAGCAGGAAGGTGAAGGAGAGAAAGAGGCCGTTCTCAGGGTCCTACTTATGAGAAGACCACGCCCACCAGGAGGTGCCATCAGGCTCTGACCTGATTGACAGGCTAGACTCCATATCTTCGAGTTGACATGCCAGTGATTTAGCTACCACACCACTCTAAGACAAGCACTAGTTCAGGACCATTATTCTAGCCTGTGCTGAGAAACAATGAAAACGTTTTTCCTAATTTTCTTGATTAGATAGAAACTTGGGGAAACCTCAAGATTCTGGCCCTTGGTCACCTTTTAGTTCTCTGTTAGAATAATCAACCATTTACGATCAAAAGGGAGACAGCTGCCCAAGGACCAAGTTCAGAGAGTTAGGAAAAGAGGAGGATGGAGTCAGCAGGCACAGGAAAGAAATGGGATCAGTGACAGTACAAAGAGGGGCTTGCAATGGACAAGGTGAAACAAAATGTTTATGAATTGTTGAAGGTAAAACTGATGACCTGTTCTGTAAACCTAACTTACAAAAAAAAAAGTTTTAAAGAAAAAGGTTGCTCTCTTGCTCTGGATCTAGTTTGACTTGCACTAACCTCCAGTTTTCAGAATTCAAGCCAGCAGCCTGTTACCTAACCTGCCTCACCAGCTTCTTCAGCCTTGTGCGTAACCATCCTAATTTCATGTGAACGGGAAGTGGCCTCCAGACAGGTCTGAATTTCGGATTCCACAGCCACACGGGCCATTTTCTTCACGGTCAGTGAGTTCTGTGAGACATGGCAGCAAATGAATTTCAGAACCTTGGGACATGAGGGATAAAGCCAAAGGGAGGAGAAGTGGTGGTTGACATTGGGATATTGGATTGGTATAGCATTTTGGAAATGTTGGACATCCATCTTTAACTTTCACTTCACTGGGACCAGCCTCGCTCTAAACCTTCCCAAAAGAAAAATAATTCAGTGAAAAACATCATTTATAAATCCACAGTGTCTACCCTACACTCTACTTTAGAATGATACATGCAGACCCGTGCTCTCTGTACTTTCCTTTGATTTTCTTTCCCATTTCCTATCCCTTTCCAGATTCACGGAAAGGGGTGTCCTGCCTGACCAACGAAATCATCAGCATCAAGAAAAGGAGACAGTGCAAATGTACAAAAGTGCCGGGGCAATAATAAATCACAATTGAATTAGATATGAGGATGAGCAAGTTGGGTGGCAGGATAGGTGAGTCATGCCACAAATAAATGAAACTTGAGTGGATCCATCGGGTGGGAGCCAGTGGCGGAGGGTAAGAGATGATTGGATAATTATTACTCTTAAATATAGATGGCTTATCCTTTCTCATTACAAAAACAGTACATGTTGGTTGTGTCGAGGGTAAGAATGCATTATTTCACTTTAGCATCTTCCCACATCTTTTCCGTACGTATTAGTCTGCCGTACTGCTTTCATTCTCAGTTCCACCAGCAGTTATGACAGTCGCGTGGTGAAGGTTAGGGATTATGTCAACTGGACACTCCTGGATAAGGGTAGGGGTAGAGTTAATTTTATCAAGCGCACTGCAGCCCGACGACACCTCTTTGGTGTCATAAGCCTTTTTGTATAAGAAGGAGGAAGACTGAGCAGAGTCAAATCCGGTTTAGCCCTTCATCTTCTGCGTAGCAGTATCTTGCATCTGGTTCCTCAATTTCTTGTTGCATCGCCTGTTGATCCCAAGAGACCTCAGCAGACTCCTGAGGGGGGATTCACTTGGTCAACTTTGGACCTCTGCATCCACTAACTCTCCTGTGCCCCCTGCTGTCCCTGCTTTATCTTCCTGCTTCTTTTTCATCAGCTTCCAGAAGTCAGTAGGAGCCTGATTTGAACTAGCCTGGACTTACCTATTTCTGCAAATGTCTAAGCCATTTCTGGATAGAAATCTCTTTCTATGCACAAACGCATCCTAGAGAACACAACCAACCCAAGTGCTAACAGACCATACGTGCAAAATTTGTAGGTCAAAAGTTCAAGTATGGAATGCTCATAGCTTACTCTATTTATTGCAATCTTAGTTTTGAACTCGTTATTCTGACAATAGAAAACCAAAGACCAAATGAAACTAAACTTATTATGTCTAAGTTGATTCCTACTCAGGCAGACCCTCGAAGATAAAATATAACTGCCCTATATTCATTCTAAGACCGGAGGCACAATGGATTAAGCATTGGGTTGCTAACCAAAAGGTCGATGGTTTGAATCAGCAGCTCCTCCCAGGGAGAAAGAGTTCCGCTTTGTAAACCCTCGGGAGCAGTTTCTACTCTGTGCGACAAGGTCGCCGTGAGTTTGAGTTGCTGCAGAAGCAGGCTCCGTCTTTTTCCTGTGGTGTAGAAGGCAGTTTGAAACACTGACCCCTTCCCATAAGCACTATGTCACTAGGGCTCCCTTGGTCAAACGCCAAGCCAAAACGCCAGCCCCTGCCATCAAGTTGTTGGCACTCACTCACTGCCATCGAATAGATTCTGCCGCACTGCCACCCAGTCGGACAGGGTGGGGTCGCTCCTGTGAGTTTCCAGCCTGGCTAACTCTTTATGGGAGGAGAAAGCCTCTTGTTTCTCCCAGGGAGCACCTGGTGGTTTCACACTGTTGCCTTTGGGATTAGCAACCCAATGCACAACCCACTGTCACATCGGGGCCCCTTTCCAACTCACAGTACCCCTACAGAGGGCTTCTGCCACTGTCAGTCATTACCCCAGTGGACTGCCACATTTTTCTGCTATGGAGCAGCTGGCAGGTTTGAATCACTAACCTTTCGGACAGAGGCCCACTGCTTAACCCACAAGGCTCTTTATAAATGCACTCAATCACTTTAGTGAATCGGGATTTTAACTTCAGTTATTTCAGAGCCTGTCCCCTGCACCACCCCCTCGCCTTCCCAGCGTTTCCTTGTAGGTTCACCTTGGAAATGACAAAGCGTTTGTCTGGAGGGCTGTCAGATGCAACTCTAGTCCATGGATCCTGAGAGCACAAACGGTGAGGATTAACAGATTTTCAGTTTCTCTTTGAATTTTAGCTCCTTTTTCTAGTCTCACTGGTCAAATTTGGCAAACGTGGGGCTTTAGGAGGCTGTGGAGCCCCCTCTGACACACATGGAGTTGTGGTGAGTCAAAACTGATTCTAGGACAACTCATTTGTGCTTGTTTGGTTAGACAGGTATGTAGGTGGAAGGTGGCTTGGCAAACCTATACCATTACATGCATACAGTTTCACCTCCATTACTGATGCACAATGACCTGCTCGCTTCAGCCATGGTTCACCGCCCCAGCGCAGGAAGCAGGCGGTGTGGCAGGATGGGTCCTCTGTATTGAGGATCAGAAGGCTAAGTTCCAGTCTTGGTTGCTTCATTAATTAGATTCTTCAGGCCTCTTTTTCCTTAGCTGCCGAGCTGACTAAACCAACAAACTCACTGCCATCGAGTCAATTCTGAGTCCTGGTGACATTGGAGGGCAGAGGAGCACTCCTCAGTGGGCCGAAAACTGGATCGTTACTGGAGTAGCAAGCCTCCTCTGGCTCTGTGGAGCACCTGGTTGTTTCGAACTTCTGACCTTGCCATTAGCAGCCCAGCTGGTAACCAGGCTCACGCCAACAGGGCTCACCTAAAACAGACTAGATGATCACTGCAGGTCTCCAGCAGGTGTATTCTAGGAGTCTACGAGTTTCCCTTTGGGGAAGGCTTTTATAAACATTCTCCAATCAAAATACCAAACACACTGCCACCCAGCCTATTTCCATCCTAGCAATCTTGTCTAGGGTTTCTGAGACCGCGAGTCTTTACAGGAGCAGACAGCTCCATCTTTCTCCTAAGGAGCGACTGGGTTAGCAGCCCAATGCCCACCCCTCAGTGCCACCAAGGTTCCTTCTAAAGAGCTTCAGGGCAGTCAAATTAAGCTGCGGAAGCCCCCGACTTACTGTGAACAGCCCAGCCAGTTTCTTGAGCCGTTCCTTTGTCACTGAGCCTCCGCAGTGACAGAATGTACTGACAGCAATACAGCAGCCATGGGCTGAGCCAGAAAGGAGGGTGGGGGGCTTAAAGAACTACTGCACCGCTGATTATTATTGGTGGGTTGGCGAAACAAGACAGCTGTGGAAGTGTGGCAGGAGGGAGGAAATAAACAGGCAAGTGGCCTGAAAGGAGAATGAAGTGGTTCACTCTCTGTGAAGCCAGGCCACACACCTCTCTGAAGTCCCAAACCAAGGTCTCCAAGTAGGCAGTGAAGTTCATTTCAGCTACAACCTCACAGAACCCTCCCGTCACCCAGAGGTCAAGAACAGCTACCACAAGGGAAATGGTCTCTTGCTGATATGTCTTATTGATGCGCCCTCATTCTCTGAAACATGGTACTCACTGCTCCCCCTTTTTCCTGCCCTCTCTGAATTAGGATTGTAACTTGGCAGTTCCTTCCACTAAAATGCTGTTGCTAGCTGTCTTCTAGAAACCCCTGGCTAATGTTGTCCTCTTGCTCACTGAGGCTCTTGTGGCCCACAGGGTTTCCACCAGCTGATTTTTAGATGGACAGGTCTTCCTAGTTTGTCTTAGTCTGGAATAAACTCAAACTCGTTGCTGGGGTTGATTCCGACCCACAGCAAGTCCATAACACAGTTCAGAACCGTCCCTATTGCTTTCCAAGACTGTAAATGTTTACGGGACCAGAAAGTCCCATATTTCTCCTTTGAAAGCGGCTGGCTGGTAGTAGTTTTGAACTGCTGACCTTTCAGATCACAGGCAAATGCATAACCACTATACCATTAGCTCTCCTTAGTCTGGAATAGGCAAAGTTTATTTCCCTTTCCCTAAGGAGTTGTGGTGGCATCGTGGGTTATGAGTTGAGTTGCTAACCTCTAGGTTAGCAGTTTGAAACCACCAGCCATTTGACAGGAGAGAGATGAGGCTTTCTATTCCTATAACAGTTCTAGTCTCAGAAATCCACAGGGGCAGTTCTACCCTGCCCTGTAGGACCGCTATGGGTCAGTAGTGACTGGTTAGCAGCGAGTTTGGTTTATTGAGCCCTGGTGGCGGAGTGGATTACCTGTGGGGCTGCTAACCATGAGGCTAGCAGTTTGAAACCACCAGCTTCTCTCCAGGAGAAAGATGAGACTTTCAACTCCGGTAAAGAGTTACAGTCTTAGAAACCAACAGGGACAGTTCTACTCTGACCTATAGTGTCACCATCAAAATCAACTCAATGGCAGTGAGTTGAGGGTGGGGAAGGGTTGGCTTATTGATGCTGGGCCTGGCCATTTATGACTTAATGCAATTAAATAAATATGCATGGAAGATTTTGTGTGCCGGGTCTCAGCAAACGTCTTGAAGAGCCACCACATAGTTTGACTTGTCTTATGGGGCTACTGTGATTTCATATTTCTGTGATCTGAGCACAAGACAAGACCCAGAATGGGAAGCAGACCCACACCCTACCACCACCACCAGAAATCCAGAGCCAGCCGAGCCCTGCCCAGCCAAGCCCAGATCAGCTCACCAACAGCTGACCTGCATGACAAAATAATAATAATTTATGAATTATCAAGGGTTTATGGGGCGCTGAGAAGGAGGGGGGAATGAGGAGCTGATACCAAGGGCTCAAGTAGAAAGCAAATATTTTGAGAATGTTATTGGCAACAAATGTACAAATGTGCTTGACACAAGGGATTTACGTATGGACTGTGATAAAAGTTGTAGGAACGCCCCCAATGAAATTATTTATTAAAAAAGACACGCTTATGACTGTGATCAATGTAGACCCTTAGATCTCTTCATAATGAAGCACTCGGTCCAGCGATCCACGACTCCTACCGCCCCTTGAGAGTCTTCCTTTGCAAATGGCGCACTGGGAACATGAGAGGAAGGAAGTAAGAGCCGCTCTGGGTGAGCAGCGGAGGCTTTGGAGAGATGGCGCCATTCTCACACGCTGGGCCTCTGTCATGCCCAGGCCCCCTCCTTCAGGACCACTGCTCCGTCCAGGCCAGCGACTCTCCCCTGCCGAGTCGTGCCGTGGGGCCATCCATGGCCTTCCTGAGTCCTGGGTCACTGGCCAGTTGCGAGAACTGTGGACACAAGTGCCCCTTGGAAAGGAGCGCTTAATGGCATTGGCAGCGTGCTAGCTGCATGCGTGGCCTTTTATCTCGTTCGATTTGGATTATTTAACTTCGACCATCTCTTTCTGCCCTCCTAGACCATGCGCTTCCGGAAAGCAGATCCTTGTCTGAGCCAACCGCATGACTTCCTCTAGCGCAGAATCATGCGCCGAAAGAGCATCTACAATCAATACATGCTGACTGAACCAAGGAATTAAAGAAAGAAGCTAAACATGGTTCTTACTCAAGTGGATTAAAAAAAAGAAAATCTCTTGTTTGCACTTAGTCACTTGCGTTTGTACATAATCACATGTAACCAAGCCAGAAATAATTCCTATGGTTCCCCTGCCGGGAACACAATTCATGGGTCTTTGCAAGGGTGACTGCTTCCTGGGCCGCCCTGCCTGGATGCTCCTCGTGGGGAGAGGGTTGTTTTTCCCACAACAATCTATCGGCCTGCTCGCCTTTAGGGTCTTTTACAAAACACATTGCCTTTCTTTTTATAAAATCAGCCACAGTAGGATGGCAATTTTAGTGCTGGGCTTCTCATGGGTGACTCTCTGATGGCTTTGCGTGGGGGTGGCGCAGACGCCTGCAGGCTGGTGTCAATTCCAGCGCCTTGCGGATGAGCTCCTGTGGGGCTCGATAAAGAGGGGATTTGAGACACTTGAAGAGCACTTCTAAAGACTCTCCTTTGATTCTCTTTAGCGATGGAGAATTATTCTTGCTGGGAACAGAGTGAATGACAAACGACTATCGGAACATACAAGCAGTAGCCTCTTGAGAATACAATGGGAAAGAAATATGCTTTTGTCTGCATTGACAAGGGGAAGACTAGGAGCCACTAGGAACGAGCTGTCTCTCTGAGAAGGATCATAAAAGCTGGGGTGGAGTGTCGAAAGACATTTAATACTTTGCTTTTCTACGTGGGGGAAAAATAGTATTGTGTGTTATATTCTCAAGGAGCACTCTTGGGGAAATGGGTAAACACTCAACAGCTAACCAAAAGGCTGGTGGTTCAGACCCACCCAACTGCTCCTTAGGAGAATGGCCCGGTGGTCTTCTATAAAAATACCAGCCAAGAAAACCCAATGGGGCAGTTCCATTCCATCACTATGAGTCAAAGTGGACTTGATGGCACCTGACAGTAATAGTAACTGTGTTAGTCGGGGTACTTTAGAGAAACAAATCCACAGAAACTCATGCAAAAGAGGAGTTTTATATAAGGGTTAAGCGTGCATCAAGAAAACATCCCAACCCAGTGCTGCCCAAGCCCACAAGTCCAACATTAACCCATATGTCTGCCACCAGTTCAAAAAGTCTTCCTCCATCTCACAAAATAGATGCAATGATGCCCACTTCAGGAGGAAAGCCGAGTCAGTGAAAGTGTAAGCATCTCAGCGCTGGCGGGGGTCTCCACATGGCTGCTCCAGCGCCCAGGGCTGCACAGGGGTAGGTCCATGTGGCTTCTCCTCAGGGATGCCTTTCAGGAAGTGAGCCTTGCCAGATAAAGCAGGGAACTGGCTAAGGCAGCTGCACCCTGGTCTGATCATCTCAAAGCAAGAGACCCAAGAACTATACAGGCAACGCTCACTGAGCCATTTATTCCTCTGCCCTTCAATCAACCCCCATGTGTTTATCAGCCAGGTTGGTACATTAAACTTTAACTAACTCAGTAGCTATGTTAGGCTGGGCTGTCGAGAGAAGCAAATCCAGTGGCGATCGTCTATGTATAAGAAGGAGCTTTATATCAAGAAGGCATCCCAGCCCGGTCCTACTCAAGCCCGTACGTCCAATGCTAGTCCGTAAGTCCCTCTTCAGACTCAGAGTCGCATGCCAGAGGCACAGAACGGTGAACCAGAAAGCAGGAGGAGCACAGGCCGGTGGAGTCGAATGGGCCCAAGGTCGGTGGGAACATGGCAGGGCACCCAGTGCCTCTATGGCAGTGCAGAGTCTTTGAAAGAATTGATTAAAAGCCCAAATTGCTAAACGATCAGTGAAGTGACTATCAAGTTGTCCTTCAGTGGTGGCTCTTGGCCACTTTTGTCCGGTACCTGCTTGAGGAATTTGGGGCATCCAGAGATCTGAAAATGGTTGGCTGGTTTGGGGAAGAGCAACCTTGTGTGGTTAGAAATTGGGGTGTGTACAGAGGCGCCACGGACAAAAAGCGAACAACTCTCTGGAGATCAACTGTGGAGGGGAATGGCGTGTCAGCAACAAGGACACCTGGAAAGCAGTGACATAAAATGGCCTGTGTTGTAGGCAGACTGCCCATGAAGAATTATTTCTTTTAGACAATATTGATATTTATCCTTTCTGCCACATCACCAACTGGGCAGCTTTTATTTTACTTATTTGTTTATTAATGAAGGGGCCGCTTTGAAAGGCGTTGGTGCTGGCGGGCTTTCATTGAGGACTGAGCGAGGAGGGCTGCTTTGGGTGGAGCAGCGACTGAGGAAGTGGAAGCAGAGGAAACAGCATCTTGCGCAGGCGGTCCTTTTGGGTAAGTGACGTCATAGCACAAATACTCGCCTGTGCAGCTGTCCTCTGACACGAACCCAAATAGATTTATTTACTACAGCCCCACCTTCAGACGATAACCCAAAGGGACTGCAGTGTGCTCACAGGGCATTCTGTGTCCTTGGTCTTTGGCCACTCTGAAATGGAGGTCATCCCCCTAAAAGGCACCAAAAGCACTAGCTTACTTTTAATACTGTGCTGGGAAAACATGGAATGACTTGCTGTCACCCCTTTTAATTACTTATGACTCATATTTTCATATGTTGTGGTGGTTAGGTGCCAGCGAGTTGGTTCCAATCATAGCGGCCTTACTACATACAACAGGACAAAACGCCCCTGGACTGCACAGTTGTTATGTTTGAGCCCGTTGCTGTAGCCACTGTGTCACGCCATTGACATGTCCAAAGTACATGAGACGAAGACTCGCCATCCTTGCTTCTAAACCACTTGTCTGTCCGTTAGTCCAACTGTGGTGACTTGTGTGTTGCTGTGATGCTGAGCGTTATGTTACTGGTACCTACAATGCCAGCCGGGTCCCAGGAATGAAGGATCCAGCAGAGCTTCCAGACTAAGAGCAGACTATGAAGAGGTTGCTAACTTCAGATGAATTGGCCTCGGAAAACCTGATGGACAGCAGTGCAACGTTGTCAGATATTTTAATAAGCTGCCAGCAATACGTGTTCACTAGACAAAGAGCAGAAAATATAGATATTTATGGACATCCATGATAGTGTCATCCACATGATGTATTCTTTCTAGACTTTGCAGCATGCTGGTCATGGTGCCTTGGTTCTGAACTCCCTCTTAGGGGAGGTGCATCAGGATATTTGATTGCCCTTTGGTGGCCACTAATTAATTGTCAGCAATTAATTACTAAAATTTGCAAGTCATTAGTAATTTACTAATAATTAGTAATTAATTACAGCACAGAAGATACATGATGCAAAAAGTAGTGGGCCTAAAGATCGTTGCCTTATTAATCAAAACAAACAACTCAAATTCAAAATCCTTTGCTATCAAGTCAATTCCAACCCACAGTGACCCATGCGTCATAGAGACCTGGGATGACCATGAGTCAAAACAACTCAACAACTGGCTTTGCCCTTCGAGGTGGTAAAGTGCTCTGGCTTGTCCTTCTCGCATGAACTTTAGCTATGTTCAAGAGCAAGTGTCAGAGTCTTGTCTGATATCCAGGCCAATCTGTTCTTTCTGTCCTGTCATTTGAATGGCCTTTTGCTTTCTTCACGTGTGATGTCTTTGATGTCATCTCACAGCTCATCCAGTCTTCTGTCACTCAACAACTTGTCCTTTTGAAACCTGGACTAATCGACTTGTAGTTCTTTGGCCAGTCTGGGGATGAGAGGGAAAGAACAGAATTCCCAGTCATGGCAGTAGAAGGAGAGACCCAGAGGAGACTCTCAAAGGGTCAGATGAGAGTGAGGCTTGGAGAGCAATGGCCCCAGAGTTGCCCCAGGCAATGTGAGGGTGCTTGATCCACCCACGTGCATCATTACCATCAGTGGCCAACCACCTTTTCAAAAAATGTTAATCTTGCTATTACTGAAAACATACACACTAAAACAAACACACGAATTCAGCACTTTGTACAGCCACGGTTTGGCGGCATGTGTCCAGTTGTGCAGCCAGTCCCACCATTCCTGAGTTGTTCCTCTCCTCGTTAACATCAGCTCACCGCATGGAGTCTTGTTTTCCCCCCAACAGTTTGATTGGCATATAGTTCACATAGCATACAATCCAAAAGTTCAATCACATCAAGAAGAACTGTGTGATCATCACCACAATCAATTTCCGAACATTTCCTTCATTCTTCTACTCAGTGTTATTAACTCCCCATTTCCCACCAACCTCCCATGCCATACCCCCAAGGTACCATTAATCCAGTTATTGTCTTTATAGATTTACCTATCCTGGATTTCATACAACAAAACCAACATCAACAAAAGTACTTAAAAACAAACATACAACAACCAAACAACAAGAATAACAAAGTAAAAGAGATAAACCTCAATAGAATAGAAAGCACAAAATATTAAAAACAAGAACAAACTTAGGTGGATCATAAAGGAGATCAAAAGCTAGGGTGCTAAATTTTAACCTGACTGCACCTACAATGATCTGCTTTCCAGTGCACTCTGCATGTTGCCAAGGTTATTCCATCCCTGGTCCACGGTCACAAGGGATTCGCCAGGGGCTTACACCATGTGGATATCTCCTCCAATTTTTCATTTTATTTTTTGAACAGCTTTAAAATTGGCCTAAAAGGAGATCAAATGATAGGTTATTACATTTTGACC
The DNA here is from genome assembly GCF_050624435.1 of Tenrec ecaudatus. Lineage (NCBI taxonomy): Eukaryota > Metazoa > Chordata > Mammalia > Afrosoricida > Tenrecidae > Tenrec > Tenrec ecaudatus. The sequence continues at coordinate 61,598,676 of NC_134532.1, read as the reverse complement.
TAACGGCGTCTGCCATAATCACCTTTACCATGCTCTCTGTCTGTCTCAGAACTTTCTTCAAAGACGATTGGAGGGCATTCACCCGAGGCTAAATCCAGGCATGTTGACCCTGAAAATGGATTTTGAGCTTTTCCATCGAATTTTTGGAGTTGTGGTAGTTAATCTGATCTCATATAAATCACTTTCAAAGGAGTCTAATGCTCAAGGCAGACCGCTCTTCCTAGTAAGCTAAACTGTTATTCACTTTGAAAAGGACATCGGGGGGTATTTTTGAGTTAACATTTTAAGGTAACATGAAGGTGATAGTTTCAGGGGAACATCTACCCTCGTGACTCCAGAAAGTCTAGAGCCCATGAGAATTTCTAATTCAGTCCTGCATTTCCCCCTTTGTCACCAAGATGCTTCTCTGAAGTCTGATCAAAATGTTCAGTGTTGGCACCCAGGCACCACCCAGTTCTGTTGGTCTCATGGCAAAGAAGGGAAAGTTGTTCAAGGAGGCAATCAGCCCCACAGTTATCGGCCTCTTATTCCTGACCCAGCTGCCTTTGTTGTCCCACGTGATTAGAAACCAATTGTTCCTTGGATGACGACAGCAATCTTTGAGCAGTGCACAACCAACTAGAAGGTAGAAAAGAAACACATGCTACTCTGGCTCATAAACCATAACCCTAAACCTCAAACCAAGAAGAGAAACCCCCGGAGGTTTGGGGGTGTACATAAGCAGACTCGGCAACTATCCTTCCACTTTGGGTTATGGTTCTAAAACTATTTCACCCAACTTTTGCCCATTTAACTTTGTACAGGTGTACAACCTGATGACAGCATCTAAACTAATTAGCTGTGCAAACGTATCTTCAATCAATGTGTTATTTCCATCACTGTTAGTTTCTCTTTCCTGCCCCTACTTGCTGCTCCTTATAGCTAAGTATAAACTTTGGTCTTTATATATTTGACTTTTCTTGTATTTTAATATAAATGAGATCATACACTATTTGTCCTTTTGTGATCGACTTATTTCACTTAGCAGCATGTCTCCAACTACACTGTAACATATGTTTAACACTTCACTCCCCAATTGGCTAAGAAGTGTGTATTCCATTGTACCACATGATGTATTCCATTGTACCACATGATGTTGAAGAGCATTTAGGTTTTTCCATCTGTGATAGCCAAGGTTTTGATGAACTTGGCTGGGCCAATATTCTCAATGACTTGGCCCTTATGACTTAGTGATCTCCTGTGATGAGATCTCCTTGAGGATGTAATCTGCTTCCAATGTAAGTAGATACTGCAGGAAAGTTTCAGGAGAAAGATGAGGCTTTCTACTCCTGTAAGATCAGAAATTCATGGGGGGTAGATAGTTCTCCCCTGTTCTGTAGGGTCTCTATGAGACAGAATTGCCTCAATGGCATGGGTTTGGTTTGGGTTGGAAAGTTGCTTGCTTTGGATTGGGTCTGGATCTTGCACATGAGTCATCATCTGACCTTCTGTTCTTTGGACTTGAATCATCTGCCTGATGTTATTACCTGTCAATCTTACAAATCACCAGCAACCTGCCATCTTACCTGTCAGTCTTGGACTCATTTGTCTCTACATCCAGTAGCTGGTCATCTGACCCGCCAATCTTGGTTTCATCAGCCTCTGCAGCTACAAGAGTCTGGAGGAGCCTTGAGCCTGATATCTGACCCATGTTGTTTTTCTTAAACTTGCCCACCTCTATAATGGTGTGAGCCATTTCCTTGATATGAACCTCCCTCGGGGCGGGGTGTGTGTGTGTATATGGGTGTGTGTGTGTGCGTTCCACTGGGTTTGCTTTTCTAGAGAATCTAGCCTAAGACATTTGGTACCAAAAGTGATTCTAGAGAAACAAGGTAAGCTTTCTAAATTGATTCTCACAGCTGATTAGTTTTCAAGGCATTGATAATTCTGCTTCTATTAGTAAAGAAGCCACTACTAACCCATGGTATGAGATGACAATATTAATATGCAAAGTCACCATCATTAGATCAAAGCCTAGGTAGGTGAGTGTGTGTTGGATACTTTTCTGTAATTTGGCAGGATGAAAAATTTGGAAAAACTGGTTGCTTGGCCCTACTTACAATAGATAAAATGGTATCATGCTCAAACTTGAGTAGGACCTGAAGGCACAAGTATGTTGTGTGTGGAAATCCACTTTTCCAAGTACTGCTTATTGAAGAGACTCTCCTTTTCCTATTGAATGGGCTTAGCTTCCTAATAAAAAAAAATCAATTGGCCATGGATGTGTTGGTTTATTTCTGGATCCTCAAATCTACTATACTGGTCTATGTGTTATTGTATACCAGGTTGTTTTGATTACTATAACTGTGTTATTGTTGTTAGGTACAATCAAGTTGGCACCAAATCATAGCAACCCTGTGTCCAACAAAACAAACCACTGCCCAGTCCATCCTCATAATGGTTGCTCTGTGTGAGCTATTGTTGCAGCCAGTGTCAGTCCATCTCAGTGATGATCTTCCTTTGTTATTTTTTTATCCCATTGATTCTCTACTTTATCAAACATGATGGCCTGGCCCAGGGACTTGTCTCTCCTGATAACATGTCCAAGGCATGTGAGACGAAGTCTCACCATCCTTCCTTCAAGGACTATCTGGCTGCATTTTCTTCAAGACAGATTTGTTGATGCTGCTGGCAGTCTGTGGTACTTTTGGTATTTTTTGCCAACACCATAATTCAAATGTGCTAATTCCTTTATGGCTTCCTTATTTGTTGTCCAACTCCCACATGTATGTGAACTAACAGAAAATACCCCGGTCTACCTCAGGTATGTCTTCATCTTCAAAACATCTTTGCTGTTAAAGTGTTAAATAGCTCTTTCACAGCAGTTTTGCCCAATTCAGTAAGTACATTGTTTGAGTTTTTCACCGAGGCTTCATGAGTATTGATTATGGAACCAAGTAAGTGAAATATTTGACAACTTGAATCTTCCCTCCATTGATCATGTTGTTACCTAGTCCAATTGTGAGGATTGGGGGTTTCTTGGTAATGAGTTGCAATTCATACAGGGTGCTGTAATCTTTCATCTGTGCATTCAGCAAGAAATCACTTGATGTCATCTGCATATCACAGGATGTTCGTGAACCCTCCTCCAATCCTGATACACAGCCCTTCTTCATACCGTCCAGTTTCTCCCATTATCTGCTCAGCATATAGATTGAATAAACATGGTGACATGTACTCTTTCCAATTTTAACCATGCAGTATCCTGTTATTGTTCAAATGCCTCCTGGTCTATACGCAGATCCCACAGGAGCAGATAAATCCTCAATTTCCTCAATGTCGTCCACAGTTTGTTATGATCCACACAGTTGAATGGCGTCGTGTGTCAAGAGAACACAAGTAAACTTTCTGGTATTTCCTGCTCTCAGCCAAGACTCATCTGTTGTACACTCCCTAATCAGGCTTACACTTCTGGCAGTTCTCGGCTGTTATGCTTCTGTGACAGATTTTGAATTATCTTCACTAAAATTTACTTGCATGTGATATTGTTCAATACTTTCCACTTTCTGTGCAAATGGGCACAAATATGTATCTCTTCCAGTCAGCTGACCAGCTAGCTAGCTATCTTCTAAATTTGTTGGCATAGACTAGTGAGTCCTTCCAGCACTGTATCAGTTCGCTTAAATAGACCCACAAAAATAAGTGAGATTCTGTCCATTACTGAAACCTTGTCTTTCACGGATGGATGTCTTCAGTGCAGTTTGGACTTCTTCATTCAATATCACTGGTTCTTGATTACATGCTACCTTGTAAAATTGTTGAATGTCACTTGACCAATTCTTTTTGATGCAGTGGCTCTGTGTATTCTTCTCATCTTTAAAAAATCATTTTTATCAGGGGCTCATACAACTCTTATCACAATCCATCCATACATCAATCGTGTAAAGCACATTTGTACATTCATTGCCCTCATCATTCTCAAAACATTTGCTTTCCACCTAAGCCCCTGGCATCAGCTCCTCATCTTTTCTCATCCCTCCCTCTCCCCTCCCTCATGAACCCTTGATAATTTATAAATTATTATTTTGTCATATCTTGCACTGTCTGATGTATCCCTTCGCCCACCTTTATGTTGTCTGCCCCCCAGGGAGGAGGTTATATGTAGATCCTTGTAATCGGTTCCACCTTTCCAACTCACTCTCCCAGGATCGCCATTCACACCACTGGTCCTGAAGTGGTCCTGAAGGAAATCCACCCTGGATTCCCTGTGTTTCCAGCTCTGATCTGTACCAGTGTACATCCTCTGGTCTAGCCAGATTTGTAAGGTAGAATTGGGATCATGATAGTGTGTGTGTGAGGGGGAGAGGAAGCATTTAGGAACTAGAGGAAAGTTGTATGTTTCATCATTGCTACATTGCACCCTGACTGGCTCGTCTCCTACCCAAGATCCTTCTGTAAGGGGATGGCCCGTGGCCTACAAATGGGCTTTGGGTCTCTAGTCCTCACTCTCCCCATCATTTACAATGATATGATTTTTTGTTCTGATGATGCCTGATCCCTTCGACATCTCGTGATCACACAGGTTGGTGTGCTTCTTCCATGTGGGCTTTGTTGCTTCTGAGCTAGATGGCCGTTTGCTTACCTTCAAGCCTTTAAGACCCCTGATGCTTTATCTTTTGATAGCTGAGCACCATTAGCTTTCTTCATCACATTTGCTTATTCACCCGCTTTGCCTTCAGTGATTGTGTCGGGAAGATGAGCATCATAGAATGCCAGTTTAATAGAACAAAGTGTTCTTGCATTGAGTAAGTATTTGAGTGGAAGTCCAATGTTCATCTGCTACCTTAATACTAAGCCTATAAATATATGCACATAGATCTATTTCCCCATCCTCATATATAAATATGTTTACATGTGTACATGCCTGTATTTAGACCTCTATAAATGCCCTTTACCTCCTAGCTCTTTCCTCTATTTCCTTTGACTTTCCTCTTGTCCAGCTATCATGCTCAGTCTTCACTTGGGTTTCAGTTAATTCCTCTTGGTTACATTACCCTTGATCACACCTTACCTGGCCTCCTTCACCCTCCTCACCACCGATTTGGATCACTTCTTATCTTCTTTTGATGCATCTTGTATCACTCAGGGTTTTCTTTCTGTAGACTCCTTCAATATTTCAACTTGAGGCTTGACTTATTTTTCCAATTCTTTCAGCTTGAGATATGCTGAGCATGTTTTTCCTCTTCGATGTTCTAATTCCAGGTCTTTGCATATTTTCCTATAAAGCTTTGCTTTGTCTTTTCAAGCTGCATTGTATAGTATGTTTTAAAATTAGGAAGTGTGAGTCTTCCTACCTTGTTCTTTTTTAGGACCTTGCCTTTCCATATAAAATTAAGGATTTTTTTTCTATTTCTCTGAAGAAAACTGTTGGAACTGCAAGCATAATTGCATTGAATCTATAGCTCATTTTGGGTAGTATTAACATGTTAATAATCCCAAGTCTTCCAATCCAAGAACTCAGCACACCTTCACATACATTTAAGTTGTTTAATCTCTTTCAGAAGTGTTTCATGATTGTTTTTTTACCATATAAATCCTTCATATTCCTGTGTTGGTTTATTTCTAGTTATTTCATCCTCTTAGATGCTATTATAAATGAAATTGTTTCTCTAATTTCCCTCTTAGGTGTGTAGAACCCAACTGATTTTTGTGTGGTTGATTTGTATCTGGCAATTTTGCTAAATTCTTCTTTTAGCTCTAGAAGGCTAAGCCACGCTCTTTATGCTTCTAGCAATCAAAACTGCTACCCATGAGATTGATGCCACACTTCAAGGATGTAGTCAATGTCACTGCGTTGTACACATGGAAACTGGTAAATTGTACATATATATAGTATATATTTTCACTCCATGCAAGACAGAGAGTAATATCCACAGTAAAAAGAAAGTATTGCACAATTCCATTTTATTGTTCCAGGGGTAAGCATAGACCCAGGAACAAAGTAAGCAGTAAAAATAGATGTTTACCTTTTTTGCTCTCAAACAATATTGGATTCAGGATCCTTAGGAAATTCCCAATACAATGTCTTTTTTCCTTAATCTCAAGGAACTTCTTAGGTAGGATACACACAAATATCTATAGACACGTACAAACGTACCTTAAGACAGCTAGAGTAACACGTGTTATTCAGGGTGCATTGGGCCTCAACTAGCAGTAGTTCTAAATTAAAACAGCTTAAACCACAGTAGGAGCTTCACTGGAAAGTTTAGAGAAAAGATAGGCCAGGATTTTCTGGCTCACTGACTCAAATCATCAAGGACCCGATTCTCCCATGTTTCTATTCTGTCATCTTCAGAATGCTGACTTAGGTCCTGAGGCTTGTCCCTCAGAGTGGAAAGATGGGCATTCCATCTTCAAGAATCAAACCCTTACACAACAGTGTCCAAAGCCGAGGAAAGAATATTCCTGAGTGGCATAAGGAGCCCTGGTGGTGCTACACATTGGGTTGCTAACTGCAAGGTGCGTAGTTCAAACCCACCAACCACAACACAGGAACATGGTGAGTCTGCTTCCGTAAAGAGTTGCAGCCTTGGAAACCCACGGGGCAGTTCTAATCTATTCTATAGGATCACTACGAGTCAGAATCAGCGGGCTGGTAATGAGTTGAGTTGACTTCTGGGATAAGGGAAACATTCTCAGAGACCCACCAACCTATTCCCCATTACATTTCATTGCCTTTTGGGGGTTTGGGGAGTAACATTTAAATAAATTATTGTGGTGAAATGTATAACACAAAAGTTTGTCATTTTAACCATTTTTAAGTGTACACCTCAGTGGCTTTAGTTATAGTCTCCATATTAACACTCCATTTTCAAAAGTTTTCTGTCACCCTAAACAAAAACTCAGTACTCCTTGTCCATCCCATCTCACCCAGCTTCTGGTAACTGCTAATACACTTTTGTCTATAAGCATTTGCCTATTGCAAATATTCATGTACATGTCCATTTGTGTCTCAGACTTGCTTCAGTCAGCATAATGCTCTTAAAGTTCCTCCACGTCATCGCATGCATCCAAACCTCGTATCTCCTTGTGGTTGAAGACCCTCCCACTGCAGTGCATAGCGCATTTGGTTTCTCCATTTCCCTATTGATGGACACTTGGGCTGTTTCCATCTTTTGGCTACTGTGAAAAACGCTGCAATGAATCGGTGTCCACACATCTGTTCGAGGCGCCGCTTTCAAGTGTCTTCGGTAGACACCAAGGAAGGGCATGGTTGGGTCAGCTGGTACATCCACATTTCCTTTTGGAGGACTACGACTGACATTTGCCGACCAGTCACTTCAAGCGAAATCGGATTACTTGAATGGTTTAGCCGACCAAGACTGACCTCTTGAGACTTGAGAGGGGTGACTGAAGCACACGACTTATCCAATACCTCACTAAAAGACAGGTTAGGGGCGCAACACATCTCTGCCCGCTGGCCAGTGTTAGACAATCCAATAAGAAAGGAAAGCACAGGCTTACTTGTGCTTATCTAGGAGCAGTGAACAACACTTGTGCTGGCTTACTAATCTGCAGTGAACAATTTTACTGAAGCCCAGTTGAAATTGTTCACTGGCGAGTAGTAAGTAGAAGTGAGGTGGTGGTAGCACGGTGGTTAAGCAGTGGGCTGCAAACCAAAAAGCCAGAGGAAGATGTGGCAGTCTCCTCCTGTCATGATCGTAACCTGGAAAACTGATGGGACCGTTCCACTCTGGCCTCTAGCAGTGATAGCAGCCGGAGTCAACTGCCTGGCATGGGCGTTCTCCATGGAGGAGTCAGGTGACCAACTAGCACTGTCTGCCACGCGGTTCAACAAGGAAACGGGTGGCGGGGGCCGGGGACTACTGGGAAAATAAAATGGAACTACAGTAAAAATTAAGAGTGATTTTTTTAAGTCTAGATACAATGCAGACTAAGGAAACAATTAAAATCTGGGTTCCATAAGTCAGAATTGTGCACAACAAAGCACAGTCATGAGAAGGGTAAAGCAAACGGAGGAAAATGAACTCTGACAAAGAGTCTGATCCAGAGAACCAAAACACTGAAGACATGAGCAAGTTCAGACCGGCAGTTGGGCTCTCTGAGCCAGCAGCACCCGCATATTCCCAGGAATCTGTTAGAAGTGCAAATTATTGGGCCCCACCCCAGAGCTCCTGACTGAGACATTCTGGGGGTAGAGTGCAGCAATTTGTTTGAACAGGTCCTCTGGCGGTTCGGCTGTAGCTAAAACTTGAGAATCCAGACATTTGGTACATAGGGAATTATAAAACGGACAAAGCCCACGGGCAAAGGACAAAAGAAAAAAATAGGCAAGTGGGTCAGAGTTGAAGAAGCTAATAAGATCCTCAAAGAACCTTTACCATGATTCCGTTTTCCAATCTCCCACCCCACTAAGAGCGACTGGGTTGCCCTCCCGAAGCCCAAATCTGAGGTTTCACCCTGGCTGCACATCAGAATTACCCAGAGACTTTGAAACAACGAACGGGACTCTCCGCGGGTGGGGGTTTGTTGTTGTCAGGTGCCATCAAGTCGCCTCTGACCGACAGGGACCTTATGTACGATGGAGTGAAACACTGCCTGGTCCTGTACGACGGAATGAAACACTACCTGGTTCTGTACCATCTTCACCGCTGGCCCTATGAGCCCGTTGTTACCGTCACTGTGACGACCGTCTCGTTAAGGGCCTTCCTCCCTTTCGCTCTGCCCCTCCACTTCACCAAACATGACGCCCTACTCCAGGGACTGGACGACATGTCCAGAGTAGGTAAGATCAAGTCTCACTATCCTTGCCTCTCAAGCAGTGGCTCTCAACCTTCCTAATGCTGCGACCCTTTCAGACAGCTCCTCCTGTTGGGATGACCCCCTAACCATAAAATGATTCTTGTTGCTACTTCATAATTGTAATTTTGCAACTTTATGAATCAGGCGACCCCTGTGAAAGGGTCATTTGACCCCCAAAGGGGTCGTGACCCACAGGTGGAGAACTGCTGCTTTAAAGAGCCACCTGGCTGTATCTCTTCCAAGACAGACCAGCTTGTCCTGTGAGCAGCCCTTGAACTTTCAGTCTGTCTGCAGCACCACACTCAAATGCATCGCTGCTTCTTCAGTCTTACTGAGTCCATGTCCACCTTCCACAGGCACCTGGGGCGATTGAAAGCACCGTGGCTTGGAGTGGGTGCGCCTTAGTTCTCAGAGTCCTTCGAGGGCGGGGACTAGGCACTTGTTCTGAAGAAATAAAATGATTTGAAGGTACAACCCCATGACCCATCTTTATTGTGCTGTGGTAGCTTCTGTGGTGCTATGATCCTGGAAGCTGTGTCATCAGTATTCAAAATAGCAGTAGGATTACCCTGGATGAACAGGTTCCAGGCTAAGATAGATGAAGAAGAAAGGACTGGTGATCTGTTTCTTAAAACAACTCAGTGAAATCTCTATGGACCACCACAGATTATTGTCCAATAGAGCGCTGGAAGTTTGCTGAATATATTGGAGAGCACTCAAAAAATACAAGGAGCACAAGAGACTAGAGTAGATCAACATGTGAGGATGGTGGTACAGCCTTCTGATTATGTTGTCCATGGACTCGCCAGGAGTTGCACCAGAAGGCAACTAACAATGTACATCCAGGGTTTGAACCACTGGCCTGGAGAGTCTGGATTGAGAGCCACGCATCAGAGAAACCTCTGGCTATTCCTGGCACCCTTTGAATAACCCTACTGAGGAAAAGATGGAACCCGGGCAGCTCACTTCTTCCCTTGGGCAACTCCACAAGTCCCCCTGTACCTATAAGCATCTGTCCCTCAAAGACCTGGATTTGAATCCATGTGATCCAGGGTGAGAAAGCTAAGGTCAATGAGGAAATCCGCGACTAATGTCTCTTGTAGATACCTGTGGGAAAGATAATGCCCTTCATCTTAGCTGGACCAGTTCTCCAGTTAGGAAGCAACGCACCAGGAGAGTGGCTTTGACCAGGCACAACTTGGACCAGGGAAGGTCAACAATGTATCTAAGCACGCTCTCAACTAGACACTGCCTAGGCTGTGAACAATTGTGAGGATGGCGCAGGACGGGACAGTGTTTCATTCTGTCATGCATAGTCTCTGAGTTGGAACTGATTCAACAGCACACAATACCAACAACATGAGTCAAAACTGACTTCATTGCAGTGTTGGTTTTTTTTTTTTGTTTTTCTGAGTGGGTGCTGTGGGGGTGGCGGTTAAAGGCTGATCTAGTTCTTAGCTCATTTATCCTCTTGTTCCAATTCCTATTGAATTGGAATTCATCCGGTTTTCTTTTATGTTTTCATTTCTTCTCTGTAGCCTATGGTAGGAGACCTGGCGGCATAGTGGTTCCTCATTAGGCTGCTAACCACAGGCCAGCAGTTTGAAACCACCAGCCACTCTGTGCTATGAGCAAGCAGAGAGTTCGTTTTCCAGTTTAATTTTCTGCTTTTTAAAAACAGTGATATATCCACTATAGAAATTTAAAAGAAAACCCTCAGAGAAGCAAGACTAAAATAAACAGCATCACTTGTAATCCTACTTCGTAGAAAAGGCTATTTTTAAGATGCTGGCGTCTCTCCTTCCAATCTTTTTATACCCAAAGATGCTCCATTTCTGCGTATGTCTCACCAGATGCAGACGAGCTGATTCTGACTCATGGGCATCAGAGTAGAACTGTCCGCAGGGGCCGGTGTTTTGGGGAGCGCACCCTGGCCTTCTTCCAAGTGGACTCAACCGAACCCCCAATCTTTCCTGTATTGGGGTTAGCAGTCAAGCAAGTTGGCTGCCCAGGTATTTATTGTGCATATAGAAATATGTGGGCTTCATTTCTTTTTCAGAAAAACAACCAAAGAAGTCAGGAGAACAGAAAGGAATGGTCACTAAACCAAACCCTCTGCCACTGAGTGGATTCCAACCCACAGTTATTGAGTAGATTAGGATTTCTGAGGCTGTAAATCTTAATGGGAGCAAACAGCCTCATTTTTCTCCGTGGAATGCCCAGTGAGGTTTGAACCTCAGTGTTTCAGAGAAAACAAAAATAAAACATGGATGCCAGGGTGAGATAAGAGGAAAACTGAAAATAACATCCACATTGTCGAGAGAGCCACGGCTTTGATCCAAAGCATCCTGGTAGAGCATGATTTGTGGAGCAAAGTGCATGGTAAAGGACCTTCAGGTTGGCCTCCCCGTCTTCTCTCTGAGGATGATTAACGTTCAGTGTTTGTCTGAAGAGAATTAGTGTGGGGCCATGTTTGACCTCCTCTGACTACCCAAGGAGGGAGGAGAATCCAACTCCACAATGGGCCAAGGTCAATTCCCATGAGGTTGAGGTCAGACATGCCTCCACCCTCCAACTTCCTTACCTCATTCTGACACCAACCATCCTCCCATTTTCCTGCTGAGTTTGATAATTCATTGCAATGGTCACACAGAACTCGCAGAAGACTTTAGATTACGGGATTTATTAGGGAAGCTAACAGGTTACCAAATGTTTACGATACAGTTATTTTATCCAAAAATGCCTCTTCACAGCCCTGCTGTCATGCCTCTCTCTCTGGTTCTGGTTCTCTCAGTCATGTGACCACTTGGCCTTTGGTCTCTGCCCTGTTTGGGAAAGTGTTACAAAGCTTCATTAGTGCTTCTAATAAATGCACGAAGGACACCCACTCTGCACCTCAGCCTCCTGCCTGAAGGGACTCATCACTCCTTTGTCTGTGTGCTCACTCTTCACCTCCCTGAGTGCCTGGGTCGCACTGCCACCTCAGCGTTCTGATGACTCCACCCCTCTCCTTAAAGGAGGCATCTTGAACATGCGTCACTCTGGGCTCTTCTTTCCTAGTCGTTGTGGGGTTCTCTGTCTCTGCTTCTGAGGGGGTTCTCTTTATACCCCGTGGCATGGTAAAACAGACCAATGCCCAAGTTAGGGTTCTCTACACCTTATACATGCAGGTTTCTATCCAGTCATTTGGTGGAGGTTACAAAGACTTTGGGTGAACACGCTATACCAAATTATTTCATTTTGCCACAACTGCAGGGTCACATTCACTTGGAGTGCAGCATAAAGCCAACCCACTACCACCGGGTCTATTCCTGGCATCCCTGTAGGGCGGGGTCGAACTGCTCCATTGGGCTTCTCAGACTGTGGATCTGTACAGGACCAGACTGCCTTACCTTCACCCTCAGAACAGCTGGTGGCTTTAAATCATGGCCTTTCTGATTATTCTCCCACTGCTTAACCCAGTGCACTATCAGGGCACCTGTGATAGGTAGGTTTATTGTGTCAACCTGGCCAATAAATACATGTGGGGTTAATAAGGTTGCAGTTTAATTGAAGGCAAAGCGATAAATGGCTTGGCGAGCCTTGCCTTTCTGTCTCTTGCTCTCTGATGATCGGACCAGTGTGCGACTGCCTTAGCTGGTTCTCTACCTCAACTTGCGAGCTACACACTACCTGTGGGACACCCAACCCGTGGACTGGGTCGCTATAGTTTGAGGTTCCTTAGAGAACTGCTTCACCACACTGCTGGTGTATACACCAGTTGAGCTGGGGACTGTCGGACCCTGTCATCCGGCTGACTGTTGGTGATCTGCCCCGCTATTTTCTGCCTATGGCCAGATAGCCTGAATTGCTCTACAGGCGACTCAGCTGTCTGTTTCCTTGACTTGCACCCAGCAGCCTCTTGAGTTGAAAAACTCAGTATATTAACTGCCTCAAATTCTCTATACCTTATTTTAACTTTATTCTTATGATTTGATATCATCCTTACACCACCTTTTAGATGCTAAAGCTGCTTGCACGAGGTTGTGGGCTCTGTGTAGTTTAATGAGAGTTGATAAAATCTACAATACGATTTTCCAGAGGTCAAGCTTACAAATGATTTTTAGTGATCAATAAAAATAGGGTCAAATGGGGTCATTTTTTCATTTTATTATACCTCCCATTTATGTAAGTTACTATTTGAATATCTTTAGCCTTCCTACGGGGAGTGCTTCATTCGGTTGTGCATAGGGTCACTATGGGTTGGAACCGACTCGCAGCACCTAGCTTACGTAAACTCCTTTGACCTCGGAAATAATCCTTTGAAGTTGCAGGAAAGATATTATTGCTCGAATTTCCAGGTGTGAACACGAAGACATAGAGAAGTGACATGACTTGCCTAAGGTGTCAAAATGAAAAATGAATGATAGCTCTAGAGCAGCAGTTCTCAACCTGTGGGTCGTGACCCCTTTGAGAGTTGAACAACACTTTTCCCATAACAGTAGCAAAAGTACAATTATGAAGCAGCAGCAAAAGTAATTTTATGGTTTTGGGGTCACCACAACATGAGGAACTGTATTAAAGGGTGGCGGCATTAGGAAGGTTGAGAACCACTGCTCTAGTCTTTTCCAAGCCTCTAGAATCCCCATGTGTCAGACTCAACTACGTGATAGTGAGTTTGGTTTGTTTGCAGTGATTCTTGTTTTTTTTAAGACTCTTGGCACTCTAGCCATACTCGGCCTTTGGAGTATATCAAAATCACCTGCAGGGGGCGTTAAGACACATTTTGCTGGGTCCACCCCCAGAGTTTCTGGTTCAGTAGGTCTTGGTGGCACCTGAGAGTGGGCATTTCTAAAAAGTTCCCAGTTGATACAGATTCTGCTCCTTTGGAGGGCTCCCTCTGAGCGATGCTGCCAGCCCAATAAAGCAGCAACAGATACAAGTTTCACAAAGGCCTTCTGACTGCTATCGATTCTCCCTCATAAAAGCCTAAGACCTATAAAAGTTTGATTTAACTTGAAGACTCATCTCTGTGGAATTCCCCACTTCTGGTTACCTTTCTGAACAACTGACTCTAGAGTTACCAGAGCAAAAGATAACACGTGGCTGCTCAGCGTGGGGGTGAAACTCGTCCTTCCAAACCTTTCCCAGGACCCTAGTATCATCCAATAGGATGGGCGTGGAGCAAGGGAAAGGAGCGCGATTGAACACCTCTTCTGCAACAGGCAGTGTCGAGGGTCTTTTCTGTATCTCAATTAATTTAATATTTGCACTTATATGTTGATATTGAAATAATAATGACCATTTACAAGTGAAAAAATGGAAGCACATGGAAGTTATGCCATGTAATTAAGCAAAGAATCCAAACTTTTATCGATCCAGCTTAAAGACAGTATTTTTTCCCATGACATTATAGATTCAATCTTTTTAGAGTTATTACCTGAGTTCTTTTCTGCAAAAAAAATTTTTAATCAAAACCAAAAACCACCACCATCAGTCATTTCTGACTCAGGCAACCCTACGCGCAACAGAATCAGCTACTGCCTGGCCCTGTGCCAGCCTCACAAATGTCGTTAAGTTTGAGCCCATTGGTGCAGCCACTGTGTCATTCCATGTCATTGAGGATGTGCTTCTTTTTCGCTGACCCTCTAATCTACCAAACATGATGTCCTTTTCCAGGGACTGGTCTCCTGACAACGTGTTCAGAGTCTGCGAGATGATTCAAGAAGCGTCACCATCCTCGCTTCTCGGAAACGCTCCAGCGGTACTTCCGCCAAGAGATTCGCTTGATGTTTCAGCAGTCCATGGTACGTTCAATAATCTTTGCCAGCACCATAATTCAAATGCATTGTTTCTCCTCTGGCCTTCCTTAGCCATTGCTCAGCTTTCACCTGTATATGAGGTGATTGAAAATATGATAACTTCGGTCAGGCTCACCTGTTCAGTGTTCAAGGTGACTTCTTTGCTCGGCAATGTGTTGAAGAGGCAGTTCTGCCTAATATCAAATGTTTGGTTTCTTGACTACAGTTTCCATCATCATTGGTTGTGGATCCAAGTACAATTACATTCTTGACAAGGTCAATCTTTTCTCCATTTATCATGATGGTGACTCTTGGTCCAGTTGGAAGGATTTTTGTTTTCCTTACAATCAGTTGTGATCCATACTGAAGGCTGTCGTCAATGAACACTGTGAGTACGACAAGTCTATCACTTTCAGGAAGCAAGGTTGTGTCATCTTCATATTTAAGGTTGTTAATAAGCCTTCCTCTAGTCCTAATGCCACATTATTCTTCAGAGAACCAGCTTCTCAGATTCTTTGCGCAGCATATAACTTGAACAATTATGAAAAGATACAACCCGGATGTACATCTTTCTTGATTTTAAACCACTTGGTATTCCCTTGTTCTATTCAAACGACTGTCTCTTGGTCTCTGTTACAGGTTCCACATGAGCACCACAAATAATTCCCATCTTCACATTGTTATTCATAATTTGTTACAACCCGCACTGTCAAATACCTTTGCATAGTTGATAAAATACAAGTAAACACCTTTGGGGTATTCTTTGCTTACAGCCAAGATCCAGCTGACGTCACAATGATGTCCCTCATTCCACATCTTCTGAATCCAGCTTGAATTTCTGGCAGCTCCCCGTCAGTGCACTGCTGCATTTGTTTGACAATTATCTTTTGTAGAAAGTTATTTGTATGCAATATTAATGATATTGTTAGATAGAGTTCACATTCTATTTGGTCGGCTTCTTTTGGAATGGGGACAAATTTGGATCCCTTCAAGTCAACTGCCATGTAATGCCTTTCCATGTTCTTGGCATAGGTGGGTGAGTGCTCCCAGTGCCACATCAGTGTGGTGAAACACCGTAATTGGTGTTCCATTAGTACCTGGGGCTAGGGTCTTTGTCAATGCCTTCAGTGGAGCGTGGACTTCTTCCTTCCTTCCTATTGATTCTTGATCATATGGTACCTCTTGAGATGGTTGGACATCAATCAGTTCATTGGGGGACAGTAGTTCTGTGTATTTTTCCCATCTTTTTTTTTAATTCCCTGCCCCAATCATTCTCAAAGCATTTGCTCTCCTTCCCCATCTTCTTTTGACGCTTCCTGCATCAGTCCATTTTCCCCTCCTCGAACCTTTCAATATTTCAGCTGGAGGCTCTAGTTCTTTCAGCTAAAGATATGCTGAATGTGCTCTTCCCTTTGGCTTTCTAACTGCACCTCTTTGCCCATTTCATTATGATGTTTTACTTCGCCTTTCAGAGTCTCATCTGACATTCTCTTTGGTCTTTTCTTTCCTTGCTGTTGGCTTTCTTTCTGCGTGATGTGCCTGATGTCACCCCACACCTCCTCTGGTCTTCAGCCATTAGTGTTCAACGCATCAAATCTATTCTTAAGATGGTCCTGAAATTCAGGTGGAATATACTCCAGGTTATATTTTGCCTCTCATGGACTTGATTTTATTTTCTTCAGCTTCAACCTAACTTGCTTATGAGCAATTGCTGGCCTGTTACACAGTCAGCCCTTCAGTGGCTCTAAGAGGTCTATATTAAAAAATCAATCAGTTAACCTTGTAGAAATTTAACATCTATGGCTCTCTATAATCCCTGTCCTCATAATTATGGCCATCGACTTCTTTCCCCACTTGGCTGGGTAAAAACTCAGCTCTCTTTCAAACTGGCGGAATGCTTGGTTCTTCAGTTTTGTACCCTTGTGTTTGCCAGTCTGTAGTGCCGTATTTTCATCCTCATTAAACCCTTTTTGTTTGCTTCTATAGTGTAGCCTGTTTTGCTCTTAGGCTTGATTTAGTACGTATTGATTTGAAATGACTGTCATGATATATTTGAGTTAAAAGTACATTAAAAAACTATAATTAAACTAAATTAAAACTTTAAAACATGTAACACACAAATTGAAAAGCCTAGGAAGAGCATCCATTTAAATCGCTCAGCATCGCGAGACTGTGGGTAGCGTTTTTATTTTCTCCATTTTACTGTTCCCAATGTTTAAATTCGTTCTTCCACAGGCATGGGGTATTGTGTGTAAGGCAACCTTTTCTCTTCCAAGTTTGCTTTTTTTCGCCGTAAGTTCTTTTCACATCTGTTGTCCAGCTGATCTCTATCACAGTAGAAGACGTCTTCAGGGGGCAGAGCCGCTCAGCTACGGAACCTCCCCCTAGGGCTCACATTTGAATACTCGGTGAGAGGACAGTGCAAGGACACAAATACATGGAATCTATTAATAACCATATCTCCAGGATCCTGGGACTCTGCAAGATATACAAGAGTGGAACACACTACTTCATACATCTAAATGATTTATAGCAACAGCAAACATCCCGAAGAATATTCTAGAAATCAATGAACAAAGCTTATATGTTGCAGCCATGCCTTAAAAAAACAAACTCACTGCCAGCGAACCGATGTTGACTCATAACAGCACTATAGGACAGAGTAGATCTGTCCCTGTGAGTTTCTGAAACTGTAACTGTTCATCCGAGTAGACAGCCCCATCTTTCTCCTGTGGAGTGGCTGGTTGGTTTTGAACTGGTGACCTTAAAGTTAGCAGCCCAATGTGTAACCACTACGCCACCAGCAGCACCTAAACATCATTCAATAGCTGGAGCTTGAAGCTTTCAACAGAGGACTAATTCGTTTCTAGCCACTGTCTTCTCAAGTGAGCTGGCCTGAGACCCTTGGGTAGAAGGGCTTGGAGATTGGAGAGAGAAGAGGTGCACTGTCAGGACTGGTCCTTCTCAGGAGCAAGCCCCAGTCACATCCTTTTCCCATCCGTCCAGCTCATTCTACCTTGAAGCAGGAACCAGCAGGTCACGGGAACTTTCCCAGTCACACCCAATTCCTTAGGTCAAACCACCCAACCGATTAATGGGCCTAGTTCAAGATCCCCAGGCTTGGCCTCCACGGCAGCTGGAGCCAGAGGGGAAAGGATGTTTCTTCTTCATATGAGTTTACGGAAAGGATGGAGGGAACGTTTTTCCCTGAGCAAAGAGAAATATTTGAAATGAGCACATCTTTAAACCTCCAAATAAAAATCTATAAATCCTCATGCATGAAAGCGATTTCAGACCCAAGTCCCACCCCTGGAGCACTCTCCCTGACAGCCCGTCTGAGGAAAACAAAGGCGGGTCTATGCAGCTGAGGGCACCAAACGGGCAGGGCAGGGCAGGGCTGGGCAGCAGGAGCGAGCTGGCCAGCGCCTCACATACCCCGCCCTTGGCACCTCTTAGTCTCATCGCAAAGCACCGCCAGCGGTGGCTTGACCAGCCCAGGTTAAAAGGTAAACGCGCAGCCCTCGGTGAACTGCTTCCGCCGAGCGAAAGAAACCTGCCACCGAGGTAATTGAAGAGCGCCATATCCCCATGGGACCTTGATGAGAAGCTAAATACAATACGGGATCACGCAAAGCTGTTTGCTGGCCCTCCGTGTCATATTTCCACATGCGTCTGCTTGTGCCTTCTGTAAAACACAACCACGATAATAACCTTTCCCTGAGTCCATGGTCACTTCTGAGTGGTGAGGCAGTCTCTTGCTGAGCTGCCTCCTGGATGAGCTCGTCTCTCACCCCCTTCCTGCTCCATGTGCTATCACTTTGCTCCTCCGGTGACAGACCAGGATGTCCTTCTCCCTTCCTGGGTCGCGTAGACTAACACGAGAGGACACACACTCTGCCTTTCGACAGGACGGCGAAACAGGCACTCTGTCTTGGGTAGCACTGCTGTTGTCTTCAGGTATCTTCAAGTCGCTTGGACTCACAGTGACCCTACGTCCTGGTCCTGCACGGCCCTCACAATTGTTACGGCTGAGCGCACTGTTGCAATCAGTGTCCATCCCTATTGCCGAGGCCTTCCTCTTTGTCACCGCCCCGCTACTTTACCAAGCGTGACGTCATGCTCCAGGGTGTGGTCTCTCCTGACAACATGTCCGAAGTACACAGGTCAGTCTCGCATCCTCGCTTCTAGCGTGCCTTCCGGCTGTACTTCCGAGACAAGTTTGCTTGTCCTTTTGACAGTGCAGGGTACTTTCTTTTTAAAATCATTTTATTGGGGGCTTGTGCAACTCTTATCACAATCCGTCCACTCATAGTGTCAAGCACATTTGTACATTTGTTGCCATCATCATTCTCAAAACATTTTCTTTCTACTTGAGCCCTTGATATCAGCTCCTCATTTTCTCCCTCCTTCCCCCATCCTCCTTCCCTCATGAACCCTGGATAATTTTTTAAATTATTATTATTTTTCATGCCTTACACTGACTGAGGTCTCCCTTCACCCACTTTTCTGTTGTACGTCCCCCTGGGAGGGGGTTATATGTAGATCCTTGTGATCAGTTCCCCTTTTCTCCCCCACCTTCCCCTTCCCCTCCTGGTATCACTACTCTCAATATTGGTCCTGAGGGGTTTATCTGTCCTGGATTCCCTGTGTTTCCAGTTCCTATCTGTACCAGTGTACATCCTCTGGTCTAGCCAGATTCGTAAGATAGAACGGGGGTCATGATAGTGAGGGGGGTGAGAGGAAACATTAAAGAACTAGAGGAAAGTTGTATGTTTCAATGATGCTTCACTGCACCCTTACTGAGACATCTCTTCCTTGTGACCCTTCTGTGAGGGGATGTCCAATTGTCTACAGACAGGCTTTGGGTCTTCACT
This sequence comes from Tenrec ecaudatus, assembly GCF_050624435.1. Classification (NCBI taxonomy): domain Eukaryota; kingdom Metazoa; phylum Chordata; class Mammalia; order Afrosoricida; family Tenrecidae; genus Tenrec; species Tenrec ecaudatus. The sequence goes on along the minus strand of NC_134532.1, from coordinate 61,579,220 downwards.
ATGCCCTCCCCCTCCAGGTAGAATGGCAGGGGCCAGACCCAATCCAGGGTTATATATGGTAGCCAATTAAAGAGGGGGAAAGAAAAAAAAAAAGACATGGGTAGTGGGAAAACAGGGCACTAGCCCACCAAGGGGAGGGACCAAATTTCATCCCAGTCCATGGTACTTTCAGTGTTCTTCGGCAAGGCCAAAATTCAAATGCATCATTCTTCTTTGGTTTTGTTATTCAATGTCCAATTTTATATCTGGGCATACCTTAGTCCTCAGAGTGACATCCTGCTCTTCAACACTTTAAAGAGACCATGCGCAGGTGGTTTACCCAAGACAATGTGTCGTTTGATCCCTTGACTGCGGATTTCATGAGCATTGACTGTGGATCCAAGCAAGCCAAAATCCTTGACAACCTCAACTGTTCTCCATTGATCATGATACCTACTGATCCAGGTGTGACGATTTGGGCTGTCTGTACATTGAGCTACAATCCACACTGAAGGCTGCAGTCTTTGATGTTCGCCAGCAAGTGCTCAAGTCCTCCTCACTGTCTGTAAGCAAGGTTGTGTCATCTGGATGTCACAGATTGTTAATAAGGCTTCCTCCAGTCCTGACGCAGCAGTCTTTATCTGCTCCCCCATCTTGGCTGTTTCTCGTGTGCATTCTCTTCTTTGGAGTTTCTCGAACAGCTTGTGCAGGCAGCTGCAGGGAACCAGTCATGTTGGATGAGGAGCTTCAACCTCAGCTCTAGATAATTGAAGTAGAGCAAACCTTTCAAATAGAGGATAGATGGGTGGCAAATAAGTACACAGATATTTCACATCCCTTGTCATTAAAAAAATGAAAAGTAAAATCGCAGGATACCACCATACACCTGTTGGAACAACTTAAAAGCAAACAAACAAACAACTCAAGGGCATCATAATAATAAAGACACAGAGCAACTTCTGGTAGGGATGGTGCATCCCTTTGAAAAACAGCCCAGCAATTCACACACCACAAGACCTGACACCCCCTTGTTCCGTGAAAGGAAAATCCATGTTCACAGAACAACTTTTACTAAGATCTTCATGATGGCTTTTCTCATAGTTGCTCAACACTAAAAATGCCTGAAGCATCTTTCCCCCGGGAACGGATGAACAAGCGAATAGAATGTGAACACCCACCGATATAAAGGCTCAAACTCTTGATGCATCTGCGGTACCGACGAACTTTGAAACCTTCTTGCGGACATGAAGGGAGTCGGACTCAAAGTCAGGGTTCAACAGACTTCTGTTTCTATCGCGTTCTTGCAAAGGCACCCCTTTCGGGACGGGAACAAGATCGCCAGGGACGGGAACAGAAAGGGGGAACAACATGAGGAAGAGTGGGGGTCTGGGAGGGAAGGAGCTGCGTTCTATTGTAACGGCGGTGGAAGGTAACACTGCTCTACTCATTCGTCAAAACTCGACTGAATTGTACACGTAGGTGGATTTTACTGTCTGCAAATCACCTTCATTTTTGAACTATGAAGCCAGAGTAAGAGCCTGTCTTCAAGTTGGCCCTTTCTGAGGGGCAAGTCATTTGTCCCCTCTCGAGGTGACTTCAGAGCCACTGAAAATAAATGCAGTTCTCCCACTGGTTTCCAGCTCTGGAAGAGACTGCTCTTGCTGCTTTGTCACCTGCGGTGACACTAGCAAAGAAAGTCAGCATGCACCGTTGGTTTCAATCCAGCTGTCAGGTGCTCTGTTGGGGCTGCCCTTTATAAGCCATGCCATGCCGTCAGTGGTCATGTAGTAAGTGGCCACCACTGTCCTGGAGCCTGATCACTAGCTCAGCTCCCTAGGGCTGCTGCAACACAGATGTCATACATGGATGGCTTTACATAAGAGAAATTTATTTTCCCACAGTTCTGGAGGCTGAGAGTCCCAATCAGGGATGGGACTATGCCGGTTCCTTCTGTGAGCTCTCTCCTTGCTCCCAGCATCAGCTGGTGATCCTTGGAGTTGCTTTGCTTACGGATGAGTGGTCACATGCGATCTGGCTCCCCTCTGTGTGTGTCTCTAGGGGCCCATTACTCTGCTCATTTATCACTCAGAAGTGATTAGGTTTAGGACCCAGCCTAGTTTGTAAGGAATTCTGGTGGTACAGCAAGTTAAGAATTGGGCTGCTCACGGAGGGGTCAATGGTCCAAACTCCCCTGCTTCTCCGAGGGGTAAATGAGTCTGTGTGCACCCATAGAGATCTGCATCCTTGGGAACTCTGTGAGGCAGTTCTACCCTGTGCCCCATAGGGTTGCAAGATCAGCACTGACTCAATGGCAGGGGGTTCTTTCCTACTCTGGCATGGTCTAATTCATATGAAGAACAAACCCTTATTCCAAATAGGATCACATCCCTAGGTATAAGGATCAGGGCTTCAATACAGATGTTGGGGGGTGGCGGGAGGAGGAGAGGAAGATCCATTCCAATCCATAACAGTCACCATAAGCCAGCAAACACCTGGAATCGCCTTCAAGGTGGGAAAAATTAGAGACCTCCCTGCATCCCCCAAGTTTAGGGAAGCTTCTCAACCCAGGCTAGCCTGCCTCGCACACATACTGCCTGCATACATAGTGCCAACTGATTTGGGCATGGAAAGGAAAGAGGCGGGCATGGCGCAGAGTGGGCAGGCTCCTAAGGTCCTTCCCTCTGCCCCCACTCCCCCCAAGGAGATGCATTTCTGAGTCCGTTTGAGTGAGGACTCCCTCCATCACAGAACCACAGAACACCTAAGTTCTGGGAGCAGCCTGCTGTGGTTCTGGAAAGAGCCCAACCCTGGCTGACTTTCCCAGTGGAGGTCCTCCCAGCCTCACGCCCAGGCGGGGCCCTAACATGGCAGGGACCCAAACCCTGAGGATGTTGCGTTGGCCTCTCTGGCTTCTGCCTAACCCTGCGCCAAGCTTCTCCCCAGCGTTCTCCCTCTGGCTCCCTCGCTGTCTCTGTCTCCCAAGCGGCTCTATCACGGCAAACTTATCATCCGATACACTGAACATTGTAAAGCGACAACGTGCTGTGTCCCCACAAAGCCACCACCAGAGTCAAGATAATGAACGTATCTATCACACACAAGAGTTTTCTCGTGCCCCTTGTTAATCCTTAACCTTCTGCCCCTGCCCAATGCTCAGCCTCATCCCCAAGCCCCACTCTCAGGATCTGCTTTCTGTCACTACAGATTTGTTCTCGTTTTCCAGAATTTCATGTAGATTCAGTCATGCCACCTGTACTGCGCGTGCGTGTATGGCTGCTTGCACTCAAAATAGTTCTTTGTTGATTTATCCAGGTTGCACCATATCTTAAAGGTTCACTCCTTTGATTGCTGAGTAGCAGTATGGTCAACCACACCACACGGGCCGTGTCCTCCGGCCACTGGAGGCCGCTCAGGTTGTTCCCAGCTCTGGAGCAGCCGTTCTTTGAAACAGGCCTGGCCGGCAGCTGCGGGAAACACCTGAGCCCTTCGCCGTGGAGCCTTCTTGCTCTGGTTGCTCCCGACCTGCACAGGAGTCATTGGTGGTGTGAGGGGACAGTTTGGGGGATAACTGGCCACGGCCCACCCCACACCCCCACAGCCTCCATCCCAATGGCCTCTCAAACCATCACTGTCCCTTGACTTGAGCCAGGCATGAGAGCAACCCTAGGGAAACTATTAAAAAGGAGACCTTTGTTTTTCGCTCCCAATGACTGACTTTTGAGAAGGCATGTCCCTGCAGAGTGGTAGGCTCCTGGATTATATAGAGATACATATGTAGGTCTATGGATAGATAGAGATTTACAGGAAAGGCAGCCTGGAGAGGGTGATAGCGACCCTATGTAAACAGAACAAAACCCCAGCAGAGCCTGCACATCCTCCGGATAGTTCTGATGGTTGATCTCTGCGTTGCAGCCTCGGTATCAGTCCATCTTGTCCGGGCCTTCCTCTTTGTCACTGACCTTCTATTTGGCCAAGCATCATGTCCTTTCCTAAGGACTGGTCTCTCCTGATAAAAGTCCAAAGTGAAAAAATAAATAGTCTCACCCTCGTTGCTTCAAAGGAGCATTCGGCTGTTCTTCTTCTGAGACAGATTTGCTTGTAATTCTGGCAGTCCACAGCACTTTCAATATTCTGTGCCAGGACCAGAATTCAAGGGTATCAGCTCTTCAGCTTTCCTTCCTCAGTGTCTAATGTTCACATGTGTATAAAGCGATTGAAAATAGCATGACTTGAATCAGGCGCAGCTTAGTCTTTACAGTGACAGTTTTGTCCTTCAGCCCTTTAAAGACGACTTGTGCCGTTTGATCTCTAGACTGCAGCTTCATGAGCACCGGTGTGTGTGTGTGTGTGTGTGTGTGTGATCTCTAGACTGCAGCTTCATGAGCACCGGGGTGTGTGTGTGTGTGTGTGTGTGTGTGTGTGTGTGCTCTCTAGACTGCAGCTTCATGAGCACCGGTGTGTGTGTGTGTGTGATCTCTAGACTGCAGCTTCATGAGCACCGATGTGTGTGTGTGTGTGTGTGTGTGATCTCTAGACTGCAGCTTCATGAGCACCGGGGTGTGTGTGAGTGTGTGTGTGTGTGTGTGTGTGTGCTCTCTAGACTGCAGCTTCATGAGCACCGGTGTGTGTGTGTGTGTGTGTGTGTGTGTGTGATCTCTAGACTGCAGCTTCATGAGCACCGGTGTGTGTGTGTGTGTGTGTGTGTGATCTCTAGATTGCAGCTTCATGAGCACCGATGTGTGTGTGTGTGTATGTGTGTGTGTGTGATCTCTAGACTGCAGCTTCATGAGCACCGGGGTGTGTGTGAGTGTGTGTGTGTGTGTGTGTGTGTGCTCTCTAGACTGCAGCTTCATGAGCACCGGTGTGTGTGTGTGTGTGTGTGTGTGTGTGTGTGTGTGTGTGATCTCTAGACTGCAGCTTCATGAGCACCGGGGTGTGTGTGTGTGTGTGTGTGTGTGTGTGTGTGTGATCTCTAGACTGCAGCTTCATGAGCACCCATGTGTGTGTGTGTGTGATCTCTAGACTGCAGCTTCATGAGCACCGATGTGTGTGTGTGTGTGTGTGTGATCTCTAGACTGCAGCTTCATGAGCACCGATGTGTGTGTGAATTCTAGACTGCAGCTTCATGAACACCGATTTGTGTGTGTGTGTGTGTGTGTGTGTGTGTGTGATCACTAGACTGCAGCTTCATGAGCACCGATGTGTGTGTGTGTGTGTGTGTGATCTTTAGACTGTAGCTTCATGAGCACTGATGTGTGTGGGTGTGTGTGTGTGTGTGTGAACTCTAGACTGCAGCTTCATGAACACTGATGTGTGTGTGTGCGTGATCTCTAGACTGCAGCTTCATGAGCACCGATGTGTGTGTAAGAGGCCCAAACAGAATATTTATAGGAGTGCTTCTTAAACTTGATGTGCATGCACACCAGTAGAGAGAATAAAGCTGAAATGCTGATTCTGATCCAATATTTCTGAAGAGGGGCCTGAGGTTCTGCACTCCTGAAAAGCTCTCGGGTGATGTTGGCACTGGTAGTCTTCAACCCCCACTCTAAAGGGTCAGTCACAGGGACAGGTGTTCAGTCATTTCATAATAGTTTTTTAATGAATGTTTAATTACCACCCATAAAACCCCACTAAATGTAGGTTAATTCAGCTCTGGCTCTCCCCTAGAGTTCCCTGGAGCTATTCTGCATTAGCCAGGGGATAGCATTGCTTGGGTCCAAATGGACTCGAGGACAGTGAAGTTTCCTACTAACAAGGAAATTGTATTTAGTAGTGGTTTACACGTTGGTCTTTTAATGGCAAGATCAGTGGTTCGCACATGCCAGCCCCTCTGTGGGAGAGATATGAAGCTGTCTGCTCCAGTAAAGACTGACGGTCCGAGGCTCCAGTGGAGCAATTGGTCGGCGCATGATACTGAAAAGATTTATGGTCTCAGAAACCCTACGGATCAGTTCTATTCTTTCCTACGGGCTTGCTATGAGTTAGAATTGGCTTGATGGTGGTGGGTTTTGGAGTCTATAAAGGTGACCAGATGTCCTGTTTTTGGTGGGACAGTCCTAATTTTTCAGAATTTTTTCCACATCCAGCGGCATTTTAAAAAAAGTCCCAATTTTAGAAAAATGCACACTAATATAGGGTATACAGTTTTGGGCTGCCATGTGGCTATTTCGCCAGGATATGAGTTTTATCAATGGTGTCCCGCTTTACCAATGTTAAAATCTGGCCACCTTAGACTAGCTAGGAATTCCTGGCTTGTACAAATGTTTAACTGCTACTAACTGAAAGGTTGGAGGTTCGAGGCTACCAGAGTTGCTGCAGAAGAAAGGCCGGGTGTCCTACTTCCATAAAATCAGCCATGGAAAAAATTCCATGGCGTATTTGACTCTGACACACACAAAGTTACCATAGGTCAAAATGGACTATGTGGCAACTGGTTTGCACTTGTGACCGTTAGGCTTTATGTTAACTGGCTGGGCCAGGATTCTCAGTAATTTGCCCTGCACTCTTCCACAAAGTGAAGATATGGCCTGGGGACATCGCCTTGGGGCGGTGGGGGAGGGGGGGTTACTGACGTCAGTGAATAGATGGTGTTGGCCTGGAACTCTCTCTTCTTCCCGATGGCCTGGATCTTGCATTGGGCTTTCATGGCACGTGGGCCTGCAGCCCACCATGTTGCCTGCCTTGGCTCTACTCAACTAAGTCACCACTAGCCTGTGGTCTCCCCTCCTCCTGTTTTGCCCCTATGACTCCTGATGTCCTAGCTTCCTGTTTCCCCAGCAGCAGCTGCTGCATGAGTTAGGAGGCGCCTCCAGATTGGCCTCTGGCCCACAGACTTGAGCTGGCCTGGGCCTGCCACTCTGGGTTGTGTGGACTGCTTTCTTGATATAGATGTTCAAGAAATATATATATGTGTGTGTGTTACTCTGTTTCCTTTTTAATTTCTATTTAGTTTTATTTCTCTAGAAAACCCATACCCAACACAGTACTAAATACCCCCAAGTAATTTCTAGAAGCAAGGACTAGCGTGAGAGTGGAGAAAGTCAGGTTTGAGGACTTAAGGAGCAGGACCTCTTACTCACCTCTTATCTGCCGCTCCTCTTGTTTCTACCATCTATGAGTACAGCCGTAACTGGGCGTTTTAAATTCTGAAGCTAGCACTGAACAAATGCGTTATTGCGTAGGCTGGGAGGCTAAGAGGCGAGAGCACCAGGAAGTTGGTCTGAAGGGAAGGGTGAAGGGTGACACGAAGATGTGCTGTACGTTTAAATCCTGCATACCAGGGAAATGTTTCAAACAGACCTCATGGCTATACTATTCCTATTAAATACCCCCACGCTTTCTTTCCCGGGATTGCAGTGGTGTAAAGTTTCTGCAGTGGGCTATTCCGTGAGAGAAGACGGCTGCAGTCCCACGGTGGGAATGGCCACTGCATCTTTGGAAGAGGGGGTCTCCTTGTCTTTGCGTTGGAAGGAAAGGCAGAGGAAGATGCTGAGGGGGCCGTGCCAACCTTGGCTCCATTATTACTTGAGCTGCACTCAGTCCCTAATGGACAGGTGCTTTCAGGTTGATTCGGCTGCAATGTCCTGGGACCGGCCAGGAGCTAGGCGGCCCTGGCATCAGTCGAGGTGTGAGGCCTCAGCCAGGAGGGAGTGCCAGGAATGGGTAGGGTGAGTTGGATGAAAGAGCAGGAAAAGATGGCTTTTCAGGATTGGGTGGCTGTGTGTCTTTCTGCAAGGATAACAGTTCCAAACCAGGAATTGGACTTTCAGTTAAATTGCATGATTTATCTGAAACCATCCAGCACATAGATAGCTGTGTGCCATTGCGTTGATTCATAGTGACGCTATAGGCTCTTGCGGACACCGCCCAGGTTGCCTGGCCTGGAGGCTGCAGCAGTCCGTGACCAGCTCTGTTCTCCCGTGGAGCTGCTGGGCGCTTCGGCAGGTTGGCCTTTCAGTTCATCGGTGGGTGCTTCACCACACCCCCAGAGCTCCTCCCCCTGGGTGGTCAGAAACAGCGATCTGATGCTTGGAAAGCAAGGGTCTCCTGAAAATCGACACGGGGGTTTCTTCATTGGTTTTACCTTCGACTCCGTGGTCCCCTTACCCTGAGCTACTCGCCAGGGCACCAAAGGGTGGGAAGAGAGAGACCACCCCTTTGTGGAATTCTCAGATGCCTGGAGGAAACAGGACCCCTGCTTGCTCATATTTCAGTACACTGCGGGGAGTGCCCGCGGGACAGCTAGCACGCCAAGTGCCAGGGGCACATCGCTCATCATGGGCAGTTGCTGGTGGATGAGATGACTGAGAAGGGCAGGGCTGCAGAGGGTGGGACTCTTTCTCTTAGGCCAACATTTGTTGAGTGCTTACCATTCGGGAAGTCCCTGGGAGGCTCAAATGGTTCAATCTTGGGCTGTTAACGGAAGCGTTGGCCAGTCACTCCAGCCCAGAGGTGCCTCCGAGTAAAGGTCAGGAGATCTGCTTCCAGAAACTAACAGGCAGGACCATTCTGCAAGGGCAGGGCTGCTCTGCAGACATGGGGTGGCCAGGAGCTGGAATCTTCTCCGTGGCGGCTGGTGGCGGTGGTACAATGTGCCAGGCTCTGTGACACACACTGTGCAGACTGGTGGCCACCATGCTGTAGCTACTTACCTCCTGAGGGCATTACATAATTTCCTGTCAACTTGAAGATATCTAAAAGTACAGGGGTGGCGTTTAGCCTGTCAATCAGCTTGCACTGATGACCTCCCCTGGAGGTGCTACCAAGATCTACCTCCTCCCTGGAGGCCAGCCGCTCCTTGCCTTCCCCTTCCCCTTCCCCTTCACCTTCCCCTTCCCTCCTGGCTGACCCTGATCGCTGCCAGAGCCCAGCGATGCATCCACTGCTGTTGGAGCAACCCAACTGCGCACCCACCAACCTGGGATCCGCCTGTGTTCTGCATCGTTGCATGTGCTTGTGTGAGTCTGCAGAGGGATTTATGGACCAGTACTGGACTTACGGACTTGAGTTGGACTGGGCTGGGGTCTTTTCTTGATATATCAAGCTTCCTGCTATAAAGCTCGCTCTATACACATAGGAGTATCACTGGATGGTTTCTCTAAGTCAACCCCACTGAACACAGACACAAAATGAGAATTCTAAGATGCCCCCAAAGCCCAGAAAGGAAGCGAGTTGAAGTGATAGCAGTGGTCACCTGTGTGACCACTGTGAGACACTGCTAGAAGGACAGACAGAGCGGAGGCGCCTGCTCTGGGGACGGAGACATGTGTTAGCAATTTCACTGACGATGGTTCGAGGACAGCACATTCCAGGGACGACAGAGTGGGAGTTAGGAGCATGAAACTGAGATGTCTTGCTTTGCTAGTGAAAGGGAACCTGAAGGCCGTGAGTTCAACCTCACAGTAATTTAGGACCTTTTTTTTTCTTTAAAGATAAGGGTGACTGGAACATGTTGGTGTTCAGAGAGAGAAGGCACCACGGAGGGCGAATATTCAAGGACTGAAGGGATCTTTAATGGAAAACATGTGTCCGAGAGAGTGGGGCAATCTGTGCGGCTGCCTCTGCAGCTCCTCCCTAGTGCAGCTGCCCGGGGCTGCAGACAATGGTGGTGGCGCCCTGGTCAGTGGTTTCTCCCCTGTGCGCCGTTCTCCGGGATTGCACCACTGGCCTCGGCCCAGTTGCCCTGCGGTGCTCCATAGGCCGTCTCCCCTTTGGAAACAACGGTAGGCCAGACCCCACGATGTCAGTAGGCTGGGTTTCCTAGCCCTGAACTCCAGTGCCCCCGAAAGGATGGCTCCACCTAGTGTTGAACTAGCCTTCTCCAAATCCACCAGGATTTGGAACCTGTTTTGGAAATGTTACCAGTTGTCTTGTTCCAGAGTCTTTATATTGGAAATATCATTTAAACCCATAGCCATGCAATAACCTGCCTTACTTGCCCTTAAACCAGCTCTGGGATTTTCTCCAGTTTTCGCTTAGCCAGCTGCTGTTTCATGCCCGCGTCTGGATCAGGGCAGATGGTGATAGAGAGCAAAGGTGGCAGTGGGTGTGGAGTGGGGGGTGGTGCCCGTTCCTTCTAGGAAGTTCAAGGCACAGGAAGATTAAGGAGTTCCAGCAGGTCCGGGTTCCCACACTCCAGCCAACTGCCTATGCACCTTCTTTATCCATTCATTCATCTGCTCCTCCCTTCAACGGGGTGTATTAGTGCACCCACAATATGCCAGTATTCCAGAGAACAGGAGATGAAAGTACTGGGACAGCTTTCTGAAAGACTGAAACTAGCCCATCAGTGACTCAGAGGCCTAGACACGCCTACGTTTTCTCTTGGTTCCAGCCAAGAGAAAGGGAAAAACCTGTTTTCTTCATCCACCTCGGTGCTGGGCTCATTCTATGAACCAATGAGAGTGCCAGATGTCACTCATCTCTCCAGTTTCTCCGCCCCCCCCCCCCCCAGGTCTGAGCAAGGCAGCCATTGAGCAACTCTGAGCAATCAGGTAAACACAAGAGGCCAATCACCCCCAGAGACTTCGCTGGTTTGTCAGGTTTCTTCAAAGAGATGAATGTGTCCATCACAATGATTCTTGCTATTCAGCTAGGGACCAAGGAATGCGTGTTATCACATTTGGAACTGAATCATGCCGGATCCTATTGCAGCACAAGTCATTGTCTAGGTTTCTCACCCTCCCACTGCTTCACAGTCAGAGCCCCAGCAGGCCCACTTCCACCCAGGGATGTCTGGCTCTGCCTCCACTTCCTCCCCACCCACGCTCAGAGGCCACCCAGGAGGCCCTGAGTCCCACTAGCACCCTCGGTTCCTCCAGGGCCAGAGAGGAGTCCAGCATGAGGCAAGGGGTAGGAAGAGGCGGAGACAGCAAGCAGACAGAATATTCCACTGCACTTTAACATAGCCATACAGCCAAAATGTAGCAGCCTTACAGCCAATGCCACACACGGGTTCAAACTGCCAACCTTTTAGCACTTAATCATTTGCACCACTCAGGGAGCCCTGTGGCATAATGGTTATAGGCTGCTAACCACAAGGTTTATAATTCGAAACCACTTGCCACTCTAGGAGCAAGAAGAGGCTTTCTACTCCCACAAAGAGGTAGCCTCTCAGAAACCCACAGAGGCAGCTCTACCTTGTCCTAGAGGCGTGGGTCACTCTGGGTCAGAATCCACTCAATGGCAGTGAGGGAGGTGGCAGTTTTACAACAGATTGTTCCTATTGTGTTGTTTGACGTGCTGTGGAGCAGACTCAGACACAGAGGGGCCCATGTGACAGAGAACTGCTCTAAAGGGTTTCACTGGCTGTAATCCTTAACAGGAACAGATCCGAACCCTGAGGACAGGGGGGTGGGGTTCAAAGGCCTGCATTTAACTTAACTGTTTCACCACCAGGTCCCTTTTACAATATGTTGGTACTTTCTCAATGTTTGATTAAAAGCCAAAACATTTCCACAGCAGAAAATGTAAAATATTGAAAAGGATTCATGGGAAATAAAGTCAGCCCAAATTCTACCACCCAGAAATAAGCACTGTTAACATTTGATCCATGTTCTGGTCTTTATCCCCCGATCTCTGACGTATATTAATAGACTGGTTATCAGTATAGTACTTACTGTTTCCCTATTGCATTTTTTCCACTTGATAATAAATTGTTCCCTTTCACCCACGTGTTTAGATGTTCTTCTACAATGTACTTAGTGACTACATTCCAGCGACAGAAAGTGTAATGATGATAACAGCTGATAACTGTCATAAAGAGCCCTGTTAGGACAGTGGGTTAAGCTCGGGGCTGCTAACCAAAAGATTGGAGGTTTAAGCCTACGGCCAGCTGCTTCCATAAAGGTGTGCAGCTTCGGTAAACTTAAGAGGCAGTCCTACTCTTGTCCTACGGGGTCTCTATGCGTGACCATGGACCCAATGGCAGGGGGCGGGTAATGCTTATCTAAAGCTCGCAGGAGTAACTCGTTAATCCTCACAATAACCCAATGTGGAAAATGCAATGAAAGCAGCCCAGGTGTACAAGTGAGGAAAGGGGGAGAGTAGGAAAGCATGGAGCAGCAGAATATAGACCCAGTCTCAATGTCCAGCATCTTCATCCACAGGCCAACCCTTGCCATCATTTATTTAGCAGGCTCCAGGCACACGTGGGAGCTGTTTCGGGTTTGGCTCCAGACCCTCACAATACAGAGACTACCTCTGGAAAGTCAGTGCCACTCTGTTTGCTTGCCCGGTGCATGTCAAAGCGACAGCCACTCTACACGGCAGTCTGCTAAGTGTGCGATGGCATTATGAAGGGGTTTGAAATACTGTAGTCTCTGAAGTGTGCGCTAGCACCATGGAAAAGTCTGCAGTGTTGAAGAGACGCAAAATGAATACACGCTGTTGGGAAGATGCTGCCAGTAGATCTGCTCGGCGCAGCGTTGCCCCAGACCATCCATGTGGAAAGCATATCATTGTAACTGTGAAGCACAATCAAGCTAGGATGGACTGGACTTCGCCTTGGGTAGTTTTTTGCTATCATACACAATGCTTACTTGAACATCCTTGAATACATACTTTTCTTATAATAGTTACTAGGCCAAAGGAGAACTTACTTTTAAGACTTTAGCTACATTATATTGCAAAATTCCAGAAACATACCAAATTATATTTTAGCACATAAAATATACTACTTTCTTATGAATGATGATTTTTCTTTTTTCTGTGCAATCTGATTGGCAAAAATAACCCCTCCTGATTATTTCAATGTGCATTTCCTGCTTCAGGAGAATTTTTTTCTTACAATTATTGGCTATTGCATTTTTTTCTTTTCTAATAAACTCATTTGCTTACATTCTCCCCTTGGGTACTCTCTTTTCTTATGAGTTTCTGACAATGTTCATATCTAACCATTTTGGTCCGCTATGCATAGTGGAAACAATTCAAAGTTGTCAGCCGCCTCTCAAAATGGTTAGTAGTGTTTGTTTCTTCTTTGCGGCCCCTTACATTTTTCATTTTAACTCGTCTTTTCCCTTAGGTTCTGTCCTAAATGTCACACTTAATTCCCTACTACCCCAAGAAAAGATAAATATTCACTGAGATGTTTACCTCTTTCCAAAGTCATTTAGTGGATTTCTGATCAGGAGAGGGGCCCATTAATGGTGGTTATGGATTGGGCTGCTAACCAAACGTCAGCAGTTTGAAACCACAGGGACCCAAGGGATGAGGCCGTCTACTCCCCTGAAGAGTTAGCCTTGGAGTTAAAAAAAAATAGAAAAAGAGTTACAGTCTTGGAAGCCTCCGGTGGTGGGGGTGTAGGGGGGGCAGGCAAGTCCCCTCTGTCCTATAGGGTCATTAGGAGCCGGAGTCAACTCAATGCCAGTGAGTTTGGTTTGGTTTTGAGTTTGACCCGGGGAGAGGAAATTGCAGAAAATCAGAACAACCTTTGCGATGATTTGCCCAGCTCAGTATTTACTTTACTGCCATTTTTCAAAAGGTCTCCCCTGGGGGAAGGCTGGATCCAGTGCCCTTTTGTGGGCCTCTGGGGAATCAGTCCCAGCCTCTCAGTCCTGCCTGACTCTTGCAGAGCCCGCCTCCCCGGAGGCTTCATTTCCTGTCGCTGGGGTTTCCGGCTGGAGTCAAGATGCTATCCTGCGGCTGCTGGGAGCTGTAAGCTGGCCATCTGTGTGCACTTGGACCACGTTCCTCTTCTCCTCGGGCTCCCTAAAGAGGATGTTTCAGGAAAACAAACACCTGCAGTTTCGGAAGACATTGACAAATTGGCCCATGGATTTCAGCAGTGTGCTTTTTTTGTTTGATTTTTTAAAATTGCTTTTATAAAAGTCCACTAAACCATATCCCTTGGGAAACAACCCCGCCCAGGGACCACCCTCTCTCTGGCCGTGCTCCTAATGCAGAAAGGTTTGTCACCCACCAGGGTGCTTGCAGAGGGACAGGAATGGTCAAGCTAGTGAGCTGCATTTCCTCAGCGACCAGTGGAATTAAGGAAAGGCCACTCAAGTGCACGAGAGCCACATATTACTGGCATACATGGTCTTTCTAGACAGTCAGGGTCAGGTGGGAACCGAATGAGAGACCTCCTAATGCCTGAGCAGGAATTCAGCATTGAAGGCAATGAAGCTGCTGGATAGTTACAAAAGCAACAACAGCAACAACAACAACAACAACCAAACCCACTGCCAGGGGGTCAGTTCTGACTCAGCAGTCCTGCGTCAGACTTCCAAGACTGGGAATCTGTATAGACACAGACAGCCTCACCTTCCTCCTATGGAACGACTGGTGGGTGTGAACCCCAACTAAAGAGTGGATGAATTCAGTGTGTTTCCAATACTCCTCACTGCTCATTTGGAGAAAAAATAAAGCAAAATATTGTCTCTGCATATTTTAGCTTCCTATCCTAACTTCACAGTCTTTTATTTTTCTATTAAAAACGTACCCAAGGTCTCTCAAGAGAGTTCCCCCAGCGAACTTGCAATGGCAGAGAGAGAAATGAAATGAGCCCTGAGGCAGGGCAGGAGGGTCCAGGACCAGGACCAGCCACGGGTCTTAGTCTCTTGTATTAATGTCACAGATTCCACCCCAGCTTTGTTGGCAGGAGATGCAGCAAAGCCAGAAGCAAACAAAATATTACCCCCCCCCCCCACTAACGAACCCAACTCCTATGGACCCCGTGGGACAGAGTAGAACTACACCTTAGCGTTTCCAGGGGTGTAACCTTTACAGAAAGCAGACGGGCACACCTCTCTCCGGTGGCGTGGCTGCTGGGTTTGAACGTCAGTCTCTGAGTTAGCCGCCCAACACGTAGCCTGCTGCAGTCCCGAGGGCCTTGGAGCAAGAGCTCTGGTCCTCCCAGTTCTTCAACGTCTCCGGAAGTAACCACGAATCACACAGACTTCAAACTTAGAAGGAAACAGTGTTGTTGCCTATGAAATACCTGTTAGGTCTCTCTCTCCGGGCTAGATTCCAACCTCAGTCTTTGGCTCCGCATGAGAAAGAATTCACACCGAAGCCGGGCTCGTGATCCAAGTGAATTTAATGAGAGTTAAAAGAAGCTTCAGGTTTTACTTGGCATCCATAGGATTCCTTTTTACCATGCGGCCTGGCAGAGACTGATCGGGGTCACTCAAAGATCTCTTTCCTAAGTTTTCCTCCCACAAAGATGACCAGACAAGACCCCTCCCCTCTCGGTTCCTGCCTTTCAAGGATTCCCGGGGGAGGCGTGGTGAACGACCCCAGGTCTGTCCCATTGACTGAATTGCAATCACCTGGCCCAGGTGGGCTGATCCAGGTTAACGCCCATCTGTGCCCACCGGCGGGAAAATCCAGCTTTGTCCTATGCTGACTCTCCTGGGCATGCGTCAATGGACACCCCAATCCCTATGCTAAGCTACCTAACATACCAACTTTCAGAAAGTGTTGGTTTTCTTACACTTATCAATTTTCACACACACACATCCACACTTGTGTTTATCTAAGCAGTGAGGGGTTGCTTAGAAGGAGAAAACGGAAGTAAAAGGGAGAAATTCTAAGATCCTCAGAGCATCACATTATACCCGTTAACCAATAATTTTCATGACAACCTTTGTTAAAAATGAGAATCCTTTTAGACTGCAGTAATCACTGTGAAGGGGGTGCTGAGAGCTTCCAGATGCCCTATTACTACCATCTTACTTCCGTCCCCTGCATTTGTTGTGGTTAATGAACCAATATCGACTTTTTCTTAAATCTATACTTAATTCAGATTCACCCCAAATTTTTCTCTGGTGCCCTTTATCTTTTCCCAGATTCCATCTTCGCTTAGTCCCCATGCCCTGTGGGAAGCAGAAAGATCTCTTCCAGGTTGTCTCCCCCAAATATGTGTTAGGCTTAGGACGCTGCTTGCAGCTAATGGTAAATGATAGTCAAGTTACCTCCATGAAGGCTGTCAGCTGCCAGCCTACTGTCTGGTCCCACCACAGATGGGGCTGTTAAGGACCATGGGCTACTTCTCCCTAAAGACTTGCAGCCATCAGTCTGGTCCCTGCAGGGTGGGTTTACACCCTCCTGATAATGGTTTCTATAGTGAGCCAGAGAACAGGTCAAACAGGCTCTGTGACATCCAAAGTTAGGCTGCCATCCTGAATCTACGATCCGCCCATCTTGTCACATGGGGACCCCTATTACCTCCCCTTCCTATTACGTGGATATCCCTAGATCACCCCCCTCCCATTACTGTATTACCTATAGCACAGCCCTTTCCTGTGATGTATGTCCTCACCTGTAACTGGGGGGCTTGCATGTCCCCAGAAAATATAAAAGCCTTGGTTAGCAATAAAGATTTCTCTCTCCACGTGGACCACCAAGTGAGGCTGAGATGAGCATGCTATCGTGAAATGTGTCTGACTCCATTATTTCCATCTCTCTTCTAGCTCTCATGCTCTTTATGACTTTACTATCATCTTTACTTCTTATTGCTGTACGGTAGCACCCACCAGACCCGTGATGATGTGTTAGGGCGGGTACCCTGACAATGCCCGTCATGCTTCTCTTGGTTGTGACATGACTCAGACTTCTGTCCTTTGTGATGACCTTGGTAACTCGAGCAGGACTGCTCAGGGAAGTCTCAAATAGTCTCAAACTTGGGTTTGTCTGATGTTTTCCCCATGATAAATATGCTTCGGGGAGGAAGACCAAATGACGGATGAAGTGAGCTTCTCCTGAGGTAACAGGGCAAAGGCAGACATTAAATAAATGAATGGAAGGAGATGATATAGCCTGTGAGAAGGTAGTAAGTACTATTTTAAAACCTTCAGATTCACTACCATCAAGACAATTCTGACTCAGAGTGGCTCTCTGGGACAGAATAGAACTGTCCCTGTAGATCTCTGAGATGTTGAGTCTTTACGGGAGCAGACAGCCTAATCGTTCTCCCTCAGAATGGTAGGTGCGTTTGAACCATTGACAACATGGTTAGCACTGTCAGTGTGTAACCCACTATATCACCAGGGTCCCTTAGTGAGTACTACAGAGAGAAATAAAGCAAGTTGGGAATAGGGGAGGAGAGAATTCCATTTTAAATAAGGAAGTCCTATTTAAAAATATTATATCTAAGCTTGGAGGGAGTCGTGGAAGTGAGCCATGCAGACAGCTGGCAGCGGGGGTGGAGGTGGGCGGTGGTGGGTTGTTCCAGGACCCTCCAGAGAAAACCCTTGAGCAGCAGTATGTCCACTCGGTCCTAGAACAGCAAGGCCGCTGGTGTGACGCAGCCTCAGTCTGAAACGTATCCCTTACAGATTCCTCTCCATTGCATCCTGGCATTGACCACTCTGTGAACTTACCTATAATTTGTCTGTTTCTCTCCCCACTAGACAATGTTCCATCAGAGAAAGAACCCTGGCTTTCTCGTTCACCTGGCTCCTAGGCCAGAGTTGCAGTAGTAAATGTTCGATAAATATTTGTTGACTTACTGGTCACCAGTGAATGCACCAAGGGACAAAATGATCCTGACTCAAGATTGTCTCCAAGGCCTTGCTCCCCTTGGTCTAAGGCTCACTCACCGCTGGCCCGGGGGACCGCAAAGAGACACACCGGTAATGCCAATCATCCTGATCTGAGGCCATTTCCCAGGGGTATGGGGCATTTCAAAGAAAGTAAGGGAAGAGGGTAGCAATACCAATAGAATTGCCTACATCTGTGGGGGAAACGCAAACCCACTGCCACTGCGTGGCCTCGATGTACAGAGCCCCTATGGGACACAGTGTTGCTGAGACTCGAACTCTCCTGCGGTGCGGCGAGCAGGTTGTAGCTGCTGCCCTTTGGGTTAGCAGCCCAGTACCACCAAAGGACTCTTGGGGTGGGCAGAAGAGAAAGATAAAATAGGGGGGCTTTGCTACTTTTCAAAGTGCTTTTACACCAGTAGAGTATACCCAGGCCCCCTGCTTCCTTTCTCCAGTGTGGTCCTCCCCCCACCCCCACCCCACCCCAGTGTGTGAGTGTAGAGCGTGGAAGGAGTAGTTAAGTTCACCTTTGATCAGCAGCCCTCTCTTATCAGAGACAGAAACTCAAAGGCCCAATGGTTAAAACGCCACTAGGACCCCGTCACCAGGCTTCCCAGTGGGCTTCCCTGCCTGTTGGAATCAATCAATCTCCTAATGGTCAGGCACAGCCTACCTCCTACTTTGATTAGTATTACCTCCCAATCAGGAAAGACCCAGTGGCAGACCGATCTCACCGGGAATTCCCATTGACCTGCTTTAGAACACTGCGGGCCTGGCAGAACACGATGGAACCTCCGGGCACACTAGGTGTGCATTTTTAGCAGACAGGCCCACGCTGGTGCCAAGAAAATGAAAAGAAGTGGGTGGGAGGTAAATCAAAGGCTAATTCCGGGCAGTAGGGATGAGTTGGATGTGTGCCACGGGGCTCCACATCCCTGTCCAGCATGCTTCCCAACAGCAGCTTTCTTAAATCCACCAGCACTTGTGGTGGCGCCTTGTGAAATGTGTGCATTTAGTTCCACAGGGAACACCTTGAGCTTTTCAAGTATTAGAAGTAAAAATATGAGTTGCTATGCCACATAAATAGGATTTATGACCCAAATAGGACTTACATGCCAGAGAGCAAACACTGGAAGCAGTTACGGAGCTAGAAGCAGAGGAATCAAAAGAGGTTTTAAAATCATTCTACAAAGCCAGGAAAATGAAAGAACAATGATGCCAAATTATTCCAAAGTTTCTTTTTGTCGGTGGGTGTTAAACCTTACTAGGGACAAGCTCACCTATTTAGGGAAAGCACATCACTCCCATTATCTTGATACTGCTTGTGAGATTTGGTAATTTACTCCAGATAAAAACTAGATGTGCCAAGGCCATAGAAATGTCAAAAATGGAGGTGATTCCCTTCCCAGAACAACTGTCGGTCAACCCACTTAATAAATGAAGAAGGAAGCATCCTTACTTTTTCGGCAGATAAAGCTGGAAGCTTGAAAGTCTGTATCACTTCCCTCATCGAGCAACAGAAAGTTGGCTGTTAGCCAGCCCCACGTGGACTAGAAAATACACCAGCTGGTACAGTACAATCAGAGCCCAAATCAAGTGCTCAATCATCTCATTCCAGTTGGACCCATCATCAGCATCTGGGGACTCAGCAATCAGGAAGCCAAATGGTGGTTTCCATTGGGAAAATCTCCTGCAAAAATCTCTCGAAAGAGCTAGGAATCTCAGAGATCACTTTAATCATGAAGGCGAGCCTGAGCCAAGGCAGAGAGTTTCAATTGCCTAATGTATATGGAAAGAGAGGCCATGAGAAAAGAAGACAGAAGTCGCGATCCATTGAATTGTGGTGTTGCTGAAGAATATTGCCCATACCAGGGAATGCCCAACAAAGTGAACAAATCGGCCTCAGAACACAGAATGTCCCATAGAATCAAGGAGGGCAGGACTGTATATACTTATGTTGAGCATGTTATCCAATCATTAGAAAAGGGTATCATGTCTGGCAAAGTAGGGCATCCAAGAGAGGGACCCCTCAATAAAGGAAGCTGACAGAATAGCCCCCACTATGAACTCAGACATGCCAACAATCGTAAAGATGGCATGTCCCCAGGCAGCAGTAAGTCAATGAGCATTGTTACCACGGTTCCTGTTTACATGCATGAGGCGATTCCAAATAAATCGTGTTTAAGCAAGCTTCTGGTAGAATAGTAGTTACTTATTGGACTGCTAACTGCAAGATCAGCAGTTTGAAACCATCAATGGCTCCTCTAGAGAAAGATGGGGCTTTCTACTCCTGTAAAGAGTTGCAGTCTGAGAAACTCACAGGGGCCATTCTGCACGGTCCTATAGGGTCGCTATGAGTTGGCTTGACTCAATGGCAGTGAGCTGAGTAAGAGGCAAGCTTCTGTGATCAATGGATGACCTCAGACAAGCTCTCTCAATAGTAATACACTGGCCTTAGTCTTGTTAGCGCAGCTTAGACCAAAAGGCCCAGTCACAACAACGGCCTCCACTTGGATCCGCTGGCCAGTTAAATTCAGACCAAAAAAAGTCAGTTTAGAAGTTTAGGGCAACAGACTTTGGAATCCCAGAGGGTAATCTCAATCTGTTTTCTCAAAGGACACAGGATGACCCTGGGGTGGGGGGGCATGTTATGAAGAAATGTTAAGAGAAAAATGAAAAAGTGCATCGGTGAGAAAAAGAAAGAGGACAGGGAAGTTGGTTGGTTGAAGAACAAAATAAGAAAATGCATGTAAGGTCATACCGTGCTGCTTGGTATAGTTAATGCTCAGTAAATGTTAAAACCCAAACCAAACCCACTGCCAGGATGTCAGTGCTGACTCAGAGCGCCCCCCTGTGGGTTTCTGAGACTGTCACTAAATGTTAAATTGGAGGGTGCATGTGTGTGCGTGTGTGCATGCATTTGGGTTTTGTGTCAGAGTTCTTACTTGAAAGCAACAAACATCTAGCTAACCGATGCATGAACACATTGTATTGGAAGAGCTTCAGATAATCCAGATGACAGAGGGCAGGGAAACAGGAACTTCAGAAGGGCAGGTGAGAGCAGAAACGATTGTCAAAGCCACACGGTGGTAGGCCAGCCCTGTCTTCCACCAAGACTCTCTACTCTATGCGGAAGCCCATCGAGCAGGAAGGTTAGGATACTGGCTGCCACCTAGCTTAGCAAATATCTACTAAAATAGATTTCGGTTTGGGGGCGGTAGCAATACATTCTAGAATACCACGGTTATTCCAGTTTTACTAAAGAGAAAACAAAAAGAAAGTAGGAGGTAACATCCATCAACAGGAGTTGGTGAATAAAGGTCCTAGACTGAAGGTTGAATCTGGTCTGATTCACCACAGGGAAAGGAAACCTATTTGGGTACAGAGGTGGAGGGAAAGAAGGCCTGCGAAGTGCATTCTGATTATACCTGGTTTGGGTAGAAGGTGCAGGCTGGGGGTATTGAGAAGAGCAATTTGTGCAACCACACTCCCTCCATCAAGTTGATTCTTACTCATAGCCCCTCTTTATGACAGAGTAGAACTGCCTCTTTGGGTTTCTGAGACTGTAAACCATGCTCCCTCGGAGTTGAACCACCTATCTGGCACTTAGCTCCAGGCATAGCTCACTGTGCCACCAGGGCTCCTTAAATGAAATGTGTTGTTGTTGTTGTTGTTAGGTGCCATTGAGTCAGTTCTGACCCATAGCGACTCTGTGCACAACAGAGCACTGGCCAGTCCTGCGCCATCCTCACAATTGTTCCTAGGCTTGAGCCCATCGTGGTAGACAACTAAATGGGTTGGTTAAAATCAGCGACCTGAGCTTATCTTGGGTGCCGGGGTTGAAGAAGTCAGCAGTCCGCAGTCCAAGTCACAGCAAAATTGTTCAGTCTCAGGTTTTCCCCCAAGTCTTAGCACCAGAGAGAGGAAATGGAATTGTTTTTCTCATAGTGCAAAACAAGAAATATCAGAAATGCATTTCCATTTGGGGACATGATAAAACCCCAGCTGTTGCCCTCAGACTATCAGTATAATATCATTTCACTCACAAGTGTTTGGAAGTACGCTACTTCAATTTTCTCTCTGAAGGATTTTATGCCTTTGAAATATTGCTTTAACAGCGACCTCTAGCGTTCAAAAGAGATCTTGGCTGACTGAGAAGGCAGTCTGGCAGTGAAAATTCCCTTAACCGGAGAGTCCTTGTCTGGAGTCATATGGCCAGAAGGTGCCTTAATAAATTATTCAGTCTGTTTTTCTGCCTTCAGGAGGGATCATGCTTGAAAAACTCCAGGTCACTTCCCTTCCAGAAAGATGTAATGGGACTTGAGGAAGTTCAGAGTGGCAATGAGAGTCAACAAGGAGAGAGATAGATTGGTGGGGTAGTGAAGGGGTTAGAAGATACCACAGACGAGAGAATCAATGTGCATTTCATATTGAAATCATAGAATAAATAAACCTCCTTGTACAAAGTCAGCCTAAGAGGCAGCGCTTTGAAACGATGAAGCGACTGGTTTAGCATAACACGGCTGCGGCTTCCGAGCGTTTGCGTCGTGACAGAAATGCTGGCAGCTGCCCATTTGGATCAGGATTTTGTTGTTGTGTTTTGACAGGCCATCACGTTAACGTGGCCTCATGGCTAATCGAGGTGTGACAGAGAAGAACTATGTCCCATAGCATTGACCAGGACACCGTGTTCCGCTATGGATTAGCCTTATTTTTGAGACCGCAGGATGAACTTGAACCACCAACCTTTGGGTTAATAATGGCATTCTTAGACGCTTAGACTGCCCTATCTCCATCTGACAAGAAAGCAGACCAGGCATAGCAATCAATTCTTTAGTCAAGGGGACACAGATAAAAGGGGACAAATCAAGAACGGGAACCCAGGCCTTTGGGCTCATAATCCTGTGCTCCTACTCTGGAAGGAACCACGTTTGATAAAAGTGAACACAAGCTTAGATATCAATGTAAAAACAAACACAACCCAATTCACTGCCGTGGAGTCGATACTGACACCTAGCAACCCTACAGAACAGGGCAGAACTGCCCCCTGTGCGTTTCTGAGACCGTGACGCCCCCAACCGCTTCACCCCAGAGGAGCACAGGTGGTTTTAAACTGCCGACCTTTCCGATCGCGGCCCCCAGGGGTGGGAAAGCTTGAGATTCTTTCAGGCGTGGATTGCTTCGCTCTCTGATACTGAAGCATCCTTCACACCCAGGAAAACCCCTGCTCTGACCTCATGGGCTAGTTCTCCGCATACTACTATCCAATCCGGAGGCATTCAGGAAAGGTGCCCCATGCAGACTGAGCAGTGCTTTCTATTTACAAACAACAACTTCACTAGCAGAAGGATTCTTCCCATCTCATCTAAGCCTTCCTATTGACGTCCACTTTCTTTTATCCTGTCAGGCGTGAAGCTGAGAAACAGCTGGGCATAATCCTCTGCCGCCTTTCTTTATGCACACCATTGTTAAGTCGCTCTCCAGCCTTCTGGTCTCCATAGAGTGACTGTCCATGCCGCGGCCACAGCAGGGTGCTCCCGGACAGCAATCTTGGCGAGGCTTTCTGCACCTGTAACCACCCCAGGGGTAGTTTGACGCCGTTCTCAAGGCTCACGATGAGTCAGGATTGACTTGGTGGAAGTGCGTCCAGTCTGGGTTTTTTGGGTTAACAACAATCACAACAGCATGGAAACATGAAGAATTCCTAGTGGCACACTGGTTAAAGTGTTCAGCAGCTAACCAAATGACAGCTCGGAGACCCAATGAGGCAGCTGTGCTCTATCCTCCAAGGTCACTATCAGAGTCACTTGTTATGAGTCGGAATGGACTTGATGGCAAAACTGTGTGTGTGTGTGTGTGTGTGAATGGTATTCTTTCCAATCCTAAAGAGAAGTCTTTGTTGATGTAAAGAAGAAAGCATAGACACAATCTCCATAATATCTACACAATGTTGCTCATTTTCTAAGGGTTTTTCATATAACATATCTTGCGTGGCCCACACATGGTTTTCCCTGTTTCACAGCAGAGCGAGTAAAACGCAACAAAGCGAAGGCATCTTCCCAAGGTCGCACAGGGAGCAGTGGCGGGGCTGACAAGGGAAGAGGGGGCCAGGGAGGCGAAGACTCAGGACGCCAAGAAGAATACTGCAGAAGCGTGTTGGCGGGAAAAACAGAATCCATTTCTGTTCGGTTTTGTTAGCGCTGAGCATCAGCTAATAGGAACATCCAACAAAAACAAAAAAACAAAAAAAAAAAAAAAAAGGTGCAGCCTCCCTTTCCAGTCACCCTGGGAGTTTCGTCTTTATAACTCAAGCCCCAGGCATCTCCCTCCACAGATAGGACCTAGGTAGCTGCCAACTCAAGGTCACTTAGCCACCAAATTACTACTATGGTCCCAGGCCCTGCTCTAACCACACCATGTGCATTAGCCTGCGGGACCGTCACCTTTGAGGTAGGTTTTATTTCTCACTTTACCGATGAGGAATCAGGCACCGAGAGCCTAGTCATGCAGACGAGTGCTGGTAAACGTGAAGAAGAGAAGTGTGAGGGACAGCCATGGAAATCCCACTTGAAGCAGAAGTATTTGTGCTCATTAGAAACGAGGAAGGCGAGACTTGGTCTTCCTTACCGTGAGCGTGTCATCGGGAAAGGCAGGACGCGTCGATGAAAATAAGAAAGCCCCTGAGTGTGATGGCTGGAGGCAATAACTTCCGCATGGCCTCAAAGCTATCAAAATCATTGAGCATCGAGGGCCTGTCGCTCTATTGTGCATAAGGTGCCATGCGTTCAAGCCAAGTCCATGGCCACTAACAATGAAAAGGTTCACTGCTGAGGATCGCCTGTCTTAATGCTGTAAAATATGAGTCCTTTCACACCCAGGGAACTAGCTTGCAGCAGTTGGGCTGGGTTGACATCAGTTGTAATTGCCAGTAGGGGGTTTAAATATCAGTTGTTCAATATTATATATATACATACATATATATGACAGAGGATGTTTGGACATATGTATTTACATATGCTGCAAATATATCCATGGGAGTGGTGGCATATACAGGGGTCAAAGCTATAAAAACGTCTTAGACATAAGTAAGCATTGAGGGAATGATTGGTTGATCAGGAGCATTGTCTCAGGAAACGCCAAGTACTACTGATACAACATAGTCCACAAAGACAAGGTTCTACACCCGATTTTGGTGAGGAGTGATGGGGGTTTTCAAGCTCAGGCGCTGTTATCTAAGGTACAGCTATTGGTCTCTCCCCATGTGGAGGAAAATCAGAAGGCGCATGGATACAAATAATCCAAAGGACCGATGAACCATGCAGACAGCAGTCTCCATGACCCTGAGACCAGAAGAACCAGCTAGTGCCCGTGACTGCGACCTGTGTCTCTAAAATAGATCGCCTGAGAAGGTCCCGGATAGGGTGAGAGAAAAGTGTGCACCGGAACTCAAAACCAGTGAAAAAGACCAGGCCTACCTGTCAGGTGGACTAAGGAACTCCCCACGACTAGAGCCAGGTCTGGAAGGGAACTCACCCCAATGGCGCAATTCCAGCCAAACAGACACGTTTGTAAGGGAAACAGTAACTCCAGGGAAGTAGGCACACCTCAGACTAACCAAATACTTGAGCTCAGAAGGACAGCATTTACCCAAGGACGAAGTTCAGCAGGGTTAGGAAAGAGGGAGGAGCGTAAAAGGACCCATGGGGAGGGAATGGGAAAAGGCTTGGGACAGAGGGGACTGCAATGGAGGACACATCTGGAATGTAGAGCTGGTGTGATCGACTCTATAAGCCTTTACCCAACTCACACTAACAAGTTAAAAAGGAAATAAAAAGGTAAGAGACTTCTGGGCAGGTTGGCAATGGTTTCTGCTCCACACTCCAAATGGTGCCCACCACCCTCACTGTCCAGGTCCCTCCAGAAATCCCATGTCTAGGCAACTCCAGGGGCGCCTGGCCCCTTGATGGGTGTGCTCCACCAGGCGGCATGCTGTGCGGACTGGGCAGAGAGGGACTGGGGAGTGCAGAGGCAGAGGGAAATGCAGGGCAGAGTGCAGCCCGACACCTGAGACTTTCAGGGGGCTGTCCAGGCACCATGTCTACCACACAGTGGTTTTCACTCTTTCCCTTTGCTTTACCAAAACCCAAATCAAACGTCCTGTCACTGAGTCCATTTCAACTCATAGCGACCCGCCAGGGCAGGGTAGAACTGGCCCTGTGGGTTTCTGAGACTGTCACTCTCCATGGGACTAGAAAGCCCCATCTCCTCCTGCAGACCGGCTGGTGGTCAGCAGCCCGATGTGTACCCCACCAGGTTCAACCCCAAACCAGAACATTGGTAATGCCAACCCACCAGCCACCGTGCAGCCTGGAAAACCCACTGGAGCCAGTTCTCCTCTGTCCTGTCGGGTTGCTATGAATCAGAATCGGTTTGATGGCAATGGTTATTTTATGTAATATTAGTCTAAAGCCAACAGCAGGGCCTCGGGAACAGCAGAAACCGTATCGAGTGGTGGTTAAGCTGTTTTAGAAAAGGCACAGTGGTCTGCTTTAAGCCCAGGATTTAATAGGGGATAACTATAGCACTGGGGAGACATGCAGGGCAGGGAGAGGATGCCAAATAAGGGAACACTGTTTCATTAAAATAAAAAAAGGCTCTGAAAGGGGCCAGTCCTATAAGTGTCTCAGAAATACCTGGGCACTGATGTCAGAGGATGGAGTGACACTGTGACAGCACAGCTGAGGCCTCCACAGAGAGAGCCGCTGAGGCAATTCTGGATCCACTTAGGCCCCCACACAACAGGAGACCACAGGCGAGACACCCTACACTGCACAAACACCCCTCCTGCCTTCCAGGCCTCAGGGGAGGCGGCACTTGGAAGCAGAACGCTAGAATAAGCTGTTCAAGGTGAGACGTCAAGGTGATGAAAGAGTAGACAAGCGGAGTCTGAAAGCTAGCAAGGCCTTCGTGGCGTGAGGTGCTAGTCAACAAAGAGTCCCATCGGAGGAAGAGACTTCCGTTCAACAGCCTCGTTCTTGCAAAGGATAGAGCTGAAAGGAAGACGGTTCAGAAAAAACAAAAGATATGAGTGTTCATGTGTCCGGGGACTGCAAACCGGGCACAGCGTTGGTGGCTGAAACCAACAGAAAGGTGTCCTCTCACCGGTCTGGAGGGCAGCCATTCTTCCTCAGAAACCTCTTCCAGCTTCTGCAGGTCCCGGGCCTCCTGGGACTTGTGCATCCCTCCATGGCCTCTCCTTGTCGTCACACTATCTCCCTCTCTCCCTCCCGGTGCCTCCTTCCCAGGGCATCCTTTCTTCTTTCCGGAGGACAACAGTAGCTGGATGTAGGGTCCACACTTAGCCAGGGATGATTTTAGCTGGAGATCCTAACTCATTACATCAGCAAGAACGTCATTTCCAATGATATCACAATCCGAGGTTCCGGGTGGGCAGGACATCTTGTTAGGGGGATATTGTCAATTATACTGTGTGACTATACTGATACAAAGGGACACTCTTGACAGAAAATAAATAGAAGGGATCATTTGCATTTATGAAACAAAAGGAATTGGTTTACTCTCTTCAATGAACTAGTTCATCTTAAGTTGGCCAATCAAAAGTTGCAAAATGAGAAGCTTCCTATAGGGGCCTGAGCTCCATCACTCAGGTTCTTCAGGGTCCAATGAAGAATAAAGCACATCAGATCTGTTGATCTTCTGTTTACATAGAAAATTTCAATGCAAATAAGTTCCATAGAGTGTCACTTCCATTTTTGTTAACAAGCCTGTGGCACTCAAACCAAACCCACGTCCACAGGATCCTTTCTAACTCACAGACTAAATATTTTCAAGAGCAGACAGCCTCATTTTTTCTCCCACAAACCAGCTGGTGGGTTTGAATCACTGACCTTGCGGTTATCAGCCCAACAGCTAGCCCATAGCACCACCAGGGCTCTGTAAACCGATGGAAGAGTGACTTCAGCAGTGAGTGAATCAAGTACAACACCAAACTGGACATTTATGCTTCTCTCTCTGATGTCCCACTGAATAAACAGAAATAGCCACAAACTGAGAGATGTGCATTGACAAGTTTTGCCGTGCAATATTGTAAAGTGAACTTTCATACTGTATTTCTTCCAAACTAAAACATTATGTACCGTTTGTAAAAATATCTTTCATCCTTGTTTCTTTGCAGTTAGGTCATCAGCTGGCCTCTTTGATATCATTCGGTGTTTTGATGCCATGCTTTCATTTGTTCCATTCAATCAAACTTTGCTGTGTACTTTCTTAGATTGGGGGGAACATGCCTAGACCATCTCGGCGATTTCCCGTGGGTAGCTCAGTGATGCGATGGTACATTTTAAGTCGCCTCATTCCCACCATCTTTTCCCCAAATGCTCTCCCACCATTCACATAAACCCCATGCCCCGCTCCCAGGAAAATGGCCTCTTGGGGTTTGGTTTTTTTATGTTTCCTGTGAGAGCCTATATCGTCGTTGCCCTTTCCTGCCTGACTTGATGTCTCCAAGCTTCATCCAGACTGTGGGGCGCAACGGGCTTTCACGTCTCTGCGTGGCTATCCGTGTGTGTTGTTAGCAACCCTATGCATAAACGCACGAAGCACGGCCCAGTCCTGTGCCGTCCTCATGGCTGATGTTACGTTTGAGCCTGTTGTGGTGGCCAGTGCGTCGCTCCCACATTTCAATTATCCGCCATCTGCGGATGGCTACTTCCACTGGGGGCCTGCGGTTTGCAATGTGCTGCAGCAAACACTGGCGCACGGATTTCTGACAGTCCAGCCTTCTGCACTTCTCCTGGGGCTGTGCCTCGAATTGGGGTTTCCGAGTCAAAGAATTGGGGGTTCTAGGTTCAAGTGTTTGTGGACCCATCGAAGTGTTTTCAGCACTGGCTGTCCTACTGTATTTTCTTCTCGTCAGTGGATGAGGGTTTTCCCCGCATCATCACCAGCCCCTGCTGTTTTCTGCTTTTTACCATTATGTTCTCATAAAGGTGGGGTGGCATTGTTGTTTCTTTTTTTTTTTTTAGGGAAACAGTTCTTTATTGGGTTGAATCCACTCTGTCTCCTTAAATATCATAAAGGATAAAACTCACAATCTTATCCCAAGACCTGTCTCATTAATTGGCTTACTCCAGGCAGACAGCCCAAATCACCCACATTGTATATACAGTACTGGTATAAAAATACACATTCAAATGGAAGGAAGGTCGCAGGATGCCTAGTGGGGATTGATCAAGAGCAATGTAGCAATGAGGAATTATTAAACCTGAATGAAGGCCGAACATGATAGTGGGGCAGGAGGGAAGTAAAAGGAAATAGAGGAAAGAACCAGGAGGCAAAGGACATTCATAGAGGCCTAAATACAGGCATGCCCACATGTAAATATATACATGTGCTCATATCGATATGTTAAGAATTAAGGTTGCAGATGGACATTGGACCTCAACTCAAGTACTCCCTTAACACAAGAGCACTTTGTTTGATTTACATCCCTCTAATGCTCTTGACTGCTAACCAAGAGGTCAGTGGTTGGAACCCACTAGCCACTCGCAGGGCGAAAGTCTGCTTCTGATGAAGAGACTGACAGCCCTGGAAATCCTACAGGGCTGGTCTACTCTGTCTTACAGGGTCGCTATAAGGATCCACTAGATGGCAATGGATTTGGTTTGGGATAGCTAATGACTGAGTATCTTTCCCTGAACTGCCAGCCACATGACTATCCTCTTTGGTGAAATGTCTCATCCAGTACTTTCCCGTTTTAAAAATTGGGTTACTTATCTTTTTGTTAAGTTGTAAGAGTTTGTTAAAAAGTAGAAAGCAAATGTTTTGAGAATGATGAGGGCAACATATGTACAAATGTGCTTGACATACAATGGATGGATGGATGGATTGTGATAAGAGTTATACGAGACCCCAATAAAATTATTTTTTAAAATACATTTTAAAATATTAGTGCCTTATCAGATACACCGTTCCCCCCATTTTCTACCAATTGTGACTTTTTCTTTCTGATAACATTCTTTGATGCACAAAAGTATTTCATTTTTATGAGGTCTCTTTTACCTATTTTGTCGCTTGCTGCTTGTGTTTTTATTGTGATAGCTGATCCTTGCTCTTAAACAACCACATCCTATTTCTTCTAAGAATTTTGTGATTTTTGTTTTCACATTTATATCTTTGAAATATTTTTATTTCATTTCTGTGTGTGTGTGTATACTGTGAGACAGGGTGAAATGTGATGTATCTGTGTTTTCTTTCAGAGGAAACGAGTCTACATTTAAACGGGGATCCACCATGGGTCTTCTTTACACAATAAACTTCTAAAGTGCATTTACACTAAGGGTTCCATTTTTGATATTTAAACCACAAATTTCAAAAGTATAGACATTTTACAAAGCAGGTTACATCTCCTTCCATTGCCTCACCCCACCCCCGAGGAAACTACCTTAGCTGCTTCACTTGCCTCTCCTTCCCATCTGCCATCACACCAGGCTCACTGAGGTCAGGCAGGCAGACCCCACTGAGGGGAAAGGACTGCAGAGTGGGGACCCAGCTCCAACTGGACCTAGCCCTGCTACCCAGGACATAGGCTCGTCTCATCTTTGGACCTCGACTCTGGCAACTGTCTGGAAACCATGGCCAGGTCACAAGACAGTTATTACAATTGCCTTCAAATGTCCAAGGACCTCGGTCCTCCTTCACCTAGAGACTCTCACCTCTCGCATTTAAGTCCAGGGTGCTCCAGGGGGCGTGGCTTACCATCTGGTTGTGTTTTGTCCCCATCACCCGTTGATGTTTCCTTTGTGCAGTGGTTTCTGTCTCCAGGATAAAGTCATGATCTAAGTGTATCTGTGCAATGTGACGGACTTGCTTTCTAATTGGCATGGAGCACTGACTGCATGTTTACATGTATTGATGCAGGAGGCTGCAGATCTCGGGCTGATTTCAAACGCAATCTCTTATTCGCCTCCATGGAGACTGGCACTCTAGCTGGATGCATTGCAACTTCCTGTGTCTTTCATCTCTAGCATAGACACACGGATGTCAGGCGTCTGAAAAAGATGAAACGCGCTCATCAGTTTCTTCCTGGGCCTTCCTATGTGTCTGCAACTCATACATAAAGTATATTCCGTCCTTGGAAACGGCCTCGCCCTCCCTCCTCCCCACTCTCGTGTCAGAGTCTAATATATCATGTCTAAGCCTGGTATGAGCATCCTTGCAACTGAGCTGACCAGTAAATTAACTTATGCTAAACGGCTGTCTGCCCATGACTGTCAACTCTATTATCCTGTCTGTCTCCTCTCCCCTTTCCCAGACATCCCATCCCACTGCGCCTGACATTTCATTCCATTTTCAATGCCATTTCATTTCCTTGAAATGTATGAAATTTTTCAGTGAACACGTTACCCACTGACCCTTCTGAAAGGGGCAAGGAAACCCACGTGCCCCAAACAAACGCAGTAACACAACACTGCTTGGCTTTCCTTCTGGTCCTCCCAGTAACCCATACTTCAGAGGCGGAGTTCTTAAAAGGGAACACCATTTCCCCCTGTAGTGCTCACCCAGTGGCCTCCATTACAGTCACCCACTATCAAGGCTAAACTGTCACATGGAGGTCCTTCAGGGGCAGTGATCACAGGTCATCTGGGAATCAGCAGATGTTTCCTGAGCATGTATAGTGTGGTCTTGGGTGCTAAATTAGTTTCAGGGACACTATATTAGTCTGGGTCCTTTAGAGAAACAAATCCCCAGAAACTCGTGTATAAGAGAGAGTTTTATATAAAGGTTAAGTGCGCATCAAGAAAACATCCCAACCCAGTGCTGCTCAAGCCCATAAGTCCAACATTAACCCATTAACGCATGTCCAACACCAATCCACAAAATCCTCCTCCATCTCACAAAACAGACACAATGATGCCGACTGCAGAAGGAAAGCCAAGTCAGTGAATGCGTAAGCATCTCAGCGCTGGCAGGGTCTCCACAGGGCTTCTCCAGCACCCAGGGCTGCATCAGGGTAGGTCCATGTGGCTTCTCCTTGGGGATGTCTTGCAGGAAGTCAGCCTTGCCAGCTGAAGCAGGGAACTGCTAAGGCAGCTGCACCCTGGTGCGACCACCAGAAAGCAAGAGACCCAAGACCTGAGACCCGAGAACTAGAAAGGTGAGGCTCACTGAGCCATTTATCCCTCCGCCCTTCAATTAACCCCACATGTGTTTATCGACCAGGTTGGCACAATAAACTAACTACCTCATTAATACTCCATGTTCTTCTGAAACTTGAAATATAGTTTCTGGTTTTATAAACCAGTCTCTATAGCTCAGGCTTGTCACCAGAGATCTGGAACTCTGGGAAAGAGAAATGCCTGGTTCTTTTGTACAACAGCAATTATAAAAAAGGACAGTCCTTCATTTGACCAGCTGTGTAAACCTCCGTTTTATCATTTATAATGTTGGTGTGTACCATTGTGTCAATTCTGACTCATAGTGACCCCATAGGTTTTCTAGACTGAAATCTTTATGGGAGAAGATTCCCCAGCCAGGCCTTTTCTCCTACAAAACAGCTAGCGAGTTCAACCTGAAGACCTTCCGTTAGTAACCAAACATGCAACTGTTTAGCCACCCAGGGGGCTTATCATGTATAATTAGGACAGACACACACACGCGTGCGCGCACACTTTATAGGATTATTTTGAAGAGAGATTTTGTTTTGTTCCCCGCTATATTCTTGAGACCTAGAATGGTGACCAGCACATAGTAGGTGCTCAATAAACATTTGTTGAATCAATGAAATTATAATTCTTGTCTAACCTAGCACCTGGCTCATATAGATGCTTCATTTTCTTTCTGGGGAGATGAATGAGCTGAATGGGCACAGAAAATGCTTTGGGGGCAGTAGTAGAGTGAAATAAACCCAACTCACTGCTATTGACTCACTTCTGACAGTTAGTGATGCTTCGAAGAGATGGCACTCCCAATCCTGTGCCATCCCGGCAATCGCTGCTATGTTTGAGACCATGGTTGCAGCCCCTCTGTCAGTCCATCTTGCTGCAGGTTCTTTCACCGACTCTCTGCTTCACCAAGTGGGATGTCCGTCTCCAGCTATTAATCCCTCCTGCTAACAAAGTCTGTAAGGTGAAGTCCGGTCATTCTCCCGTCTACGCGGCCTTCGGGCTGAGCTCTCTTGTCGTCTGCGATGTATTCCCCATTCTTCCCCAACACCATATTTCAAATGCACCAGTTCTTCTTCGGTCTTCGACTCATTGCCCAGCCTTCACAGGCAGCCCGTGGGATTGAGAGCATCATAGAACTGCTCAGAGCAGGCATGTCTTAATCACACAGTGACTTCTTCGCTTTTTAACACTTTACAGAGATATTTTTGCAGCATGGTTGCCTGATGTGATACGTTGTTTGATTTCTTGACTGCTGCTTCCGTGCCGTTAACTGTGCATGCAAGTAAAATGAAAACCTTGGCAACTTCGATCGTCCCCCACTTATCACGATGCTGCTTATTGGTCCAGATGTGAGAATTTTTTTTTAATGTTAAGGTGTACCTCATGCTATTCTTTACCTCTACTTAATCCTCAAATTCTGGGGTCTTCATCGATTTTTTTGGTTTGGTTTTGTAACACTTTGCCATCCTCTATCTCTTGTGGTGTTTCCCCCTACAGTTTGATTGGCATATGACTCACATACCATACGATTCAAAAGAATTGAATAATCGTCACCACAATTAGTTTTAGGGAATTTTCTTCATTCTTGTACTCATTGTTTTTAGATCAATTTGGGAATGTATCCTAACTTGTGACCTTTGGAATTAGTTAACATCGCCATTTACAGCCTTAAAAACCCCGTGTGTCAGTCTGGGTAGACTGGAGAAACAACTCCACAGACACGCTCATATGCATATAAGAAAAGAGCTTTAGATACAAGAGAAATTGAATATTTAGAAAGCATCCCAGCCCAGTCCAGATCAAGTCCATAAGCCTGGTATCAGTCCATATGTTTGATACCAATCTGTAAAGTCCGCTTCAGACCCATGAAACACATGTGATGACGCTGAATGCAGGAAGATCACAGGCCAATGGGTACAAAGTCTGTGGGTCCAGTGGCATTGTAAGTATCTCAGCACGGGCAGGGGTCTCCACTTGGCTTCTCCAGCTCCAAAGGTCTGGCTTCATCAGCTTTTCTCCATGTGTCTCCTTCAAAGGGATGTATCACAGGGAGTGAGCCAAGAGAGAGTGTCTCCCATCTCCAAGGAGGAAAATACAGGAGTTCCCAGAATCCTCAGGAGAAGGCCACGCCCACACAGAGGCCTCATTGGCTATAACCTGATGGACAGTCTAGACTCCACCCCTACACTCTTAATCCTCAAAATGACACATGATTATGTAATGACCATACCTTGTACATGTGATAGATTCAATGGCAGTGAGTTGGGTTGGATGGTGCCTCAGTTTACACATTTATAAAATTGAAATAGTACTAGCCACACAACTCTGTTGTCAGAAAGAAATTGGTGAATCTATCTAAAATTCTTACAACAATTTCTTGTGCACAGTAAGCACTAAACATACGTTAACTCTTACAAATAAATAGTCCCCGACTTACAGCACATTGGAGTTACTGTGAAGCCCATCAGGATCCTCAGTTTGGGATTTGGTTTGGGGTTTTTTTTTTATATTACATCTTATCCTTTGTATTAGGTGTGCATACAATGCTACAGCTTATAATTTGCTGATGGTATCAGAGGTAATATTCTCCAACTCTTAAGTAAAATGAAGATTTGATTTATAAAGATATCAATAATAAAAGACAAAAATAAATATTGGAAACCAAAAAGAGAGAGAGTGGGTCTTGACTTATGCCAGGGAAGATGTGAAATGGAGGGATCATCAGAACAGAACCCTGTTAAACCAATTCCATGCAAGAACGCAGCTATTTCTGGCTTTCCGGAACATGTCATTAACTCGGTGATTTTTTTAAACCGACATAAAGCCTGAGCAACAACACAATTGTTGTTGTTAGATACTGTTGAGTGGATTTCTGACTCACAGTGACCCAGTTTAAAGGAAGCCTTAAAGTCCCAGAGTAGTACAAACGGTTAATGCATTTGACCCCCTCACCAAAAGGTTTAGCTCACCCAGCATTAGCTTGGAAGGCAGAACTGTGTGTTAAATTAAGAAATGCTTAATTTATTAGCAATCGATTTCTGAAAACCCAGCCTTTGTAAACCTGTGGAGCTCAGGTCTCCTCTGACGCACATGGGGTTGCCGGGAGTCAGAACTGACTGACACCAACCAGTAATGAGCGAGGTTGGATTGATTGCCCAACAAGTAAGGTAAGCATGGGCTTACAGGTATTTACTACTCTGTCCCGAACTATTTCACATCCTTTTCCCACACATCAAAGATTCGGCTTCGTTTGGATGGCGTCTCTCCCTCCCCCCCCCTCCAAATCACACTCCCTGCCATGCAGTCTACGCTGACCCCTCGTGCCCCTGTGGACTATAACTGTGGACCAAGGAGAAGCCCAGTCTTTCCCCAGAGGGGCCACTGATGGTTTCACACCGCTGACCATGCCGATTGCAGCCCAATGCATAACCACTACACCACCAGGGCTCCATTCTTAAGCCCCCAGCACTTCAAATGTACAACTCTTGACAAGGACAAAGTACCCAGTAAATGAGAAACGCACAGGCTTGCTTGTGCTTACTTACTAATCCTGTAGTAAACAACTCACTTGATTATTGAGTAATCCGCCCAGGGTGGTTCAGGGAACTCTCACCTTCCATCCAGGGAGATTCTTGGCCAAAGTATCTCATGCACAGTTACCTTCATCCATCAGTGAAGGCTTCCAGACTAAGACAGACTCCGAAGAAAGGGTGAGTGTTCTAGTTCTGTTAACAGTCTGTGAAACCCCAGGATCACTAAGGTCCTATCTGAAACGCAACAGCATTTTCGTCCAGCTGTACGGGAGGTGGGGTTGTCATGAGTGTGGGCAACAAGCAACAACAAAGATTTAATGGTATAGCTTGGTGAGGAGGAATGGAAACTGCTTTTGAGGAGACTACTTAGAGTAACTTTTCATTTAATTTGGTCATTGTTAAAGTCAATGTAACCGTGAAACCAAATTGCTGGGAAATAAACCAAATGTTAGATTGAGTGGAGAGGTAACGTACTCTGTCTTCAAATTCTCTGATGCAGACAGAAGCTGGCTCTGCTTAAGCCCACTTGCTGCCTCTGGAGAAGGAACAAGATGTAACATGAGCCAGATGACTTGCCAGCCACTCCTGGGTGCTTAATATGCTTAATATAAAGTTATGGCTCCCAAAATAATTCTCTTGACCTCAGCACTGTTTTGGACTTAGGAATTTCCTACTTGATCCTTTCATCCAAGCCTCACTGCCTTGTGGGAAGACGCATGAGCTCCGCCCTGTCTACCATCTCCCTTCATATGTATGGCAGGATCCATGATTGTAATCATTAAGAAGTGGCTTCTGTACTTATCACCACCATCAAGAAGCTGCAGTGATGAGAGCCACATGAATTATCAACATCCTCAAGAAGCAGCAATTAGGACCACATGTTGGTGGAAGTACAAAGCCAACAGAAAAGACAAGCATCCTCAAAGCGACGTGATTGGATTAACTGGAAAAATACCTCCGCCAGATCAGCTCTTCTAGGATAAATTTTGGAGAGAAAGCTGGAATCTCCCTGGGAATAATTCAAATTGAAAAGCACAAACCCGGCCCTACAGGACAGTTGACAACCGCTTCACAGGGTTTCTAAGGCTAAGTCTTTAGGGAAGCAGACACCGTGTCCTTCCTTCCCCCCAAAAGGTTGGTGGGTTTGAGCTCACCAGCCTTTGGTTAACAGTCCAATGCTTAACCCTCTGGGTCACCAGGGCTTCCTTAGGAGAGAATAAACCAACCAAACCAAACACAGCCATAGAGTAGATTCTGACGCATAGCAACCCTACAGTACAGAGTAGAATTGCCCCTGTGGGTTTCCTAGAGTGTGAATTATTATAAACAGAAAGCCTCATCTTTCTTTCGTGGGGCGGCTGGTGGGTGCAAACAGCTGACCTCCCACCACCAGGACTCCTTTCTTATCTCCCGCTAGATGGTAACTTTCAAGAGGAGACCGGCTGTTTAACCCCTTGAAAGCTCTCTCCATATGTAACAGGTATTGGCAGAGAGGACCCTCAAAACTATTTTACTTTTACGTGACAGCTCCCCTTGCAGTTTGGAAATGGCTTGACCGATAATGATTGTATAATTGGCTCGTTATTTTTGTGCTTCAAAACCAGGCAACATGTCATTTGACTGGAGGTTGGATTTGGCTGAGATCTGTAATCTTCGGTTTTTACCTGTAGTGTTTCTGATCATCCAATATCAGAGCTTGTCCCAATTAGCAAGTCTTGGTTTTGGGACTTCAGCCTAGTACAAATACCATTCTTTGTGTTCAGCTTCTAAAGTGGACAGGCTTCAGATAAACAAGTTCTATTTATTAATTGAATTTGGCAAAGAAAGTAAATTCCTGATAAAATTATACAAGTAAGCTGTTAAAAATAACATGCAAAGATGAAAGTTAAAAATAGTATGTTCAGAAAAGGGTCAAAGGCAGATTGCATTGCTTAAACTTGCTTGCAATATGTTGTTATTAGATGCCATGGAGTCAGTTCTGACACAAAGCAACCCTATGCAAACAGAACCAAACACTGCCTCGTCCTGCGCCATGCTCACAATTGTTCCTGTGCTTGAGCAAAGTATTGCAGCCACTGTGTCCATCCATCTCATTAAGGACCATCCTCTTTGTCACTGCCCCACTATCTTACCGAGCATGATTTCCTTCTCCAGGGACTGGTCTCTCCCGACAACATGTCCAAAGTACGTGAGATGAAGTCTCACTATTCTTGCCTTTAAGGAGCACGCTGGCCATACCTCTTCCAAGACAGATTGGTTTGTCTTTTTAGCAGTCTACGGCACTTTCAAAATTCTTCTCCAGCACCACAATGCATCAAATGCATCGACTCATCTTGAGTCTTTCTTATTCAAAGTCCAATTTTCACAGGCATAGGAGGCGATTGAAAATACCATGGCTTGGGTTAGGAACACCCTAGTCCTCAAAGTAACCTCCTTGCTTTTCAATACTCTAAAAAGGTCTTGTGCGGCAGATTTATCCAAATTGATATCTTTTTTTTCAAATTGATATCTTCACTGTTGTTTCCATGAGCATTGATTATAGATACAAGCAAGAAAAATCACTTGATTGCTTCAACCTTTTCTTCATTTAGCATGATGTTAGCTACAGTTGTGAGTTTTTGGTTTTCTTTACATTGAGTTGTAATCCATACTTAGGGCTGCCATCCTTGATCTTCACCAGCAAGTGTTTCAAGTCCTCCTCACTTTCAGCAAGCAAGGTTGTGACAGCTGCATAGTGCAGATTGTTAGTAAGCCTTCCTTCACTCCTGATACTGCATTCTTCTTCATACAATCCAGCTTTTCTGATTATTTGCTCAGATTAAATAAGTATGTTAAGAAGATACAACTGGCACACACATCTTTCCTGATCTTACACTACACAGTAGTCCCTTGTTCTGTTCACACAACTGCCTCTTGAGCCATGTACAAGTTCAAATGCAAGTTTAGGAAAGACAGTCTATTAACCGTTTCTGAAGTATTTATTGAAAACATCGAAGGTGTTTTCGTTTTGTCTTTCAGGAGTGTGTACTGATACGAGATCTTTGCATTTTTTTTCTTCCAAACGTTTTGTACAACTTTTAGTAATGTAGCCGGTTATCGGGAGACTGCAGCCCCTGGAAAGGGACATTATGCTTGCCAAGGTGGAGGGACAGTAAAAAAGAGGAAGGACCCTCACAAGGTGGACTGACACAGTGGCTGCAACCATGGGCTCAAACCTGCACAGGACCCGGCAGCGTTTCATTCTGTGTGCACATGGTCTCCACGAGTCAGAGTGACCCGACACGCCTAACAAGAACAACACGTGAAGCCGGGGGTGGGGGGTTAAGTAGGAGCTCTCTTGAATTTATAGGTCACTGTTGTCTCTTTTTCTGGAGAAAATCTTTATTGGAATTTTCAAAGGGCCTGTTACTCAAAGTTTTGAGATTGAACAATTGGCATTGTCACGCTGTGGTTTGAGTTGCCCTCACGTGGGCCCTGACTCATGACAAGTCCATGTTCAATGAGCTCAGAGCACTGTGAGCTGCTTTTCTGAAGTAGACCCACCGCCATGCCTTCCACTACCCACTGTGTGTGCGGCGGTGGATCCTGACGCATAGTGGCCCTGCAGGACAGAGAACTGTCTCCGCAGGGGCCCCACGGGGGCAGTATTCGCAGAAGCAGACTGCCACACCTGTCTCCTGTGAGTTCCAACCGCCAGCCTTTCTGTCAGCAGCTCCCCCACCCTGGCCCGGAGGGAGATGGAGACACTTCCCCACCCCCTTTACTCCTGGTACATCTTGTCTTTTCATACATCCTTCACGTACGTCACAGTAACAGAACAAACCAAGAACTCTCTACCTTTCACAGCCTCACAGTGAAAAAGAAAAACAAACAAAACGAAAACCCGCACAGGCTAAACTTAAATCATGATCCAGGGGTCTGTGAAAACTTGCCACGGATTCCGAGAATTGCTCTTGAGAGCTCTGAACATCTGGAGGCCTTGGGAAAGCGGGGCTTCCAAGTCCTTGCAAAGCATTAGCTTCCTCCTTTGCCTGATTAAAACAGGCTCTCCTCTCCCTGAGGGCTCACAAAACTCACCTGGAGCACTTCACTGATTCCCGACAGGCAAAGCCTTCTCTGGGCAGTTACTTGGGATCTGTGCCTTCCTCAGACTCAAAGACGTTTCCAGCTGGTGAATGTAGTTGTGTCAATTCCACACACTATTGAAAGGAGATGATTAAAGAACAAGTTATCTGAGTTTGTGGGTGGGAGATTTTCTTACAGAAAATAAAAGTTAAGAAGAGCCATCAGGAGCAAAAAAACTCAAAAAACAATCAACTCCCTGCCATAAGGCTGATCCTGACTCCTAGTGACCCTATCGGACAGGGTAAAACTGTCCTCGTGAGTTTCCAAGACTGTTAACTCTTCACGGGAGTAGAAACCCTGTCTTTCTCCCAAGGAGCAGCTGGTGGTTTCAAACTGCTGACCTTGCTGACTGAAGTCCAATTCATAACCACTATGCCACCAGGGTTCCTTCAGGGCCATTCTGTGGGGCAGAAAATTGATCTTGCTAAGTAAGTAAGCTGGGGGTGGAGCGGGATGGGAAGGAAAAAGCAAGCTTTCAATGAAAGCAATTTAAAAGATTCCTGTCCCTGTTTAATATGCTCAGAAAACCGGGACAGACACTCCAGGGGAGAAAGTGAATATAGATCTCGGAGAGGGCTGCAAATACTTCTAAAATGTATTTTCTATATTTGTGCTAAGGATGGTTGTGGAATATGATTAAAATATCAAAGAGAGTATTTAAACCTATAAAACTAGCAAACCCTGTCTGCTCTGCTTCGTTTCCTGAAATATAAAGACCTTTTATCTTATGCTTTCTTCTCGACACTCACCCTCACCCAACCCGCTGACATTGAATTGATTCTGACTCCTGGTGACCCTGTATTGCTTTTTGGAGGCTGCAGATCTTTGTGGGTGCAGGTAGCCTCGTCTTACGATGGAACCACTGATGGATTGGAACTGCCAGCCTTGTACTTAGCAGCCCCGTACTTAACCCACAGCATCACTAGGGCTTCTGTCAGTATACCAGGTAAAACAGAAGGAAACATTTTCTAAAAATTTATCTTACCTTACGTCTCCGCCTACCCCAAGTGTGTTCAAACCTTTCTTCTGAGACTCAACCCTCAAAATACTTAGTTTTCAAATTGATTTCCATTTACTTCTTTCCCTACAGCATTGAGGATGCTGTACGCTCCAAGTAGGCTATTAATTCTTACGGAATCACTGGAAAGAGTTGACCTGATTTCAAGTTGCCCCATGAAAAGCCACACCTCAAAGCAGAGAAGTAGGAGAGCCCTCCACTTTCTCATTACACACAATACCAATTTTTAAAAATTGTAACTGTTGTATTGATATATAATCCATATATCATACAGTTAAAAGGTTTAAATATATTTTAAACCACAATCAATTTTAGAACATGTTCTACATTTTTGTATTTATTAGTAACCTAGTTAGATTTGCCTATCCTGGATTTCATATAAAAAATCATACAAATAAAACTAAAAACCCAAGAACAATAACAAAATAAAACCCAGGAAAACCTCAACCCCCCAAAAAGTAGAAAATACATACCGTATATACTCGAATATAAACCGACCCGAGTATAAGTCGAGACACCTAATTATTACCTGGGAAATCAGAAAAACTGATTGACTCGAGTATAAGCCTAGGGTGGAAAATGCAGAAGTTATTGGTGAGTTTCAATAATCAAAACAAATTAAAATTTCTAAAAATTGATACATTAGTGGGTTGATATATTTAAATATTTATTTTAAATTAAAAACATAAATAAAAGGACAAGTCAATTAACATTAGTAAACCAGCACAGTAAGTGGAAAATAGGTTCAACAAAAATAAGGTATCAACAATGCTACCTTAGGAGTACTATTCCCTGAGCTCAATCAGCAACCAAACTAAAATGTAAAGAGTTACAATCCTTCAAAACTGGATTCCTCCTCATCATCTGTACACCAATGCTGAGCTTCAGCTGGTGTGAGGTCATCATAGACGCTGTCCTCACTGAGATCGCCATCATCACCATCACTGCTGTCATTTTCATACAAAGCGCAGTCTTCACTGCCATCCATAGCATTACTAATACGACATTTCTGGAAGGCATGTCGCACTATGTCTTCTGGAATGTCTTCCCATGCATCTCGCACCCACTTTGCTATTAACTCTATGTCAGGCTTCATGAGATTTCCTCCTTTTGTTAGTCGGGCTTGACCAGATGACACCCATTCATGCCACTGACCCGTGTATAGCCCAACCCCAGCTTTTCAGCACACACACACCAAAAAAAAAAAAAAAATGTGCTGAAAAACTCGGCTTATACACGAATATATATGGTAATTAGGACAAGTTAAAAATTGGGTCAAAAGGGAAAACAAAGGATGTGAATTTTAACCTAAATAAATCTGCATGATTCACTTTCTGACGTGCTCTGTCTGAGAGCAAGGTCATTTACATGCCTGGTCAAGGGTCCGAGGAAATTCCGTGGAGGCTTAATCCACGTGGGGACTCTGCCAATGGATTTGGGGCTTTCACTGTCATGCTTTGCCTTCTGTAAACTGGGTGCCAGAATTTAATCTCCAATACAATTCCTTCCTTTGATCTAGGAGTTTATTATTTACAGTCCTTGGACCACACAAACCCGTATGCTTGGTTCATGCGGACTTAATTCATGTGTCATTCAAAAGGTTGCTTATTTTAAGACGATATTTAGGACCAGCCACGATTCTTTCTGATTTCTTCACCATATTTTGCTATAGCACCTATATCTTCAGTGGTATCTTTGTGAGGGTAAGTACTGAGCAGAGACGCATCATAAGAATGGATTGTTTTTAGTTTAGAGTTTATGATTAAGTATGACCTCAAAATCCAGTCATATATCTAAGGTCTAACTATATGAGTGGATTCCTCACCCATCCACCCAGAAAACAGATAAAAGCTCCGCTGGGAGGAGCGTTCATAGTACCCATTTTTCCCACTAGGTGAGCATTAAGCAACTAGCTTTGAGGTGGTGCACCAAGTGGCATCACCTGGGAAGGTTCTCTCTAGTCACAGTGAATTTTTTCATAAAAGCAGTTTCACTTGAACCTCGTGTCTTGTGATGGCTGACTTAAGAGAACAGCATACAGCTGTGAAATTTTGTTCCTTGCTTGGGAAAGATGCCACAGAAACTGGTGTGATGTTGCACACAGCTTACAAGGACAGCATTGTGGGAAAAACTCAAGTGTATAAGTGGCTTTCTCATTTCAAAAAAGATGAAATGTTGATTGATGACAAACCTAATTCTGGACATCCACCAATTTCCCAAACGAAAATGTCGACTCGTAGTGCATAAGGAGTTTGTTCCACTAGGTCAGACTGTCAATCAAGCTTTCTATTTAGAGGGTCTGAAGTTTGTGTAACAGTGTGTGGCAGGCCTGATTTGTGGCAGACGGGGGACTGCTTTTGACACCACCACAATGCACCTGCAGCCATCTCAGTGCGCCAGTTTTGGGCAAAAATGCAGCATGCCATCACACTTTATTAACCTGACCTCATTCTATGGGACTTCTTCTTGCTTCCATGAATGAAGAGGCACATGAAAGGACAGCAACTTAATGAAGTAGAAGAGGTGAAGAAAAATAAAACAAGAGGGAGTGCCCAGACGTTCAAACCGATGAGTTTGAAAAAGTGGAATCACAGATTTGACAAATGTATTAAGTGTAATGGAGAATCTTTGAGGTGATAGGTTGTTTTGTAAAAAGTTTAAATAGATAGCTTTGAAAAATATCTGGGTTTTTTGTGGGGTTTTTAGTACCCCTTAGTATTGGGCAAACCTGCTGCTAAAAAAGCTCTTTAGAGTATTAGAAAACAAAGCTATCACTGTGAGGACTAAGGAATGTCTCACCAACACTATGGTATTTTATTACCTGAAGTGAAAGCTGGCCAATGAATGTGGCATATGGAAAAGAATTGATGCATTTGAATGACGGTGTTGATGGATAACTGAATACACCATGGCCTGACAGAAGAATAAATAAAGCTGTTTGGGGAAAGTACAGCCGGAATGGTCCTTTGCAGGAAGGACAGTGAGACTTTGCCTCACCTATTTTGGACATGGGAAAAGATGTCATGGTAGGTAAGGTAAAGGTTCAATGAGAAATAGGAAGCCCCTCCACGAGATGGCTTGACGCAGTGGCTGCCACAATTGGCTCCAACACAGTAACAATTGTGGGGGTGAGGTGGGGGGGCAGGGCTAGGCAGTGTTCTGTCCATGCACATAGGGTCACCATGAGTTGGGACCAGCTTGCTATCAGCTAACAACAGGTTTATGAATGTTTGAATAATTATAAACAATTAGCGTGGCTGCAGTGCACAGGCCTGAGTCATTCTGTGGCTCAGAGTATTCATTATCTTGTATTTCCTTTCTGATTCGGTAATTAATTGCTACACAAACAGTATGACATTCTCTAGGTGTTCCCTTTACAGTGCACCCCAGAAAACCACTCCAAGAGCTGAAAGGTGCAATCTGGAGCTTACAGTGGGGTGTTTT
Source organism: Tenrec ecaudatus (assembly GCF_050624435.1). NCBI lineage: Eukaryota > Metazoa > Chordata > Mammalia > Afrosoricida > Tenrecidae > Tenrec > Tenrec ecaudatus. Next base: position 61,535,455 of record NC_134532.1, on the reverse strand, counting down.
CTCCTGGGGCTGCAGAAACATGAAAATGGCTCTTACTGTCATACTGACTTATCTATTTTGCAATATAGAAAACAAGGTGTGGTACCGCTAGTAACAGGAAAGTTGAGTGGTTTACAATGAGGAAGTTAGGAGGAAACAAAACAAGAGTCTGGTCTTTATTCCTAATACAGAAGACAAGACTATCTGCAACTTTTCAGTTAGTTTTTCAATTGAGCAAATATTTAATCAAGTCAACACATTGCAATGGATTTAACAGGTACCATTGGAGACATAAGAGGAGCCGTGGTAGTGTAGTGGTTATGCGTTGGCCTGCAATTCCTACGGTTGGCAGTTCAAAACAACTAGCCACTCCATGGGAAAAAGACTGGGCTTTCCAGTCCCATAAAGTTACAGCTTCAGAAACCCACAGGGGGTTACTATGAGTCAGCATTGACTGGATAGCAATGAGTTTGGTTTGGATTACTGAGGAGCTAAAAGAACCCTGGTGCTGGGCTGCTAACCCCAAGGTACACAGTTCAAAACCACCAGCCCTCCTGGAAGAAAGATGAGATTTTCTACTCCAGTAGAGTTCAAGTCTTGGAAATTCACAGCGGCAGTTCTACCCTGTCCTATAGAGCCGCTATGAGTTGGCAGTGAGTTTGAGGGTTTTTCTGGTTTTGGGGGGTTTTTTTTGAGACAGGAATTATGAAAGTCTCACTTTGAGACATCAACTACATCTATAAGAAGAAGCACACCAACATCAGTTACCAAAGGCTTGTAAACCATATAATCCAAAATCGAAGGTGGGACTATCAGAGCCTAAATGGTGAGAGTCAAGTTTGCAGAAGGCAATGGATGACAGCGGGATACGTTTGTGGGAACTACATAGGAAATAAGCCTCGGGGGATTCCCCTCTATCCATAATAGAGGGATGGGAGGGAAGGGGTTACTAAGCAGAGTGCCTTGGAGAGATGACTATTGAAGATCAAAGTGATAAGCCTGGCCTGAACAGTTAAAACCTTGTCAGTTGATCCCCCATCCGATTCACATTAGGCCTGATCTGGTTTTCAACATTTTCTCTATTTTTTTGTTTGTTCATATGGGGTTTATCTCAGATGTGTTGTCATTGGGGGTAGCCCTCTTGAATATTTGTTACATGTTTTTCAGTATATAAAGGCCAGGATTGATGAACCTCTAGGGACAGCAAGTAGAATAAATGTTTCTGGGGGTACAGTGGTGGTGGGCGGTAAAAGGAAGCTGATGTCAGGGAATTCAGGAAGAAAAGAATGTTTTGAAACGGATTGTGGAAGCAATTGTCCAATACTGCTTGATGTGACTAGACTATGGAATGATATGGCATCTGTATTAACTCCCAATAAAATGGGTTTGATGAAGAAGAAAAAAAGCTCACTTTGAAAAAACAAATACAAAAACCCGAACAGTGAGCTAGTTGGGATTAGATGACTAAGTACACCTGCCGTGAAGAATAACTTTGTTCACCTCCTTCGATTTTCTCCCTGGTGTGCTGCCTGAGTTCTCTGTCAGGAAAGCTGGCTGCTTTAGATTTAAATAGGCCTGCGGCATGACAGGGCACTTGTAATGTGCAGTATACTAAACCAGAAAGTCGAGTTTTTCACCAAGTCAGTATGATGCTGTGGCTCTGGTTTTACTTGGCAAGAAAGTCTCTAACCCTAGATCTGCGGCAAGGAGACTCACAAAAAGTAGCAGCTTTGGGTTCCATAATGTGTCAGATTTCAGTAATAGTCATGCCACCGCAGGCAAGTAAATGAGCAAGGGCATCCCTCTCACTGCCATCAAGGTCAACCGACTCACAGCTATGACAGTAGAGCTGCCCCTGTGGGTTGCCGAGACCGAGAGTCTGTGGAAGTAGAAAGCCTCGTCTTTAGCCCGTGGAGGGGCTGATAGTTGGGCAAATAATAAGTTCCAGTCTAGATGCTTCCATGTATCTTTAACTAGTCTTCAAGCAGCAATACGAAACCATTTCAGTCATATTTTATGTTGTTGTTGTTAGGTGCCTTTGAGTCCGTCCCAGCTCACAAGGGTTTATGTACACCCGAATGACACACTGCGACAGGACACTGCGATGTTTTATCTGCTGTCCCGAAATACACCAGCACTGGCATTTTTGTAACCCCTGTGCCGGTAAAAACCGACCCAACAAGAAATCACTTGCCAGCAAAACCTACCCAACTTAATCTAATGTGAATATTTATCATATCAAAGTATTGATTGTGGAGTGTTGTTCTAGTGATCCCTGGTGTTCTTTAATAAAGAGTATGTGCATATAGAGAGAATATGAAATGTTCTGAAACAGTCTCCCAGAATTTTAAGAGACTATGAATTGCAATAAATATCTTTAACATCTTTGTTAGAATAATTTTATTAAATATACAAATAACTCTTTGCCCTGGAACCAAGACATCTTAGGTTTGCATCGTAAATCTGTCATTGGCTAGTCAGAGCTCTGCTTTAATTTCTTCATTAGTAAAACCGGGATCCTAATAGTTGGAGTTATTCTGAGGATTAAGTGAGGTAACATACAAAGCTCTCACAACACTTCATGCAGTTATTTCGTACTTAGTACCTGTCAGCTGTACTTTTAACAACAGAGTCTGAACCAAAACTTATTTCCAACAACAGTACACGGATTTTCCCATTCTCTTGCTTACAGTTGGCATCAATATTCTTTTTAATATTGACCAATGTCGACTAGCAAAAAAAAAAAAGGTATTTCATTGTTTTGGTTGCTGAAAACGTTCGTAATTTGAACACCATTAGTATTTTTATGTATTCAACTGCTTTTCTTGAGTTTCATCTCTTATGAGAAAAAAGGGAGTTCTTAGTTGGATTGGTTGGAGAAATGAACTCATTCTGAAAATATCAGATTAAAAATTTACCCTACCTGTATTTTCTTTTCGTACCACGCTCCTTCCTTCCTCGAAACTTTCCTTCATTTCCACCTTCCTTCACGTCTTCCCTCCGCCCCTCAGCTCCTCCTTCCCTCCTTCCTTTTAAATACTTTCAGAATCTGTTTAGGACCTTTTCAAGTTTCATATTGTGATCCACTTGTCCTAATATCAATTACTGAATAATCTGTCTTTTACCACCGATTAAAAGCCCATCTTTATCATACAGTATTCTTGGATCTTTTGCTAGATGGCATATAGTATTCATTCAATTGTTTCAATTTTCTTATCTACACCCTATTACTTTGATATCAGTAGGTCAAATATTCCCTCATTTTGAAGTTTTAGAAAATTTTCTCAATATGGATACATATTTATTTTTCTAGATGAAAATCAGGATATTTTGCAGCTTTCAACAAACCTGTATTGGGATTAATTTGGGTGCAACTGACATCAAGTACATGAAATGAACATTCTTCAAATCATACGTTGCATAAGCTTGAGTCTTTGCTAGTAGCCTCAGCTTATTAACAAAGGTCTGGAATGCACGCACTCTGTTAGCTTATTCCGACTCAAAGTGAACCTACAAGACAGGGCAGAACTGCCCCTGTGGGTTTCTGAGGCTAACTCTACTGGAAAGTAAACTGAAAATGCAATAGCTTTGTGTATGAATGCCTTTATTGGTGATTTGAGTTGGTTCTCACTCATTGCCACCTCAAGCCATGCAGAGTAAAACCATATACACTCCATAGGATTTTCAAGGGGGTGGCCTGTAGATCAGCAGGCCTTTCAACTGAGGCATCTATTAATCTTTGGTTAGCAGCTGAGTACTTTAACATTTCGAGCCACTCAGGGACACCTTGATTAGTACTAGCTAGTGTATTTTTACAGCTCTGGGTTATTTTAATCAAATAAAAATTGGGCAATCAAATCAGTTAAGGTGGCAACAAAAACAGCTATTTCATGATGAATACTTCTTGTACTGCTTTGCATGAGAATAAATTCAAGAAAAGTCAAGGTTTCTAAGTTGCCTTATTCCCGTTCAAAATGAAAACAGCTTTCAAACTCTATATTAATTTCACAGCTTTCAAAAAATTACAGGGCTTTCTCTTCATAACTCAGCAACTCATAGGCTTCCCGTACCTGAGAGAATGTCTTGGCTTTGGGGTCATCCTTAGTTTTGCTGGGTGTTGCTGTCTGTATTTTACAGGATAGAAGAACCCCAATGAGGACAAAGTCATTGACATTTAGTGACTGGGGGGTTAATATCTGGGCATTTGTGGGAAGCAGTCACACGGAGGCGCTTTTTAGTACTTCTTTATTGTTGTGGAACATTTTTGAGTTTGCTAAATACACATAATAATTTCAAATGAAATAGGATTAACTTTATTTTAAGAATAAGAGAAATTGAGATTAGAAGAAATCAATACATCAAGGGACTCCAGACCTAGGGTTAGAATGAATTGATTCCATTAGGACGTTTTCTGAGAACCTATTGTTCTCCAGAGGTAGGCCTCTCGCCTGTTAATAAGATCTTGTCTCAGCAACCTGGGACAACAAAGCAGCAGCCTGCAGTGGATTCAGATGTGTGGCACTGACAGTCCCCACAGACCAGGGTCCCTATTGGACCAACAGCTGAAAAGAGCCTCTTCTGACCTCTGAGGCAGTTGCTTGGAAAGGTCTACCCCAACTCTCACTCTCTGCACCCCCTCCTCCCAACGATTCTGCTTTGTCTGTAGAGAAAGCATTTTGATTTGATCTCAGGCCCAAATGAGAAGATGGGTCGGCAACAGGAAACCCATGGGCCTTGATTCACTTTGTCCTACTTTATCCTCAACCAAGGCTCTCACGATTTGTCGCTGAAACGATGTCCAAATCCAGTGTAAGATCTGTTGTTTGATGAAATAGAAAGATGCAAAAACATAATTTAAGCCGTAGGAAATGATAAGAACAAGGTAGAAATACTGCTGAATTAAGGGCAGATTGTAAACCAAGTTGTATTTTGAAGATTCAAGTGACAGTCAGTCCCAACTATCTAGAATCAAAAAGAGATGATGTAGCAGGAGTGAGGCACATAGTAGTGATGATCTACATTGCTAGGAAAAGTCTGTTTAACATTTTTTGTTCAAAAAATTGTTTCACTCTATGTGTCTTGCATCCTACCCAGAAAGTATACAATATTAACAACTTAAAGTTTCTCTTTGAATTTCAGTCTACAGGCATCCTTTCCATCATACTGGTAGCACAGTGGTCACATGTTAAGCTATTAACTGCAAGGTAAACAGTTCAAAACTACCAACTGCTTCGAGGGGAAAAGACGAGGCTTTCTACACCTGTAAAGAGTTACAGTCTTGGAAACTTACACAGGCAGTTCTACCCTGTTCCATGGGGTCCCTATGAATCAGCATCGATTCGATGGCAGTGGTTTTGTTTTACTTGACCTTGGGGTTTGTTTTGCTTCTTCAAGAAGTACTTATAAGAAATAGGTCCTAAGAAAGAAAGAAATAGGTCCTATCGAGGAGAAGAATGAGTGGGTGTTTTACACACTTTGGAAACATTCAAATGGTTTTCATAATTTTCAATAGAACTGAACTCAGATATCTGAATTACTACACCAGATGGAAGTTTACTATTTCCTTATTAACAGCTTCCTAAAGAGAGACCTTATAGATAGAGAAGAACCCAGAATATTATCTGAAACACTTTGCTCTCAGGACCCTAAACCCAAAGGAAAAAAACCATTGGGAAAAACAATCAGTCCTAGTACATACATAAGAAGCCCACTGCCATTTAATTGCTTCCCACTTCCTGTAGGACAAAAAGTAAACTGTAAGCTTTTACAGAAGCAGATGGAATTCAGCTCTCACCTCCACACCTCTCACCGCAGCCCTGAGAGGCTGATGGATTTGAACTGCCAACCTTCCAGTTAGCAGTCGGTGCTCAGCCCACTGCACCATGATCGCTGACTATTATGCTATATATTTAGAAGAATGCAAGACTAGGTGCCCAGGGAACCACTAAAACCAGTGTGGTTTTGTTTGGGCGCTAAGATTTTAACCAACACATTCAATCTTTCGTGGCTTTAGAATCATGTGTAAAAATGGAGATGGTAATTTTTATGGCACGGAATATCTATAATCATTAGATTAAAAATACTTGATAGCAGAGCGGTGAAAAAAATTTGTGGAGGTTCCAATAAATGCCAGGCACACAGTTCCAATCAGATTCTTAAGAGCTCTGTAGGTCCTTGATTTGAACAAATTAAAAATTTAAGGTAAATCATTAATAAAATACTTTAGATTAAAGGGAATCCATATTTCATTCTTAATGAGCTTTCTCAATTTTAGTGCATTTTTAGAGGTATATAGTATTAAATCTCAAAAGCAGACTAAATCAATAGTGGGAAATAATAAAAATGCTTCCTATAAACATTTCCATCTAATTGTGTCTTCTGTTGGTAGATTTATACCAACAGCCAAAGTAATCTGCATAAAGTTTTCCATTTTGTTAAAAACATTTTTCAAAGGAACTCTATATGAACTATAATAAATTAACTGAGTATATTAGTTAAAATTTAACAATACAAAAATCTCATTGGCATATGTTTCTAGTGCTTAGAGACAATTTTTTAGATTGAGATTAAATAATTTCATATAAAATTTTGGAACATTCTACAGATAGGGACTTCTCAAACTGAAATTTAATTTTGAATATTACCTCCACAGGGGTGGGGGGAGATTAAGCATATCAAACCATGCGACTAGGACATTGCTTGTCCTAAAAAAAAAAAAAAAAGGCAAAATCAAGAAAATAATTGTTTAGCTTAAAATTTTAAACTGATAAAATTAGAAAATACATAGAGACCACATGTCACTTAAAAATAACTGCATATGCATATTTTATATTTACTTTAAAAGAATAATCTTACTAAAATATAAATGTCACCTTTATAAATATTTTAGCAATGTATTTCCTATTAAACACACATATTCACACACCAAAAAACATTTAGGATGAATTTATGACAAAAAAAGCATGGTAGAGTCAAAGTTTTCCATTTAACCTTATATAGCGGTAACTTTGAAATACTGAGATATAAATTTAATCTCTTTGGTATATAGTTAGGCCAAATTTTATTTTCAGTATGTTCTACATTTTTTCTTATTTGGTAGATTCAAATGACCTTAATACATAAGAGTCTAGTAAGAATATACATGGCATATATATGTCTTTATCTAACATAGGTAGATAAAACATTATATACCAGGATCTGAATTTAAGAAAATAATAGAATCCACCAATTCAATTTGTATAAATTAGCCATCTGGGGAGTTCTCTTTAGCATATATATATGTTTATATGTGTGTGTATATGTATGTATGTAGATATAAACACATACACACACACCAAGGAGCTTTCCTATTCAGAGCATGGACTTTTAAATGAAACCAAAGATTATGAGTTTCTCAGTGTTTATATTTAAGTGGTATTTTCCCTTCATATACCTTATATAATAAAATACAGATCTCACACATGAAATGATTATTTAGATGATACAGAGTTGATAAAATTTTCAAGGTCTGCTAAAGAATTATGAAGCCCATCATTCATATCTTGACTCCTAAGAAAACTTTTAAGGGTCTCCAAAGCAGTGACTGCCTCCTTTTTGGATGGCAATGGGAACTCAGTTCCCGGAGCCCCACTGTCCTCCTCTTCGTCAGAAGTATAAAATCCAGTTTCATCTGATTTGCCTTCTTTGGCCACATCCTCATTGGATGCTGCTTCGCACGTCTCCAAATCATCATCCAGGGCAGCATACTCTTCGATGGACAAACCTTCAGGAAATTCTACGCCTGCCTCAAGTGCGTGGGCAACCAAATCAAGCCCAGCGTCCGGCTCTGCCTCTGATGTGTCACCTTCTCCCTTTTGAGATTGGAACCCTGCCTTTCCATAGCCCTTCATAATCGTCTCTGGGGTTACGCTCCTCCAACAGAGATGCAAAGCATCGACTGCATCTAGTAGGGAGAATGCAAATTCTTTGCCACCTTCCACAGAGCTTAAAAATTTCTTGACAAGACAATGTCGGTATTTGATCTTAAGGCTTTTGATAACACCTTGGTTCATAGGTATAAATTTGGAAGACAAGCACGACGGGAAGAATGCTAGCTCAATGGATTTAAGGTTTGTTACCTCTGGGTGTGCAGGAAAAGACTCGACAAAAAGCACCACTCGGCGTTGTTCGGCTTGGAATTTCTCATCAAGCTTCCGCATCCACTGTTCAAACACTTCTGCGGTCATCCAGGCCACTCTGTTGACTTCATAATGCACGGGCAAGGACTTGATCCCTGTGAAACAACGCGGATTCCTGTGTTTCCCAATGATGAGCAAAGGGAGCTTCTCCGAGCCATCCATGTTTGCCCCGACCACCAGAGTCACTCTGTCTTTGCACAGTTTTCCAACCGAGCAGGTTTCTCCTTTAAATGCAAATGTATTCGTAGGTAACATTCGATAGAGCAGCCCCGTCTCTTTTATATTGAACACATTTTGAGGGTGATAATCATTTAAATAATAAGGAAGTACATTTTGACACCAGACAACCGAGGGGTCTGCAGGTGCGGCTGTAGGGTCTACAGGCTGAGCTCGGAATACTAAGCCATACCTAGACTTAAAGCGATCCAGCCAACCATTGCTGCACTTGAAATCATTATGGCCCAGTTTCTGGGCAAAATCGTTAGCTTTTAGACGCAGCATTGGACCATTAACGGGCACATTCAGACATTGCGCAATCCGGTACCACCTCATTAATGCCTCTTCCAGGTCTGTGTAAAACGCAGTCCTCAGTCTTTTCCTCTTTGGGTCAAATCTCAGAGATTCAAAAGCTTCTAGGACCTTGTCTTTATTCTTCATGATAGAAGACAATGAATTTTTCTTTATTCCATATTCAGCTGCAATCTCTGCTTTTTTCTTGCCACTTTCCACCGCATTTATGATGTCGATCTTTTCCTCGATGGACAGACTTTTCTTTTTCTTTGCTGTGACGGGCAGGGTGGAGGCCTCCCCAGAGCCTTCTGCCATCTCAGCCAGAGCGCCTGTGGAGCGTTCCCTCCCTCCTTCCTGCTGTCTGCTTCTTCACCTAGGCCCGTTCTCCAGTAGGATTCTGATTTCTGCTTTGGATCCCACTTCATAGGCGAGATGCTGCCAAGTGTCTTATCGTTTTATTCTTTAGGAAACGGATGACTAAACACACTCTTCCCAAAAGATCTGCCCAAGAAAAGTCATGATACGTGGATGGGCTGTTTCCGAAGAGCAATATCCTCAGCAGGACCTTGTGTCGTTCACTTTAGTTTATTCAGAGTTCCAGAAGTCAGGCGAAAATAGAAATCGCATTAGGTCAAACCTGTCTCGTCCCGCTGATGTATTTTTGGAACTTCAGTCCTTTAAGATGATCCATTTTATCCATGCACAAATTCAACCTCTTATTAATTCTTCACAGAAGGACTCAAAGAGATAAGAAGAAGAAAAAATCTTCCGGTAATTTTCATGCAAAATGTTAGCCCTTAATTGTCAAGGAAGGCTCCTTCGATGGGGAGGAAAAGTGTAGAATTCTCCTAGGACGGCAGGCTGTATCTTCTGTCTTTGGAAAATGTTAAAGAAAAAAAGAGAAGCAATTTTAGCATTAAGATATCAATTATCTATCAAAAGTTACACTTATGCCCATTAGTCATAGTCCTCACAACAGTGATAAGGATGGAGACATGTTTCTGAAAGTCAAAGAACAAAGCTACTAGGCGAAATGCTTACCTCAGGGAGAGCCTTTCTACAAAGCTCTCGAGCTCTGCTCTGCACAGTGGAGTCCTCACTGGTCTCTGAAACGAATCAGACAAAGTGAATCTGTTTTCAAAATGTGGGCTTACCAAAATAACAGAACTAAAAATGATTCTGGATCGCTCCTTGGTGTCTATTTTCTACCCGAAGCCAGAGACTGGGCCCCTCTGGCTTCTCTAAAGAAAAATATAGTCTGTAGTCACAAGGGCCAACTTTTAATAGCACATGGAAGACAGCATCTCGTTTATAGGAGGCTGGGCAAAAATGCTTCACACACATACACACACACAAATCAAACCAAATAAAATCAAGTGATGGGAGAATTCCCATTTAAAAACAAAACTAAATCTCATTCTATTGAAATGCTTCAAAACCCATTAAGGTTTGTATCAATTGGACACATCAGACACCTGCACAAAGACCACAAATCTTTGATAAAATGCTTAGAATAAATCACTTATGATGAGAATGTAATGCAGAAAAAGACTGGAGGGCACGCCTAGAGGTCAAAAATCAGACCTTGATCTATTTACAGGTTTTTCTTTCTTTTTTTGTAACTAATTCATTATTTTATGGGTCATTGGTTTTCTTTTTTGTTGTTATCGTTGTGTTCCCTTTTGTCACTTTGTCTTGTTATGCCTTGTTTTTTGATGCATATTATTATCTCTACAGATCTATCTAGATAAGATAGGTGGGATGAACAGTCTGTAGGAGAAAACAACCAGACCGATAGTTCCGGGGGCACATGGGAGAGGGGAAGGCGGGGGTAAGGAGGTGGTATTGACCAACCCAGGGACAAGGGAGCAACAAGTGGTCCAAAATTAGTGGCACAGAGGGTGTGAGAGGCCTGGTAGGGATTGATCAAGGGCAATGTAACCGAGAGAAATTACTGAAACCCAAATGAAGGCTGAGCATGATAGTGGGACAAGAGGAAAGTAAAAGTAAATAGAGGAAAGAACTAGGAGACAAAGGGTATTTATAGAGGTCTAAATACAGGCATGTACATATGTAAATATATTTTTATAGGATGGTGGGGAAATAGATCTACATGCATATATTTATAGGTTTAGTATTAAGGCAGCAGATGGACATTAGACCTCCTCTCAAGTACTTACTCAATGTTCTATTCCAGGATATACAGCTTCCCGACATGATCGCTGAAGACAAACGTGTGCATAAGCAAATGTGGTGAAGAAAGCTGATGGTGCCTGGTTATCAAAAGACATAGCATCTAGGCTCTTAAAGGCTTGAAGATAAACAAGCGGCCATCTAGCTCAGAAGTAACAAAGTTCACATGGAAGACGCACAACAGCCTGTGTGACCAAGAGGTGTCGAAGGGATGAGGTATCAGCCATCAAAGAACAACAACAACAAAAAAATCATATCATTGTAAATGAGTGTATGCAGAGTGGAGACTCAAATTCCATCTGTAGGCAACTGGACACCCCCTTACTGAAGGGTTGCAGGGAGGAGAGGAGCCAGTCAGGGTACAGTGTAGCAATGATGAATATACAACTTTCCTCTAGTTCCTAAATGCTTCTTCCCCCTCCCCACTATCATGATCCCAAATTCTACCTTACAAATCCGGCTAGACCAGAGGATGTACATTGGTACAGATAGGAACTGGAAACACGGGGAATCCAAGTCAGATGACTCCTTCAGGACCAGGGGTGAGTGGCGATACCTGGAGGGTAGAGGGAAGGTGGGGTAGAAAGGGGGAACAGATTACAAGGATCTACATATAACCCCCTCCCTGGGCGATGGATAACAGAAAAGTGGCTGAAGGGATACATCGGACAGTGTAAGATATGACAAAATAATAATAATTTATGAATTAGGAAGGGTTCTTGAGGGAGGGGGAGTGGGGAGAGAGGGGGGAAATGAGGAGCTGATAGTAAGGACTCAAGTAGAAAGCAAATGTTTTGAGAATGATAATGACAACAAATGTACAGATGTGCTCGACACAATGGATGTATGTATGGATTGTGATAAGAATTGTACGAGCCCCCAATAAAATGATTTTTTAAAAGCGTGTGGAGGAGAAACTCCACAAGCCCCCATCCCCCACCACACACCCCATTTGGGATTTCCACGTTTTTATCTGTAAAAATAAAGGTTCTGCCTTGGTGGCAATTAGATAGGCTGTGCACTGTTATTCACAAGGTTGGTGGTTCAAACCCACCAGTCGCTCTGCAAGTGAACAGGGAGGCTGTCTGTTCCCATAAAGATTTACAGTCTCTCAGAAAGCCTAAGGAACAGTTTTACTATGTCCTGTAGGGTTACTGAGTCAGCATTTACTTGATGGCAATGGCAATGGGCCCACAGTGTAAAAACATGGGCTTTGGACCTGGGCAGATTTGAACCTAGAAGCAACTCTACCATTCTGCACTCCTGTGACTCTGAACAACTCATGTCCCCATTTGAAGCCTCAGGTTCATTACCTAAGAAACGGTGGTATCACCTACTTCCCTGGGTAGTTTTGTGTGCAATGAGATCCCGTGCGAGAAGTGCAAAGCACTTGCCACTGTGTTTGTGGTTGTATCTGAAATCTATGGAAGGAAATGCTATTTGGTCCTGTACTTTTCCTGGGTCCAGTAGCAGAGCGGATCATTGTGGACCACAGGGTTGTCATTGGCTGGCTTTTTGAAGTAGATTGCCAAATCTTTCCCCACTGTATCTTAATTTGGAAGTTCACAGGCATCAGTTTAGTTTCACAGCAGCCCCTGGGCCTCATCTGATAGGCAGGTCGTGGCTCCAGGAGCATCCTACCACGGAGTCCCAGTAGAGTATTGAGCCCTTCACTAAACTGCTCAGTAAGGAGCACTAGTAGCAGTATGTTCAGCAGCTAGCCACAGTCAAGAGTTTGAACACACCTGCTGTTTCACAGGCGACAGACAGGGATTTCTACTCCCAGAGAGTCCCAGTCTGGGAGACTCACAGGCAGTCCTGCAGGGTCACTGTGAGGCACCGCCTCCATGGCAGTGAACGAAAAAGCGCTCAGTAGATGTGGGGTGAAACGCGCCTTAGTGTCCTTTCTCTACTTCAGCTGAATAGTGAGTTTACTATCCAGGGACTTTATTAAATCCCACTTGCAACAGAAGCAAACCCCCATTTTAAAGATATATGGAGAAAAGGGCTTTCCTTGAGTAAAACAGTCCTGTGAAAAGTCACAGGGCCCCAGATGGACAAGATGCCAACGGGCTAATTCGACGACTGGTGTGATTACTGTGGACACTGCATCACCCCCGCTCTGCTCACAGTCCCCCGACACTTCTGGACGACATGTACACTGGAAGGGTGGTTTGTGGACAAACCCCTCTGCCTCTGTTTTTATGAATTTCCATCTCAAAGAAGTGCATTTTATAAAGGAATGACTTCCAGTAAGAGATTGTTTTTCTGGTTGCCTTAGTCGTCCAACCGTCTTCATAATGATGATGATAGTCTGGCCTCTACTCCTCGACTGGTTGTGTTCCAAACAAACCAGGAGGCAGGTAAGCTGGTTTCAAAGGTCACACAGTTCTGATGTGGGAGAGCACAGTCTGGAACCCAGACTTTCCAATGTCAAGTCCACGACGTACTTGAATCACACTTGACAGGACCTCCTCTGACCACAGTTACAGTCTCTGCCCCCAGCGACAAGCCAAGTCAGCACTTTCAACATCATTACAAACCTTACAAACAAAAAAAGAAATGAAAAGGGAGGGGGTGGGTGCAGAGGGGGAAGCAGGCCTCCACCGAAGAGAAGACCACTATGAATTCTGTGAACACAACTAGCAGCCATATATAACGGCTAGGGAGAGCTGACCTTTCTAAGTAAGTAAGATGCAGTGATCCCACTATAAAATAAGAAAAATCATTTCTTGCAATTGCCTATAAATCTATTTTTTTCAAACCAAAGAAAAATTAAGCTTTTGTTTAATAGGAAGATACTAACGTTGAGAAATTAACGGGTAACGAGGACCACTTTTACAAGAGAAAACACAACAAGCCCCAGACTTGTGCAATCCAAGAGGAAAGGGACATCTACCCAGCTTCTCCTTTCCTTGCCCTACCTTCCCTCCTTTCTTCCATCGCTTCAGCTGCTCTCGGCTTTTCAGCAATAAACTCTATCATCTTATCTGACAAGAATTACAGACAAGAAATAACCTGAATTTCCCTCCTTGCCTCCTCCCAGGTAAAACAATAAAATATTCAGAATCAGATTACTGGTCAAATTAATGATAGTGTTCCCTGCTTTTAGGGAGGTAACTCCCCCCAGAATATTAACAATATACATTTCTTTCTAAAACTGTCATTAAACAGCAATTCACACACGTCTGTGAAAAGATCCAACCTTTCTTTATTCCTCAGACAATCACATTTCTATTGCAAAGCCAGACAAGATAAGACTTTTTCCTTAGAAAAAAATAAAAGAAGGCACCAGCGTTGTGTCCTCAATGAAGCGGATAGTCACCATGCTGCTCAAGGTAATGTGTTTTTTTGTTTTTTCGCTTTTTGAGAAGTAATGGCAGCAGGTATTATTTTTCAGAAAGGTTCATTCTTTTTTGGGGGGGCTCCCCCCTCCTCACTGGGTCAGTAAAAAATGGGTTCATTCTTTAACACAAAAAGGCTGTATTGTCTGTCAGGGACTAGCCTCTCATCAGTTACTAGTAAGGCCAGCCAAATAAGAACAGATAACTCACCAACAGGCTGACCAGTTGAACTTAAATAAAGAACACAATGGTCAGGTCTACCACTCATAAGAGAAATATAAGCCATCTTTCAAAAAGGGATGTGCTATTTTCTTCTTCTCCAGTATGGCCAGAAAAGAGGCAAGGGGTGGAGGAAGGATGACAGAATTTACTGTTTGCCAGGGCCAGGGGGCAATAACATGGATTGCTAGGTGGCACCCAAATTGGCACAGAGCTTCTGGAGATGGGCAAGTTAACAATATGGTACAACCACTTTTAAAATGTGCTTAACTCTTTGTTTTAATCCAGCCCGTTCATAGCTAAGATTTTATCCTGAAAGAATAATCAGTGAGAAAAAAAAATAATCAGTGATGCAAAAAGGATTTTGCTTATAACTGCATTCATTTTGTATCACTGCACAACAAAGTAGTACCCACTCAGTGGCTTAGGGCAATACTCATTGATGGTCTCACAGTCTGTAGATCAGATGTCCAGGCACTCTACTGGATCCTCCATTCAGCTTCTCACGAGTGGGCTGCCATTGTTTCTAGGAGTCCTGGGGAAGAATCTGCTTCCCAGCTCACTTGGGTTGACCAAAGAGTTCAGCTGATTATGCTGTTGTAGGAATGAAGTCCTGGTTTACTTGCTGACACCTTCTGGGAACCATTCTCAGCTCCTAGAAAGACACCCTTGGGTCCTTGCCTGTGAACCTCTTCATTTCAGCGATGGAGAACCTGCTCTGCTTTCGCTGCCCTTAAGGGACTCAGTGAAGATGTTGGGTCTACTCAAATGATCTTCCTTTTGTTTTACTCAAAGTCAATTGATTAGTAACTTTAATGATCTGCAAAATCTCTTTTGCATGTAACATAAGCATGGAAGTGGCCATCCCATATTTGTATATTATTTGAAGTTAGGATCACCGGAGGGCATTTTAGTATTCAGCATACTACACAGTCACGAGAAAGACGAGGCTGTCTGCTCCCATAAAAATTTGTAATATCCGAAGTCCTATGAATCTCAAAAATCACTGAGTCTGAATCAATTTAATGGCAGTGAGTTTGGGTTTAGTTTTTTTTTCTTATACTAAAATATGTAGGTGCTATTGAAGGAGAAAATTGTATTGATATGCAGACATCAAATAACAAAAAACCATATCAGTGGGTTCCCACCTTCCCGATATGATCACTGAAGACAAATGGGTGCATAAGTAAATGTGGTGAAGAAAGTTGATGGTGCCCAGCTATCAAAATATATAGCATCTGGGGTCTTAAAGGCTTGAAGATAAGCAAGCGACCATCTAGCTCAGAAGCAACAAAGCCCACATGGAAGAAGCACACTAGCTTGAATGACCAAGAGGTGTCAAAGGGATCAGGTATCAGGCATAAAAGAAAAAAAAAATATCATTGTAAATGAGGGTGAGGACAGAGCGGAGACCCAAAGCTCATCTGTAGGCAACTGGACACCCCCTTACTGAAGGGTCACGGGGAGGAGACGAACCAATCAGGGAGCAGTGTAGCAACGATGAAACATACAACTTTCCTCTAGTTCTTAAATGCTTCCTCCCCCCACTATCATGACCCCAATTCTACCTTACAAATCTGGCTAGACCAGAGGATGTACACTGGCACAGATAGGAACTGGAAACACAGGGAATCCAGGTCAGATGACCCCTTTAGGACCAGTAGTGAGAGTGGTAATACCTGGAAGCTGGAGGGAAGGTGGGTAGAAAAGGGAAACAGATTACAAGGATCTACATATAACTTTCTCCCTAGGCGATGGATAACAGAAAAGTGGGTGAAGGGATACGTCAGACAATGTAAGATAGGACAAAATAATAATAATTTATAAATGATCATGGGTTCATGAGGGAGTGGAGAGTGGGGAGGGAGGGGGAAAATGAGGAGCTGATACCAAGAGCTCAAGTAGAAAGCAAATGTTTTGAGAATGATGAGGGCAACAAATGAACCGATGTGCTTGACACAATGGATGTATGTATGGATTGTGATAAGAATTATACAAGCCCCCAATAAAATGTTTTTTAAAAAAAGAAAAAAGAAAAGAAAATATAACAATTATTAAATATAAATTAAAATTTAAAAATTAATGATATGGGGAGATTTCCATGATATATTTAAGTGAAAAAGCCAAAATAGAGAATGGAATGTCAAATAGATAGACCCTACCTATACTTCTGCCTCCAAGAGTCGTGTCTGTACTGTTCTTGATGATCCTCCCCACAGCAGCCAGTGCTCAGTAACCTCTTGTTAGAGCAGTTGATGAAATATAGATCTATGCAACAAAGACAAGGCACTGACCAAAATGATGAATGTGCCCTTTAGGGAATGGAATATAAGTAAGTTTAATTTCTTCTTGGTCTTTGTAATTAAAGTAATTTCTAAGGCTCTCATATTCTACTTTTGTAACAGGTTTTTAGGAAAACCAACATTAAGTTTTTAAAAAAGTGGCATTCCTGTCTGAGAACCCTGTCCAATACACTGTCATAGACTGAATTGTGTCAACTTGGCTGGGCCATGATGCTTAGGGGCTAGGCGGTTATGTAATGATGTGGTCGTCCCAACATGTGATCTGGTAGGATCAGCCAATAATCAGCTGTGAGAGGATCAGGGGGGATGTAACACCCTTACAGCGCTGATCTGATGTTACATAGCATTTTCCTGGAGCAAGGGATGCATCACCTTTTCTCTTAGAAAAGATGTGTGTGTGCATGTGCGTGTGTGTGTGTGTGTGTGTGTGTGTGTGTGTGTGTGTGTGTGAGAGAGAGAGAGAGAGAGAGAGAGAGAGAGAGAGAGAGAGAGAGAGAGAGAGAGAGCTGGGAGTGGATCCAGCGCTTTGGCGCAGTTTCCCTGTACTGAGAATCTCGGAGACCCAGGGAAAGCCTGATGTCGCCCTGTGGATATTTCCAAGGAAAACCAGGCCCACAGATAATGAAAGAGACAAGGGCCTTCCCATGCCAACTCAGAGAAGCCTGCTTCTGGAGCTGGAACCCTGAATTCCGATTTCTACCGTCCTAAATTGTCCAAGTATGCATCTCTGTTTGCCACATCATTAATTTACGGCATTTTTGTTATAGCCGTGCTAGATCACCAAGACGCGTCCCATTCCAAACACCTAGTAGGTAATAAGTGATTCTCTTTTTATCAGTAATTAACAGGCCCTTGTAGAGAATTGACCACTTTCCCGATTTAAGTAAGCATTCATTCACAGTCTTCCAAAAACAGATAGAAAAAAAAAGTCCACTTAACCCTATTCTGTACCGTTATCCTAAGGACCAGAGGTAGTTGGTATTCTGGAATTTGCCAACTGGAAAGCAGAAAACTTGTTCTACAACTTAAGCAGTTAGGCAGTTTCCTGGTGCTCTGAATGAACAAAGCAAGTCCAAAGTTCAGCCCCTGTCCTCTCCCATGGGAAATGTGACCATGGGAAATGGATAAACACACAGAGTCTGTAGAAGACGAACATGGAAGCTCAAATCAAGTGCTATGGAACCAACGAGGAGGGACACACTCTCACAGGGAAGATAAGAGATGAGTTCAAAAAGGAAGTCGATTCTGAGTTCTACCCTCAAGGATGCATAGCTACCCGATGGCCGATAAGGAGATGGGAAACCATTTCAAGTGTTAGGGATAGAGAATAAAACATGGAGGTGGGAAATTACAGGCCAGTTTGAAGCATAAACAGTTCTGTGTAATGTAGGCTATACACAAAGAAAAAGAGAGACAGACAGAGCCCGAGAGTGAGGAAAAGGTGGTGTAGCAGTTATGCATTGGGCTGCTGCCAGATAAACAGTTCGAAACTACTAGAAAGACAAAGCTTTCTACTTCCTGAAAAAGTTAGTCTTGGAAACCCACAGAGGCAGTTCTTCCCTGTCCTATAGCGCCGCTGTGAGTTGGAATGGACTCAGTGTCAGGGGGGAGAATACACTGGAAGGAGATGGGGTAAAACCGTGGTGAACTCTTAATGCCAGAGTAAATAAGATTTCACTCAGTGAGCCATCAATGCCTTCCCAGAGTTTTGAGTGGGAGCTTAAACGATCACACAACAAGCTTTCCCATATAATAACAAATACACAAACCAATCGGCATTTGACAAAATACCTCAAATAGGCACCTGCAGGCCACATGTAACTGAATTAAGCTGTCTATGCACTTACTATGAACATTTTTACACTGTCCACGGACTTCTTCAGACGTTACATTAATCAGCATCTTGTAGTAAACGGTTCACTTCCAGAAAATCACACTGTGCAACCAGTACCCATGGAAAGGGAGCTGCTGCCGCTGAAGGGTGATGAAAGTTCTGAGGCCTCACCAGAAGTTCCCAGAAAAGATATGAAGACGTCTTCCCTCTACTTTCATGTTAGCAAACCTTACTGATAAGCAAAGATGGTGCTCAATACCCAAATCTGTATGGACAGCTACCTCTCTCAGAACGAACTAAAGCACTGTTCTTTAACCTACTGCTTCCTTTCCTTCCAGATCACAAAGTACTGGAACAAACTACCAGAGAAGTGAGTAAAAAGTACTTGACCTTTTTTGGAAAGCTGGTAAATAGCCAATATCTGTCAAAGGGAAATGAATAGATCATCTCCGATGTCACAAGCATATACCTATACGCTTGGGGGCCACCGAATTGGCTCCTACTCACAGCAACCTATGTACAACAGAATGAAATATTGCCTGGTCCTGTGCCATGCTTACCATTGTTGTTATGCTTCAGCCCATTGCGGTAGCCACTGTGGCAGTCCATCTTGTCCAGGGCCCATCTCTTTTTTGTAGCTCCTCCACTTTACAACCATGGACAGTAGGTTCTTTGCACTTCTCCACACAGAAATGCCAACCTTGAGGGAAGGAGTCGCTCCTGTCCTTCCTGAAGGGAATTCTCATGCTGGCTCCTAGTGACTGTATATGACAAGGTACAACTGCCTTGTAATTCTTTAGGGGGGGTAGAAACCGCCCCCAATGAGCTTTCTGCTGATTTTTCAAATATCTGACCATGTGGATTACACCCCAATAGTAGCCACCAGGTTTCCTTCCTGAACAGAATGGGAAGACAGAATCCCCCAAGCTCTGGGGAAAGGAGGATGGAGAACGGAAATGAAGGAAATGGGAGAGAAAAAAAGTGTCCTGCTACAGAGGGCTAAGTTCAAAATCAAATTTTTCAGTTAAAGTGAAACTCTTCTCCCCAAATCCAAAAGAGCACTAGTCGTGGCTTCCTTTATCCCAAAGTTTATGTAAATCTTCACTACTTTCCATCACCAGCTGAAGTAGCTTTTTCACCAGCTGAAGTAGCTGTGAGGCTTTTCTGAGCATTAAAGTTCCCTTGAGGCAGTAGAAATCATAGGAAGATTAATTCTGGGTCCAGCCTTGTACAGTTTAACGGTCTTTATGAAGACTAATGAAGCGTAGTACCATAGCGGCATTGGATTGAATGTCTCCCAAGCAGGATTCAGAGCATTTTCACCAAGCAAAAGTGAATAGACTTTCTAAGTGGCACCAAGTCCATCAGAATCATCCATTAAAGCTACCAGCTGTTGGAGCTGCTTAGGAAACTTTAGCTAGGGATGAATAACTGACGCAACTGTCTACCTTTCTACTGTAGGAAACACTTCTGGGTCTATCATGCTTAGTAAATTTCGTGAAGCTAAGCTTTCCGAAATGCAAGGACAGGTAGTAGGAATCCTAAGGATCCAGTCCGAGCAAACAGTTCCTCATTGTTCACATCACTCAAGCACCACTAAGCAGTGCCTACGCCTCTCCCTGTACCTGTACAGGAAGCACCTGTATTCGATTATGTGTCATTCTGTTCCTATCAATAAAATAACTGTTATTCGAGATTGGGATCCCTGTCCTAAAATTAAGCTCCTAAACCATTATTTGAGATGGGGATCCCTTTCCTAAAATTGACTCAACACCAACACAATACCTTTGAAGAGAAAATCTACAATACAATGTAGGGCAGAACTTACAGCTTGAGTGAGGTAGTCGTATATGTGCTTTTCTTTGGTTAAGGACAGTCCTTTAAGATCGGCCCTTTCATTCTGTGATGCTCACCTTCCCGACACAATCACTGAAGACAAAGTGGGCGAATAAGCAAATGTGGTGAAGAAAGCTGATGGTGCCCGGCTATCTATCAAAAGATATAACGGTCTGGGTCATTAAAGGCTTGAAGGTAAACAAGCGGCTATCTAGCTCAGAAGCAACAAAGCCCACATGGAAGAAGCACACCAGCCTGCGTAATCACGAGATGCCGAAGGGATCCGTTATCAGGAATCAAAGAACAAAAAAACATATTACTGTGTGCTCATCTCCCTGATACTATCGCTGAAGACAAGTGGGTGCATAAGCAAATGTGGCGAAGAAAGCTGATGGTGCTTGGCTATCAAAAGATACACCGTCTGGGGTCTTAAAGACTTGAAGGTAAACAAAAAATCATATAATTGTGAATGAGGGGGGCAGTAAGGAATGGAGACCCAAAGCCCATTTGTAGGCCACTGGACATCCCCTTACAGAAGGGTCTCGGATAGGAGACAAGCCAGTCGGGGTACGATGTAGCAATGATGAAACATACAACTTTCCTCTAGTTTCTAAATGTTTCATCCCCCCCCCAACACACACACTATCATGATCCCAATTCTACCTTACAAATTTGGCTAGACCAGAGGATGTACACTGGTACAGATAGGAACTGGAAACACAGGGGATCCAGGGTGGATGATCCCTTCAGGACCAGTGGTGAGAGTGTAGATACCGGGAGGGTGGGTTGGAAAGGGGGAACCGATTACAAGGATCTACATATAACCTCCTCCCTGGGGACAGACAACAGAAAAGTGGGTGAAGGGAGACATCGGACAGTGCAAGATATGACAAAATAATAATTTATAAATTATCAAGGATTCATGACAGGGGGGAGTGGGGAGAGAAGGGAAAAATGAGGAGCTGATGCCAGGAGCTTAAATGGAGAGCTAATATTTTGAGAATGATGAGGACAATGAATGTACAAATGTGCTTTACACAATTGATATATGTATGGATTGTGATAAGAGTTGTATGAGCCCCTAATAAAATGATTTAAAAAAAGATGTGCACCCTTTATAGACTGACTTTTATTTGGGGATTCAGTGTTCCTTTTCAAAAGGGAAGTATTCTGTAGAGTTCAGTGGAGCTTGAAATTTTATAATGAAACGTTTTATGATGTAAGTATTTGCTTTTCTCAGTTGAGAGGAAAGATATTTGTATAGGGATATACTTTTAACTATATTGAACTTGAACTCCCTGGAAATTGCGGCAGAGGCCTATCGTTGGACATTTCCCCCCTAAATATCCTGTCAGCTAATGTGGCAAATATCTTGCCAAATAATGGCAAAGGAGAATTACTGTCTAAAGAGGTAAATCCCATGATGTACACGGAGTTACTTTTAGTTTCTGCTAGTGACATGGGGGTGAAAATGAACTTCCAAAACTGCCAAGGGAAGGGCAATGACAAGTACAGTTCTAAGGGAGATGCAAGTGGATGAACCACAAGAATATCCTGTATGTAAATGAGCTTCAGGTATGTCTAGCATCCCATACTTTCCCCACTTTTGGCGCTGGGGATGGGGAGAGCATCTTAAGTACTACTTGGGGTCTCGGATTTAGGAAACTGCAGAAAGTTCCCAGAGAAGGGCAAGTTCTCTAAGAGGCAATGGGAGCTGCAGGAATGCCGAGCTCCGAGGTCTGTAGGAAGATAGAAAGGAGGAGCAAGAATAAAAATTGTTTTTAAGGTTCCGCCGTCAGTGAGAGTTCAGGCAGAACAGAACAAAGCAGAGCAACAAGAGCTCTGGGATGCCAGGCACAGGGTCTGGTTTCCTCCAAGGAGGTGCGCCTAAGAGACGCAGCTGGAGGGGGGGTGGAGGGGAAGAAGCAGGGGTGGGGCGCCCGAACCTCGTGTGCCCCTCTGTCCCCGTTTTCCCTCTCACCTCCCCCACGGGGCTGAGACAGACGCTTTGGCTTGCCTGAACTCAGCGTGGGAGTGAACTCCGGCCACCTCCACCCTCCCCGCCCCAGCTCACCGTCTATTGGGGGGACGCCTAACGCTTAAGGCCCGGGGGTGGGTGGGTGGGTGAGTGAGAACGACCTCTGACCCTTCGAAGGTCAGACGGGCGCGCCCTTCGGCACGCTTGCAATTTTGGCGGGTGCAGCGCTCAGGAACCCCGCGCAAGCCCATCTACAATTCCACTGCCGCCGGAAAATTACCCAGGCAACAGCCCCGGCAGAGCCCCGGATGTGGTTGCTAGGGGCCGCAGCGGAGGGGCGGGGCCAGCCGCCGGGCGTCGGGCCAAGAGGGGCCTCGCGGGAAGCGCCGGCGGCACCATCGAGACGTGGCCGGGTCGGGCCCGATGAGGGGGAGAGCGAGGCCGTCCAGGGCCCAGGGCAACGCTACTTCCGGTCTCCTCACTTCCGGCTCCGCCGCCCCGGGTGCTGGCTCTCGGAGGCCGGGCTGAGAGGCCGCCGGAGCGAGTGTCTTCGGCGGTTGGTCCGTGGGACACGGTGACAGCCGCGGTTGCTCTCCGCCCCCGAGGAGCCGAGGTGCGTGGGGGGAGGGGAGAAGGCCGAGGCTCGAGCCGCGTTTCCGCTCGCTTGCCCGGCTGGAGGCGATTCCAGGGAGCGGCGGCGGCGGGGAGCCTGGTCCGGGGGCGCTGCGGGACCCCCTGCAGACAGGTGAGGGCGGAGCGGGCCCGCCTGGAAAGACTGGCTGGAGAGGAGGCTGCTCAGCGGGGCTTGACTGGGGCGGACACGTCGCCTCAGGGCGTCGCCGTTCTGGACTTTCGCTGTTCGCTCCGGTCCTTAGTCGGTGCCGCTTCAGACGAAGTAGCCCTCTAGTTTCTGCCCCTTCCTTCTCGGCCCTTCTGCGGAAGCACCGGCCTTTCCAGAGTGGCACTCTCGGGGGGTGGCGTGCAATGGATGGAAAAGGGGTTTGCAGGATTCTGATCTTGCTGCCCCAAGCCTTGGAGGGGGCGACTATCGGGATGAGTGGCCGATCCCATTTCTCTCCTCTCTCTGCGGCGCTCACGCCCTCTCTTCCGCAGCGAGAGGGCCGAGGGGAGCGATAGGCCCTCCGGGAGGTTGGTCTGGATGCGGTTGAAAAGTCCCACGGCTGACCGGACTGGTGTAGACGTCCAAGGAGGCTGGGGAGGGAACTGTAAGGCTGTCTGCCCATCCGTTCCTCCTCGCTAAGTGACTGCCGTTGACGTGTCTCGGAAAAGAAAAGGAATCTCCCCCTCCCCCTTTGGGAAAAGGATTTCCCGACGCCCCTGTGCAATGGTTAGAGCGTCTGGCTGCTCGTAGAAAAGAAAGGACCAAAGTTCGAACCCACCAGGCGCTCTGTGGGAGGAAGACGTGGCAGTCTGCTTCTGGAAACCTCCCTTACGCCCTGTGTAAGGTCGCTGGGAGTCGGAACCCAAGCCGTCTAGGGCACTGGGTTGGATTCGTTTCTCGTGTCCTGCTGCCTGAGCCCTCTGATCTCGAGAAGTTTGTGCAGATCCTCTGCCCCCTGCCATCGCGTGGATTCCAACTCGTGGAGACCCGTTAGCCGCCCCCACCCCCTATTCAGGATTTCCAAAACCTCCTCCCCCCTCTTGTTTCTCATCAAGATACTTGAAATCGGAAACTTGGTTCTCTTTTTGCGAGGAAAAGTGGCAATTTTGCTGGACCACTCCTGAATGAGTGCTTTCACTTTCAAGAGCGTGTTCATGTTAACGATTTAATTAGCTTCATTGGCATACAAATGTTTAATTAAATCCGCCTTGTGCAAGGGTCCGAGATTGTTCATTCGACTGCTGCCATCTCAAAACGATTGCAGCCAGCTGTTGTAACTGCCCTTTTCTTCAGTGTGCCCTGTGTTGTTGTCTTTGCTCAACTTGACCTCTTCCCTGCCCGACCGACCTGACTCATTAGCTGAGAATATAGAAAACTCTTCAAATCGCCTTTGATTTTCTGAATTAAAATCGCAGTTACTCTGCTTCCTTTTCACATGGATCATGCAGTTTTCCTTGAATTAATAGTTTGCCTTAATGCTCTCTCTTGATTTGGTTCTGTGGCTTAGGGATTTTTCCTAACCCACCTCTGGACGTGATATGCAAAGTTCCGTGTGAATACATTCCCCTCTCACCTGCCTTCCATAAAGTCAGTTCTTGCGATCGCATACTCCACAGAGAGCTGTAGAAAGGGGCTAGGAACCACTTACTCCTTCGACGGTGGGTAAGTTGAGGTCTGTGAAAACGTTTTTGTGTGAAGATTTTTCCAAGCTGTTAATGACTTGGTTTGGCACCTTGGAGAGTGGAGTGCAGAGATTGTAGCCTGTGTTTCTACATTTCTTCCTCCACCTTGAAAAGGAAGGAAGACTGCCTGCTTACTGAGTTCCTGATTTGTGGTTTTGAGGTTTCTTTTTTAGGATGACTGTTAATGGCCAGTGATCTGGCAATGCAGTAAGTTTATGCTTTGATGTGTGTGCTTGTTATGTACACCTTGACTAACATCAGCCTACTGGGTCCAGTTCCTGTAAAAAGTTTAAATTTTGTGGGTACTTTGCTTATATTTTCTTCCTTTTCGCCTTCTGTGCATCTTGGGCTTCAGCTTTGGCAAGGAAAAGCAAGTAAGGTGGCATGGTCCCTAGGCTAATGATATGTGTGCTTATTTTGACCTCCCCTTCCCTCTCTGGTGTTAAGTATTTTAATGCCTGGTTCTCCCTTTTAAATAACTTAATATCTTTCTACATGAAAGTTTGGGGCCCGTGTTTGCATTTACTTTTTTGATTGTGGTTTGTTGATTGAGAGTCTGAATTCTAGATGTTGATTCTTGTTTCATAGGATGTTAGAGCTTGAAGAGACCTGTATATCATGACCTATGTAGAGTAACCGGGTTTTTCTTCCCATAGAAATTAAAAAAAAATCATCTCTATATGCTACCACAAAAGCAGTAATGTTCATGTACTTGCCTTGTGCCAACTGCGCTGCATGAATATCTCCCTTCATCTTCACAGCAACCATAGAAGGTAACCAAAGCCCCAACTGTCACAAGGGGGCTTCAGAAATTCATGGAAAAATGAAATTAAAAGATAATGAAATTTCCCCCACCAACTTTTGGGAGCACCCTCATGTGATTGGTGGGGAAACTGAAACTAAATAATCGAAGCCAAAGTAAGTTACTCGGAATAAATTGTTAGAGCTAGGACTTAAAGCGAAATTTTCTGATTTCAGGCTGTTAGCTCTCGCTGTGCTTCTAGACTCTAGACTAGAAGATGCAGTTCTACCACATTGCATCCTTTATGAATGATGTTCACCTTCTTGTCTATCAGATGTTATAAAAAGGGAGTCTTTTCATAAATGAATACCTGGTGTGACTATCATGCCAAAAAGTAAGAAAAAGAAAAGACGATGGAGGTCTTAAAGAATGGTATTTTATAATGTTTTGCCACGGCGATGGCTATAAGTGTTTTGTGTTTGTCTTCTCTGTGGTTTTGTGGATCTTCTTATTATAATGAGGAATAGACATGTGAAAATAAGGGTCATAAACAAAAATCTGAGGTATAAAGTGACATTTATAATGATTAATGGGGATAACAGAAAGAGGCAATTCAATGGAAAACTTAAAAGTTATACGATTATGGATAAAACTATGTCTATAGACTGGAAAATGAATAGTTTCACATAATATGGAAGATAATGACTTAGACCAGAGCTGTGTAAATGTCAGATATCCACAGTTATTGGATCTGGGATGTATGAAAAGGAATGCAAGACAAAAGGAGGTGGAAATCATCTTGTTATACTTGGCTTCTATCAGCTTTAGGAAGTCTTAGAGGGTACTAAAAGTCCTTGCAGATTATTAGCTATTCTCTACAAACGTATGTATGTGTTTTCTGTCCTTTACCCCTCTTCATTACCCTTTCCTTCATTTCTTCTACATTTTTATCTTAGGATGGAAATAGTACCTCTCTGATGAGATTATATGCCTGTAGATACCACTGCCATCCAGTCAGTTCTGACTCATGCAGCCCTAAATAGGTTAGAGTTGAACTGCTCTCCAGGGTTCCCAAGACTACATCGTTCAGGGAGCAGACAACCTCATCTTTCTCCTTTTGAGTGGGTTTGAGCCACTGTCCTTGTGGGTAGCAGCCCAGTGCTTGCCCACAGTGCTTTTTTCCTGTTAACGAATGCATAGAATTGGACACTGGTTCAAGTACTTTAGTTCAAGATCACCTATGAGCAACAGGTCACCAGGAAAGGCAAATCTCAGAATTTTTAACCGACATTGCTTGACTCTAAAACTTGTGCATTCACAGTAGTGAATTAACAGATTTCATTACATTGGGTGTGTGGCAGTGGCTGCAGAGAGCAGTGATGTGCTGTTCCAAGGAAGCCAGAGTTCCCAGGCTGTAAACTTGTATGTGAGCAGACAGCCTCATCTTTCTACGATGGAGCTGGTGGTAGGTTAGGGTAGCAGTCCAGCACATGCTCAGCAGTGCCACCAGGGCTTCTTGGAGTAACGTAAAGGTACTTCAAATCCAATGTCTAAAATTGAACTGATTTTCCTCCTCTTTCTCCTTTAAAAAAAAAAAATTCCCCAATAGCGGTCCTTGTTCCTTATACCTTATTTCAGTGAATGATGCCATTAGTTGTAAAATTTTAAAACCGTAATACCTTTTTCCTTTTTATCTAATATTGTCAATCTTTCAACAAGTTTTATTAATTTTACTTTCTAAAGGTTTCTTCAGTCTGTTTTTTCCTGTTTCTATTACCTCCACTGTAGTTGGTTGCCATTGTCTTGCCTGAAACTTCTGCACTAGCCTTCATCCTGATCCTCCCCTTTCGTTTGGCCCCTTTCTAATCCATGTCCATCCTAAAGGCACCGTGATTTTTTTTCAAACTGATTGTCATACTCTTCACCGCCCTTTTTTGGTTTCCCATTGCTTTTTAGGATAAAAAGATACCCAGAAGAAAAGTTTCATTGGCATGTAATTCACATATCATGCACTTTAATAGGTCCGCCAGAAGAAGAGTTGTGCAGTCAGCACAACACTCGCTTTCAGACCACTTTCTTCTATACTTGTTATTAGCCCCGCCATCTCCCACACCCCTCTGCCATGCCCCTTGGTGATTATTAGTCAACTGAACCATCTCTATAGACTTAGCTATTCTGGATTTCATATGCAGAGAATCAGACCATTGGAAAACACATATTTCCGATGGTCTTAGGAACCGAGACACCGCTCCTCTATCCGCCCACTACCAGTACCCAGAGTGAAGACTGTTACCCATGCTACACCATGCTCCAAGACAAAATTTCATTTATTTGTCATTAGAAATAAGTATTTCACAATATATAATTACATATGGTTTTTGTGATTCATCACTATGCTTTAATTATGTTCAATTTGTAACAATGAAAATACATCCTGCATATCAGATATTTACATTACGATTCATATAACAGTAGCAAAATTATAATTATGAGCTGGCAACAGAAATAATTTTATGGTTGGGAGTCACCACAGCATGAGGAACTGTGTGAAAGGGTTGCGGCATTCGGAAGGTTGAGAACCTCTGCTCCACCTCATCTTGTGTCATGTTCTTTTAGTTCTGCACTTCATCCATGGCGGCCATCTTCAGCCCTTTATTTAACTCGTTTCCCTCCCTGGCATTACAGGGCCTTTGCAGAGTTCATTTCTAAGGGTGCTTCCCCCTTTCTTCGCTCGTGGTGCTGGAGAAGAACAGTGAAAGTACTTCAGACCTCAGAGAGGCCTGTCCTGGAAGAAGTCCGACCAGAGTGCTGGAGGCACGGACGGCGAGACTCTGTCTTACAAACTTTGGATATGTTGTCAGGAGAGACCAGTCCCTGGAGAAGGAAAGGACATCATGTTTGGTGAAGTGGAGGGAGAGTGAAAAAGAGGAAGGCCTTGATCCAGGTGGATTGACACTGGCTTCATCAGTGGGCATAGGCAAAGGAACAATTGTGAGGATGGCAGAGGACCATCCAGTGTTAAGTTCTGCCAACCCAATGGCACCTAACAACAGCCACCGTTCACACCTCAGCTGAAGTCCCTCCCCAACCCCCTTGGGGAATATGCTAACCCCAGAATAGATGAAAACACTGGACATTTACAACAGTTGCAATTTATATTTCTTTATATGAGGCTTTGGTGATTCAGTAGCAAAATTCTCTATTACCATGCAGGAGACCCAGGAGTCCTAGGCCCCTAGTGAGTTATACAGTTAACCACAATGTCAACTTTTTGAAACCACTGAAAAGATTTGCATCCTGGAAACCCACAGGGGCAATTCTACCCTGTCCTGATGTGTGTGAGTCAGAATTGATTTGCTGGCATTGAGTATGCAAGAGACCTGGGCTTGGTTCCCAGCCCGTGCAGCCTTCACACTGCCATTGGCTGCCTGTCATTTAAGGCTTATGTGCTGCTGTGACGATGAGCATGTTGTACTAGAGCTTTCTGACCCTGTGAACAACCCTATGCCACCCCAGTAATAATAGTAGGTTTCGTTGAGTCCCTTGCTGCAACCACTTCATCAGTCCAACTTATTGAGGATCTTCTCCCCTTTCGCTGACCCTCTTCTTGTACTGTCATTCTCTAGGGATAATGCATGTAAAGGAAAGTGAAATGAAGTCTTGCCATCCTTGCTTCCAATGAGCATTCTGGCTACAATTCTGTTTCAAGGCAGATTTCTGCCAGTTCAGGGTATGTTTGATATATTTTTTTATCAACTCTGTAAATCAAATGCATCAATTCTTCTTCAGTCTTCCAGTTTCATATCCATCTTCAGATTTGCCTTATGCTTGCCCATTGTTTGATTTCTTCGCTGCTGATGCCCTGGGTGTTAATAGTATATCCAAGAAACCTTTGGCACCGTCGCTGTTTTTCTGTGCATTGTGATGTTGCTTATTGATCCATGGTATTTTTTTTAAGTTGAGTTGTGATCTATACTGAAGGCTGTATTCTTTTATGTTCATCAGTGCGTGTTTTAAGCCCTCACTTTCAACTAGCAAGGTGATGTCATTGACATATTTCAGGTTATAGATCAATCTTCCCTTAATACTGATACTGAGTTCTTCTTCATAGGGTCCAGCTGCTTAGATTCTTTGCTTCACTTACAGACGCTGTAGCGCCATGTTCTGTGTGAGTGACTATATTACTTTGAGTGCTTTTTCATTCAAATAATCACCTGTGACCATTGAGGGATATGGTTTTTATGGTTTTGGAAATTTAGTTACAGAAGTAGAGTAACTCACCATGATCAAGTATCCATTCTCCAGTGAGGAAGTAAGTTGAGATAATATGAAAGCACTGTTGTTTTTGAAATAAATCATTTATAGTAAACACTATCCATCTGTGGAGATACAGGCCATAGTGCATTACATAATTTAGAGGGTTTACAACTTCTCAGAGAGTAACATTACTTTTTAAAAGTGTTTCACCATTTTCCTTTTTTCCAGTCTCTCTGTAATACAATCTAAATCAGTGGTTCTCAATCTGCCTAATGCCGTGACCCTTTAATACAGTTCCTCATGGTGGGGTGACCCCCCCCCCAACCATAAAATTGTTTTCGTTGCTACTTCATCACTGTAATTTTGCTACTGTTAGGAACTGGGAGACCCCTGTGAAAGGGTCATTCGGCCCCCAAAGGAGTCATGACCCACAGGTTGAGAACCACTGATCTAAATGAAGAAAGGAAAAAAATTCGCCAGTTAATTTTGTTACTTGTTTAAAAGTTGGTAATGGGGTGGAAATAGTTGAATATCTGTTGGGTTGGCTTTTAAATTGTTTCTCTTTACTACATATAATTGAGAATTAAGCCCATTTTGTCCAAGTTTCAACTTTTGAATAAGTTAGACTGATATTTTAATGAGCAAACTGAACTTAATGTATCAATTTGCAAAAAATATCTTGGGGAAAACATTTGCTCCTATGATCTAACCAAAAACTCCCTGCCAGGGAGTTGATTCTGACTCAAGGTGACCCTCTGGGATGGAATAGACGTGCTCGTGTGTTTCTGAGGCTGTAATGTGTACCAGAGCAGAAACTTTCACCTTTCTACCTGGATCAGCTGGTAGATTTGACTTTGTGGTTAGCTAGCAGCCTGAGGCCTAACCCATGGCATCCTCACCAAATTCTGCCACTGCGCCTATTCTGATGGACACTCCCATTGTAGCTTTTGTTGTTGTTCAACTTGGAGATCTTTCAGGATTAGATTTCCTATTCTTTAACTCATGGGCATCTTGGAGGCTATAAAGGCAGTGTTTCTCTCTTTTGGCATCACAGAGATTTTGTTTCTCTTCCCTTCAGAGATCCTCTTGTATCCAGAACCTTTTCATTTCCTGTTCCTAATTCTTCCATACCCAAACCTACTGACAGTGACGAATTCTGTCACATAATATGCCTACATCAAGTTTCCAAGACTATACGTTTTTATAGGAGCAGACAGGCATAGCTTCTCCTTAGGAGGGCGAGCTAGTGAGTTTGAACCAACAGCCTTGTAGTTAGCAGCTTACAAGTACCCCCAGAGGTCCTTTCCCTGGGGTCTACAGAGAACTTAAATTTAGGAGTTATAGGGTGTAGATTTCTCTTATATTCAGATTTAAAAGCTCACATTGTTTCCTCTGGATAATCATTTGTCATTGAGTCGATTGTACTCCAGTTTTCACTGGGTGATTTTTTTAGATGAACACCACCCAGGCACTTCTTTCTGATGGATGTGAATCTTCCCCGAACAATTAGCAGCTGAGCTCATTAACCATTTGAACCATTCAGGGACTCCTCCTTCTGGATTGCTATTGTTTGTTGTTTGGTGCTATTCAGTGGATTCTAACTCAACAACCCTCAGTACGAAAGAACAAAAAATGATCAGGGCCATCTTCATGGTTGTTTTGTTTCAGCTCATTGTTGCCACCATCTTATCCAACACCATCCTCGTTTTCGCTGACCCTTCACTTTACCAAGCATGATCTCCCAAATACATGAGACAAAGTTTCCCCTCCTTGTTTCTGAAGAGCGTCTGCGGTTGCACTGCTTCCAAGGCAGATTTGTTTGCTCTGGCAGTCCGTGGTACTTTCACTATTCTTTGCCAACATCACAATTCAGATACATCCGTTCTTCTCCCAAACCCACTATCAGCAGGTCGATTACGATTCATAATCATCTCAGATGGTGTTTCTGAGGCTATAAGTCTTTAACGGAGAAGACATCTTCATTTTCTCCTGAGGAGCCACTGGTGGGTTTGAACCATGGGCCTTGCAGTTAGAAACCCAGTGGTTAATCTGCAGTGCCACCCCAAGCAAAACATAACTGCCATCATGCCCAGTCCAACTCAGCAACCCTGACAGACAGAACTGAACTGTCCCTGTGGGTTTCCAAGGCTGTAAATCTTTATGAGTGTAGAAAGCCTCATCATTGGCCCACAGAGCACCTGCTGGGTTTGAACCATCGACCTGGAGGTTAACAGACCAATGCATAAGCCACTACACTGTTCCTTGCAGTGCTACCAGTGCTTCATAATTCTTTTCCAATCTTCATTATTCACTGTCCAAATTTCACATGCATATGGATTAATTGAAAATACCGTGGATTGAATCAGGCACACAATGTCATCCTCACAATGACATTATTGCTCTTTAACACTCTAAAAAAATCTTTTGCTGCATATTTGCCTAATGCAGTATGTCATTTGATTTCTTCTTTTTTAAAAAGTATTTTAGGGAGCCTTGGTGGTCTAGTGAGGTCTGAATTGGGCTGCGAACCACAAGGTCGGCAGTTTGAACCCCGCAGTCTCTCTGGGAGACCAAGAAGGCTTTCTGTTTCTGAAAGCTCCTGGGGAACACACAGAGGCAGTCCCACATGAATCCACAAGTAAGAGGAATTCTATCTGAGTATGGATTCCCATTCTGATGTTAAATAAAAGTATTCCTGCAGAAACTAAAAAAAAAAAAGTATTTTATTAGGGGTTCTTACAACTCTTATCACAATCCACACATACATCAATTGTGTAAAGCACGTTTGTACATTCATTGCCCTCATCAATCTCAAAACATTTGCTCTCCACTTAAGTCCCTGGCATCAGCTGCTCATCTTTCCCCTCTCTCCCCACTCCACCCTCCCTCATGAACCCTAGATAATTTATAAATTATTGTTTTATCATATCTTGGACTATGCAACATCTCCCTTCACCCATTTTTCTGTTGTCCATCCCCCAGGGAGGAGGTTATATGTAGATCCTTGTAATCTGTTCCCCCTTTCTACCTCCACCCTCCCTTCACCCTCCTGGTATTGCCACTCTCATCACTGGTCCTGAAGGGATCATCTGCCTTGGATTCCCTGTGTTTCCATTTCCCATCTGTACCAGTGTACATCCTCTGGTCTAGCCAGATTTGTACAGTAGAATTGGGATCATGATAGTGAGTTTTGGGGGGGAGAGCATTTAGGAACTAGAGGAAAGTTGTATGTTTCATCGTTGCTACGCTGCACTCTGACTGGCTCATCTCCTCCCTGTAACCCTTCCTTGAGGGGATGTCCAATTGCCCTTAGATGGGCTTTGGGTCTCCACTCCGCACCCCCCCCTCATTCACAATGATATGATTTTTTGTTCTGGTGTTGCCTGATGCCTGATCCCTTTGACACCTCATGATTGTACAGGCTGGTGTGCTTCTTCCATGTGGGCTTTGTTGCTTCTGAGCTAGATGGCTGCTTGTTTACCTTCAAGCCTTTTAAGACCCCAGATGCTATATTTTTTGATAGCCAGGCACCATCAGCTTTCTTCACTACATTTACTTATGTACCTATTTGTCTTCAGTGATCGAATCAGGGAGGTAAGCCCACAATGATATGATTTTTTTATTCTTTGATGCCTTATAACTGATCCCTTCAACACCTCATGATCACATAGGCTGGTGTGCTTCTTCCATGTGGACGTTGTTGCTTCTCAGCTAAATGGCTGCTTGTTTACCTTCAAACCTTTACGAACCCAGACGGTATAGCTTTTTATAGCCAGGCACCATTACCTTTCTTCACCACATTTGCTTTTGTACCCGCTTTGCTTTCAGTGATTGTGTGGGGAAGGTGAGCATCATGGAATGCCAGTTTACTAGAACAAGTATTCTTGCATTGAGGGAGTACTGGAGTGGAGGCCCAATGTCCATCTGCTACCTTAATACTGAATCGGTACATAAATGCACATAAATCTATTTCTATATCCTCATAGATAAATATATTTAGTTATGTACATGCCTTTATTTAGACCTCTATAAATGCCCTTTACCTCCTAGCTCTTTCCTCTATTTCCTTTGGCTTAACTGTTGTCACACTATCATGCTCAGCCTTCATTAGGGTGTCAGTAATTCCTCTCAGTTACATTATCCCAGGTCACTACCTACCAGGCCTCCTGCACTCTCCTCATCACCGATTTGGATCACTTGTTGTTCCCTTGCCCCTGGGTTTGTTAACACCACTACCTTTACTCCCACCTCCCCCTCTCCCATGTCCCT
Organism: Tenrec ecaudatus; assembly: GCF_050624435.1. Taxonomy (NCBI): domain Eukaryota; kingdom Metazoa; phylum Chordata; class Mammalia; order Afrosoricida; family Tenrecidae; genus Tenrec; species Tenrec ecaudatus. The sequence continues at coordinate 61,501,510 of NC_134532.1, read as the reverse complement.
CCAGATTGTTCATCTAGCCTATCTTATTTAGACAGACCTGTCATTTGATTTCTTAACTACTGCTTCCACATGTGTTTTCTACAGATCCAAGGAACATGAAATCCTTCTGGATAGATCTAGTCTATTCAGTTTATAAAAATCAAAATTAATTTGCATAAAAGTATGAAATCTCTAGAGATACGATTTAATTCTAATTAATACTGCACTATGTAGGATGTTGGTTATTACATTTAGTGGTTAATGAACACCTCCGGCTGATTTACAGAAGCTGAACACCAGATAGGACTCAAAGCACTTTCCACCTTCAATGCAACTGGCCCGTTAGTTCTTAACATTAGTGGTAGAATTGTTAGCATAGGCAGTGCCTGGGTTGCAGATGAGATTCATTCTTCAGTGGGTGCAGATGCATAGACGTTTTTGTCTCAGTGCAAGGAAAAGGAGCACTGGTGGTGCTGTGGGTTAGGCATTGGGCTCTGCTATTGCAGAGTTGGCACTTGAACCTACCAGCCATGCCCCAAGAGGAAAATGAGGCTGTCTGCTTCACCAGTGATTTACACAGTCAAACTATGTGTAATAAGGTCACTGTAAAGCTGAATTATGATAAATAAATCTGCTTCACACAACCTCCTTACAATATTGAAAAGCAATGATGTTACTTTGAGGACTGTTCGCTCCTGTCCCAAGCCATGGTATTTTCTATTGCCTTATATTCATGTGAAAGTTGAACATTTTAAGACAGAAGAATTGATGCATTTGAATTGTGGAGCTAGAGAAGAATATTGAAAGTACCATGGACTGTTAAAAGAACAAACTGATCTGTATTGGAAGAAGTTTAAGGCCAGAGCGCTCCTTAGAAGCAAGGATGGTGAGACTTCGTCTTACATGCTTTGGACATTTTATCAGGCGAGGCTAGTCCCTGGCGAAGAACACCATACTTTTTAAAGCGGCGGGGCTCCAAAAAAGAGAACGGCCCGCAATGAGATAAATTGACACAGTGGCTGCAACCGTGGCTCGGGGAGAGGAACACTTGTGAGGATGGTGTGGGCTGTGCAGTGTTTGTTCTCTTGTGCACAGGGACACTCGGGGTTGGAACAGGCCGATGGCATCTAACAACACAAGTCAGTGTTGGTTTGTTAGCAGTGGGTATGGGTTTTGTTTTTTTTTCTTACGTGTTTTAGTGCAGAAAAAGGCTAGAAAACTTCAATGGTTTAAAAGTTCTAAGTGCAGTAAGAGTGTATATGATGAAAAATTTATTGCAGATGGGGGTTAATTCATCAGTTTCAAAGTTATAGCCACTTTGCAAACATTAAAGGGCAAGAGCATGTAACTTAAAAGTTATGTGATGTAACAAATATTGTCCCACTCTGGTTGTTAATTATCAGTGGTATGAACAAGCAAACATTTAAATATGAAGTGGGTCAGAGCATTATGAATATTAATAACAAATTTGATACCTATGATTGTTTATAATTTAATTTCCTCTTATTTATTTGGATTTGTTTGGTCTTTTTAAGAGGTGCACAATAGTGCTCTGGTTTCTTAATGGTGCCATTGTTTAATATAGAGTAGCAGGCAATAATGGCTATTTCATAAGAAGTAGAAGAGAGCAATAATTAACTATCTTTTCATTTTCATTCCACTTTCTTCTACCCATTATTATTGCTACTCTACATTCTGCCTCAATGGAAGGGGGCCTTCCTTCTATCTAAATCTCTGCTCTTGCTCAAAATTCTTCAGTGGTGGTTTTTTGGTGTTTGTTTTGCTTTTTAAACCTTTACTTTGGACTAATCTAAGACTTGCAGAACAGTTGCAAAAATAGTACAAGAGTTCTCTTATATTCTTCACCCTAATTCCTTTCATGTTAACATCGTGCATAACCGTAATGTAATTATCAAGAATAGGAGATGAAAATGGGTACAATATCAGCTAAACTAAAGATTATATTAGAACTGCACCAGTTTTTCCATTACTTGCATTTTTCTGTTGCAGGATCCCATGTAGGAACCCATGTTGCATTTAGTTGTTTACTGGTCTCTTCCAACCTGTCACGGTTCTTCATTCTTTCCTTGTCTCTCATGACCTTGACACTTTCGGAGAATACTAATTAGTTTGAGTGTGCCCATTGTTTCCCCGTGATGAGACTGAGCTAATTAATACCTTTTGGCAAGAGTACCAGAAAAATTATGTTATGTTCTCAGCGCATTGTGTAGTGTTATCACTAGAATTACTTACCTGTGACCTTATTATCTTTCCCTTTGTAGCTGGGAGCTCTCTTGCTGGGTGCTGTGGTGGTTCATTGGTAGAATTTTCACCTTCTGTGTGGGAAACCCAGGTTCATTTCCCAACCAGTGCATCTCAAACAGACACCACCCATCTGCCAGTGGAGGCTCACGTGTTGCCATGACAGTAAACATGTTAAAGCAGGAGCTCACTTGTCAGTAGCTAAGAACAACTCAAAACATGTCTTTCTTCCCAGTTCAATTGAGCATCTTGATCCAAGGCGCACAAGAAACCCAAACCCACTGCCATTAAGTTGATTTCAGCTCAGCGCAACGCTGTATGGTGTTGCTGAGACTAGAAATCTGGACTGCCTCAGCCAACTTCATCTTTCTCCCTCAGAGCACCTGGTAGATGCGAACTGCTGACTGTAGTTTCCCGCCCAATGTCTGACCCACAGTGCCAGCAGGGCTTCAGTCCACTTGGGCATCACTTAAAGTTCAGGATGAAGCATATGAGATAGGCCCTTACGTCATTTGGGCTTGTGCTAACACTATACTGGAGTCTGGTCATACTTTTCTTTAAACATCTCTAACAATTGTCATGCTTTAACAGTGATCCATTAACAGGAAGTGGGTAGAGATTCACTTTTGTGTTTGATCCTCAGTTCACATCAAAAGCAATGTCTCCCTCTCTGGTTTTCATTAGCCTTGTTAAATTCAAGGGAGCTGATCTTTTAGCAGCTGGGAGAGGTTTTTATTATTGAGGAGCATCTTGATTGTTGTATGTGACATGCCTAAATTCCAACCAGTAACATTCACTGATTTTCCCACTTTTCTGTTCTTTATCAGCCCTTATTTCACTTCGAAATCGATACTTCTCTGACTCTTGCTGCTGATATCACTAGTGCTGGGCTTTGCTGAGTTTGGGAGCTATAATGCACGTCACAGTAATATGTTTTTATTTAAACAACCTTAAAGAGGTGCACAATACAAGAAATTGTATGTCTCTGTTTTTGAGCCAAAGCATTTATGCTATGTGGTAAACTTTAGCAAGTATGGAATAGTTCAGGAAAAGCTAATACAATATCATGGGCATTTATCATGATTATCAAGACATATATTATAGGGTATTTATTATTATCAAGGTTTATAGGTCATAATTGTGTACAATTATGTAAATGTACTATATAATTATGAGGGGAAATGGACTGAAAAGATAATGGGATCTCTCCATGAACTTCATGAAGCCCATTGGTATGTGCTAAACAGTGCCTTCACTTTGTATACAATAGAGAGGAGCGACGTGTGTTGTCCATAAGGTACTAAGGTGTTCATCGTGTCTCGTTCTTCGGCTTGAATTTCTGAACTCTTGTATAACCAACCTATGGGACCACAGACATATGAAGGACCTTCAGAAATGTGTGGGAAAATTCCACTATGTTTTAATTTCATTTTCCCCTTTATATATGTAACCAGTCATTGCCTGAACAGATAGGAGTCTGTACATTAAAAAATTATTTCACTGAAAGTTTCTACATATGTCATTAAGCATTTTATGGGAGATACTTTGAGACCTGCAAAGTTTCTTAAACTTTAGTCCCTCAAATTTTAACATCCATCAGTGAGTCTCCTGCAGTTTTCATTAATCTGGTGCGTACCTTATGGTGATTCTGTTTCCTTCTTTTGATTTGACATTCTGCTGTGAGGAAGAACTCTGCCTCTCCCACCTTTTTTTAACCACAGGCTTCCCCCAGCTACCCCAAAGTAGAGTGTTTCTCTGAGCCCTTCATGTCCCACAGTGGATGTGCACTGGTGGCATATGAAAGGCTCATAAGCATGTGGCTGCTGGCCCGAGGTCAGTGATACCAAAGCCAACAGCTTTCTGCAGCAGAAAGATGTGACGGCTTTTCCAGCCTTGGAGACACTATGGGGTAGTTCTCATATGTCCTTCAAGACTTGTAACTTGACAGCAGTGGGTTTAAGTTTAAATCACCAAATCATATTAAATAATGCAGACAACCTAAAATAACACTAACATACAGTTCACAGAGACGGTTAAAGAAAGCTATGGTGCCTCGGAGAGTAGACGAGCCAGTCAGGGTGCAGTGTAGCAATGACAAAACATACAATTTTCCTCTAGTTCTTGAATGCTTCCTTCCACCACCCCACCCCCCCACTACCATGATCCCAATTCTGCCTTACAAATCTGGCTGGACTGGAGGATGTACACTGCTACAGATAGGAACTGGAAACACAGGGAATCCAGGACAGATGACTCCTCAGGACCAGTGGTGAGAGTGGCAATACTGGGAGGGTGGAGGGAAGGTGAGGTAGAAAGGAGGAACAGATTACAAGGATCTACATATAACCTCCTTTCTGGGGGATGGACAGTGGAGAAGTGGGTGAAGGGAGAAGTCGGATGGTGTAAGATATGACAAAATGATAATAATTTATAAATTATCAAGGGTTCATGGGGAAGGGGGAGCAGGGAGGGAGAGGGAAATGAGGAGCTGATACCAAGGGGTCAAGTAGAAAGCAAATGTTTTGAGAATGATGATGGCAACAAATGTACTAAAGTGCTGGACAAATTGGAAGATGCATATATGGATTGTGATAAGAGTTGTACGAGCCCCCAATAAAATGATTTTTAAAAAGAAATTAAATATATAGTTTAAAATAAATTTAACAAATAAAAGAACAGTTGAAATATGAAAGAAAAAAAAACCCTAGAAGTTCTAGATCATTTACCTCAGGTGTGTAAGATAAAATGACACTCTTTAAAAAAATCATTTTATTGAGGGCTCTTATCAGTACTCCTTTTTAAAAAAAGGTATTGATTCTTTATACAAGATTGGCAAATAAATTAAAATTTACCTTAAGTTAAAATTAAAAAAAAAAAGCTATGGTGACTTGAAGCTGCGACACTAAGTATCCTGCCCAGGTGTGGCTACACCACTCTCACAAGTCACGTTCAAACACACACTGGACTATAGTTTGTTTTTCCACCTTCTTTTTTGTAAAAGATAAAATTCCTCTTCATAGTTCTTTTGGTTGGTGAAATTAGGTAATAATTCAAAGTTCCGTAAAAGTAAAGTGGTGTAAAGCAAATTTTAGACACCTGTATGTATTTGACCACTTATGTCAGCATCAACTTTTTATTTTGTGCTCAAATTGTTGCCTTCTATGTACTGTTTAATAAGCCCCACCTTTTAAAAACGTGTTCTTACTTTGTGGCACCAGAATATGTTTCAGGGTCTTCTTGTCTTTTTTTCAGCCCCAGTCCTAGACTCAGCCCCTCTTCTAAGAATCTTGGTTCCTTATAATGGAGAATGGTGCTTAACGAGAAAAATCTATGCTTGATATGATTGAACTATTGAATTGTATGATATGTGACTTATATGCCAATAAAACTTTTGGGGGTGGAAATCAAGATGTAGGTGCTAGGTTTACTTTCAGTTGAGGGTGTTATCACTGTGCATCCCTCGCAGTGGATGGAATAAAGGCATATATGTGACATTTATATGTATACAAACACACACATTTCTTTGTATTAAAAACTATGAGTTTATAAAAAGACTGGTTTACTAATGAGATATAGACTGCTAGCACTCCTGAGACTATAGCCTTTAGTTAACTCTCAGACCTGGAACTGGAATTCATCTAGTTAGAAGCCCTTGTACTTAGTAGATAATAGCACTTATGTAGAGTTGTTTTTTCTGTTTGTGTTTTGCTCCTAGCCAGGTAGATTTATAGGTAAGCTACTGTTTCTTTTTCTATCTTTGCTTTAAAATTTTTGTTTTGTTACTCATTTATAATAATACAGTTAAGTAGTTACATTCGTATGTAGCTCTTGGTATTTCTTATTGTATTTTACTCAATATTCTGGTTGGTTTTAATGATTTATTGTGTATGTTTTTGTTGTTGATTTTTTTAGTATATGAGGGCATATAAAATTATGGTTCTAGGGATCAGAATTATTAAAAGTAATTAGAAAAGTAATCCGGAGCCAGTTGCCATTGAGCATATGCTCTCATAGTCCCATATATGTCTCATATGTGTCAGAATAGAAGTGGCTCCAGAGGGTTGTCAGTGGCTTATTTTTCAGACCTTTCTTCTGAGACTCCTCAGGGTGGGCTGAGACCTGCAACCATTTGTTCAGCTGGGTGTGTTAACCGTTTGCACCAGCCAGAGAAATGTGACTCCCTTCTTTCCTGCCACTGTGTCCCATTGCTTTCCTCCCCATTGTTTACCATGCCAATTCCACCTGTTCCCTTTAGATAATCGGTCTCCTTCTGGTGTTGATATCATTGTTGGATTGTCCTTGAGTTGCCCCCAACTCAAAGCAGTTATGCACAACAGAAGGAGGAGGTGTTTCCCATCCTGTGCCTCCTTTATGATCATTGCTCTCTTGGAGTACATTGCTGTGGCTATTGAGTACTTTGTTGAGCCAGTTCATTTCATTGAGAAAAGCCACTCACTGCCATCGAGTGAATTCCAACTCTTAGCCAGCCTATAAGACAGTGTAGAACTGTGGTTCTGGGTTTCCGAGACTGTAACTCTTTGCAGGAGTAGAATCCTCATCCTTCTCCCGAAGAGCAGCTAGTGGTTTCAAACTGCTGACCTTGCCGTTAGCAGCCTCATGTGTAAACACAATACTACCAGGCTCCCATTTCATTGAGGGTTCCTCTTATTTTCACCGGTTTTCTATTTTACAAAAAATTGGTCGTCTTCTTTCTTCTTCGCCTTTCGTAATGACGAGTCCAAAGGAAGTGAGCCAGAATCTCACCATCTTTACTTCTAAGGACCATTCTCTTTATATTTCTTCTAAGACTGATTTCTTTATTCTTCTGGCAGTGCAGGATATATCACTATTCTTTGCCAAGATCACAATTTCATACAAGGGGGGTGGGTACCCCCAAAATGGATTTTTTTCAAAGCTATGTATTTAAAATTGTTTTACAAAACAACCTTATCACCTTCAAAGTACTCTCCATTACGCTTAATACGTTTTTCAAATCTGCTATTCCCCTCTTGGAAACATTTTTTAAACTCATCTGTTTGGATGGCTGACAGCACCTCTCATTTTTTTCATCACCTGTTCTAATAGTCAAATCAAAATGCTGCCCTTTAGTGTTCCTCTTCATTTGCAGAAATGAAATCACAAGGAGCAAGGTCAGGTATATGGGGCAAGAGAGGCATGCTGTATTTGCCAAAAAATGGCGCACTGAGATGGCTGCATAAGCAGTTGCATTGTCATGGTGGCAAAACAAGCCATCAGTCCTTCGTCTACCTCAAATCAGACCTTTTTTGTTGCACAGTGGTAAGCAATCTTTTCAGAACCTTAAAGTAGAAAGCTTGATTAACAGTCTCACTTCATGAACCTCCAAATGCACTACGAGTTGACATTTTTGTTTGTTTGGGAGATTGACAGATGTCCAGAACAGATGTCCATCAACTGATATTTCACCTTTTTTGAATTGAGAAAATCACTTGAATTTTTGCCAAAGTTCTGTCCTTGCAAGCTGTGTTTCAATATCACATCAGTTTCAGCAGCATTTTTCCAGAGCAGGAAACACGATTTCTCAGCTGCACATTGTTCTTTTAAATTGGCTATCACCAAAAATGAGGTTCTAACGAAACTATTTTTGTTTTTTTAATCATTTTATTAGGGGCACATACAACTCCTATCACAATCCATACATACTGCAATGGTGTAGAGCATATTTGTACATTCATTGCCCTCTTCATTCTCAAAACATTTGCTCTTCATGTAAGCCTCTGGCATCAGCTCCCCATTTCCCCGGCTCCCCACTCCCTCATGGCCCTTGATAATTTATTTCTTTAATCATTTTATTAGGGGCTCATACAACTCTTTTTACAATCCATACATACATCATTTGTGTCCAGCACATTTGTGCATATGTTGCCATCATCATTCCCAAAACACCTGCTTTCTACTTGAGCCCTTGGTATTAGCTCCTCATTTCCCCCTCCCTCCCCCTGAACCCTTGATAATTTATAAATAATAATTATTTTCGCATATCTTACACATCCGACATCTCCCTCACCCAGTCCTCCGCTATCCGTCCTCCAGGGAGGAGGTTACATGTAGACCTTGTCATCTGTTTCCCCTTTCTTCCTCACCGTCCTTCCACCTTCCTGATATCGTCACTCTCACCACTGTTCCTGAGGGGCTTATCTGTCCTGGATTCCCCGTATTTCTAGTTCCTATCCGTGCCAGTGTACATCTTCCTGTCCAGCTGGTTATGTAAGGTAGAATTGGAATCATGATAGTGGGGAGGAGGAAGCATTCAAGAACTAGAGGAAAACTATGTTTCATTGTTGCTACACTGTACTCTGACTGGCTCGTCACCTCCCCACAGCCCTTCTGCAAGGGGATGGCTAATTTCCCCCACTCTGCACTCCCCCTCATTCACAATGCTATGATTTTTTTTTTTATGTCTTTGATGCCTGACACCTGATGCCTTGTCATCTCACAGGCTGGTGTACATTTTCCATGTGAGCCCTTGATAATTTATAAATTATTATTTTGTCATAGCTCACACTGTCGGACGTCTCCCTTCACCACTTTTCTGTTGTCCATCCCCCCAGGGAGGAGGTTATATGTAGATCCTTGTAATCGGTTCCCCCTCTCGACCCCAACCTCCTTCCACCCTCCCAGCATCGCCCCCCTCACCAGTGGTCCTGAAGGGATCATCCACCCTGGATTCCCTGTGTTTCCAGTTCCTGTCTGTACCAGTGTACATCCTTGGTCTAGACAGATTTGTAAGGTAGAATTAGGATCATGATTGTGGGGGGGAAGGAAGCATTCAGGAACTAGAGGAAAGTTGTATGTTTCATCGTTGCTCTGTCTTGTTTTTGTGCATGTTATTATCTCCGCAGGTCTGTCTAAATAAAATAGGTTGGATGAACAATATGGAGAAGAAAACAATGGACTGACAGTTCCGGGGGGACGTGGGAGAGGGGGAAGTGGGGGGAAAGGAAGTGGGTGGTGTTAACAAACCCAGGGACAAGGGAACAACAAGTGATCCAAATTGGTGGTGAGGTGGGTGTAGGAGGCCTGGTAGGGCTTGACCAAGTGTAATGTAACCAAAAGGAATTACTGAAACTCAAATGATGAGGTTTAACATGATAGTGGGGCAAGAGGAAGGTAAAAGGAAATAGAGGAAAGAGCTAGGAGGCAAAGGGCATTTATAGAGGTCTAAATAAAGGCATGTGCATATGTAAATATATATATGACGATGTGGAAATAGATCTATGTGCATATATGTATAGGTTCAGTATTAAGGTAGCAGATGGACATTGGGCCTCTACTCAAGTACTCCCTCAATGCAAGAATACTTTGTTTTATTAAACTGGCATTCCATGATGCTCACTTTCCTGACACAATCGCTGAAGACAAAGTAGGTGCATAAGCAAATGAGAAGAAAGCTGTTGATGTATGGCGTTTATGGTCTTAAAGGCTTGAAGGTAAACAAGCGGCCATCTAGCTCAGAAGCAACAATGCCCACATGGAAGAAGCACACCAGCCTGTGTGATCACGACGTGTCTAAGGGATCAGTTATCAGGCATCATAAGAATAAAAGATTATATCATTGTGAATGAGGGGGTGGTGCAGAATAGAGACCCAAAGCCCACCTGTAGGCAAGGAGCCAGTCAGGGTGCAGTTTAGTGAAACTCTTTTAATAAAAAAAAATTCACTATGACCAGAGAGAACCTTCCCAGGCGATGGCGCTGGGTGCTCTAACTCAGAGCAGAGGTGAAAAAATGTTTAGTATGAAAGATCCCCAATCAGCATAACTTTGGGGAAAAAATCTGGCTTTTGGAGATAACCCCTTGTATCAATCATCCTATTACATACATGAAGGTAATAGACTATAGGTCCTCATTTGGCCTTTCCCTTTCCCCCCTTAACATTATGTCTTGGAAAGTATTCCATGTCATAGAGATCGACTTCATTCTCAAAGTTACAGGAATGTCCCATTGTATAGATGTTTCATAGTTTATGGAGTCACTTTCTTGTCTGTAGACATTTACGTTGTTCAAAATTCTGCAATAATATATATGTATTTTTATCAATATAAAAGGTGTATTTCCAGAGTAAAGTACCAGGATGTTAGGTCCAAAGTTGAGTGCAGATATCCTTTTGTTTAACTACCCAAAATGAATCTCAAGGTAGAACTGCCCCTGTGAGTTTCTGAGGCTGTTAATGCTTCAACAAAATAGAGAGCCCCCGCCTTTCTCCATGGGAGTAGCTAGTAGTTTCAAACTGCAAACTTTGCAGTTAGCATCCCAGCAATAACCATTACACCAGGACTATTAATTTTATTTAGATATTATCAAAATTTCCTCCTGAATGGTTGTACCAGTTTGTGTTTGCATAGCACTATATGAGTGTGTCTACTTTTAGCTCCTTTCCAACAAAATGTGTTTATCATATTGAAAAATTTTCAACTCTAATAGGTAAGAAATGCTGTCTTAGAGTTAATTTCTCTAGTTATTAGTGAGTTTGAACATTTTTGTATATGCTTAATCATTTAAAAATGTTTTCTTTTGAGAATTATCGGTTTGTGTCTTTTTACTTTCTATCTGGTTTTTAATTTTCCCCCTTAGGTTTTAAAGAGTTCTCTCTATATTAGGAATATTAGTCCTGTGTCTGTGGCATATGTTATGGATATTTCATCCTAATTTTTCATTTGTGTATGACTATGGTATTTATTTCTTGTGAAAAATATTTTTTTGTTTATCAGATTTATCAATTATTTATTGTCCCTGGATTTTGAGCCGTTGTTGAAAGTCATTTCCTTCATCAAATTAAAGAAGAATTTACCTCTTTTTTCTTCTAATTCTTTATTCATTTTTATTCTAAATCTTCATTTTTAGTAGCAAGAAACTTAGTCCATTTGGAGTTTATTCTTGCCTGTGGTATAAAACATGGGTCAATTTTCTCTTTTTTCACATGACTACCCACTTTTCCTACATCATTATTATAACGTCTGTCTCTACTTCAGTAATTTGAGATGCCATGTTTGCTATATACCAGAATTTCTGTATATACTTGGCTCTGATTCTAAAATGTTCATCCTGTTTCACTGTTCTGTTGGCCTTTTTGTGTGTCAGTTCAACACTGTTTTGATAATAGGTGCTTTATAGTATGTTTCCAGTGCAGCCCTTCCCCATAGATGTCTACACTTTTTGATTTAGACCACATCAAAATGGCAGTTTTGACATCCTGGGAGGACTCAAATTGTGTTCCTTTGAGATTTGGGAGCCACAAAATTTAAAAAAAAGGTCTAAAGGGGCAAGATGCAGGCTGTTGTAGGATACATAGGATCAGGTTTCTCAACCAAACTCTCATAGGACAGTACTTGCTACCCTTCAAGAGTGAGCAGGTAGGTATGTTGTCAGGATGAAATACAATTCCTTCGTCCAACTTTTCTGGCCTTTTTCTCACAAATACAATTTTCATTTTTCTTATAGCTTCTTCCTAATTAGCCTCTGTGATCATTCTGTGTCCTTTGGGAAAATTTTATTAAGATTCTTGGGAATTCCAGTAAACCATTGCCCTAACTTTAGTAGCCCTGGTGGTGTAGTGGTTACAAGTTAGGCTACGATCTGCAAGGTCAGTCGTTAGAAACCACTAGCAGCTCCGCTCCAGTGTGTGCATTTGGATTTAGAGAAGCCTTGCCAGCTAAGGCATCTTTCTCTTTTGGTTTAAGGCATCTTTCTCTTTTAAATCAAGTGGGCACTCTAATCTTTCACATTTCTTACCCACATCTAAAAGGGTTTCATGAAACTTGTTTTTAATCGGAAGTCTGAATTTTTACATTTTGCATACTTTCCCTGACTTATTTGGTTAGATTGTTTAACTTTTGTAATCAATAGATAATCGTAGATCATTTTGATAAAGCAAATTTTGACTACAGAGAAGTTAGTTGTGTGATGGCATATTTGTAATAGTATTGGTGAGGCGATAGAGCTCTTTTAACTCATTTGTTTAATGGTGCTTAACACATTTTACTTTTAGGTATGTCTGACTGCAGCCATGACCCTACAACTCTTGATGCATCCAAACCTGCCACAGAAGAAGTCAAGTCTAATTCTGAGGTGATTGGGTGGTATTTCTCTTCTTTTGTTAAATCATCCCATCTCAATCAGAAATTTTCTCATTTGGTTTAGTGCTTTTAAACATTTGGCATTCCAAATAAACCACTACTCTCATGAAGAGAGAAGATTCTTCCCAGTGGGAATTAAGTCATTTGCTTTTGGGGCATTCTAGACTTTTAGCTGATAGCTTGTCACATAGAAATGAATATAGAAATGTCATATAGAAATAAAGTTATGGGTCAACTTTTTATTTCCAGTTAAAGCTTTTGAATAAAAATTTTAAATTTAAATAGGAAATGTGGCAATGGCTAAATGTTTCTGATGAATAGTGGCAATCTACTCTACTCACATTTGAGCTCATCTGCTTGTTTGCCCTCTCTCCTATGGGTGCATCAGAATCCAAGTGTAATACTTTCTAACAAGTACATAGTTCTAGGGTTCATCTCCGACTCATTGAATCCAACCTTAATGATTGCTTTGGTACCATATGTACATAATTAATTTTATTGATGAAGGTTCTAATATATACTACTTAAGAATCGCTGTTCTAATTCATTAGAAGAAGGAAGATACTAAACAGTTGGTTTTATATTGAATTCCAGGCAGCACTGGTGGTGCAAGTGGTTACTAGCTATAAAGGTTTGTGATTAAAACCAACCCAGAGATACTATGAGATATAAACCTAGTGATCTGCTTCTGAGAGGTCATGGCCTTGAAAATCCTCAAAAGCAGTCTGCATTCATCCCACAAATGGCAACTAGAAACAGCATTTTGTTGAATGACTAATATTAGTAATACCTCTTAAAGCTTAAGACTACTGAGGGGCACTTTCAAATTGCCCCACCTTGATCCTCCTGATCCTAAGAGTCATTTGATATAATTCAGTTAGCTAAGTAGAACAACTCTTTTTTGTCCTTTTGTATTGTTATTTTTGGTTGAACAGACTTAAGGCTCAGAGAAATGGTGACTGACTCAGAGGAGATGGTAAAGCAGGAACACAATCGGAGGTCTGACTGTAGTTGCAGGGTTGACTAATGTCCATCCTCTGCTATTACTGTGTTTCTTTAGTTACTCTGGGTGGCAAGTTTTAGAGCAGGCTTTGGAGCTAGATAACTTACCTTTACAAGTCAGAGAAGAGTTCTGGTGAGTAAGATAATGTCATTTGTGGAAGATTCAGGGTTCTCCGTGATTTCAAATTACTACCTGACTGTTTAGGCAAGATGGATTGACACAGTGGCTGCATCAGTGGGCTTAAACACAAGAGCAGTTGTGAGGATGGCACAGACTGGGCGGGTTTCATTCTGTTGTACACAGGATCGCTGTGAGTCAAAACTGCCTCAGCGACATCTAAGCAACAGTAACCATGGAGGGAATATTGGCAGCTGAGCTAAGGGTGGGACTCATAATCATCTGTGAATGCATTCTGTTTATGACCTACCTCCACGAGTTTACTCTCTGGGAATGTCACTAATAGGTTGATTCTAAGCTAGAAACTAGAGTCTGGAAGATGCTGATCTGAAGGAAATGGCTGCCAGAATAGAATCCACTGCCTTCACGTCTGTTCAACATAATGACTCGGTAGGATAAAGTAGAACTTGTGAAACTAAACATTGTTATGAGAGCAAACAGCCTCATCTTTCTCCTTCAGAGCAGCTGGTGGACTTGAACTGCTGACCTTTCAGTCAGCAGCTCATTGCTTAACCCACTAAACCACTAGGACTCCTACTTGCCAAGTAAGTGATTATTCACAGTTGTCTGTAAAATTAACATTAAAACACATAGTTATAATGTCCTGTGCTTTTAGCCATGCCCAAATGTATAGCCTCCACAGTAAATGTAAGTAAAAAACAAGAATAATAAACATATATATGAATATAACTTAACTTTATGCTCCAATTAAAAGCTGTTTTGTGGGTTTATGGTTAACCAAAGTCAAGAGGAATATTTTGTGTTTTAAAATGTTTTCAATCACTAGTATTCTACTAATTAAAATCTGCCCTTTCAGAACTTATCATTGTATGGATCAAATTTATTTATAAAATTCCTTCTAGTAGATAGTATGTGCCAATTATTTTGTTAATGAAAAAAATGTAGTGTGAGGAAGGAAATAAATAAAATCTCTCTAATGTTATCAGTGGCTGTTCTTTAGGAAGTTATCCTTTTTATGAGCACATAATATTTTTATCAAGCCTATGGCTGAAATAATACCACACTTTATATTTAAGTACTACCGTTTCACATATTTTAAACATTTTCTAACTTAAAGTGATTTCATATTTAATTGTTATACATTGGTATACACTGAAGCTCTTCCTTTAATATCTTGTGCTAAGCATATTTATTAAGTTGGATATGTTTTTAGTATTTCCTCTATATGTGTCTATTGGAAGTAGTCTTGGTGGCATAGTGGTTGCACATTGGACTGTGATCTGCTTGGTCCGCAAATTGGAAACCACCCGCCGCTCTGTGGGAGAAAGATGGAGCTTTCTCTGCCTTAAAGAGATACAGTCTTGAAAACCCTTAAAGAGATACAGTTCTACCCTGCCCAGAGGGTTGTTGTGAGTTGGCATTGACTCAATGGCAGTGAGTAGTGAATGTCTATTAGGAATGGAAATACTAAGTCCAAAAAAAACACTATTTTATTTTCCTTTAAAAAAAAAGATCATTTTATTGAGGCCTCTTACAGCTCTTATAACAATCAATTGTATCAAGCATATTTGTGCATATGTTGCCATCATCATTTGCTAAACATTTACTTTCTATTTGAGCCCTTGGTATCAGCTAAGATAAACATATTTTAAGATGCTTGACATGTATCTCCAACATGCTTTTCAAATTGATTATGACCATTTTTTATCACAGTAATATATTAGAATCCTAATTAGATGTTTTATTGTGAAAAATGGGCTTGTAGATTTGTTTGTGTCTTCAAAAATATTCAGGTTAACTATTATTTGTGTGTCCTTGTTTGTAAATCAAATATTTGTGATTTCCGTTGGTTGACATAGACATTGACTGTTAATTAAATGTTTTATACTTTTTATCAATTCAAATTTTTCCTAGCAGAATTTGGCACATTATTGGTTACCAGTTTGATGAATGAATGAATTTTAACCTGTGAAAAAGGGCAGGACATTGATAGCTGACCACCTCAGGGAAAGAGAATCAAATTTCACATCAGCCCAAAGGTGATTCCTTTGAGGCAAGGACCAGGTGTGCGTCTACCCTCCAGCCTTCCTACCAGTTCTGAAAGTAGCCATCCTTACCATGACCCTACCTATTTAACTAGGTTAGATAATTCATTGCAGTGACCACAACATAGCACACAAACTAAACTCATGATTATGGGACTTTTCAGGGAAGTTAACAGGTTACAATTCAGGATCAGAGCTACTTAGGATACAATTCTTCTGTCAGAATTGCCTTTTATCAGGCATGTCCATAGACAGGCCTCTCTCATGACCTCAGCCATGAGGCTCCTTGGCCTGTACTCTGCTTGGGCAAGGTTATACAGATCTTTTAAGGCTGCCAATAAATGCCCAAAGGGCACTCCACTCCATGATAAGTCTCATCCAAGAGGCTCTGATCTGTAGCTCCACAGGTCAGCAAACCTACCTCTCCCAATGAAGTGCCTCGAAGCACTCTACTAGATAAAGCTTTCTGCTCAAAGACACTCAACTTTACTTGCTCCACGGCCAAGAAGCTCACTGTTCTGCCTCCTGTTTGCTCCTTGTTCTGTGATGATGTTTTTTTAGTGCAATTTATTTGATGTGACAGTTTTCTTTTTGTTGATCAAGGAGTGTGTTAGTCTGGGTTGACTAGAGAAACAACTTTATAGAGACACTTGTGTATAGGAAAGAGTTTATATTAATTGTACATTAAGAAAACATTCCAGCCCAGCCCATATCAAGTCCATAAGTCCAACATTAGCCTATATGTCCAGTACCAGTCTATAAATTCCTCTTCAGACTCACACAACAAATGCAATTATGCCGAGTGCAGGAGTATTACAGGCCATTGGGTGGAAAGTCTTGTGGATCCAGTGGCGGTAGAAGCATCTCAGCTCTGGCAGGGGTCTCCACGTGGCTCCTCCAGCTCCAGGACTCTGGCTGCATCAGTGTAGCCCCATCAGGCTCATTGTCAGTAATGTCTCCCAGGGAATGTGTATGTGTCCTGCCTCCAGCTAGCTATTTTATCTCCTTATGAGGTCATCTCCAAATGACATCTCCAAATGAGGTCCTCAAGCTGTAACCTGATTGATAGGCTAAACTCCACCCCTTCACTCTTGATAGTGTCAAGTTGGCAACAGATTATATAACTACCACAAGGAGATAGCTCATTGGTTCTCAACTTTCCTAATGCCGCAACCCTTTAATACAGTTCCTCATGTGTGGTGATCCCCCAACCATAAAATTATTTTAATTTTTATTTCATAACTGTAATTTTGTTACTGTTATGAATCTGGTGGCCTCTTTGAAAGGGTTGTTAGACCACCCCCCTGAAGGGGTCGCGACCCACAGGTTGAGAACCATTGAGATAGCTCATTGTAAACCTAGCATAATGGTAAACTGACCAATCTCTTCATTAGAGTTGCAAGTATTTACAATCACAATTAACTCTGTTAACTGAATCATATAAATCTACCAGCATCTCCTTGTACCTTCAATTACCTGACCCATCAGGAAGAAGTCATTTGGTAGGAGTTACAAGAATTACAAAGACTCTAGCTAGCAGAACCATGTCAAGAGATTCACTTAGACTAAAGCACCACACAACTCCAATAGCAGTGCAAATGACACAGGGATGGATATTTGTTTCTTAGGGATAGAACATTATGACCTGAGTGATGGTTTTCATTCTTTAAAAACAAAACAACCCTTACTCCACACACACCCTTTGGTATTTTTATCTGAGCCCAAAACTTCAAGTTTAACTTTAAACTGAATTGCCTTGTTCATGATGACCCAACTTTATCTTCCGATCCTCAAACTCTTAAATAATTTATATCTTCAGTGGTACATTTCGCTTGTGACTTCCCACAGTGATTTTCTCCTCTGTGAATGCTACTTTAATATGAAACAGCTTCAGAAAGTTCATGGGATAATCCCATTTCTCTTAACTCAACCCCCATCTTGTTGGGAGCTCTTACAGATATTGTAACAGTCCATAGTTCAATGAGATCAAGCATGAATATACAATTGCTGCCACCATCATTTTCTAAGCATTCTCTTTCTTCCTGCACTGCTTGATATCAGTGCCCTCACTGATCAGTGCCCTCTTCCTCACTGCTTGATATTCCACCCTCCACCCTACCACCCAGGAACCTGGAACCCTTGTTGTTATTATTAGTCCTTTTTTTTTTTTTTTTTGCTGTATCTTACACCATCTAATGTTCATCTACCATTCTGTTATTCAGACCCCTTGAGTGGGGTTATATAACTCCATTTTCCCACAAACTTTTTGAAGCCATATGGGTTAGACCAGGTTGTCTAGAGAAGCAAATCAGTGGCACTCATTTATGTATAAGAAAGAGCTTTATACTAAGAAGTAATTACATATCAAGAAGACAGCCCAATCCAACTGGAGCCCATAAGTCCAATGCTACTCTATAAGACCCTCTTCAGACTCACATATTTGTGGGTCATGACTCAAAGGTGATACGGAATGTAGGAAGACCACAGGCCAGGGTGCGGAATCTTGTGGATCGAAGGTCAGTGGAAACATGGCACTATGCTGACAGTTCTCAGGATCAGCAACAGAGAGTTCCACCAAGCAGGACAGCAAGGGGGCAGAGAGAATGAAGTTCCCATTTTCTCCTGCTTATAAGCAGGCCACACCTCCAAGGAGGCACCATCAGGCTTGAGCTGATTGACAGGTTGGATTCCACCCCTACACTTTCATCCATCTTCGGGTTGACGTAAAATCACCTAACCAACACAACCCATCATAGATGCCAAGCTAGATACTAGAGAGTTAAGTCTGGATTGATAATGGTCTGAAGGAAATTACTGTGGAGTAACTGGTTATTCAGATTTTTTTCTTGCTCGACATATTCAAAATTACATTTTGAGAAGTGTCTGTTTCTACTTTTTGAATTAAATCCAGAAAGGAAAATTGAGATTGTTACTGTGATAGTTATATAAATGTCCATTTGAGAGGATTACAAGTGAAGGGGTGGGGTCTAGTCTGTCATTCGGATCATAGCCAATGAGGCTTCTGTGTGGGCATGGCCTTCTCCTGAGAATTCTGGGAAGTCTGATATTTCCTCCTTGGAGGTGGGAGAGTCTGACACTCCTGGGAGACACTGCAGCTGACAAGACACATGGAACTACTCTAGTTCCCTAAGTTGGAGAAACTACATGGACCTACCCTGATACAACCAGACCTCTGAAGCCGGAGAAGCCACATAGAGACCCCTGCCAGCGATGAGATGTTTCCAGTGCCACTGGCTTGTGATCTTTCTGCATTTGGCTTCATTGCATGTGTTTCGTGAGTCTGAAGAGGACTGGACTGGACTGGGTTGGGATGTTTTCTTAATATACAATATACAATTACCCTCTATGTAAAACTCTCTCTTATATACATATGCGTGCTAAGAATTTGTTTCTCTAGTCTACCCAGATTAACCCAATTACTTCATACTATAGTCCCATCTTGATTAGAGCAGATACAAGTGGTTTTTATTTTTTCTATTTTGAATGTTCACCCTTTATACCTTGAAATATGTTTAAATGGCTGTTTCTTGATCATTGGAAGGAAGAAGTCATAGTAGGTACCATTTGCTGAGAGCCACTGAGGTTCCAAGCATTGTACTAAGATATTTATATATATATCATCTCATTTTTTGCTATAATAAATAACCTTGTTGGCAATTGGGATTTTACATATTAGACAACTGAGACCTAGACAGATTAACATAACTAGTAAGTAGTAGAGCTGATTTTTAATTGAAAGGGGTGAAGATGAATGAATTGAAGAAACTACAATGACCAAAAAATAATTAAAGGTAGAAGCAAAAAATAAATTTAAAAGTATATACGATATGTATTTAATAAGATATTAGCAAATACTAAGTTTATAGCCTAAATTATTACTTCTGACAGTTGGGTATTGTTCTGTTAACTAAAAGGTTGGCGGTTCAACTCTGATCAGCTGATCTTCAAGAGAAAAATGAGGCTGTCTCTATGACTCTCAGTGCATATTGTTAAACACAGTAAATTTTGTGTAAATGAATAAGTAAAATGCCATGCGGAATTATGATGTCTTCAGAATGGCACACATCAAGAGCTGCCAGGCCAGAGGAGTGTGACATTAGTATTAGTAAAGGGGGCATTTAAACTAGGACTTACTGAGCAGAATTTGAGTGTATGATGATGGACATTATTCGAGCAGAGAGAAAGGAAATTGAGAAACATACAGGAAGAATGAGTAATTAAGTTTGACTTAATAAGGTATCTGAAGAAGTGTAAATTGTTGAAGAGAGTTTAAGTCACGGGAGGATTTTGAATGTTAAGTTAAAGAGTTAGCTACTATTTATTTAGCAGACAGATTGGGGAAAGAAAGCTATGTTGAACACACACATGGATTATTTTATAATGTGATAAAAGGTAGTGATTAGTGCTATACAATCTAATAAAGGGGAGTAAATAGAGGTCCTTCTGAGAACATAATGCTTGATCAGGAACATGAATGAAACTTGTGAAGTCATGTGAGAATCTGGGAATAAGTACCTTCCAGGAAGTGACAACAGAAAGGTCAGAAATTAACATTCGGTGTTTGCAGAACAGTCAAATGGCTGGAGCTGAGTGTCAGTGAGGAAAGAGTGGAAGGAAATGTGGAAATGTGGTTAAAGATGTAGACAGCAGCTAAGACTGGCCCAACATAGAAATGAAAATGGTAATCACAAGATGATAAAGTTTGGGGATTGTAAATTAGTGTTTATTGCAGCACTTTTCAGAATAGCCAAAAGGTGTAAACAACTAAAATGTCTATAAACCAATGAATGGGTCAACAGGCTGTGGTATATACGAAAGTCAGTCAAAAAGTGTTGCTACAGAATTACCGAAACCTGCATAAAACAAAAGCATTAAAATATTCAGCAGTTGTTTCTCAGCACTTCCTTCTTCTGGAGCTATACACTTTGGAAGGCAACATTTCGGTCTCGCTAATCCTTCCTGAGGAATCCTGAGCTCTTTGATTGATACATATTATGTCAAAATGGCAGTTCGGGCATCCTTGAGGCGCTCAAATCATGGTCTTTGTGTGTGGAGTGTGCAGGAGAAAAGGAATCTGTGGGGCCATGATCAAGGCTCTAAGGCAGGTAGGGTAAATTTTCCCAGTGAAGCTCGCGGAAGGCAGCCCTTGTGACCATCTAGGGAGCAAGTACATTGTAATAGAAAACAATTCCATGGTGCAACTTTCTTGGCCCTTTGCTCACCAGTGCACCTTTTTATTTCCTTAAGACATCTTCCTAAAAAGTCACCTTGCTCACCTGTTTCCTTTGAAAAAATCTTTCAAGATTATTCCTTTGGGGTCCCCTAACCCAAATTTCTAAGTTGACCTCTCCACCTGAATTGAATTGGCCCAGCAGATCCCTTCCGAAGCCCCTGTTCTGAGTGGACCATTATTTTGAGGCACCCTTATGAGACCTAGACAAGTGAATTACTGAGAGAACTGGTGTTCAACCATTCAGTGATCGCAGAGACATGCTTAAACACATTTTGTTTGGAATAAAATCTTGCATGTATGAACTGGAACCCTAATAACAATATGTACAATACTTACAGTGGAATATTAGCAGCTATAAAGAGAACTGAAATTAGGGTGCATGGCGTAAAATGAATGCATCTTGAAAAACTTATGCTGAGTGAATGAGTTAAGGACAAATACTGTATGTTCTCACAGCAGTCAAAAAATCCAAACTTATTGTAAACGACTTCTTTAAAGTGTTAAAGAGTAAAAATGTCACTTTGAGGATTAGGATGCATCTGACCCAAGACATATTTTCAGTCGCCTATATGCATGTGAAAGTTGTACATTAAAGTAGGAAGACTGGAAAGAGATAGTGTCTGGGGTCTTAAAGGCTTGAAGGTGAACAAGCGGCCATCTAGCTCAGAAGCAATAAAGCCCACATGGAAGAAGCACACCAGCCGGTGTGATCACGAGGTGTCAAAGGACCAGGTATAAGGCATCATGCAAAAAAAAAGAATATACACACACACACACACACACCATAGTGAATGAAGGGGGAAGTGCAGTGTGGAGACCCAAGGCGCAAATGTTGACCACTGGAGATCCCCTCATAGAGGGGTTTAGGAGAGGAGATGGGTCAGTCAGGGTGCGAGGTAGTACCGATGAACACAGCTTTCCCCCAGATCCTGGATGCTTCCTCCCCCAACTACAATGGTCCGAATTCTACCTGGCAGGACTGGATAGGGCAGAGGTTATACACTGGTGCATATGGGAGCTGGAGGCACAGGGAATCCAGGGTGGACGATACCTTCAGGACCAGAGGTATGAGGGGCGATGCTGGGAGAGTGGAGGGTGAGTGGGTTGGAAATGGAGAACTGATTACAAGGACCCACATGTGACCTCCTCCCAGGGAGATGGACGACAGAGAAGGGGGGGAGGGGAGACTCCGGATAGGGCAAGATATGACAAAATAACAATCTGTGGATTATCAAGGGCTCATGAGGGAGCGGGGAGGGAGGGAAAAAAAGAGGACCTGATGCAGAGGGCTTAAGTGGAGAGCAAATGCTTTGAGAGTGATTAGGGCAAAGAATGTACGGATGTGCTTTATACAATTGATGTATGTAGATGTATGGATTGTGATAAGAGTTGTATGAGCCCCTAATAAAATGTTTTAAAAATAAATAAATAAAGTAGGAAGACTTTAGAAGGAGTGGCGCATTTCAATTACGTGCTGGTGAGGAATACTGAAAGCCCCACGGACTGCCAAAAGAACAAATCTTGGAAGAAGGACAGCCAGAGTGCTCCCTAAAACCAAGGGTGGCAAGACTTTGTCTCCCCTACTTTGGCCATGTTATTTGGAAGACACATCGTACTTGGTAGAGGGGCAGTGAGTAGGCAGATCCTCTAGGAGATGGATTACCGGTAATACAGTGGCTTCAACAATGGGCTCAAACGTAATAACAGTTGTGAGCATGGTGCTAACCTAGGCAGGGTTGCTGTTGAGTCAGAGCTGACTCTGGAACCTAACAACAAGCAGAATTAGTAAAAGAACGTTACATGAGAGAGCTTGGGTTTGGCATTAGGCTGTGATCTGCAAGGCTGGTGGTTCAGACCCACCAGACCTCCCTCCATGGGAGAAGGATTGGGCTGTTTGCCCCCATAAATATTTCCATTATCAGAAACACTGTATAGGGTTGCTCAGAGTCCCAGTAGACTCCATGACAGTGTTTTTGTTTTGTTTCTTTTTGAAGACAGTGATAGTTCAGTGGGAGGATTCTCAGTTTTCATGCAAGAGTCTTGGGTTTGCTTCCTGGCCAATATACCAATTACTCATCTGCCAGTGGATATTTACATGTTGCTGGGATGTTATAGCAATTATGGGATGTAACCAACTATGGGGATAGTCCAGGGCTGAGCAGTGTTTCCTTGCATTGTGCATGGGATGGCATGAGTCAGGGACTGAGGCTGTGGCAGTTCACAACAAAGCAATGGTGGTTCATTGATAATATTCTCACCTTCCCTGAGGGAGAGATGGATTTGATTATCAGCCACATGCAGTCACCAACAGGTTCCAGTGGTGCTTCCAGACCAAAATGGAAATAGGAAGAAATGTCTGACCATCTATTTCTAAAAATCAGGTCAGTGAAAACCGTACAGTCCAAACTGATCTTAGGATGATCCAGGACCAGGCAGCTTTTCAAGCTGTTGTGCATAGATAGGGTCGTGAATTGTGTAGGAGTTAGGAGTCAACTCAATGGCAGCTAGCAACAATAAAAACAGGAGGTACATTCAACCCCCAAACTCACTGTCATCGAGTCAACTCCCAATCAAAGTGTCCCTATAGGCTGCAAGCCTTTAAGGCTGTAGATAACTCCGTCTCTCTCCCTAGGGGCTAGTGGGTCTCAGTCGCCATTCTTGCAGTTAGCAGTCCAGTGCTCCTAGAGCTCCTTCACTAGATATACTTCCCATTTTGAAAAAGAAAGCCATATGAGAGAGCTTGAGAAACGTTCTTAGGAAAATGAATTAAAAAGATAATGGAAACTTTCCATGAACCTTTGGAAGCCTCTCATCTATTTTTTATCATAGAATGATTTGTATCCCCCAAAATATGTGTCAGTGTGGCTGGGACAGTATTCTCAGTTGGTTTGACAGTTATATAATGATTTATGTGCCAGTTATGCACCACATCCTCCAAAATGTGATCTGATGTGATAAACCATTAAGAGGACTAAGAATGGGTCCCAAATACCTTTAATTCCACCAAAAGCCTGATCTGATGTTAGGGGTGGGGAGGCTGCCTAGGGTGTGGCCTGCAATATCATTTATTTTAGAACACATCAAAGGACAGATGCACTCACTCACTGCCATTGAGTCATTTCAACACAGTGACCCAATAGGACAGAATAGAATTGCCCCTTGTAGGTTTCCAATTACATAAATCTTTTTAAAATTGTTTTATTAGGGGCTCATACAACTTTTATCACAATCCAAACATACATCAATTGTGTAAGGCACATCTGTACATTCATTGGCCTCATCATTCTCAAAACACTTGCTCTCCACTAAAGCCCTTGGCATCAGGTCCTCATTTTTCCCCCTCCCTCCCTCATCGGTCCTCCTCCCTCATGAGCCCTTGATAATTTATAAATTATCATTTTGTCATATCTTGCCCTGTCCAACATCTCCCTTCACCCCCTTTTCTGTTGTCCATCCCCCAGGGAGGAGGTCACATGTAGATCCTTGTAATCAGTTCCCTCTTTCCAACCCACTCTCCCTCTACCCTCCCAGTATCGCCACTCACACCCCTGATCCTAAAGGTATCATCTGCCCTGGATTCCCTGTGCCTCCAGTTCCCATCTGCACCAGTGTACATCCTCTGGTCTAGCCAGACTTGCAAGAAAGAATTCTGATCATGATGGGGGGGGGGAGGGGAGAGGATGGAAGCATTTAGGAACTAGAGGGAAGTTGTATTTTTCATCGGTGCTATATTGCACCTTAACTGGCTCATCTCCTCCCCTAGCCCCCTCTGAAAGGGGATCTCCAGTGACCGACAAATGGGCTTTGGGTCTCCACTCTGCACTCCCCCCTCATTCACTATGGTAAGATTTTTTTGTTCTGATGATGCCTTATACCTGATCCCTTCGACACCTCATGATCGCACAGGCTGGTGTGCTTCTTCCATGTGGGCTTTGTTGCTTTTGAGCTAGGTGGCCGCTTGTTTGCCTTTAAGACCCCAGACACTATCTCTTTTGATAGCCGGGCATCATCAGCTTTCTTCACCACATTTGCTTATGCACCCGCTTTTTCTTCAGCAGTTGTGTCGGGAAGGTGAGTATCATAGATTGCCAATTTAATAGAAGAAAGTATTCGTGCATTGAGGGAGTACTTGAGTGGAGGCCTAATGTCTTTCTGCTACCTTAATACTAAGCCTATAAATATATGCACATTGATCTTTTTCCCCATCCTAATATATAAATATATTTACATATGTACATGTCTTTATCTAGACATCTATAAATTCCCTTTGCCTTCCAGCTCTTTCCTCTATTTCCCTTGACTTTCCTCCTGTCCCACTATCATGCTCCGTCCTCACCTGGGTTTCAGCAATATCTCTTGGTTACATTACCCTTGATCATGCCCTACCAGGCCTCCCACACCCACCTCACCACCGATTTGGATCACTTGTTGTTCCCTTGTCCCTGGGTTTGTTAACACCACTTCCTTTCCCTCTACCTCCCCTTATCCCATGTCCCCCCATTGTTTTCGCCTCCTGATTGTTCATCCAGCCTATCTTATTTAGACAGACCTGCGGAGATAATAACATGCACAAACACAAGACAGAGCAAAACCAAGCAACAATATACAACAATAACAAACCACTGACAAAGAACAAACAAAACACAATAAGAAAGAACAGCTTGTAGTTATTTCAAGGATCGGTTGTTGGCCTTTAGGAGTGCTTTCCAGTCCAGTCTGTTGGGGCACCACGCCCTGGCCCCAAAGTCCACTTTCAGCATTTCCTGGGGACCTTGCTGCTCCATTCCCTTGCTCTTCCACTGTACTCCCCCAGTGCTTTGCCTCGGTGTGGTGGGATCAGGTCAGGTGCAATTCCCACACTGTGTCTCCGGTGCTGTCCCCGTAGGGCCATGGGTCAGTGAGGGGCGTCATGTCTCATAGTGGGGCTGGCCATGTGGTCCTCTCTGTGGACTGGCTGCTCTAATTGGGGTCATCGTCCTCAAGGCATTTACATACATAGAAAACCTCATTTTTTTTTAAAGAATCATTTTATTGGGGGGCTCATACAGCTCATCACAATCCATATATATATCCATTGTGTCAAGCACATTTGTCCATTTGTTGCCATTATCATTCTCAAAATATTTGCTTTCTGCTTGAGCCCATGATATCACATTTTCTCCCTCCCTGCCTCCCCTCCATGAACCCTTGATAATTGATAAATTATTATTTTATCATGTCTTACCACTGTCTGATGTCTCTCTTTACCAACTTTTCTGTTGTCTGCCCCTCAGAGAGGGGATTATATGTAGATCCTTATGATTGATTCCCCCTTTCTACCCCACCTTCTCTTTACCCTCCTGTTATCGCTACTCTCATTATTGGCCCTGAGGGGAGGGGTTTATCTTCCCTGTATTTCCTGTGTTTTCAGCTCTTATCTGTACCAGTGTACATCCTCTGGTCTAGGTGGATTTGTAAGGTAGAATTGAGATCATGATCATGGGGCGGGGAAACATTAAAGAACTATGGGCAAGTTCTATGTTTCATCATTGCTATACTGCACCCTGACTGGCTCCTCTCCTCCCCACGACTCTTCTTTAAGGGGATGTCCAGTTGCCAACAGGTGGGCTTTGGGTCTCTACTCTGCACTCCCCATTCATTAACAATGATAAGATTTTGTTGTTCTTTGATGCCTGATACCTGATCCCATCAACACCTCGTGATCACACAGGCTGATGTGCTTCTTCCATGTGGGCTTTCTTGCTTCTCAGCTGGATAGCTGCTTGTTTATCTTCAAGCCTTTAAGACCACAGACACTATATCTATTGATAGTTGGGCACCATCAGCTTTCTTCACCACATTTGCTTATGCACTCGCTCTGTCTTCAGTGATCGTGTTGGGAAGGTGAGCATCACGGAATGCCAGTGTAATAGAACAAAGTGTTCTTGCATTGAGGGAGTGCTTGAGTAGAGGCCCATTGTTTATTTGCTACTTTATTACTAAACCTATACATATATGCACATACATCTATTTCTCCATCATCATATATACATATATAACATGTGTACATGCCTCTATTTAGACCTCTATAAATGCCTTTGCCTCCTTGTTCTCTCCTCTATTTCCTTTTACTTTCCTCTTGTCCAGCTATCATGCTCACCCTTCATTTGGGTTTCAGTATTTCCTCTCGGTTACTTTGCCCTTTGATCATGCCCTACCAGGTCTCCTACACCCACCCTCCTTGCCATCGATTTTGAATCACTTGTTCCCTTGTCCCTGGGTTTGTTAACACCCACTTCCTTTCCCCAGCCTCCCCCTTTAGGAGTGTTTCCCGGTGAAGTCTGATGGGGTGCCATGCCCTGGTCCTAAAGTCTATTTTTAGTATTTTCTGGGCACTTCATTGATCTGCTCCCGTTGCTGTTCTGTTGCACGCCCTTAGTGTTTCACTTTGGTGTGATGTGGTGGGTCAGATAGGGTGCAGTTCCCTCACTGTGTCTCCAATGTTGTACCCCATAGGGCTAGGGGTCAGTGAGAGATGTTGTGTCTCGTAGTGGGGCTGACCATGTAGTTCTCGAAAGCCTCATCTTTCTTCTGCTAAGAGACTAGTGGTTGTGAACTGCTGACCTTGTGGTTAATAGCTCCTCACTAGGTTTCTTGTTGCAGAGATCAGAGACATGTATTACCACCAAGAAAGAAGAGTTGGGAGTGGAGGTACATCCTTCATTGGGTTGCTACACAGAGAAATTCCTGCACTCTGGAAGATTGATGCCCAGATGCCTGGAGATCTCTATGGAATTCTGGGCCTACAGATAGAGAAAAGGAACAAGGACCTTACTCAGGACTAGTAGAAAGGAAAAAACCTTTGCTTAGAGTTGGCAGCCTGAACTTCCTAAATTGTGAGAGAATAGATGTCTGTCTCTTAAAGGTCTCCATTTCCACTTGTGATATTTGTTACAGCAGTGCTATATAACTGAGGCATTTATCAAAACATAAGGCAGTCTCAAACACTTTGTATTATGAGTTTAACAGAATTGCTTTCCCTTTTTTGTAGGCAAACGAAAATCTAAATAATCTCACTTGGCACAAAAATAATGTGCTTTTTGATATTAGAACAAAATACATGTCTGTTAACATGCATAATTAGTCCACTGTGTACTGCAGTGTCCATTGTCTGCAGTCATAGCTAGAACAGAGTTGAATGTTTGTAATTCTTTTTAAGAGTTTAATTTATGAACTATTCTTTTTCCCTAGAATTGGCTGAAGTCAAGAATTTAGTCCTTTAAATTTGAAAAATAAATAATTACTTGATAGCAGAGCAAAATACTTACTGAAACATGTGGCCAGAAAACTGATTATTAAAAAACTTCCATAGTGTATTTTAGTGCATTTTTCAAATAACTTTAATTTTGAATGCTACATTTAGTAACTGGAAAAACTTTAAACATATTGTAAACCATTTACTTTTTTTGTCAGTGGTAACTATTCAAAAACATTGTTAAATATGTGTTTTTAGAAGCTGATATTCCTTCTGTACTTCCACAAAATTA
Source organism: Tenrec ecaudatus (assembly GCF_050624435.1). Lineage (NCBI taxonomy): Eukaryota > Metazoa > Chordata > Mammalia > Afrosoricida > Tenrecidae > Tenrec > Tenrec ecaudatus. The sequence continues at coordinate 61,473,189 of NC_134532.1, read as the reverse complement.
AGAGTCAGACATGTTCTTTTACATCCCTTCTAGAAGCTTTCTACCATAATTCTAAGCAGTTTAGAAATTAAGTTTTACCATAGATAATGTAATATATTGCTAATAACAAACGTATTTCCATGCCACTTTTTACCATTAGTGAAATATTTTTTTAGTCTTTGGATAAGTATGAGTTAGTTTTGTTAGGTCTTTGCCTGTAAATGATGAACATAAAAGAACCTTTTGTTATATTAATTTTCAGGTTTTGAAAAATAGGTCTAGTGCTGCAAGCAATTGTTTATTTGGTTGTCTATTTTTCCTTCTAATCATAAATCTTGGGCACCCACAGAACACACTACAGACTAGAAATTGAATTGACAGTGAGTGTGAGTCCTGAAGGTGAAGAGGAAGTTGGCGCACATGTGATTGTCTGATTCACCAGTATGCAGAGAATTAGGGTAGAGGAGAGGTAGCTAAGGGTCAGATTATAGTTTTATGAGCCACATTATAGCTATTTATAACACGCCAAGAAACCCACTCACATTTAGTGAATTCTGATTGATAGGGATCCTATTTAGGGCTTCTAAGGTTTTAAGTCTTTATGCGAGAAGCTAGTCCTGCTTTTCAACATCCTAAAGAGGTCTTGTACAGCAGACTTACCCAATGCAACTCATCTGTTGTTCTCTTGACTGCTGTCTCCATGAGCTTTGATTGTGGATCCAAGCAAGACAAAATCCTTGTGAACTTCAGTCTCTCCTCCGTTTATTATTGGTCTAGCTGAGATGATTTTTCTTTTCTTCACATTGAGTTTTAATCCACCCTGCAGGCTGTAATCCTTGATTTTCATACGCAAGTGCTTCAAGTCTTCCTCCCTTTAGCAGGCAAGGTTGTGTCATTTACATATCGATGATTGTTAATAGGCTTTCTCCAAATCGTGTGCCATATTCTTCTGTACATATTTCAGTTTCTCTAATTATTTGCTGAGCATGAAGTTTGAGTACATTAGTTGGTTTGTGAAAATCACCTTTAAAAACCCTGATGCTGTGAAAGATGTGGAAGGCCATATCTGACCGGCCCTGGCTTCCCTATTGTCAGGAGGCAGGGGTCAGACACGCCTCTACCTTCCTCTTTTTTTTTTGTCTGTTCTGACACCAGTTGTTTCTTGGGTACAATAATCCACTACCGTGCCCACAGAGAACTCACAAACAATACTCATACTGGTGGGAGTCTATTTAGGGAAGTTAATTGTTTACCACACATCAAGATGAGTAGACAGTAAAGCAGTCACTTGTCCACAGCAACACTTCTCCTCAACCGGCAGCCAAGTCTCTCTCCAGTCCTCAGCCTCTCAGCCACATGGTCCCTTGGCTTCTACCTCTGTGGTGCAGGACGCCAGCCAGCCTGTCACATAATCTCATAGTCTTGGGCCAGGTGAGGATATTGTACCCCGCTCCAGTCTCGCACTGCCACTGTGTCTGTTGCCTCTGGTCTTATCCGCAGGCACTTGAGACAAAGATCTGGAATGTACTCTTCCAGTGGTCCTGGTGTTTTTCTGAGTCCAAAATGGTGATTGTATACCAAAGAATGGCTTTGATGGAGGTGTGTGTTTGTCTGTTAGCCTACCCTACCCCCAAAGAAAAGGAAATAGTCCTAAAGATATATCTCACCCCAATCCTGTAGAACAGAGAATGTCCTCCAAAATGGGATTATAACCACAGGAAAAGCATCTAGAATTCTAATACATCACATAAGGCATTATGGTCAGAAGACCTAAATTATTGACTGCATCTGACCTGACATGGTAACACTCAAGTGTCAGCTCTTAGTTTTGTAGCCTTCCATTTACTAAAGGAGAAATGTGAAACATGCCACCGTTTAAATTTCTTCTTCTTTTTATTTTAAATTTCTTAATATCCAGTACGCCTATGCCTCGGCCTCATCATCTATAAAATGGGAACTTTATATTTAGCTCATGGGACAATTGGTTCTCATAACAGGAAAACACTGTCCTTTACCATCCTTCCAATGGTTGCTATAGTTGAGTCTTTTGCTGCAGCCGTTAGTTACATCATTCCACCCCATTGAAGGTCCTCCTCGTTTTCTCCGACCTTTTAATTTACAAAACATGTGTTTCTCCAGCGACTAGTCCTTCCTGATAACTTGCCCAGCGCTTCAAACCCCACCTGCCACTCCAAGGGAGAAAGATGAGGTGGTCTACTCTTTTTTTTTAACATTTTATTAGGGGCTCATACAACTCTTATCACAATCCATACATTACACATACATCAATTGTATAAAGCACATCTGTACATTCTTTGCCCTAATCATTTTCAAAGCATTTGTTCTCCACTTAAGTCCTTTGCATCAGGTCCTGTTTTTTCCCCTCCCTCCCCGCTACCCCCTCTCTCATGAGCCCTTGATAATTTATAGATTGTTATTTTGTCCTATCTTGCCCTATCCAGCGGAGGTGGTCCACTCTTGTAAAGATCTAAAGTCTTGGAAATCCGGAGGGGCAGTTTAAGCCTGTTGTAACAGTGCCGCCATGAGTTAGACAACTGGTATGGCAGTGAGCTTGTTTTGAACAGCAACTAAGTGAACCTGTTGCTATTTCATAGACTGTGGCAGAAGACATGAGATCCCTGATTTGGAAACTAAGGACGTTGTTGCATATGGCACAGCATGCAATCTGAACATGCCGTATAGGGGTTGGTCAACTTGGGCTGCACATTAAGATCACCTCATTTGGCTTTAAAACTATGTGTTTGTTGGGACTTTATCATCAAATAACATTTTTGTGTGGTGGTAGATTTTAAAAGCTCCCCAGGCGGTTCTAAGGTACAACTATGGTTGAAAATCATTGCCATATAGAAGTGAAGAATTGTTGGATTAGTGTTGAAGCTCGGACCATAAAGTCATTATTGTTATTGAACACAAACAGAACAACCACCAAGCCCACTGCTGGCAAGCTGATTCCAAACCACAGTGACTGTAGGGCAGAGTAGAACTACTGCTCCACAGGTGTCCGAGGCGATAAGTGTTTGTGGAAGCCGATTCCCTCATCTGTTTCATGTAAAGTGCCTGGAGAGTCACAGCCAACCAACCTAAGGTGACTATTAGATAGCCCCCAAACCCACTGACCCCTTTCATTCTAATTCATAGTTACTCTAGGATTTCTGAGGATGTAAATCTCTGTCGGACCAGATAGTCTTCTCTGTTTTCCAAGAAGCAACTGGCTGTTTCGAATGGTCAACCCGAAGTTCAACTCTTACCTGTTTATCCTTAACTCTGACCTCTTCCACAATGCCAGTACACAGTTTTCACTTCCCCACACACAAGTGCGCGCACGCACGCACACACACACACACACACACACAGTTGTTATAGTTCCTCTTTAGTCAGGTCAGTTCCTTGCTCAGCAACAATTGCTCAAGTTTGCTACCCATTTTATGATTGAACTATTTCCTTGTTGAGGTTTTCTAAATATTTTGGTTATTTGAATCTTCATGAATATGTTGTCCCTGCAGACCTGCTCTCATCCTATAACTTGTCCTTTTTGCCATTTTTGAAAAGTCTTTTGATGAACTGGAGTTTTCATTTTTATCAGATTCTATTTTCTTATTTTGTCTCTTGCTACTTGTGCTTTTGTTAATATATTAGATGAACCATTTAAAAAAACATAGGCCTAACAATATAAACCTTGTATTTCTGTATAATAATTACATTGTTTTAATTTTCACATTTAAATTCTTAATCTATTTTGAATTTGTATATGGTGTGAAACATGGATCTTGTTTTATTTTCTGCATATGAAAATTCAATATTCCCAACACCATTTAGTTATTAAAGAGACTCTTTCTCAAAATGGGTATGGCACTGTCATCAAAAGTCAATTGATCATATATGTGCTGGTTTATTTCTATACTCCCAATGCTATTTCATTAGTCTCTGGATCTCTTATTATTACCAGGACCACCGTGTTTTGATTATTTTTGTTGTGCAGTATGTTTTAAAATCAGAAGCTGGGGTGTACTTCACTCTGCACACTGCCTTAATGACTAGGGGCCTCTTTACCATTCTATATGAAATTCCGAATTGGTGTTTCCATTTTTGTAAAGAAGACTTGGAATCTTGATCAGCGTTGGGTTGAATCCATAGATTGATTTGGTTAGTGTTGACATCTTTTTTTATTCAGTATTGACATCTTAACAATATTAAAATTTTCCAATCCATGAACATGGAACATCTTTCTATTTGCCATATATACTCGAGCATAAGCCAACCCGAATATCAGCCAAGGCACCTAGGTTTACCACAAAAACTGCATTAAAAATGTGCTGAAAAACTTGGCTTATACTCGAGTATATATGATATTTAAGTCTTAAATCGTTTTCAGCAGTAGTGTACGGTTTTCATTATACAAGTTATTCACATGCCTGATTTAATATATTTCTAAGTATTCTCTTAGGTGCTATTATAGATGGGGTCACTTATCTAAAATTCTTTTAAGCTTTTTATTGCTTATGTGTAGAAACCCAACAGATTTTTGATTGGTGACCTAGAATCCTACAATTTTGCTAAGTACCTCGATTAGCTTTAGATGTTTTCATATAATCTTTTTGGGATTTTTCTGTATATAGGAATATGCTATACATGATTTATTCCCTTATATTTTTTGTTTCTTTCCTTCTGCTTGTTTTGAGTTTAATATGATCTATTTTCTGGTCTTTAATGTTCATTGATATAAGACCTTTATTTCAATTTGTTATCATTTTGAACTATAACTTTATCTTTGAGCTGTATCCCATGAACATTGATATGTTGTACTTTCATTTGTTTTTTTTTTCCTTTTGACTTAATGATTATTAGTCAAAATCCAAATCATGGGCATTTTCTTGGTTATTGTACTGTGATAGATTGTAATATAACTCTTGCAAACATACCTGTGCCTCTCCTTGTCTCCCATCATTTTTGCCCACCTCCTTTTTGTATATGGTCATCCTTCACCCAAGTTAATGCCAATCTACCCATTATTAGCCTGTGATGTCTCTTCCTTCCCTTTCTCTCTCAACCCTGCTACCCATCAAGCTGTTTCTTTTAGCTTGAACACCTTTTCTTGGCTTTTTGTAATAGTGGTCTCATACAATATTTGCCCTTTTGTGATTGACTAAATTCACTTTTGGGGGGGTCATCTTTTTTCATTGAGGTGTTGAAGTTTGTATCATTTTTGTTTTGTTTTAAGATCAGTTCCTTGTTCAGCATGTCGTTGCCATATCTGCCCCTTTGAACCTGCATCCTTCCCTGGGCATGTGAGTGGCTTTCTAGCTTCCCTAAGGTACCTGGCACCTCCCAGTGCCTTAGTTTCCTAAAAGAACTCTTCAGCTTTCCCTCCCAGCTTTTCTTTCCATCCCCTGTCTGCCTCAATTCTGTTCTGTGGCCTCAGTCAGTGCTTACTTCATTTGCAATAAGATTTTGAGAAATGCCCTGGGAGTATTTGCTTTTTAATCCTGAGAGAAAATTCCGAGTTAGATGAAATGGTGGAAGGTTCTTTGTTTCTTCAAATAAACCCAACTCAAAACTCACTACCTTCGGGTCAATTCTAACTCCTGGTGGCCCTAGAGAACAGGGTAGAACTGCCCCTGTGCGTTTCTGAGAGGTAACTCTTTACCCGAGTAGAATAGCTTGTCTTCTCCTTCAGAGCAGCTGGTGGCTTCCATTGGCTGACCTTGTGGTTAGCAGCCCAATGGGTAGCCACTGAGCCCCGGCTCCTCAGAGAAGCCCAGCGATGTCAACAGACAGACACATCTCTGCAGTTTGTGGAACCAGGGACCCGAGGCCCACACTGGGAACACAGGCCGTTCTCTTCAGATCACTGCCAAGTCAGCGAGTGAGTGAGGTGGAACAAGAGCGAGTTAAAATGCTGGAAAGCTTTCTTACCATTGTTGAGTTGCCTTTTTCCTATTTAGCATTCTTAGTTGCTGTAAACCTTTGATGATTTTTCAAAGTTTCTTCAGAAAGTCTGCTGAAATTCCCAGTGTGTACGTGGGGCTGGGCTGACCCTGGGAGTTACTTAGCACTATGCTAATGTCACTCTTGATGATCTCTTACTGATTAACCACAGTTAGTTTCTGAGAAAAATTATCAATTACTTCATTGATTCTGAAATCAAGGAATGTGGTTTTCAGGATTATTTTACTTTAAGAACTATACAGTCTGAGTATGGACCTTTATTTGTCTATTTTAGCTCACTGCCAATGAGTCAAGGCCGACTCATAGCAACCTTATAGAACAGGGTAGAACTGCCCCCGTGAGTTTGAAACCATAACCTTTTTTTGTTTTAAATCATTTTATTGGGACCTCTTATAGCTCTTATAACATTCCATACACAGTTGTATCAAGCCTTTTTGTACATACGTTGCCATCATCATTTCCGAAGCATTCTCTCCTCGAGCTCTTTGTTTAAGGTTCTCTTTTTTCCCTCCCTCCCTTACCCTCCTACCTTTGTGGGTCCTTGATAAATTGCTGTTATTGTTGTGTATCTTACACTGTTGGTTGTCTCCCTTCACCCAATTTTCTGTTACTCATCCCCTTTGGGGGTGAGGGTGGGTGGCTATATATATATCCAACCCTGTGATGGGTCCCCCTTTCGCCCTATGACTATAACTCTTTATGGGAGTAAAAAGCTCTTTCTCCTGAGGAGCATATTTAGTATGTTGGGAAATGTTCTTTACAAAAAACAGGCACAGAAGTCTATTGTATACAAGCAATAAAATTACAGTTTCTTTAGTTGAATTAATAATCAGGCTTGTATTTCTGTAATATTTTTTCCATTTGTACATGTTAGTTTCTTTTAACCCTGTTTTCAGAAGCAAGGATGTTGCTGACTACCACTTAGCTATAGTACACATCTCATTTTTAATCAAGAAGCTTAAGTGAATGAATTTTTAAAAGCCAAATGAATTTTTAATTATATTAATATCATTTTTATCATGTATTTGGTTGATTTAAAAATGCTAGAATTGTGGCTTATAATTGCTTTAAATGTAAATAGGAGACTTCTTTATATCTGTGATTTGGTATTTTTATAGCTTTATTTTTATTTTTATAGGCGTCTGCCATGGCTCAAGAATCTCCTAAAAATTCAGCAGCAGAAATCCCAGTGACTAGTAACGGAGAGCTTGATGAGTCTCATGAGCATGGCTTTAATATGGTAAGAACATCTTTTTTTTTCTCAACTCAAAGAAGCATGAAAAGTCCTAAAGTGTTGGTATGAAGGTAGCAAAGCTAATATCAGACTATTTTCATAGATTAGCCAGATTGACAGAAATGCTTTGTTGTCATGTAGTGATGACTAGGGTATTGATTTGTCAAGGTTAAGCTTTAGGACCGTCAGCAATTCAACTTTAGTGTTATTCTCAATGAATCTGTTTTATGGCCAGAGCAAGAATGAGAATCTAACGTCTTTGTCATATAAGTCTACTTTCATATGTGGTAAGAAAATAGATTATAGATTATCCTTTTTTTAAATTGGTATTATTTAATTTCTTATCTAAATGCCCATAATGCATAATTCTTGGGTAAGCCTTTCCTACGGTGGCATGCTCAGTGAGAAGGGAACCTTCAGTGCCTCTCATTTTTATCTGCATCACGACTGAAATGTAAATGCAGTGCTATTTATTGGAGCCATCATGGGTTTAGAGCTAACCTGGCTTCCATTTCAGCTGTGCCAGTTTCACCTGGTAACCTGGACAGGGATTTCCACTCTTCTCACGTATGTTTTCTAATGTCTGTAATGAGAGTCATCTGAACTTTAATGAGGTTATTACTATTGATTGAGCTAAGGTAAATAATATGCCTAATATAGTCTTAAAAGTAATAGTGATGATTATTCCTGAATATATTTACATTAAAATCCCTTGCTAATAGCATTTGATACATGTTTTTATTGTTAGATGCCATTGAGTCTGTTCCCACTCATAGTGACCTTATGGACAGCAGATTGAAATACCGCCTGGCCCTTCGCCATTCTCACAGTTGTTATGTTTGAGCCCTGTTACAGCCACTCTTGTTGAAGGTGTTCCTCTTTTTCACTGGCCCTCTACTTTACCAAATATGATGTCCTTCTCCAGGGACAGGTCTTTCCCGACAACACGTCCAAAGTATGTAAGACAGAGCCTTCCATCTTGCCTCTAAGGAGCATGCAACTGTACTTCTCCCAAGACAGAATGAATAGTTTGTCCGTTTACCAGTCCATGGTACTTTCAACATTCTTTACCAGCACCATAATTAAAATGCATCAATAATTCTTCAGTGTTCCTGATTCAGTGTCCTAGCTTCCCATGCATATGAGGCAATTGAAAATACCATGACCTGTTTCAGGAGCACCCCAGCCTGCAAAGTAACATCTTTGCTTTTCAGTAGAGGTCTTGTGCAGCAGATTGACCTAGTGCAGTGCGTCATTTGATCTCTTGACTGCCCATAAGCATCGCCTATAATCCAAGCAAGTTGAAATCCTTGATACATGTGCATAACTTTAAATGACTTTAAAGATCCTAATTTTAATGTCCTTGAAAAACTAGCAGTTGAAAGGCAATTGAATTACTTTACAGTCCGTTTAAGAATAAAATTCCTTAATTTAATAGAAGCTATACTGTTGACAGACTGGGTCCAAGACTCTTTTGTTGTGGGAGGCTGCGTGTGCATTCATTGGAAGGTGGTTGGTGGCATTCTTTGCCTCTTCCCATTAAGCGGCCATCCAATAACAATGTGACGGCCAAAAATGCCTATAGACATTGCCATGAGTATCCCCCTTAGGGCGTGGTAGCAAGCTTTTTCCTGGGTGAAGCCAGTTATTTTTACCTAAACAACCATTTATCTATCTATCTATCTATCTATCTATCTATCTATCTATCTATCTATCTATCTATCTATCTATCTATACTAGATGAGCTTATTTATTCAAGGCTCTTTTATTTTTGACTGCGCTCAGACTTAGAGGTGGAAGCCCGCAGCGAGGACAGTCTCCGTCTCTTGGCAGTCTATTCCTGCTGTGTCTCTTTGGCCTCCTTCATTCTCTTGGTCAAAAGCTTGGCATATTCGGCGGCCTCCTTGTTTTTCTGGGTGCGCTGTTTCTTCGTGGCAATGCGCCGGTGCTTGTGCTGCAGGACCGCGGAGTCACAGACGCTGAATCTTGGGCGCTTTGGTGTTGGGTTTCTTGCCCTCTCTTTTCAGGGGTTTTCTCACAGCATACTGGGGGGACGTCATCTTCTTTAGAGAGATGGAAGAGTTTGCGGAGTCTGCTGGCTCTTTTGGGTCCCGGGCAACAAGACACAGTTGTGTCCGTCAGTCCTGGGATGTCTTTCTCCCCTTTCTTTACAATAACCAAGTTGAGAACGCTCAGATTTATATCAGCCCTGGACAGATTTGCGCTTCCTCTCCCCAGTTCTCCGTGGTCTGTAGCAGGAGACACCTTGCTTCATGGGAAAACCTTGCTTGTCATTCCCTCCGCTGATGCGGACAACATAGCCCTTCCACTCATCTCCTAGCGCCTCGGCCACGACTTCTTGGCCATTCGCTTCTCATAAAAGGTGCGAAGTTTGCGTTCATTGCCCACTTCAATGCATTTCTGGCAGCTAGTGGCTGGGAAGAGATGCTCAGCTTCATGGTGAAGCAGCCGATTGCCTCCACCACGCCATGGAAAAGAAACTAAACAACCTTTTAAAAGGGACTTTTGGTTCCTTTATTTTACTTTAACTTGGATGGTAAGTCATACCTACCCAGCACCTTTGTGGGAGAAAAGCCTGCCAAAATAAAGGCTGCTACTGCTGTTGTTAGGTGCCACTGAGTCGATTCTCAATCATTGTTTACCCTATGTGCATAAGAACTGACCTCTGCTTGAGCCTGCACTCTTTCCCAAGTGTTATATTCAAGGCCAGTGTTGCAGCCACTGTGCTAATCCATCTCATTGAAGGTCTTCCTCTTTTTGCTGACCCAAAGTAGCAAAAAGCTACTTCACCCAGCAAATTATCCTCATCCCGGGACTGGTCTCTCCTGAGAATGTGTCCAAAGTACATGAGATAAAGTCTTACTGTCATCTCTTCCAAGACGGATATGTTCATTCTTCTGACAGTTAACATTTTTGGCCAGCATCATAAGTGCATTAATTTTCCCTTGGTATTCCTTATTCACTCTTCAGCTTTCATATGCATATAATTCCAAAAACTAAACCAAACTGCCATTTAGTAGATTCTGACTCATAGTGACTGTATAGGCCAAGGTAAAACTGTCCCTGTGCGTTTCCGAGACTGTAACTCTTTACGGGAATAGAAAGCCTCATTATTCTCTGTATAGCAGTTGGCAGTTTCAAACTGCTGAACTTGTGGTTAGCAACCCAACTTGTAACCCATTATGCCATCAGAGCTACAGGCTAGAAAAGTCCGTGGGTTTGCTATGAATGAAATTCGATTTGATGGCGTCTAATAACAACTTGGTTTGTAAGCATTGTGTCTATAGGTGGTACACACAGTTTGTGTCCATCCACGAACTTAAAAATCGACAGTTCAGATTCACCTAGTGGTGTCTTGGAGGAAAGGCTTGGCTTGGCAATCTGCTTCCACAAAGATTATAGCCAAAAAAAACTCCCTATACAACAGGGTTTTACCCTGTAACACACAGGGTCTTTATTTCTTGTGTGTGTGTGTGTGTATGTGTGTGTGTGTGTGTGTGTGTGTGTGTGTGAGAGAGAGAGAGAGAGAGAGAGAGAGAGAGAGAGAGAGAGAGATTGTTTGTTAATGAGCTAATATGAAGTTACCTGCATGGTTCATTGGTAGAATTTTGGTCTCATGTAGGGGACACCCAGGTTGGATTCCCAGCCAGCGCACCTCACGCACTACTCGATCAATGTAGGCTTACATGTCGCTATCATGATGTACAGGTTTCAAACTAGGGAGAAAAGCCTGGTGGCCTACTTCCAAAAGTCAGCTAATGAAAATCTTTTGGATCACAGTAGTTCGGTCTGCAACCAACTGATCAGGGGGATGGCATGGTACCAGGCGACGTGTCATTGTGCATGGCATGCCCATGAGTCAAGCCACTTTTAAGGCAGCTAACAGCAATAGACCGATATTAAAAGGATATTAAATACCAAGTGTACTAAAGATATTTTCATTTTTAGTTTTAATCTTTCTGATGTTTAAAAACACTAAGATATATTTTTCATAATAAGGAAACTCAAGTCACCATCACAACCACATACCATTTAACTTTTTAAACAAACTTCTGCGTTAGTTCACATGCTCAATATACCAAGATTTTAGTTAATGATTTGTTCAGCTTACTTTTTGTATTAGTTCTATTTGTAAATGTATTCTGCAAATATTTATTGAATGTCAGGCAGTGGGGACATAATAGTGAATAAAAATGATAAAAGTACTTACCACCAGGAAGCTGGTATTCTAATGGATTATCTGATGAAATCTGAACCCAGAACCAAACTCACTGCTATTGAGTCATTTCCAACTCACGGAGACCCTATATGACAGGGGAGAACCACCCCTAAGGGTTTCTGAGACTGTACATCTTCACGGGAGTAGAGAACCTCATCTTTCTCTCTGGAGCAACTGGTGGGTTTGAACTGCTGACCTTGTGTGGATAACCTCTGCATAACTTAGTGCAGGGGTCCTCAAACTTTTTAAACAGGGCCAGTTCACTGTCCCTCAGACCCGTTGGAGGACCAGACGATAGTTTAAAAAAAAAAAACTATGGACAAATTCCTATGCATACTGAACATATCTTATTTTGAAGTTAAAAAAATAAATGGGGCAGAACCACCCGGCAGGCCGGATAAATGTCCTTGGCGGGCTGCATGTGGCCCGCGGGCCATAGTCTGAGGATGCCTGACCTAGTGCATAACCTCCTGCATTACCAGAGCTCCTTCAAGAAAAATGCAATACTTGCCAAATATTAGATTGAGTTTTAGGAAATTTGCTTGCCACATAAGCATTCTTTGTTACTCTTTTCATTGCGGTATAGCTTGCATGTTGTAATCAGCATAATCTTCATCGTATAACCCAATGGCACCACCACCTAGATCAATGTAGAATATTTCTAAGCCCCCAGAAGGTGTCTGCAAGTTCCTCTTTAGCAGCCACCTCTCAGGGTACTACTACTATGCTAGTGCCTTGGTGGATTACATTTGGCTACATATAAATGGAATCAGACAGTATGTACGCCTTTGGGGTTGGTTTTCATGCAACATAATTTTGAGATTTAGAGTACGTCTTAGATCTTTCATTTTTTATTGCAGTATTGTTTCTTATAATATAACTCAATTTGTATATCCATTCTTGGGTTGTTGAATATCCAGGCCATTTCCATTTGATGGCTATTATAAACAAAGCTGTTATACCTTCTTGTACAGCTTGTTTGATGTGATCACCTATCTCTGTTGGGTATATACCTAGGAGTAGAATTACTTTGCTGTGGGATATATGTATATTTGGCTTTCTGGTTAAACTGATTGCCAATTCCATCAGCAATGAGTAAGAATTGTAGTTGTTCTTCAACCTTACAAATTCTAGATGTTGCCGTACCTTTTAATTTTAGCCATTCTGATGAAGACCTAATGATATCTCATTGTGATCTTAATATGCCTTTCCCTGATTATTAATGATATTGATTCCATATTCTTATAGCATTTGAATATTTTATGAATTTTCAAGTCTTTTGTTCACTTTTCTGCTATACTAAATGCCTTTTTCTGATTCAGTTCTAGGGAGTCTTTATGTATTATAGACATAGCTGAATTGTTTAAATATATCTTATATACATACCTTCTTTCCATAATGGCATCTTTTAAAGAACCAACTAGAAACCAAACCTACTGCCATGGAGTCAATCGTGACTCATCCTGACCCTATGAAACACTGTAGAAATGCTCCATAGAGTTTCCAAGGCTCTCAATCAATGGTTCACAACCTGTGGGTCGCAACCACTTTGGGGGTCGAATGACCCTTTCACAGGGTGGCCCAATTCATGACAGTAGCAAAATTATAGTTACGAAGTAGCAACAAAAATAATTTTCTGATTGCGGTCACCACAACATGAGGAAGTGTATGAAAGGGCCGCAGCATTGGGAAGGTTGAGAGCCACTGCTCTAAATCTTTTTTTGTTTGTTTGTTTGTTTTTTGCTCTAAATCTTTAAGGAAGCAGAGTGCCTCTTCTTTCTCCTGCAGAATATATTTCTAATATAAGGATTTTCTTTTCTCTTAAAACATTTGTTATGTTGTGTACTTCTTATACTTAAGTATATAATCCATCCTGACCTGATTTTTATACATGGTGTGACACAGGGGTCAAGGTTCATTTTTTCCTGATAGAGATATTTAATTGACCCCACACCTTTTTTTTTTTTTTTACAATTTATTAGGGGCTCATACAACTCTTATCACAGTCCATACATATACATACATCAATTGTATAAAGCACATCTGTACATTCTTTGCCCTAATCATTTTTTTCTCCTCTGACCCCACACCTTTTATGCAAAAGACTCTTCTTCCACTACTAATCGGGTTGGTTATATATGCCTCCGTCTATTTCTGGGTTTTAGTTTAGTTCTTATTTTTTTGTTTTTGTTTTGTCTACTCACAGCAATATCACACTATCTTAGTTACTTATTTAACTGTAGTAGTTAAGACAGGAACAAATATCAGCTCCAACCTGATGCATCGTGCTTTGTTGTTCTTCTTGTGTGTCCTGTACCTTAATCCCATTCATGAATTCTTAGTTGAAAACTTATATTTGCCTTTCAGTGGCAATAAAGAAAATAATTTTTTGCATACTTTCAAATTTTAAGTGGCGTTAGAATAAACATTTTTATTAGAATGAAATTAATTAGACTAATACAACACTATAGATTTTTTGCTAATGCAGTAAAAGCTAATATTAACTGCTTTATAAGGTTACTTGGTGATAATTATCAAATGCTTCTATTGGCTCTTTCGCTGCAGTGTTATTTTATGCTCTCCTGAAAGTACAGAAGGAAAAGAGGAGGCGCTGCCTTAAAAGACCTTCCTTATTGGAGTGGGCATGGCTGCTTCTTAGAGGCAGTGATTCACTTCAACCACTGTTCTTCACTTTGCCCTCGAGCATTCTGACTTACTTCTTTTGTTGTGCTTTCTTTCTCTAAAAATCTTTGCACCATTAGAGTCCCATGCTTAATATTCCACAATGAAAACTAAGATTAGCCTTGTGCTTCCTTTGCTGTGAGTGAAAGCGGACTCTTTCTCACTTACCAAGTATCTTGCTATCTGACATCTCACATTTATGAGTATAGGGAAGGATGTACAGCTAGCAGTCACCATACTGAGATATGCAGCATGAATAACACTGGCTGTTATGCTTAATGTTGTATGTCAGTTTGCCTGGGTATGATTCTTAATCTTAATGGTCTGGCAATTACGTAACAGTATATTTGGCAGTTGTATAATGATGTAGGTCTCATTTTGTTATCTGTGGACATCCTGTATTTTCATGTAATACTGATTTTTTGCATAACAGCCTGATCTTTGGAACCTAATCATGTTAATAATTGAGGGGTGATTATATTTCAAAGGCCTCTTGGCTGTTTTGAATCAATTACACTGAAGATCTATTAGGCATATATTTATATTATGTTTACCTGAATTTTGGTATACTTCCTGTTTCTATTTTACTGTAGATAAAATTTCATTAAGAAAATAATTATTGAAATTTTTACTTAAGCTTAGACTGTGTTTTATGAGTTAGTAAAGTGATCTGATATGCAAAACTGGAACATAACCAGGGTTTTCTGAAGTACTTTTCTTATATACTATCTTCCTATTATAGATATTTGGTTATTAAGAGCTAATAAAACCAAACCCACTGCTGTCAGCTCATTTTTGACTAAGAGCGTGTCTGAGGCTGTAAACCCTTACAGGAGTAAACAAGTCTTATTCTTCTCCTTTAGAGCAGCTGGTGGGCTTGAACCACAAACTTTCTGGTTAGCGGCCCATCGTTTAGCCCACAGCACCACCAAGACTCCTTTGAAATCTTATAATGGTCTTATTTAATGTCCATTACAATACATTACTTAATGCATTTTTAAAAGAATAACCCACTGCTGTTGAGTCTTAGCAACCTTATAGGACAGTGTAGTAGAACTGCTCCATAGAGTGTTTGAGACTGTAAATCTTTACAGAAGTAGACTTGCCTCATCTTTCTCCTGCAGAGCTGCTGGTTAGTGTGAACTGCCAACCTTTTGACTAGTAGTCCAAAGGAACCTGCTATGCCCCCACAAAAAACCAAACTAAACCCACGGTCCTCAAGACAGCTTCAGTAGGGCTCCACCGTCTCTCGGGGCTCCTTTTATTTAATTAAACCTAAATCAAACTCACTACCATGCAGTCCATTTCAATTCATAGAGACCATGTAGGACAGAGTAGAACTGCCCCTATAGGTTTCCCAAACTGTAACTCTTTTTGAGATTAAAAAGCCTCCCACAGAGCAGCTGGTAGTTTAGAACTCTTGACTTGTGGTTAGCAGCCTAATGCATAACCCACTACTCCACGAGGGCTCCCTTTATATAAAATTAAGATGTTTATTGAGTTGTTATAACTTTACTGGCCAGCTGGTGTCACTGTGGGACAAGCAATGAAATTGTACCTCCCCCCCCCCCCCCCTTGTTCTTGGGTTTGTTTTTTTGTTGTTGTTTCTTGTTGCTTGGTTTCCTCTCGTATTCTGCCCTAAGAGAGGCCCTGGCCAGACTCATACTTAACGTTCACGTTTTTATAGAAGTTTAGTGGAAGAACCTCCTAGAAAACCCCTGCCAGCAGTGTAGTCATTACCTCATATTGGTTGGGTTAATGTTTCTAGCTTTGTTACATTGTTATTAAGATAAAGGCAACAGCTAGATGTAGACAATTTGGATAATAACCGTATTATCATCTCAGTTTTCTTTCAGCAAAAATATTTATTTTGTAAATATCACCGAGTGCTCTTTGATTTCTAAGTGGCATATTATAATGGATGCTTTTATATAGTGCTGGTTAATGTACTAAGTTAGACATTTGACATTTGTACCATGGTTACAAAGAAGAAATCATATATTACCTTTATATGGTTGAAACTTTTTAAGTTATTAAATACTTTTATTGGGGGCTCTTACATCTCTTATCACAATCCATACTCATCCATTGTGTCAAGCACATTTGCACGAATGCTGCCATCATCATTTTCAAAGCATTTTCTTTCTATTTCAGGTCCTCATTTTCCCCCGCCCTTCCCTGCCCACTCTTCCTCCTAAACCCTTAAGTTATAGATTATTATTTTCATATCTTACATCATTCTCTGTCGCCCTTCACCTACTTTTCCATTGTTCACCCCCCTGGGAGGGGATTATATGTTGATCCTTGTGATCGATTCTCCCCTTTCCCCCCAATCTTCCCCTAATCCTCCTGGTATCTCTATTCTCATTGTTGGCCCTGAGGGGTTTATCTATCCTGGTTTCCCTGTGTTGCAGGCTCTTACCTGTAGCAGTGTGCATGTTCTGGTCTAATCCGATTTGTAAGGTAGAATTGAGATCATGATAGTGGGGGGAAGGAAGCATTAAAGAGTTAGAGTTGTGTGCTTCATCGGTGCTGTACTGTGCCCTGACTGGCTCATCTCTTGATGTGACCCTTCTGTGAGGGGATGTCCATTTGTCTACAGATGAGCTTTGGGTATCCACTCTACACCTCCCCTTCCTACCCCATCCCACCCCATTCACATTGGGTATGATTTTGTTCAGGGTCTTAGATACCTGATCCCATCAACACCTCATGATCACACAGGCTGGTGTGCTTCCATGTGGGTTTTGTTGCTTCTCAGCTAGATGTCCACTTGTTTATCTTCAAGCTTTTAAGTTCCCAGATGCTTTATCTTCGGATAACCAGGCACCATCAGCTTTCTTCACCACATTTGCTTATGCACCCATTCTGTCTTCAGCGATTGTATGAAGAAGGTGAGCATCACAGAATGCCTATTATTGTGTTGAGGAGGGGTACTTGAATTGAGGCCCAATGTATATATGGTTGAAACTTTTTGTGAATGAAGTTATAGTTGGCAAATTTAGAGAAGTTACTTCATTAAACATAGCTTAATGAAACTGTTTCTGTGAAAGGACCCTACAAATATTCATAATTAAGTTCCCTTTTCACCAGTATATCATTTCTTTAGAAAAATGTGCAAGTATATAAAAGTAGCATATTTTTATCCAGTTTTAAGAGGGTTAGGATTCCTTGAGACCTACCTTTTAACCTTTAGGTTCCTCAGCTCTTAAAAATTCCTGGGCTATAAGGATTGAGTTAAATCATTGGGTGTTTGTTTAAGATGAATGCTTTATCAATCTCCAAGTCTCACTACAGTTGGCTCTTGAACAACCCATGGGCTGAGAATGCGGCCCTCTTGCACAGTTAAAAACCATGTATAATTTACAGTTGACTCTTGGACAACACAGGTCTGAATAGGCATGCTTATATACTGATTGTTTTCACTTGTTGCTATTGTGCACTCAAGTGCTCACGTACCTGAAGCCTTAAGCTACCTTAAGTAAATCTATACAGGTGGCCTTAATTTATAAACAAATTATTTTGAATGTAAATACACAGAAATATTTTCATAATGATAAATGCAGTCTTAGACTGACTTTGGCATTTCATTGCTGCAAGTACTACATAAATGTTACTACTTAGATTCTAGATTAAGAGATAGAGAGGGCGGCTGTAGTACTGTTATTTCGTGTTACATGTTTGTGGAATGGAATACAGAGTGGCAGGAGTGTATCTGTGCATACATATATAGAGTGAGGTGGTATAGGGTGCTAAGTGCAGAAAATAAGGCAAGAGATGGACTCTTGGTCAGTTGGAGTAACAGATAAAGAGCATGTGATGATGAGGATGAACTACTAGAATGACGTTGCCAGAAGTGCTGCTCCCCAGGATGACTCCTGGAGCTGGAGCTGCCTACATGGAATGGGATATGAAGGGCAGTAGAGATAAACTGCTTCAAGGAATGTAAACCTAAAGTGTAGGCCAGCCCTTCCTGCTTCCTGGAGAAAGTTACGTCGTTTTGGAAACCCACAGGGGCAATTCTAATCAACTTGATGATAGTGAGATTTTCGGAGTTTGCCCTTAGTTTGTCCAACTAATTCCAAAACCCAGTCAAATTCCCATCACAACCACACACACACACACACACACACACACACACACACACACACACACACACACACACCACCCCTTGTACAGCCCAGTCACCCAGCAAGAGGATGAGACTATTGGTTCTAACTAAGAATTTACAGTCTTGTAAACCCTAAAGAGCAATTCCATTCTGTCCTGTGGGATCAGTATGAGTTGGAATTGACTCTATGGCAATGGGTTGATTGATTTTTTTTTTTTAAGTCAAATTTCGGGCTTTACAAACTTTTGCCAGTTATTGATGGGAAAAGGTCATGTACCATTACAGATGATTACTAACTGTATCTCATCTGTCTGCATCAACATAATAAGTTTATGTACTATAATTTTATGTATTCTATAACTTATTTTTAAAATATCGCAACCTACTGTTTATCGTGCTGTTAATAGGCTATCCTATATGACTAAAATGTAAAACTTAGGCAGCTTTGATATCTACTGGAAGAAATTACTAATGGAAAATGTATCTTTATTCCCTGGAAGCATACCTAGCAGCATTAATCAGACAACGACACAAACCTGGATAGACTGCAGCCCTGTGTAAACATTAGCAGTAGTTGACCGGGAGGTGCTGATGATGAGGTAGGAAGAGGCCACTGAGGGAGAGTGGTACACAGGGAAAAGGGAGGTGCCGCACATGGTGGAAAAGTCACTCTTTTATAACCAAGTTTCTCAAAGTATAGACCAGAGAGCTCTTAATTGCTAGGCTAAATGAGAATCTAGACTGCATTTTTAACAGGTCCCTCAGGTAGTCCTTATCCAAACTAAAATTTGATAACTGGTCACTTAGAAGTACCAGTGATGAGCTGAGAAAATGCTCATCTTGTCTTGGAGCCACTGAATAACTGAATGAGATGTAGCCAGCATTGTATTGGGCTGGTTTCAGAGGGCAGCCTTGAAAGGCAATGGTGTTGCCGTGTCCTTAGGGTAGAAGTGGGAATGTGAAGGCCTTGCGTGAACAGTAGCTTTGCCTGTAGCTTGTGACATCCACAGCAAGAGCGTGGCAGGTGTGCCTTAGGGTAAAAGGGGTGCAGGTTATTTTAAACTACCAAATCCATAGCACAGTGAACCCAGCTCTGCCAACCTACTTCCATACAAATGATGCTACCATAAAGGAAAGTCTTATCTGTTTGAAGCATGAGACGAAATGTTTAAATGGAGACCATTCATCAGTAAGTGAAATAATTAGGCACTGTGCTACATGATAAGAAATCAAAGGAGCCCAAGAGAAGACTCCCTGCCACTAGAGAGCAAACAGTGAATACAGATAAATTATATTTAATGGATGAGCAGAGAAATGCTAGGCCACGTAGAGCATGGTCTGAGAACTTGTAGGAGTATGGAAAGATCCTCCAGTGAAATACCCGAGCTAATCTGTGGAGAATAACTGGCCAGATGAAAATGGATGAAGATGTTCCAACAAAGGCAACTCTAAAGACCTGCAGGAGGCACAAGACAACAGAACTGAAAATTCACGGTGACAGAGTGGAGACTGTGAGGAGAATGTATGTGAAGAATGAGTCTAGAGAGTACGTAGGGACCAAACTTGTGACTCTAGCACAAGGTGCGACTGTTCCTGTGGAACCTACAAACCATAAAATTATGTTGAGGAGCATAGAGTTTATGAACAGGTAACGGTTGTCATGGTTTTTGCTAGCTGTCATCCGGTTGATTCTGACTCGTACAAGCCCATGTACAACAGAATGAAACACTGTCTGGACCTGTGCTGTCCTCACAGTTGTATGTGTTGGGCTGCTCATTGAAACCACCAGCTTTTCCTCCAGAGAAAGATGAGGTTTTCTACTCCAGTAAAGAGTTACAATCTCGGAAACTCGCAGGGGCAGTTCTGTATTGTCTTAGGGGGTTGCTATGTGTTGGCATTGATTCATTGGCAGTGAGTTTGGTTTGGTTTTACTTTACTTTACTAAGCATGATGTCCTCCACGGAGTAGCCCTTCCTGATAATATGTTCAAAGTTAACCTAAGGTTTATTCCAATTCATTGTATAATTGTTAAGGATGACTTTGAAAATTCTTAAAAACTTTGAATTGAATGTCAGGTACATAAAGTGCAACTTGGGGATATTATGCTGTTGCTTATAAATGGGTTCATTGTCTCTCTTTTTAATTGTATTAGGGGCTCATACAAGTCTTATCACAGTCCATACATACATCAATTGTATGAAGCACATTTGTACATTCATTACCCTCATCATTCTCAAAACATTTACTTTCCACTTAAGCCCCTGGCTTCAGGTCCTCATTTTTCCCCTCCCTCCCTCCTCCCTCATGAGCCCTTGGTAATTTATAAATTATTACTTTGTCACATCTTGCCCTGTCCGACGTCTCCCTTCACCCACTTTTCTGTTGGCTGTCCCCCAGGGAGAAGGTTATATGCAGATCCTTGTAATCGGTTCCCCCTTTCCAACCCACCCTTCCTCTACCCTCCCAGTATCATCACTCTCACCACTGGTCCTGAAGGGTTCATCCGCTCTGGATTCCCTGTGTTTCCAGTTCCTATGTGTACCAGTGTACATCCTCTGGTCTAGCCAGACTTGCAAGGTAGAATTGGGATCATGATAGTGGGGGTAATGGGGGAGGAAGCATTTAGGAACTAGGGGAAAGTTGTATTTTTCATCATTGCTACATCGCACCCTGACTGGTCTCCTCCCTGAGACCCTTCTGTAAGGGGATATCCAGTGGCCTACAGATGGGCTTTGGGTCTCCACTCCTCACTCCCCCCCTCATTCACTATGGTAAGATTTTTTGTTCTGACAATGCCTGATACCTGATCCCTTCGACACCTTGTAATCTCACCGACAGGTGTGCTTCTTCCATGTGGGCTTTGTTGCTTCTGAGCGAGATGGCCGCTTGTTTACCTTCAAGCCTTTAAGACCCCAGATGCTATGTGGCAAAGAAAGCTGATGGTGCCCAGCTATCAAAAGACATAGTGTCTGGCGTCATTGTCTCTTAAATATATTCTGAAAACTATAGGAGTAAATGAAGTAGCAGATATTTTAAAAAGCTAACAAGTTAGGTTCTTCCTTACCATGGAGGCATTTAAGAATAACCATGCTAATGGGTTATGTGAAGATTTATTTTTAAGTTATGTGTACTCTGAGGCTAACACATTACTGAGAGAATGCATATTTTAATAAGCCTTTCATCGAGTTTATCAAATGCTCAGCATTGTACAAGTCATACAGTTCTTTCACAGAACCCATATCATTTTGTTTTGCACTTGGCACTCTCATACTATACTGAGAGTTCTCTTGAGAATCCAGTGGACTCATTCACACCACTTTTGGTTAGGCTTCTTCTAGTAGGAGTAATTTAAGACTAAGAAGGTCTTCAGAGTTTATACTGTATTAATGTAAAAGATACAAGCTGTTCTTTGTTCTCGTTTTAGTTTGTTTGGGAAGAACTTTTATTTGTTGAATAATGGAATGCTAACACATCATTGGTAGAGTTTTGAATAAGGTGTAGTAGCATCAGCACTAAAGCTGCAAGAGGCCTTGGGTGACAATATGCGTGTTGAAAACCTATATAATCAAAGATAGCTGTCTTATCTACTGCTTAGTCTCCTACTGGCCCCCCTTCTTCCATGAACTATGAAGTATATAATTTCTGGGAATGTACACAATATTTTGTGGCAAGAGAGTGAGGCCAGTGAACAGTATTCTTGCAGGTAAGTTCCAAGAATACAATAAATGCAACTTTTCTGGACCTTTATGCCATTTGTCTGTCTGAATGGGTTCCGACATTCAAACACAGTCATCCATGTGTTGCTGTCTTTAGCTCCTGATATTTTGAGAGGTCTCTTGGGTCTCTCTTTTCCAAAGGAAGCTCTTACTATCTTCCCAGAAGCATATTGTTGTTTTCGTTAAGTGTCTTCAAGTCAGTTCTGACTTAGAGCGATGCTGCCTACAACAGAGCGCATCGCCCAGTCCGTGGCTTCCTCACAACTCTTCTTCGACCGGAAGCCATGGTTGCAGCCTCTCTGTCAGTCCTTCTTCAGGGGTCCTCCTCTTTTTCAGGCTCTCTCTCTTTTACTAAGCATGATGTTCTTCTCCAAGGACTAGTGTCTCCTGACAACATGCCTAAAGTACCTGAGACAGAGTCTTTCCATCTTTGCCTCTAAAGAACATTCCGGCTCTACGTCTCTGAAGCATGAGCTGTTGAAAACCTTCCAAAGTTAGAGCGAAGCAATACCCAGGGGAGCTATTGTAAAATACAGATGTGCTTAATGACAAAACTTGCAAGCAAACAAAATATATATTGTGTTGGTTAGGATGTTTTCTTTTACCTGAGGGGGAAAAAGTCTGTCTTTAATATAAATGTGACTAAAAGGACCAGTGCGGTGTAGTGAATTATTTAATATGGTTCTTCTAGCCATTGGCTTTCTTACTCTCACCATGTAACTTTTCCTGATGAGTCTAAATAAGAGAAGATGGAGATTGATTATTTAAAATTATAATAGAGTTTACTTGTGTGTGATTATTAACAAGGTTAATTATAATTGCCATCCTGTTGGCTATCAAAGAAGCAGGGAGGGGAAATCTCACTACTGGCATGAGAGGAGAGCCAAAAGTGGAGTGCATCTTTGGACCCCAAGATCCCTGTGCATTGAACCTCCCTCAATTAGGAGATAGCTGTGACAACAGAGGAACAAGTGAGGAGTGGCGGAGAAGTAGCAGCAGAACCAAGAGCATGAGCCAGTGGTGGACTGCTCAGCCCACAAAGCAAATAAAGGCAAGAAGCTAGCTTATGGTGTGTGGTGCCTCCAGACACTGAATTGGTTTGCTGACCTATAGAGCTAAAACTGAATGCCTCTGGGCTGAGGCTTACAGTGGAGTGGCATGCCCTTTTGACATCTATTGGCAGCCCTAGAAGAGCTTTGTAACATTGCCCCAGCAGGACCAAAGGCCAAGGGTTTGTGTGACCAAGAGACCAAAGAGTAGAGGCCTGTTTGCAGGCATGGCTGAGAAGAGGCTGATTTGTTTGAATACTTGTGTATAGTATGTAACCTCTTATCTGCCTTTAAACCCCACAAGTGTATTTATTGTCTGAGTTCTGCGTGCCATGGCAATAAATTATCAAACCCCGAACAAAGGGGCGAGTGCTGTGGGAAGGATACTTGATGTCAAAATCAGTAGGAAGGTTGGATGGTGAGGCGTCTCTGCCCTCAGCCTCATAGAAATCGACCTTGGCAATGCACATGTGGAGATTGATTTTCCTACACAGAGGTCAGTCATCACCCCCAAGTTATTCTTTTTACAGTTGGCCTCAGAAGTGACTCCAAATGAATTGGAAGCATGGGACTTTATGAGAGAAAGAACAAAGGGCTATGGGAAGTGAAATGTTTTATTCTTAGGTGGTTATTTTGATTATTGCAGCCTGTAATTGTTTAAGGCAGTAAGGAATAAGCTGCAGTGAGGAGAGAAAAGTTCCTGAAGTGACCTGGGGCAAAATCCAGGCTGGTTTAGACAAGATGACTGATAAGAAAACTGGGCCTACTGACTCCACCTTGCCAGATGCCCAAGGCCATACAAACTTAAATGGAAACAGAGTTCAGGGGTGAAGAAGAGAAAATTAGAGTATTTTTAAAGATTTGAAAGTTGGAAAGTTGTCTGACTACACTGTGGATATACCTTTATTGTAAAATCGGCCTGCACGGGTGGTAGAAATTAATAGAATTATCATGATTACGGAGAGCTTGTAAGCAAGCCCACCTTTAGCCTATAACACTACCATGAGTGATTTCTGCCTCACGGAAGCCTTAGGATACAGGGTAGAACTGCCCCTTTGGCTATCCAAGGCTGTAAATCTGTACGGAACAATAGGCCTCATTCTTTTTCTGCTGAGCAGCTAGCCTAGTGGGTTTGAACTGCTGACCTTTGTGCTTAGCAACTCAGTCAGTGCATAGCCCACTACACCACCAGAACTCTTTCTTCAACCTATTAAAGGATGTCCTAAAGGGGAAATACAGGGTTGTCTAAAAGGAACAGGCTTTATTTTAAGCCAGATGTTTATGTAGAGTTGGGGGCTTAAATGGAAACTTGAGTCTTACCTAGAACTACTGAGACAATAGGAGATTTACTCTGGAAGGGAAAATGTACAGTTAAAAAAAAAAAGGAAAAGACGATACTATTTGCTCAGAATTCAAAAAGCCAGTTTGCCATTTGATGCAAATATGTCTATCAGAGAAAGTTCTCCTTCTAGTACTGCAAGTTAAAGGAAGCCAGCAAGCAGACAGCCCACTTCCTTGTGATAGCCAGCTGGATCCACTTGTTGAATGGAACTAGGAGAGTCAGCCATGAGGATGTGGCTGCATTTGGACATGTTCCATTGGTACCGGTTGACTGGTCAACAGAGGCTAGAGTTGAGAGAGGGCCGGAGAGGCTGGCCAGTCTAAAGTTAGGTAGTTGTGTGCACTCTCAAGCATAGAGGAATGGCCCAGCCTATGGGGGCTATGGCAGAGAGAGAGTGAGCAGGAGCGAGCTTGTGTGAAGTGCAGTTGGTACCCATTTGGCCTACCTTGGAGAATTACAGCTGACATGACTAGAACCCAACCAAATGAAGAAAGATGCTTGACCTTGTGAGCTGAGGTAAATTGCTGCTGTTTAATGTCTTGCTCTGTACTGAACTTTGCTTAATGGATGCAGATGCCCAAAGTTCCAAACAGAAGATAATTCAGATCAAGGAACATTCTTGGCTCTTCAGAGTACGCTTGATAGGGATGGGCAATTCAGAAATTAGGTAGTTAAAAGGGGGGTCTTGGTCAAAACATGAAGTAGCTGGCTTATAAGCTTTTGGGGGTGTGCTTACAGTAAAATGATTAAAAAGAGTAAGCTAATCTTTCTTATATGCAAGGGACACTGGCTAGAAGAGCCAGGGATGACATGCAGTGCAGTGAATTACTGAATATGGCTCTCTTAGCCGTAGTCTTTCTATGTGATTACCACTCACTGACCTTTTCCTGATGGATCTGGATAGAGAAGGTGGGAGAGAGATTGTTAAGATCCAGTTTTAAGTGCTAATTGTGATTGCCATCCTGCTCTGTATAAAAGGAGCCATCAGAGAAGCAGGGAGTGGAGTGTGTCCTTTGGACCCAGAGATCACTACTCGTTGAACCTCCTTAACCCAGCAGATAGCTGGGATCCAGAGGAATGAAACCCAGGGCTTGAGGTAGTGGCAGACTTCCCAGCCAATAGAACAAATAAAGCTGAATGTGTTCAGCCAAGATACAGGCTTGAGGAGTGGGATGCCTCCAGGTACTTACTTGGCTAATTGACCCATAAAGCTAGAGCTGAGTGCCTTCAGATTGAAGCCTTATTAAGAAATGGTATGCCCCTTGGCATTCATTGGCAGCCTTAAAAATGCTTTGTAATGTTTTCCCACCAGAGAGAGTCCTGCCCGAGGGCACAGCTGAGACAAGGCTGTCCTGTCTGAATAGTATCTTGAGCATTTGTAACCAGTTAACTGCCTTAACAAATGCCCTAAATTTGAGTATTGCCTACTAGTTCTTTGTGACCATTGCAATGAATTATTGAAACCAGCTACAAAGTAGAGAGTGCTGTGGGAAGGTCACTTGCTGTCAGAATTGGTGTGAAAGTTGGAGGGTGGGGCTTGCCTGGTCTCAGCTTCAAAGAAATCTACCTTGGGCAGCAGGGCTGATGTGGAGTTTGATTTTCTTTCCTCCCGGTGAACAGCTGGAGATCAGATGGCACCCCATTTATCATCCTTTTTTACAAACACTGATACTAAAAACCAGAAACCAGTGATTTAGCTCTATAAAAAGTCAACTGGAGAAGTGAAAGATCGCTCATTAAGTGAACGAGCTAGAACTTACGACGTAGTTTGAACATAGGAAGTAAGTAACTGAGACTAAAGAATGTTTTCTTATTTTAAATGTTCTTCAAAATAATACATGAATGAAAAGACTGTTGTGCTGTCAGAACTAGTTTTGTGACGTTAGGAAATTAGTGAGATAGAATTAAGGTTACTCAATAAAGATTTTGTACCAGTAGGAAATTGCAAGTTGAGACTGTATTTGCATTAGTGCCTTTAAGCTTCAGCAGGTTCTGAAGTAATGATTTCTTTAAATAAATCTTCTTTCACAAAATATACTAACACCAACCCCCCAATAGCAGGGCTCCAATTACACTTAAGAATTTTGTGAGTGATTGCATAAAGTAGAAACTTGAGCCCCAGCCCTGTAGTCTGCAGATTACTATGTAAATAATAGATGTGCATCTTGATCAATGACCAATCCTGTCACTTCTAAGTCTGCCAGTGATTGGTCATTACATCTGTTTATTCACTTCACTTCCAAAGGGTAAACCCTGTGGTCATGTTGCTTTCTTGTCTTACAGTTAGAAACCCAGGTGACATGTTACAAAAATAGCAATCAAAAGGGAATGAGCAAACAGACATGAAAACCTGGTAACTAAATGAAAACTGATAACATTTTAAAGTAGTGACATTCCACCGTCCCTTGATGGCCGAGGACCCTAAGGGGGACAACCCTGGAGACTCAGGGCTGGGACTGGCTCAGACTGACCCTGTGACACTGAGGCAAACCACTAAAAGCTTGTGGCAGAGCAACTGTGGGAGCAGAGCAGGGAGCCCCCAAGGGCTCTAGTTCTTAAATGCTTCCTCACCCCTACTATCATGGTCCCAATTCTACCTTACAAATCTGGCTAGACCAGAGGATATACACAGGTACAGAGAGCAACTGGAAACACAGGGAATCCAGGACAGATGACTCCTTCAGTGGTGAGAGTGGCGGTGCCTGGAGGGTGGAGGGAATGTGGGGTAGAAAGGGGGAACTGATTACAAGAATCGACATATAGCCTCCTCCCTGGGGGAGGGACAGCAGAGAAGGGGAGGACATCAGACAGTGTAATATATGACAAAAAATAATAATTTATGAATGATGATGGGTTCATGAGGTAGGGGAAGTAGGGAGGGAGAAGGAAAATAAGCAGCAGATATTAAGGGCTCAAGTAGAAGGCAAATGTTTTGAAAATGATGATGGCAACAAATATACATATGTCCTTGACACAATGGATGGATGGATGGATGGATGGATGGATTGTGATAAGAATTGTATGAGCCCCAATAAAATGATAAAAAATAAAGTAGTGACATTCAAATGAATCCTAAATTGAATTATAGAAACAATATCTGAACATAGGTATGTTGACATTGCCATTGTTTGAGAAACTAGATATGCACACAAAAGAACTTTATAAAAGTAAGCATATCAACAGAAATAAGGAAAGAGGGGTTTCACTGTCTTTGCAAGACATTTTAAAGATCATAGAACCATTGAATCTCCCCATTCCTCACTTTGCAAAGTTTCTGCTTAATGGCTCCTTTTACAGCCCTGCACTACTATCAAACGAAGTGAGGATTGCGTATGCATTCAAGGCTCCTAACAGTTTTAAGGATGCAGTAAGTGCTTAATAAATACTTGTCATTATAACTATTAGTAATGCCACAATTGTAAAGATGATTATAATAGGGAAGAAGGATGTTGTTGGTCGGTACATGGAGTCTGTACAATAAAAGGAAACCCTGGCCAGTCCTGTGCCATCCTCACAATTGTTCTGATGTTTGAGCCCCATGTTGTAGCTACTGTGTCAGTCCACCTTGTCAGTCCACTGGCCCTCTGCTTTACCACGCCTGAAGTCTCTGGTCTCTCCTGACATGTCCGAAGTGCATGAGACAAAGTCTGACCATCCTTGCCTATAAGAAGCAGAAAATTATTCTTGTACTTCTTCTAGGATGGATTTCTTTGTTCTTTTGTTAGTCCATGGTACTTTCTGTATTCTTCACCAGCACCATAATTCAAATGCATCAATTCTTCTCCAGGCTTCCTTATTACTTGGCTTTCACATAGATATGAGATAACTGAAAATAACTATAGCTTGAGTCAGATTCATCTTAGTCCTCAAAGTGACATTTTTACTCCTTCACACTTTAAAAGAGGTCTTGTGCAGCATAGTTACCCAATGCAGTGTGTGTTGTGATCTCTTGACTGCCGCTACCATGAACATTAATTGTAGATTCATTCAAGACAAAATTTTTGACAACTGATCTTTTTTCCATTTATCAGGTTCAGTTGTGAAGATTTTGGCTTTCTTTCCATTGAGTTGTATAATCCATACTAAGATCTGCAATCTTTGATCTTCACTAGCAAATGCTTCAAGTCCGCCTCCCTTTCAACAAACAAGGTGTGTCATCCATGGTGTCATAGGTTGTTAATAAGCCTTCCTCCAATCCTGATGCCACACTCTTCTCCATAAAATCCACCTTCTCTGTTTGCTTAGCCTACAGACGGAATCAGTATGGTGAGAGTATGCAACCCTGGTGGACATCTTTCTTGGTTTTAAATCATGCAGTATTCATCTGTTCTCTTCACACAGTTGCCTCTTCATGCATGGAGAAGTTTCCTCATGAGTACACTTATATGTTTTGAAATTTCCATTCTTCTCAAGGCTATCCATAATTTTCTATGATTCGTAACAATAAATCCATAAAATGCCTTTGCATGGTCCGTTTTCTTTTTTAAATAGGCCCATGAAAGCCACATCGCGGCCATGGGTATAACCCTCCTGAATCTAGAGCAGCGTATCTCATGAATAGATTTGACACGCTGAACACCAATAACAGAAGACTGATGAGTTGTGGGTTGACATCATAAATGAAGGAAGCAAAGGGTCATTAAAGGCATGAAAGGGGGAAAAAATGAAGTCAATGTCAGAAGAGACTCTGAAACTTTATCTTCGTCTTAGAGTAGCTAAAGCAAATGGAAAGCGGTCTAGCAGTCCTTTAAAGGTTCAACATACTCATAAGGTTATCATAGCTAAAATAAAACAAAAATAAAACACACACACTTTTATAATAACCCTGTAGAACGGGATAGAACTACTCTGTGAGTTTCTGAGACTGTAACTCTTTAAGGGACTAGAAAGCCCCATCTTTCTCCCTCGGAGCAGCTGGTGGTTTTGAACTGCTAACCTTTAGGATCTCAGCCCAACTCAGCCACTACACTGCCAGGGCTCCTACGCTTACCATGCAATACTACAAAAAACTTATGATTAAGTGATATCTGCTCAACTCTGCAAATAATATTTTAAAAACATGGAATTGTACAATTTAAAAGAGTTAATTCATATAAATTAACTTTTTGTATAAATAAATTAATAGACAATGCAGGGAATACTGATGTGTCTCATTTGCATAAGAAATAGAATAGTACTATTCCCTTTCAATTCATTGTTCTTTCCCCAAATACCCATTTGATTTACTCCCTCACTTTGTTCAGCACTGTGACCCAAATGTTTTTAATTTTTGTTTTGTTTTTTAAATAATTTTATTGGGGGCTTGTACAACTCTTATCACAATCCATACATACATCCATTGTGTCAAGCACATATGTACGTTTGTTGCCATCATCATTCTCAAAACATTTGCCTTCTACTTGAGCCCTTAATATCGGCTGCTCATTTTCCCACTCCTCCCCATCCCCCCTCCCTCATGAACCCTTCATCACTCATAAATTATTATTTTGTCTTATGCTGCACTATCCGACATCTCCCCCCCGCCCTCTTGTCTGCTGTCCATCCCCCAGGAAGGAGGCTATATGTAGATTCTTGTAATCAGTTCCCCCTTTCTACCCCACTTTCCCTCCACCCTCCAGGCATCACGACTCTCACCACTAGTCCTGAAAGAGTCATCTGTCCTGGATTTCCTGTGTTTCCTGTTGCTATCTGTACCAATGTACATCCTCTGGTCTGACCACATTTGTAAGATGGAATTGGGATCATGATAGTGGGGGTGAGGAAGCATTTAAGAACTAGAGGAAAGTTATATGTTTCATCGTTGCTACCCTGCACCCTGACTGTCTCATCTCCTCCCCACAACCCTTCAGTAAGGGGTGTCCGGTTGGCTACCGATGGGCTTAGAGTCTCCACTCTGCACTCACCCACATTTACAATGATATGATTTTTGTTCCTTGATGTTTGATACCTGATCCCTTCGACAGCTCGTGGTCACACAGGCTGGTGTGTTTCTTTCATGTGGGCTTTGTTGCTTCTGAACTAGATGGCCACTTGTTTATCTTCGAGCGTTTAAGACTCCAGACACTATATCTTTTGATAGCTGGGCACCATCGGCTTTCTTCCCCACATTTGCTTATGCACGTGTTTGACTTCATTGATCGTATCAGGGAGGTGGGCACCCATTGATACGATTTTTAATTCTTTGATGTCTGATAACTGGTCCCTTCTACACCTCGTGGTCAGGCTGGTGTGCTTCTTCCATGTGGGCTTTGATGTTTCTGAGCTAGATGGCTGCTTGTTTATCTTCAAGCCTTTAAGACCCCCCAGATACTATAACTTTTGATAGCCGGGCACCGTCAGTTTTCTTCACCACATTTGTTTATGCGCCCATTTGTCTTCAGCAATCATGTCGGGAAGGTGTGCATCCTGGAATGCTGTGGCCCAAATGTGACCTCTTGAGTGAGACTTACCCTGAGTCGTCTATCTATCTGTACTATCTGCCTCGCTTATCCTGGCTTTTAAAAAAATAACACTTAATGCTACCTGACAGAAATTGGTTACAATCATCCTCTGCCCCTACACTGGAATGTGAATCTGGGTGCACAGAGACTTTATCTTCTTCCATCACTGTGATTTAGCTAGGGCTAGAGCAGTGACTATCAGGAAGTCGGTGCTTATTACATATTGGTTCAGTGAATAAACCTTTAGGTCTCAGGAGGGAGGAAGACAAAGCTGCCTGCATCTGTAAGGCGTTACAGTCCGGGGACCCTATGAACTAATTATGCTCTTGTAGGGTTGTTGTGAATATGAATTGACTTGATGGCAGTGAGTTAGATCCCACAGCTCAAGCACTAGCAAGCTTCTTTTGTTCTGTTTGGTATTCATGGTCTAAGACCCTATTCTAAATTCCTCTGATAGTTCCTGTCTTTAGCACCAGATTCAACCTCTATAGTACTGTTTGTATTACCTGTCCTAAGAACTCTCCTGAGTTTTTTGATTGCCCAGCTCATAGTGACTGCCCTGCATATGTTTCCCAAACCATAAATCTTCACAAAAGCAGACTGCCACATCTTTCTCCTATATGGACGGATTCAAGCCATCAACTTTTAGTTCGTAGCCGAGCACTTGACCACTGAGCCACCAGGACTCTTGTAGAAAGAAGAAGCAAAATCTAGTTTAATTTCTTTAAAATAATCAGTTGCTGTTGAAATACCTTCATTTAAATGGTACTAAGTTTGGTTCATTCAACAAGTTTGCTTATTTATTCAGCAAATACAAACTGAATGCCTGCTCTTGCTCAAGCACTGCCCCAGATCCTTGTTACACATAGCTCTCAGCAAAAGGGCATCACCTTTTCCTTGATGAAGCTTACAGTATGGTGAGAACAAGTACAACACAGGTTGCTAGTGATTACTGCTATACAGAAGTTTAGATGAGGGGATAAGCAATTTTATTCACATCTGTTATCAGGAGGTGGCCTCTCAGTTGATACTTGATGACTAAAGTGTTCTATTGACTATCTTTAAGTTCTTTTATGACAGAAAGTAAAGGAACAAACACTGTGGATTTCAGGGGGAAAGAGCATTCCAAGTTAAAGCAACAGCAAATACAAAGACCCCAAATAAAAGTGTAGGCATAGTGTTTGTTTTTTAAGAAACAGTATTGCAGAAGCAGAGTCAACAGGACTGGGGCTAGTGGCATATGAAGTCAAATCATTTGAAAATATTTAATGGTTTGAATTTTACTTCAAGTGAGAATTGGGCCTATTGGGGCGTTTTTAATGGACAATAAGATAGGACTTTTATATAGGGATTGGTTGATAGAATCAAGGAAAGCAATGTGTGAGGCTTTTGGGAAAATCCAGATAAAATACGATGTCGGCGTAGACCCAGAGTAGTAGCAGTGGAGGTGATAATAATTGGTTGGTTTCCCGTGTGGATGAAGTGTGCTAAGGGCTTGGATATGGATGGGTGTGAGGAAAAGAGTCAAACTAAGAGAGTCCAAGAGTTTTGGCTTGGATGACTGGTAATAGAGGCCCCACACACTTAAATGGTGAAAACTGTAGATGGTGGTGCTTTCCTCTGTTGTGTTCCATCTGTGTGCGGGGCGGAGAGTTGGTGGGGGGAGGTGACTGGAGTCCTTCCATTTAGAACATACTAAGCCCGAGACATTTATTTGCTGTCTGCATAGAGTTGACAAGTAGTGGTTACATGTGTTAGTCTGAAATTAAAGAGACCTCTATCACTTGGGAAGTTGACAATCTATAGAACTAAGATTATCCAAGAATAAATTAGGAGCAAAGGTCCTTTGAATAATGGGATGCTCCTTTGTTTGGCCATTGGGGAGCATAAGGGGATCAGTTAAGGGGACAATAAGATCTCATCTAAGGATAAGAAACTCCAAACCCACTACCATCAAATTGATTCTGACTCATGGTGACTCTATTTAAGGTTTCCTCCTTCCTAAGATGATATAAAATGAAAATAAAGTGAATAGGTATCTTTAGTCAAGACTTCAAAAATATATCATGTGGAGGGAGCAATCCTTTGTGTCAATGCTGACAATAATTGACAATCAGTTTATGTGAAATCATGGGTGCTTTTGGTGACCTTGACTAAGACATCATTAGTAAATCAGGATCCACCAAGCCAATCAAGCAATCGACCAAAATTTAGATCTTTAAGAAAAATCCCTCTTGACACTTGCTATAGTTTATTGTGCCAGCCTGGCCGATAAACACAAGTAGGATTAACTGAAGGGCAGAGGGATAAATGGCTTGCTTGTTCTGTGCCTCAGTTTAAAGGGGTACACTACCTGTGGGATGCCTAGCATGTGGACTGTGTCGCTGTAGGTTGAGGTCCCTTTAAGCCCACACGATTGGAATGTTCATCTCTGGAGCTGGGGACTGATAGTTGTTGACAGTTGGGGACCTGCCCTGCAGTTTGCTGCCTGGGTACATATAGCCCAGCTCTCTCTACAGAAGGGGACTGGCAACTGGCAGCTCTCAAAACTTGAAGGACTGCTAGTGTCTCACTGCTTTATAACTTAACTGTTAATTTCTTGTATTATCTCACTGTATATTATTTAACGGTTTATTTCTTGAATTATATATCTATCTTTATAAATATATTTATATATAATTACTAGAAATCTGGTTTGTCTCTCTAGAGAACCCTGTCCAATACAACACTTTTCACATATGAGAGAATCTTTGGGTTTTTGACTTTACAAAGTGAAAACTCAAAGTTGGTTTTATTACTACATATTATATGTGATGAGGTGGAGTGTTGAGAAAGGATTTCAAAGAATACTTAGCTTTTAGTGTATTTAGATGGTGGTGAGTTTGGTTAAATTGTATCCTTATTTAATCCAGAAGAAAAAGGGCTTTTAGCTGAAAATCAAGTTTCAAGAAACTTGTTTGAGAGTGATGATCAATATTTTTCTTTGCCTATATAAAACACCTGTTTATTTCTTTGAAAGAAAGAGTTTCAGTTGAATTGAATATGGTGTAGATAACCAATTATTTCGTGTCACAGTGTCCAGAATACCAAAGACACCTGACTTCTTATGCAACATATGGTGGTGTTCTCAGGAATGTACAAACAAACTTGTGGTCTTTGAAGATTTTCAGAAGTGTTCCAATAACTAAAGTGTTCTATTGACTATCTTTAAGTTCTTTTTTGACATTTCTTTATTTATGAAAACTTCCTTGACACTCATTCCTCAATATTTTTAATGGAATTCACAATCTTCCAACTGCCCTTTCTCTCTCTCTTTCTTTTTTTTTGGGGGGGGGCTTGTTTTATTTATTCCTGACCTATCAAATTCATCACCTTCCCTTTAAAGCATGCCTTTCCCACTTTTTTCTCCATTTCCCTCTATTCAAAGAACAAAAACAGAAAAGCAGCTTACTGCCATCAAGTCTATTTTGACTCGTAGGGATCCTTTAGGATAGGGTAGAACTGCACCTGTGGGTTTCTAGGACTGATACTCTGAGGAACTAAGAGGGGTTGATGTTTTAATGACCTTGAAGTTACCCTCTATGCCACAGAGTCTTGTGCAAACAATTTCTCTTAAAGATGCTATCATTGTATACAAATGTAAGCCCCAAAGTATTGCTACAAATTCACAGTAGCCTTTATTGAGTAAAAATATCAAAATGTGAAGTTCTTACTTCTAAACATATCCTCCATGTAGTTCTGTATACTTCTGAGGGCACAGTTTCTACTTCTCTAATTCTTGCCTAAAGAATTCTGCATTCTTCAATTTATGCTACATTAAAACGACAATTTTGACTTCCTTGGGGGATTGAAATCATGTTCCTTTTAAGTGTCTTTGAGTTTTGGAAACAAAAAATCTGAAAGAGGCCAGATCAGGACTGTAGGAGGGGTGGTGGTATGATTTCTCAACAAAATTCTCTTAGAATAGCTCTTGCTACCCTTGAAGAATGAACAGGTGTAACAGAAAAAAAATCTACAGAACTTTCTTGTCCTCTCCTAATCAGTGCACTTTCCTGGTTTCTTCATAAAAAGCCCCCCATCATTATTAATACCACTACCACCATCATCCTGGGTCCTTACAGAAAATCTATCAAGATTACCCATTCAGAATCCTAAGAAGAAGTTTCTATTGCCTTCTGAGTGACTTCTCTGCCATGAATTTAACTGACTCAGCAGATTCCCTCTGAGGCTACCTACTCCCTAAGTAGACTAAGATGAGTCTATTGCTCAGTGAACTTAAATGCAGCCATCTCCTAGTTGAAGAGCCATGTTTACATAATCCCTCATTTAGAACAAACTCATGCATATATGAGCTGGAACCCTATTAGCAATACTTTTTTACTTACTTGTAGGTACACTGAGGCCTTCTTACTTGGGTATCACAGATCTATATGTCTGTCTACTTGCTTTATTTAGTGGCAGTTAGTATCAAAAGTTGATTATATGGTTGTTTTCAGAAATGAGCATGCCCTAACAATATGAAAACAGTATTCTAAGCTTAATGGAGGGAGAATGTTTTAAATTTCATGCTTGGATGATGACAAAAGGTATAATAGTGATTCTGATTATATTTCGCTATATTTGTCACATTTAAAAATTCATTCTAAATAATATGAAAATAAATTATTACATATAACATACAGGTTGAAGTGTAATGTAGCAGTCTTTTATTACTTTGATTTACAATCTCTCCAAAGGAGCTCCTTTGGCGTAATGGGTTGCTCGTTGGGCTGCTGACCAAAAGATCAGCAGTTCAAACCTACCATCCACTCCACAGGAGAGTATATTAGGCAGGGTTGTCTAGAGAGATAAAACCAAATTGCTGACAATTTTGTGTGTGTGTGTGTGTGTGTGTGTGTGTGTGTGTGTAAAGATAGTTAGATATGTAACACAAGAAATGAACTGTTAAATTATATACAGATAAATACAGGTAGTGTGCCCTTTAAATTGAGTCACAGAACAAGTAAGGCAGCCACACACTGGTCCAATGATTAAAGAGCAAGAGACAAGAAAGGCGAGGCTCACTGAGCCATTTATCTCTCCGCCCTTCAATTAATCCCACTTGTGTTTATCGACCAGGCTGGCACAATAAACTATCTCAGAGAGAGATGAGTCTGTATAGATTTACAGCTTCAAAAACCCACAGAAGCAATTCTGTTCTGTTGTATAGGCTCACTATGAGTCAGAATGGACTAGAAGGCTGTGAGTGTATTTGTTTGATTTTTGAGATAATTTCCCAAAGAGCCTTACTTACAAGTTGGGATAAGGGGGAGGAAGGAAATGCACATTTAAATGAAATATGTTATATTATACTATATACTTTCCCCCACATGTTGTCAGGTGTAAGAATTATTTTCCATAACATCCCCATTCCACAGTAAAGATACTCAGCAGCTCAGAGCTGTAACTTGACTGGGATCATGCAGATGTTAAGTAGCTAAATCAGGTTTTCAAACTCAGGTTTATCAGATTTGATTTCAGAGCTCACATTACCCTGCATTGTGCCAAAATGCTTGGTGACATGATCACAAATTATTTTTTTTTAGTAAAATTGTGTCGGAGCTGTTTCTCAAACATTGTCGCTGATGTTGAAAATGCTAAAAAGCTCATTTGCTTTCTGAAACCCCACCTTCAGTCCAGAATCCATATTGAAATGCAAGTAAAAAGTACCATTACCTTAAATCTACTCTAATATAATTATTTTACACATGGGAATTGATAAATGCCTTACTTTCAATTACTATTAGTAACAACGAGAGCTGTAAGATTATGTATCCCTAGGAGTAAACCCAGTGTTTGGACAGATAGTTATTTAGCCAGAATAGGGAAGCCAAGAAGGGAAGTTGAAAACTTAATCTTGAATAAGTAAATTTTCTAGAAGTAAGTAATTGTACTCTAATGTTATCACATGTGCTCATTGACCTTATGATAAGGTATAATTTCAGATTTGATATACAGCCTAGAATGTTAGAAGAGGAACAGTAGGAGGATTTTTACTCTTTCTTCCTTCGGGTAGGTTAGGCTCTAGATGGATATTTAAAGTACTTTAATTTAATTTAACCAATTTTTAGTATTTTAATTATTGAAATATACTTTAAGAATAGTCTTAAGCAACATCAAAACTTAATAATATTTTGAAATGGGGATTATTCAGTAAGGCTACTAACTGCAAGGTTGGCAGTTCAACACACCAGCTGCCTCCTGGGAGGATGATGTCACCTCCCATAAAGATTACAACCTCAGAAACTTTATGTAGTGTTGCTATGAGTCAGAATCAACCCAATGGCAGATGGGGTAGATATATTTAAGACAAAACCATGGAGACATAGAAAATTGTGTAGTTAAATGAGGAAAGCTTAACAGAAAGACAGTAGCTTTTGGACTCAGGTACCCATTCTTTTTATAATCCCAGAGCTTCTTCCAAAAGTGATCTCAAAATGGAGAAAAACATGAAATCCATGCGCAGTCACCCAGAAGTACTGTTTATTTTCAGTAAGTGTTTGGTGTCACTTTTCAAGCTATACCTATTTTCCTATACATAAGTATTTTCCTAGAAGCACAAGGATTAAACCTAATTCAGATTATGGGATTTTTCCATGAACTTTTGAACCCCCTTCAGAATAACTCCTTTATGTGTAAATGTTCCACATTGGTATTAATGAAATTGATAAAATTCAGTGCATTAAGGAAGACATCCATGGATAAGTTTAAGGATAAGCATTGGATGCGAGGTAGAAATTTCTG
This sequence comes from Tenrec ecaudatus, assembly GCF_050624435.1. Taxonomy (NCBI): domain Eukaryota; kingdom Metazoa; phylum Chordata; class Mammalia; order Afrosoricida; family Tenrecidae; genus Tenrec; species Tenrec ecaudatus. The sequence goes on along the minus strand of NC_134532.1, from coordinate 61,435,646 downwards.
CAGAAACAAATAATGTGTTGAAATTATATCAAGCAGCACAAATATTAATTGGTCTACTTTTCACATTAATGATAGAAAAGAAATAGTTATTTTCAAAAGTAATGCTTCTTTACTTGTGATCTGAATAACCTCTTCATATCCCAATTTGTGTTATGAAAATTAATTTCTGTAAGGACTTCTTTTATAGAAATTCACTTATATACTCTTCATTACTCATCTGTCAGTTTATTATATTCAAACTGTTAAAGGGCAAAGGTGTCACCTTGAGGACTAAGGTGTGATCTAAGCATGGTTTTTCAGTTGCTTCATATGATGCAAAAGCTGCACAATGAATAAGGAAGACTAGAGACAAATCAGTGCCTTTGAATTAACGGTGTTGGTAAAAAATATTGAATATGCCATGGTCTGCCAGAAGAACAACCCCATCTATCCTAGAATTACAGCCAGAACACTCCTTAGATGCCAGGGTAACAAGACTTGGTCTCACATACTTCGAACATGTTAAAGGAGGGACCAGTCCCTGGAAATGGACATCATGATTGGTAAAGTAAAAAGAGTAAACTCTTCAATGAGTTGGATTGACACAGTGCTGTAACACAGGACTCAGACATGATGAGAGTGAGGACGTAGTCCGACCAGGCAACGTTTCTTCTCTTGTACATAGGGCCAGAACTGACTTGATGGCGCTGAACAACAATCAAAACCAAACTCTGTCGTAGTCAATTCTGACTCATAGGGCTCCTTTAGGACAGAATAGAACTGCCTTTGTGGGTATCTGAGGCTCTTAATTCTTATGATGATATAAAGCCTCATCTTTTTCCTAGCAGTGGCTGGTAGTTTGGAACTGCAACCTTGAGTTTAGGAGCCCAGTGCATAAACTGCTCTTAGTTCAGCTGTATGTATTATCTTAGCTATTCCACTTTATTATTATACTTAGTATATGGCTCACCTGTGTTTCTGTAAACTTTTTATATTTTATTATTTTCTTATGAAATTCATCCTTTCTCACCATTCTTTTGTTTTTTGCTCTTTTCTTAGCCAGTATGTATGTATGTAATCAACAAGATATAATGGCATCTTTTGATTGAACTTGTCTTCAATTTTCAACCCTTCCTAGTTCTCATGTAGTTGACAAATTAACTTTATTAAAGTGTTACCTTAGCTATGTCAGCCCGCTTTTCAAAGCTCATAGTTCTCTAAATTATTCAAGGTCAGAGTCCCTGCACCAAAGCATTTTGTCATCGGGCTTCTTCCTGATTAACTACCCCTATTTCCCTACATAGACCCTATGGCTGCTCTGGGCATGGCAGCCTCCATACTCTGCCAGTAACATGTCAGTGACTTCCCAAGGGCTCCTTCCCTCACCCCACCCATCACCTGTAAGTTGTGAATGCATCATCTCTCCTCGCCACTATCAAGGCACTTGGTGATGAAGGTCAGGGATTGCAGCTTTCAGTGTGGATGACAGCTCAGTGTAAGGAAGACTAGACTCCAGTCAGTGCTCCTGGAAACGGCAATCAAGAGACCAAACCACACATTGCATTGGGTAAATCTGCTGCACAAGGCCGCTTTAGGGTATTGAGAAGCAAAGAGGTGACTCTGAGGACTAAGGTGAGCCCGACCCAAGCCATGGTATTTTCAATTGCCTCATATGCATGTGAAAGTCAAACATTGAATAAGGAAGATTAAAAAAAAAGAATGCATGCATTTGCTGGTGAAGAATTTTAAAAGTTGCATGGACAAACAAACCTATCTTGGAAGAAGTACAGCCAGAGTGCTCCGTAGAGGCAAGGATGGCAAGGCTTTGTCTCACATACTGTCCCTGGAGAAGGACATCCTGCGTGGTAAAGCAGAGGGGCAGTGACACAGAGGGATTGGCAGCATGGCTGCCGCAGTGGGCTCAAGCACAGGAACAGTTGCGAGGATGGCGCAGGGCCGAGCAGTGTTTCACTCTGTTGTGCACAGAGTGGCTGTGTCTATGAGTCAGGACTCTCGATAGAAACACCATCACATTATTCCAAATACTCCATTTTGGTCAGTGATGCAGTTCAGGATTCATTCCCTTTAAGGGGCTTCTTTTATTGAATGCACCTTGATGATACCCTCTTCCAAATTCTCAACTACATCTTACAGTTGGTTACATACGTACTTTCTTCTTTGGTTACATAGTGCTGTCAAATACTGATTAAGATGTCGTATGTCTTATGCTAGTTAAAAAGCATAAGAAAATGCTTAGAGAAATATCTTATACTTCTGCTGTTAGACTCTGTGATTTACCATTATATTAAATGTGATGACTTAGGGTAAGTATAATATTTGTATACTCTTGATTCAAAATCTGATTTCAAACTGTTGTCCATCTAAAATTTTAGCTTAGTTATTAGCTGCATTTACTCATAACTTGGCATAACCCTATGGTTTTCATTAATAAAGATCAAATAGAAAAGTAATTTTAATTTACACGTAAATTTAATTTTAATTTAGAAGCAATGTTTTACTTCGTTTCACCTTAATTTTTTTGAAGCCTTATTCCCATGGGTAGGTCCGTTTTAAGTCTAAATTATTTATGCTTCTTCATTTCCTAGAACTAGCTGTGTTTTTTGCTCATTTTAGATCATTTTATTTGGCCTGTTTCCTAATTATTTCTGAAACTTTAAAATATTATATAGAGACTTTTTGACATTCTGCACCTATAAAGATTGACAACTTCAGAAACCCTATCAGAGCTCCCTGCAAGTCTGAAGTGACTTGATAGCAGAGGATTTAGTTTGGTTATGGTTTCGTCTTCTTAAAGTATAAGGCTCAAATGAATAATTTCATTTATTGTAAACAATAAACAACTTTGGCTACACCATATTTTTTACACAGATAATAAGCTTCTTCTACCACTCCCTCTCTCCCAGGAGGAATTTTTGTTAAAACTATGCTAATTTATTATTATTATTTTAGGTAATGTGTTTTCCTAGTTATCATCCCTGGAACTTCAAAATATTTTGTTGGGAATTTTTTTTTTTTTTAGAATATTTGAATATGGCTTGTACGGAAAATACCTCTGGGGGTAGGTGGGAGGGAACTGGTAACAAACAAGTGTAGAAGAAGCATGTTGTTTATGTAAAAATACAGTCAGCTAATTTTCAGATAAGTCAACTACTGTTGAACTTTACTGCTGTAAAATCTCAAAAGAGGGAAAGTTCCTTTCCTTCAGTGTAATTGAAGTCAGAGAAGTCCAGCTTATCTAGCTAACCTTGAAATGGAAAGGAAATTAACAGTGCAACTAAGTGACTTGTTTCTAATGACCATTAAACTCATGGAGATTATATTTTTTAGTCAGTTTTTTAACATTTAGACATGACATTTTAGCCATTTTAATTTTGTCCTTTAAAATAAATTTCCCTCATATTATATGGGGTTCTGGGTTTCTATTAGGCCTAGTGGAAACATTTAGAAATAGATAAATGGTTGTGGTTGTACAACATAGTGAAACTAATAATAGAAGGTGTTTAAATGGCAAGTATTCTGTTACATATTTTTACTAAAATTAAATTTTTATACAACACTTTACCTGATTCTGCTAACCACAAGATCAGCAATTCAAAACCACCAAGCACTCCCTGGGAGAAAGATGAGGCATTCTATTCCCACAGTTACAGTTTCAGAAACTCATACAGACAGATCCTTTAGGGTCATATGAGTGGAAATCAACTCAATGGCAGTGAGTTTTTTAATTTTACCATTGGATTAGAAATGGAATTTTCATATCTGCATCCCTTTTACATCCTAGTAATGAAATTATTTTGTATTTTATGTACACAATTCCTCTGAGTAGCAACTCTTACTGTATTTGCTGCTGATTGTATATCATTATAGTATACTTTGGAAACCTAAGGAAATATTGTATATACTTGTGTATAAGTCGAGTTTTTCTTTTTAAAAAATATTTTATAAATCATTTTATTGGGGCTCATATAACTCTTATCACAATCCATATATCCATCCATTGTGTCAAGCACATTTGTACATTTGTTGCCATCATCATTCTCAAAACATTTTCTTTCTACTTGAGCCCTGTGTATGAGTTCCTCATTTTACCCCCTCCCTCCCTCACCCTTGATAATTTATAAATTATTATTATTTTTTCATGTCTTACACTGTCTGATGTCTCCCTTCACCCGCTTTTCTCTTGTCCATCCCCCAGGGAGGGGCTTATATGTAGATTATGTATATCATTGTGATGGATTCTCCCTTTCTCCCCCTCCTTTCCCTTACCCTCCTGGTATCTCTACTATCATTATTGGTCCTGAGGAGTTTATCTGCCCTGGATTCCCTGTGTTTCCAGCTCTTATCTGTCCCAGGGTACTTCCTCTGGTCTAGCCGGATTTGTAAGGTAGAATTGGGGTCATGTTAGTTGGGGGGAGGGGCATTAAAGAACTAGAGCAAAGTTGTATGTTTCATCGATACTATACTGCACCCTGACTGGCTCATCTTCTCCCTGAGACCATTCTGTAAGGGGATGTCCAGTTACCTACAGATGGACTTTGGGTCTCCACTCTCCACTCATCCTCATTCACAGTTATAAGATTTTGTTGTTGTTTTTTGATTAAGCCGAGTTTTTTCAGCACATTTTAAACGTAGTTTTTGTGGAAAAATTAGATGCCTTGGCTGATATTCAGGTATATACGAGTGTTTATGGTACTACATAGTGGCGAGAAAATAGTTTAAAGACACAATTTTACTGAATTTATGTGTTGTGAGGTTTTTTTTACAAGGATTTTCTCTTCTATTCAAATACTAAGGATTTGAAACGTTCATTACCAGCTGGCCTTGGTCTCTCAGAAACCCAGATTACGTCCCATGGCTTTGACAGTACCAAAGAGGGAGTTATTGAAGGAGGAGCTTTTCAAGGTAAGAACTCGTTTGTCATTTAAGGGGCTGGGGTGGAAGACAGAAGGAATGCACCACATGCTACCTTTGTTAACAATGAGCACAATGGGTGAGCCTCTGGTCATGATAGCGTATCATCAACATAATTCTTTTTGTTTGTTTGTGTTTGGTTTTAGTTTAATATAGGAATAGTTTTCATTGTAATTATATAAATAGACCAGTGTGTAAAAAAAGTTTCACTTATTATTTAAGGATATATTTTAAAATATAAATAACCTAAAACTGTATAAGAAGTGGAGGTTTTGATTGCTTTAGCTTATAACTACAAAATTTATAGCTACAAATCAGCATTGATTTGTATAAATATGTATTTCCTATTTCAAAGCAATTTTTTAAATGAACTTTTTCCTACTATGTGGGCTGCATAGGAAACCCTAAGACGACTCTCAGGTTGAGTATTGCTAGGACTTGGCATATAGATACACACACAGTTGTGACTTCTTGCAGTGAAAGAATACCAAACACCTGTGGCAAAAAGAAAAGGCACATGAAGCAAAGCTTCTTGTGGCAAAGAGGCGGTTCTCTCCCAGTGAGTCATGCCAAGCCAGACTCACTGTCACCAAGTCAGTCTCCGCTCACAGCCACCCTGTGCAGGTTTTCCCAAAAGCTATACATCTTGCCAGAAACTGATAGTTTCATCTTTGTTCCACAAAGTGGTTGATGCTTTTGAACCACCAGCTCTGTGCGTAGCAGTCCAATTCACTTACCTGACCGCACCACTATAGTTCTTTATGAATTGTAACAACTCAGGTAAAATGTTACCATCCATGGAGGCAAGTTAAGAAACTTTACTGGCCAAGGCTTTTACTGGAGGCTGGTCACAGAGACACCCTCTGCCTAGCATATGCCAGAATTATCGACCCACCCCCAAAAGACAGCCAATTTTTTATCATTTTTGCTTAGTGATCCACATGTAGGCTCCCTTCTGAAATACAGGTTTCCAGACACCAGTCCAAGCATCAAGTGTGTAAGTAGGGTTTTTAAAAGATGATCATTTAAGCCTTCTATATTAATTCATGTCTGCATACATACCCACACATATCTGTTTTTTAATAGACTAAAGTTGCCTCTTTTAATGATCTTGCCTCTAATAATTTTTTCTCGTGTTTTTTTTTCTTTCTTTTTTTTCAATACTAGTACAATAAGGTGATTCCATGTAGGCATTTGGAGGTGGGAAATGGATTGTTTTCTTAACTAAACTGTAACCAAAATAAGAATAGTTGTTGATGGTCAGACTCACCAGAATCATTGCCATCAAGTCAATGCTGAGTCATAATGATCCTTTCTGGGTTTTTGACACTAACTGTTTACAGAAGTAGAAAACCCACTCTTTCTACTGCAGAGCTGCTGGTGATTTCAAACTGCCAACCATGCGGATCACAGCCCAACACCTACCCACTATGCCACCAGGGCTCCTTAGTAGTTGATGTTAAATTAAGTATAATAATCTTAATTTGATTTCGGAGTGAAAAAAGGTCTTCATGATTTTATAACCTTTTAATGGTTGTATTGATATGTAATTCATATATAACTTTAATCATCAGTCATACTGAGAGGAGTTGCATAGTCATCACCAAAGTCCGTTTCAGAACATGTTCTTCCTTCTTGTACTCATTGTTGTTCTCCTGGCCATGTCCTTAAGTAATAATTAATCGAGTTGCTGTCTATAGATATACCAATCCTGGATTTCACGTCCAGAAAACCATACAAAACACAAACAACAAACCAAGACAATGACAGAACAGAAAAGCCTCCACTGAAAAGAAAGCAGAAAATATTAGAAACTGAAACAAACCAAAAAACCCTGAAACAACTTTAAAATGGGTCAAAAGGGAGATCAAATGATAAGTTGCTACATTCTAACATAACTACTATACTAATGATAAATGCTTTTATTCAAGAACAAACTAGATTTTAAAATCTATTCTTTATTAAATGAGCCCTGGAAATAGGCTTTTAGGATAATCTAGTATAATAACCTCTGCTATAGACTGTAACATGAATGGAATATTTGGTGACTACATTTCCATCCCTTTTCATTTTTATGTTCAGAAAAATAAAGATGTGAAAAAGAGAAAGCGTGTTAATTTTTTTAGTAACCATTGTGTGGCATTCGTATCTATGGGATAACTGAATATGAAATAGTGTGTGAGCCCTTTTAAAGAATTCCCAGGGAGATATAATTCTTTAAATAACATGATACCTACCATTGATAGAGCACTCACCAATTTTAAAATTTAAATGTCAACAAACACAAAAATTAGTTTTACTATTACAGTATTTTAAGTATTTTGAAAGAAATTATTTAGCTGACATTTTATCTTTCCCCCCCTTAAGTTTAATAATGTTTTACACTACTTGAAAGCAACTGGCCCTACTTGTCATTTTCTTTCTTTTTTTTTCTTTTTTTACATTTTATTAGGGGCTCATACAACTCTTATCACAATCCATACATATACATACATCAATTGTATAAAGCACATCTGCACATTCCCTGCCCCACCTACTTGTCATTTTCATCTGCTTTCGGATACATTGCTGTTCTTCACATTGAACATTAAAATATGTATTTCATGATATTGGCAGCCATTTGTGTTTCTTTGAACTATTTTACAAGGCATTTCTAAACGTGCATTGCATTGTTGATCAATATATTAAAAACAGTCATTTCACTATGCTTAGGATTAGTCACATATTTGGTGGAAAGTTGTGGTGACTTCAAGTGCCCCTGTTTTAAGGCATACAAGGATAAGTCACAAAGAATTGTTACCAGGGTTCCAGCTCATACGTGCCGTGATTTATACCAAACAAAATGTGTGTAAACATGTCTGTACAACCAGTGGATGAATACAGTCAAGTTCTCTCAGTAACACAAGGGGTACACCCAAAAACCCAGAATTTTTTTGAAAGTTATGCATTTAATTTTTTTAAATCACTTTATTTGGGGCTCATACACCTCTTACCATAATCTATGCATACATCAATTGTATAAAGCATATTTGTACATTTGTTACCCTCATCATTCTCAAAACATTTGCTTTCCACATAAGCCCTTGGCATCAGTTCCTCATTTTTCCCCCTCCCTCTCTGTTCCCCACTCCCTCATGAGCCCTTGATAATTTATAAATGATTATTTTGTCATACCTTACACTGTCCGACATCTCCCTCCACCCACTTTTCTGTTGTCCATCCCTCAAGAAGGAGGTTATATATAGATCCCTGTAATCTGTTCCCCCTCTCTACTCCACGCTCCCTCCACCCTCCCAGTATTGGAACTCTCACCACTGGTCCTGATCATACTTCCTGGATTCCCTGTGTTTTCAGTTCCTATCTGTACCAGTGTACATCCTCTGGTCCAGCCAGATTTGTAAGGTAGAATTGGGATCATGATAGGTGGGGGGAGGGGAAGCATTTAGGAACTAGAGGAAAGTTGTATGTTACATCGTTGGTAAATCGCTCCCTGACTAGCTGTCTCCTCCCTGAGACCCTTCTGTAAGGGAATGTCCAGGGGCCTACAAATGAGCTTTGGGTCTCTACTAGGCACTCCCCACTCATTCACTATGATAGGCTTTTTGTTCTGATGATGCCTGATACCTGATCCCTTCAATACCTCCTGAGCGTACAAGCTGGTGTGCTTCTTCCATGTGGGCTTTGTTGCTTCTGAGCTAGTTGGCCGCGTGTTTACCTTCAGGCCTTTAAGACCCCAGGCGCTATATCTTTTGATAGCCGGGCACCATCAGCTTTCTTTGCCTCATTTGCTTATGCACCCATTTGTCTTCGGCGATTGTATTAGGGAGGTGAGCATCATGGAATACCAATTTAATAGAACAAACTGTTCTTAAATTGAGGGCCTACTTGAGTGGAGGCCCAGTACCCATCTGCTACCTTAATACTAAACCTATAAATATATGCACCTAAATCTATTTCCTCATCCTCATATATAAATATGTTTACATATATGTACATACCTTTATTGATACCTCTATCAATGCCCTTTGCCTCCTAGCTCTTTCCTCTATTTCCTTTGACTATTCTCTTGCCCCTCTATCATGCTCAGTCTGGTCCCTTTTTCCCTGTGGAGATATAAACAGTACCCTCCCCATGGGTGGGGTAGTACCCTGTTCCCCGCTACCCATTTCTTTTTATTTTTTACTTCCCCCTACCTCCTTTTTTAGTTAGCTACCATATGTATCCCTGGATTTGGTCTGGCCCCTACCATACTATCTCTTCCTCACCCCAGGAATGTTTGTATACAGTAGCTTTTTCCCTATGCCCCTTTTGCATTTTTTTTAAGCTTCCCTCAGCAGACTCATGTTGTACATGTCCTTTGTGCTTGGTTTACTTCACTTAGCATGATTTCCTCCAGTTCTTCCCATGCAGGGATGTGGTTCATACATTCATCACTGCCTTTTAGCGATGCGTGGTACTCCATTATATGTATATACCACAGTTTTTTAATCCACTCATCAGTTGATGGAAATTTGGGTTGTTTCTAACTCCTTGCAATTGTGAACTGTGCTGTGATGAACATTGGACCTCGGATGTCTGGCCTTGGTTTGTTTCTTGCCTCTTCTGGGTATATGTTCAGTAGGGGGTTTGCTGGGTCATATGGTAGCTAATTTTCTCTCAGTTTTAGATATAGTCAGATTGATTTCCATATTGGCTGTACATACTTACAGGTCAACCAGCAGTGGATGAGAGTTCCTGACTCCCTACAGCCCTCCAACACTTGTTGCTTTCTGATTTTTTTAATTAGGCTATCTTTCAAGGTGTCAGGTGGTCTCTCATTGTTATTTTAATTTGCATTTCTCTTATGGCTAAAGATTGGGAACATTTTCACATATGTTTATTGGCCATTTGGATTGCTCCCCCTGTGAATGAAACCTCGGTTCGGGTCCTTTGCCCACTTCCTCATTGGGCAATTAGTTTTTTTCTTTTTGGAAGCTAGCAGAGTATTGTAGATTTTAGTAATAAGGCCTTTGTCTGATGTGTCTTTGGTAAATTCTTTTGATGTACACAGGTGTTTTATCTTCAGTATATCCCACTTGTCAATTTGTGCCTCCTCTGTGTTTGTGTCCTTCTCTATTTCAGATAGCCTATGTATTCCCTGTGCCAAAGTTCTCAAGTTGGTCCCAATTCCCTCATTGATGACCCTGATAGTGTGGGGTTTTACTTCAAGGTCTGTCATCCACCTTGAGTTTAATCTTGTGCATGGAGTGAGATAAGGGTCTTGCTTCATTTTTCGGCAGGTAGATATCTATTTTTTTCCAGCACCATTTGTTGAAGAGGGCATCTACTTCCCATTGTGGATATATTTTGGGCCCTTATCAAAGATCAGTTGTCTGTATGCTTATGGTTTTATTTCTGGGTTTTTAGTTCTTTTCCATTGGTCTTAGTATCTGTCTTTATACCAATACCATATGGTTTTGACAACTGTGGCTGTATAATATGTGCTAAAGTCAGATAAAGCAAGCCCTCCCACTGTGTCCTTCTTGAGGAGTTTTCTGCTAATTCTAGGCTTCTTCCCTCTCCATATGAAGTTGGTAATCCATTTTTCCATTTCTTTCAAGAAAGATGAGGTAATGGTATCAGGATTGCATTAAACTTATATACTGCCTTAGGCAGAACTGACATCTTTACTATATTGAGTCTTTTGATACATGAGCATGGGATAGTCTTCCACTGTTGAGGTCGCTCTTGGTTTCTTGTAATAGTGTTCTGTTGTTTTCCTCATAGATTTTTGTTCTTTTAATCTGATATATCCCTAGATATTTCAATTTGTGCTTGGCTATCATGAAGGGTACTACCTTTTTGATCTCCTCCAGCCACATAGGCACACAGGCAGGCTCCCCCAGCCACCCAGGCAGGAATTCCCCAGTAAGAAGTTGGGCAGAGTATCCCCTGGTGGAAGTTGGCCAGGCTTTCCCCAGCCTCGGGCTATTCTGCACAGGGTGGAACTCACCAAATGGGTGAAGCGCAGGTGTAAATGCCCTAGGCTAAGGGGAGTGGTCTGGAGATCATCAGTGGTGTGTGAGAGAACAGGGACGAGACAAAAAAGAGAAAATATATTAAAAACTAAGCCCGCTGAGACTGTGGGGGGGATAGAGAGGGAAACAGAAGTAACAATATAGCTGAGCCCTGATCCCTACCCATGGGACTGCAAGGATTTAATGCCTGACAAGCTGTGGCTGTGTTGAGATAAACCCCCTGTGCAGGCTCCAAATGATCCCAGCTTCGGCCGAGACAATGGCGGGGCTTAGGTCAAACCCTAACCGGCCTCCACTGTGGTAAGCCAAAATTTCCCAGCCCCTCAAAACTTTGTGAATCTGTGTCTACTTATCTTTATGATGCTCCTCCTGCGGTCCAACAGTATTGAATTTCCCTCTTAGTAACTTTCCTGGGCTGATTTCTGCAGAGTCCCTCTGTTATGTATTACTCAGTTGCCACTTCCCAGAAGTCCCTGCATTTAATTTTATTTTTACAAAACAACATTATTACCTTCAAACTACTCTCCATTATACTTATACGTTTATCAAATCTACAATTCCATTCTTGGAAACATTTTGCAAACTCATCTGTTTGGATGGCAGAGAGCACCTCTCGTGGGTTTCTTTTTCTTCACTTATTAGACTGAATCAAATCAAATCAATACCCTTTCATGTTCCTCTTCTTTTGCGGAAACAAAGTCTCCTGGAGCAAAGTCAGGTGAGGAAGGTGCATAGGACATGAAAGGCATACTGGGGTTTTTTGCCCAAAACTGGCACACTGAGATGGCTGCAAAACCAGTCCCTTGCCTGCCACAAATCAGGCTTTTTTTGTCACCTATTATTATACAATCTTTTCAGAATCTCTAAATAAAAAGCCCGTTTAACAGTCTGACCTGGTGGAACAAACTTCAAATGCACTACTAGTTGACATTTCCATCCATTTGGGAAGTTGACAGATGTCCAGAACAAGGTTTGTCATCAGTTGACATTTCACCTTTTTTGAAACGAGAAAATCACGCATACACTAGTTTTTCCCATAACACTATCCTTGTGAACTTTATTTAACATCACACCAGTTTCTGCAGCATTTTTCCCCCGAGCACAAAACAAAACTTCACAGTGACATATTACTGTTCTCTTAAACCGGCCATCACAAAAACAAGGTTCGAGTGAAACTGCTTTTGTGAAAAATTTAACTGTGACCAGAGAGAACCTTCCCAAGTGACACGACTGGGTGCACTAACTCAGGACAAATTGCTTGATGCTCACTTAGCGAAAAAAAAATGCATACTACATAAGCTCCATTCTTCCCAGCGCAATTCCTCATTTTGGCGGTATTCCCCCTGTTACATTTGTCTTAGTCTCATTAGGGTGCCTTCAAATAAGAGGTCTAATCAAAACTAGCTTCTGAAATGACCTGCTAGGCCAGTTAGAATTCAAGTCAGGTCAGAAATTTATGGCAACTGTTATTTGGGATTCCAAAGGAGTAATCTTGGTAAGATTTTCTCAAAGAATATGACAGTTCCCACCCCCAGCCAGTCCTGGACCTTTGGAGCTCATCTCAAGGGGAGTCCCTCGGACATGGGGGTACAGTGAATGTTATGATCCTTTGCTGGGCATGCCTACACAGTAGGGTTTCCCGTATGGGCTCCAATAAATTTCATACTTTTTGCTTTAAAAAAGCGGGGGTGGGTGGGGGGATATGACAGTCATGGGACTTACTAGGATAGGAAGAAGTTTGAAGAAAATTGAAACTGCACTGATGAGAAAAAGGCCCGTAACGTTACTCTAAGGAATTTATTTTTCCATCATGACAATGCACCTATTCATTCTTGATGGGTAGCAAGGGTTGTCCATGGAGAAAGTTTTGTTGTGAAACCTTATCCACCCTGCATTCCTGATTTGCCACTTCAGACTTTTTGTTCCTCAAGTTCAAAGAACATGTAAAAGGGCCACAATTCAAACCCCTTGAAGATACTGAAACTTGTTTTGATGTGGTATGAAATCAAAGATAAAGGAACTCTTCAGGGAAGAAGTAAAACCCACTGGTATGGGAAGCTGAATTTTAACTCATACATACTTTATCAGACAGAGTAGAACTGCTCCTAAGGGATTCTGAGACTGTAAATCTTTATGATAGCAGACAGCTTCAACCTTCTTCCACAGTGGATTACAATGCCATATATATATGTATAGCCTAGTGTTTAACCCTTGCTTAAAATGTGCTTCCAGGGCTCCTGGGAAAGGATTAACTCTCAAAACTTAACTCTCTGACCTAAGCAATCCTATATAAATTTTCCAAGGCTGTGCATTTGTGTGGGAGGAGATAGCCTCATCTTTCACCCTCAGAATTGCTGGTGGGTTTGCACTGCCGACCTTCCAGTCAGCAGTTCAGGGCTTACCCAGCAATCCCACAGAGAGATGGAAGAATTGCCTTCAGGAATGTATTGAGTTCACTTCTGATCCACGCTGCTGGAACTGTGGGCTGGTCCGGTCATGAAGGATCCCAAGATAGCTGGAGAGAAATTTGCAAAACCATCAACTGGATAGCTTTTAGGGAAATCATACCCCAAACAGAAAGTCTGTTACCAACCTGCTGAAATCCTGGAATGAGGTCTTAACCTCCCTGTTGACAGTTCTCTCTGAGACGCCTCTTGCTAACTAAAGACAGGACTTACTACAAGGCCAACATAGCCAAGGCTGGCTTAGTGGAAAACTTCAAGAAGTTTAATGCCCTGAAGATCCCTGTGCCAGAGGATAAATTTATTGCTGTGATTGATGCTGAAGGAAAATATGTCCAGACTTGTGCTGAGTTTGTATCTCTTTCAAAGACCAGGATTGGGGGTGTACAAGAAGCAGCTGGAGAAGATGCGGAACATCATTCCATTTGACCTTTGACAACTTATTTGAATGAAGTCCAACCTGAAGCCAAGTTAGACAAGACCAGATAGCCCTACAAATTAAAATTTGTGAAGTCTGAGAGGATGCTCTGGCCATCCCATGACAAACTGAACAGTAAAAAGAAGAATGAAAAATAAGAAATAATGCATCGACATGCATGAAGGGTGTTGAAAATCCATAACTTCACATGTTTATATTTTGTTTAACAAAGATTTCAGTAATTTTTAACAATGTTTTTTTACTTACTACTTTTGTATGTAGGTAAGTTGGAGTGAACACTGGGAAGAGCAACAATGATTAAAATTTAGCAAGTATGTGTGATGGAAAAATGCTCAAGGATTTTAGAGTAACTTAGCAATCAGGAGAAAATCATGAAGCAATAACTTATTAGTTGACTATTACTTAAACAATTACTATATAAGAAGAGTATTATGATACACCTTTCTACCTCTGCCTAGAGCAAACTCAGAGAAAGTTAAACTAATTTCAACCCTACCAACAAATACAACAGAATCAGTAATAGTGAAAATCAAGAATAAATCAAAGATAGAGAGCAAAGTATGTTTGGTAGTTGGGTTTTGTTATAATGGGAATTTCAGTCCCAGTATTTGTGTGTGTGTCATATTCCTAGATTACTGTTGAAGTGAAACAATTTTCCAAGTTTAGACAATAAGCAAGATCCTAGATTTTTCAGTTACTTCTGTTGGATATTATTGAATGACTTTGGTAGATAAATTAGTATTTTAAATGGTTAGAATATTGACAGTGTGATCACAATCATATTTTTAGATTCATTGTTTGAGATAAAATAGTTAAATCTCCAAATTAAAAGCAGCAGGATCCTGAATTTCAAAAAGTATCCTATATAAGGATTAATGAATAGTTTTAATGGCTAAATTAGTCGTTTAAAAAGTTAAAATATTGAAAAAACATAGAAGGCAAATTTAAAAACCCTGAAGACCACAGTTACTAAACATCACTTGATTCTCTCTTTTAGTTTAGAAAATGCCATTGCTTTTGTAGTATAGAAAGTATATGTTGTATCATGTGGTTATTTCTAATGCAAGATAAGTAAATTGTGATCCCCGGAACAACAAAACTTAGTTCCTGAGGTCATCAAGACATGAAACTACAGGAGTCTGCCTTTCTATAACATTCCCTTGTAATAGAAACCCCTCTGTCTTAGACAGTAGATACAATATTTAATATGGTGATTAGACTGGATACCATATTAAAATGCTTCCCATCTTCGCAAGGAACGTATGGATTCACGCTTTCTCTGTTGAACTTAATGGAGGTATTTTGGTGTGGGACGAAGCACTGTTCTAGGACTCAGCATCTGGGTCCACTAAGAAGCTCTGTTAACTTCTTGGTGCTTCATTTCATCTGTAAGAGGAAATAGTTGATTTCAGTCATTCCCTTCAGTTTTAAAATGTATAGTCAATAGATTTAAAGGGACAAATAGATCTCACTCTAAAATATAGAGGTAGTTTATACGTAGAACCTGTTTCATATTGAAATGTAATGTGATGGTCCTATTTGACACCTACGCTCATGAAGAGATTACTGAAGATATGGGGACTATAGCAAAATGTGATTGAAAAATCAGATGGTGCCTGGCTATCAGAAAAAAAAACAGTGTCTGGGGTCTTAAAGGATTATCTTACAACAATCCTTTAGGACAAGCAGCCATCTAAATGAGGTGATAGCTAAATCCACTTGGAAGCACACCAGCCTGTTTGACAACCCAAGAATTATAAATAATAAAATCCAAGACTGGAGGAGGGAATCGTATTACAGCTTAAATTCTGAGCACCCAGTTTACAGGAGGCTATGGATAACAGTAGAAGTCAGTCCCAAATCCATTTGCAAGGTCCCCATTGGTATTACGCCTCCAATAAATACCCTCTGATTATTGACCAGGGATAATGGCTTTGCTACCCGAGGGTATTTGAAAGTGAACTAATGCAGATGTAGGTAGGTTAAAATTTAACACCTACTTAAAGGCTTGCAGGTAAACAAGCAGCCATCTAGCTCAATAGCATCAAAGCCCACGTGGAAGAAGCCTGTGTGACCATGATGTGTAGAAGGGACCAGATATCAGACATCAAAGAACAAAAACATCATATCAGCGAGTGCCTACCTTCCCTATATGATCACTGAAGACAAATGGGTGCATAAACAAATGTGATGGAGAAAGCTGATGGTGCCCGGCTATCAAAAGATACAGCGTCTGGGGTCTTAAAGGCTTGAAAATAAACAAGCAGTCATCTAGCTCAGAAGCAACAAAGCCCACATGGAAGAAGCACACCAGCCTGTGTGACCACGAGGTGTCAAAAGGATCAGGTATCAGGCATCAAAGAACAAAAATCATATGATTGTAAATGAGGGCGAGTGCAGAGTGGAGACCCAAAGTCCATCTGTAGGGCAACTGGACACCCACTTACTGAAGGGTTGCGGGGAGGAGACGAGCCAGTCAGGGTGCAGGGTAGCAACAATGAAACATACAACTTCCTTCTAGTTCTTAAATGTTTCCATCCCCAACTATCATGATCCCAATTCCAATACCTTACAAATCTGGCTAGACCAGAGGTTGTACATTAGTACAGATAGGAACTGGAAATACAGGGAATCTGGGACACATGACCCCTTCAGAACCAGTAGTGACAGTGGCAATACCTGGAGGGTGGAGGGAAGGTTGGATAGAAAGGGGGGAAACGATTACAAGGATCTACATATAACCTCCTCCCTAGGGGATGGACAGCGGAAAAGTGGGTGAAGGGAGACATCGTACAGTGTAAGATATGAAAAAATAGTAATGATTTATAAATTATCAAGGATTCATGAGGAAGGGGGAAAAATGAGAAGCTGATAATTAAGGACGCAAGTAGAAAACTAAATGTTTTGAGAATGATGTACAAATGTGCTTGACACAATGGATGTATGTATGGATTGTGATAAGAATTGTAGGAGGCCTCAATAAAAGGATTTTTTTTATTTAACACCTTTTCAGTTTGTTCTTCCTTTTGACTCATTTTAAATTTGCTCTAGTTTTGATTACTTTCTGTTTTTTCTTTTGATTATTTTCTTTTCAATTGAGGTGTTTCCTGTTCTGTTTTGGTTTTGCTATTTTCTTTTATTTTTGTATGTTTTTCTCTGTATGTAATCCAGCATAGGTAAATATATAGAGACAGTAATTAGATTAATAATTTCTTGGGGTTGTAGCATGGGTTGGGAGGGAATGGGAAGCTAATAACAATTAATACAAAGAAAATTTCTAATATTGCTTATAGCGATGATTGTATAACACATTGAAAATATGTTTAAACCACTGAACTGTATGATATGTGAGTTATGTCAAAATTTTAAAATAAATGATGTGTAAGTTCCAGCCCATATTAAAGTTTTAATTAGAAGAATTGGTGACTGATTATGCAGAGTAAAACCTGCAAAAGCCACAACTTGGGTAAGGTGGAAATCTGTTAGGAAATGAAAACATATTTTCTACTAAAAGAGAGCAATAAAAAAAAGTAGTAAGTCACCACCTATAAAGATGGAGCACTTGCAAGAGCCAGAGAAACAAGGCACTGCTGTCAGGTTGCTTCTCTCACAGCCTTCACTGAGAGCACCCAGGACACAATCCAAGTGACTCATACTTGTAAAGAAAGCAAACGAATGCTAATTGTACCCTATTAAGGAGCCTTGGTGGCATAATGGTTCCTGATAACTGCAAGCTCAGTCATTTGAAGCCACTAGTAGCTCTGAGGGAGAAGGATGAGGCTTTTTACTGTCAAGAGTTAACTGCCTTCCTTTCACCCACTTTTCTGTTGTCCTTCCCCCAGGGAGGAGGTTATATGTAGATCCTTGTAAGGGAGGAGGTAGTGGGGAGGGAGTGGAAAAAATGAACTGATACCAAGGGCTCAAGTAGAAAGTAAATGTTTTGAGAATGATGAGGACAACAAATGCACAAATGTGCTTGACACAACAGATGCATGTATGGATTGTGATAAGAGTTGTATGAGCCCCCAATAAAATGATTTTTTTTTAAAGATAATTAGACAGTCCCTCACAGAAGGGGCACAGGGAAGGGATGATAAATCTAGAGAGCAGTGTAGCACTGATGAAACACATAATGATCCTCTAGTTCTTTAATATGTCCTCATCTTTGGTCTTGGTTTTCCCTCATTAATCTTGTTGGACCTGAGTATGTTCTTATGTATAATTAAGAGTGTTCTATGCATGAAAGCCAAGATAGATAACCCTTCAGAAACAGTAATAGGAGTAATGATTCCCTGAGGTATGGGAAGGTGGAAAGGTGAGGGGTAAAAAGGGAGCTGATAGCAATGATGACTGTATACCCCCACTCAAGGGAAACGAATAGCAGGATTGTAGGTGAAGAACTACATTGGATGTTGTAAAAGATGGCAAATAATATTAATGTATAATATAATAATAAGGGCTCCTGGGGAATAGCGTGGGGGGATAAAGAGGAGTTGTTATCAAAGGGTTTAAGAATAAAGAAAATGTTGTCAAACTGAAAAAAAAAGCGGGGGGGGGGGCGTGCTTAGCCTCAGAAATCCACAGGAGCAGGTCTTGGCACCGGCTTGATGGCAATGAGTTTGCGTTCATTTGTTGTTTATACCGGAAATTTTATATTATGAAATTGATACATTGCATGTTAATGTTTTCTAGAGAACAAGATAGAAATTTTCAAGTACCGTCAGACATTTTAATTTTCTGCTAAAAATGGGAAAATTTTGATAATTTCTTCAAGTTTAATTGTCACTCTCTTCAGGATGTGCAGGATTTCAGATTTTCATGCTTGCTGGTTTTGATAGTTTTGATGGAAACATCATACAAGAACTCCATCTGGGAGCTTTTTAATTTTTTTTTTTTTTGTCTACAATTCACTTCCTGGAGGAAAAAATACATTACTTCCTTTTTAAAATTGTAGTGTTTGTTTCATACAAAAGCATGTCAATTAACCTGCATTCGAAGCGTTCCGTGCATGCGTGGGAAAGGAAAAGATCGTTCACGATCCAATGTCTACCCTTTTCAGGTTCCCCAGCACCACCATTGCCATCTGTCATGTCTCCTAGCAGGGTTGCCGCTAGTCAACTGGCTCAGCAAGGAAGTGATTTAATTGTTCCTGCAGGTATTCACTGCACTGATTGAATAAAGCCCTGCTTGCTCCTTCTGAAGCTAACCTAATTCACTCAGTTTCATAATCACTTGCTTTATAATCTTAAGTGTGTGTTAATCTGATTTCTTGGGTGGCTGCTACTTTTTTTCCTTTTAACAATAATGGAAGTGGTCTTTCCCACCAAAGTTTGTCTTTCTGTCATGTCAGCATCCCTAGGCTAAATCTGAAACCTGAAATATAGTTCATTTAAGGTTAAAAACATTTTTTTAAAGAAATACCTGTTTGAAAGCATTCTTATTGCTCTGGAAAATGTCAATTTACTTTATTTGATCTTTAACTCCCAGCTTTGTGGCTCTGCCACGTATTTGTAGTTAAACCAACAAAGGTCCTCCAACATTGGGCTGTTTATTATTGGGAATGAGTCAAATGGAAAGGTTCGTGTCTTCCCATGTTTAGCCTCAATTTTCAAAGTTTACAGAGTGCAACAAAACCTACGTAACTTACCCAGTTCTGCGTACTGCTTATTGCTTGAATTTGCTGTGTACTTTAGTATGGCTAGACTGTATTAAACAAGGGGGGGAAATCCTCATTTTTTTATTTCGCGTGTTGAATATGTATTTATGAAGATTTTTAAACTCTTAAATGTGTTCGATTTTATGCACTGTTCTTGATCTTAGACTCTGGTGAAACTATGAGAGAGGCTAGGAATGAACCAAAAGGAATTTTTGCAGAATTTGCTTTTTAAAAATAATTTTTATTTTCCATATTTCCCTTCTCCTTATTTAATTGTTCAAAAGTTATTAGAAACTTTCGATTCTGGATTATTAGTGGCATAAGCATTCTTAAAAGCCTTTTCTGATATGAAAAATATTTTACTGTTCTTAACTGATTTGTCAGGATTTACTGCAAGGTGATCAATTCAAACCCACCAGCTACTCTACTGGAGAAAAATGAGGCTTTTTAGTCTCGGAAACTTTAAGAAACATTCTACTCTGCCCTGTGGAGTCACTTAAGAGTCAGAATCAGTTCAAAGGATTTTGTTTTGTTTTATTAATTATAATGGTTTTTGTGTGTATATGAGAAGGTAGAATGGATCTCATTTAAAACTCCTTTATACTGGTGGCAAAAATTGCAGTAACGACTGCAATTTGAATCATATTTTCAAGTCTTCTAGTATTATAGCAATGTTCTGCTTTTGCTCGGATCTATATAGTACAGTGGAAGGTTTCACTATAAGGTTAGTTGCAGAAATCTAATTTTTCCTGAAACAGATAAATGATTAGGTTATAACATAAAGTTAGTTGTGAAATTTTAATTTTTCTTAAATAGAAAAATGATTGCAGCAGAATTTTATTTTTTATTACAAGATAGCCAAGCCATGTGGTACTTGTGTTTAATGAAAAGAAATATTTTCGCATTAACCTCAAAGATTCTCAGAAGTTCTACTCCTTTACTTTGTGAGAACCTTCTTATTTTTTAAATGCGTCAATAGTTTAATTTGAACAGCATCAATGTTTTGCCTTCTTTCTCTACTTGCCTTTATTTGGTTTCTGTTTTTATAATCTGTTAAAATCACACAGGTAGCCAGAGAACCCAATCAAAAAGTGGACCAGTTATTCTAGCAGATGAAATTAAAAACCCTGCGATGGAAAAATTAGAACTTGTTAGAAAGTGGAGTCTAAACACTTACAAGGTTTGTAATTTTTAAATATTTCTACACTAAGTGGCTCTGGGAATCTTCATTTGTATGTTATCCAAATTGCCATGTGAACATGAAAATTCAATTAGAGAATAAAATGCTTTGATTTATGATTTTAGTAACTTGTAAAATATGACATTTGATCTGTTGCTACTCACTTTTTCAGCTACCTTTTCAGATTTTCATGTTACCAAAATGCTTATTAACTGATCGGTGATCATTTGAAGAAACATACTGCTTTTGAATACTTTGCATGTAGAGCTGCTACAGATAGGCTTATATCGCTTTACTTCATTCTGTCCTCCGCCTGATATGAGTCACTACTGCTTAAAAATCCTTTCCTAAGTCCCTGTTGTATTTACAGTTGCATTAACCTGGCCGTGCTTCCTATTTAACTCCATCTCCTGCTGCTCCTCTTTTTAACTCATGAATTCAGCAATTCACACCAAATTATCCAGAGAGTTCCCAAACAAGCTATGGTTTTCCACATCCCACTAGCTTTGTTTATTGAGGCTACCTGTACCTACTGCTTGGAATTCTCATTGCTCCCTTTTCAGTGTACCCGTCATTCGTTAATTCAGCCATTCCCTTGTTTACTTCTTCATGAAATTTGCCTCTGTTAACATGCTCTGGTGACACATTTGAACTACATTCAGGCTTAAGTTTAGGTTAATAAAAATGACTAGTCTTTAAAATGTTCTGCTCGTAGTATAAATTAATATAAGAGACATCATTTCTCAACACAGTTTCTTACTTTAATTGATCCCGTCACCCCTCCTACTCCCACCCCCAAACCAGAGCTTATGTCTCAAACTAGGTTGCAAGAGAAAAAGAAAGTTCTCACTTTTATGACTTTATAGATAGCTACATGAGGTGGGTGGTGGCACAAACCATTAAGTGCTCCATTGCTAGCTGAAAGGTTGGCGTTTGAACCACCCAGAGCATCTTGGAAGACAAGCCTGGCAGTCTGCTTGCAGACCTTGATGGCACACTCCCACCCGGCTTGCTCCGATTTCCCGTGAATCTGAATGGACAGGAGGGCCACTAGCAACACTAGCTCGATTTCTCTAGGCTAACATATGCCTCTGTCCCCAAATAAGCTCAGACTATAATGACCGTTGGGTTCCACAGGACTCTATTCTCCTTGCTTTTTAACGTTTTTGGCCTAGATTGTGAGGTAATGTTGGGTATTTGTTGATACTTGAATAATCTTTCAAGTAGATTTTAATTTAGTTGATTTTAAAACTTTGTTACTCACTTAACTGGAAGAATTTGATTTTGGTTATAATTTCAATCTTGTCTATCTTGGGACTTCAGCTCCCTAAGAATTCCAACCTTTAATATCTTCTGTCTATTTTTCTTTTCAAAAGTTTTTTCCTCACACACACTTAGTATTGTGTCCTTTTTTTGTTACTTTTGACTCCAAGACCCCAGTTTGGTGATTCAAGACAAATATATATAATAGCAACAATTACAAACTTAGACCTTGAACCCACCTTGTTAAATATTATTGTAATCTACCAATGTTTAGTCACAAAATTTAACATTTATTTTCCTATTTATTCTCATCTGCAGGAACAGTTGGGAATAATGGACTTTGTTTTTTCTGTATTATTTGTTTGCTTGCTTTTTGTTTTTCCTAGTATAGAATGAAGTACTCTTTTAGAGTCTTCCTTTTAGAATAATTCCATTTTCAGCACAATGACTATTTAGCTTCTTTCCCAACCTCTAGATGGTATTTGAAAAGATTTAAAAATTTCCCATCAATATTCATACTCTAATCAAATTAATCTTTGCTGCCTTTTAGCCAATTTCTCCGAAACGTTCATTACTATTTTGTTGTTGTTGTTTTGTTTTTGTTTTGCATAGAATCACATGTATTCATTGGTTGGCCTGTTTCTTCCAATAGATTCCCTTCTTCTCTAGCCTTTACTTTTTTTTTTTTCTAGCCTTTACTTTCAGTAACCTTTTTCATAGCTGTCCATTGTCATTAATTTATTCCTTCCTGATAATTGAACATCTTTATTCTTTTTTGGCTCTGTAGAAAAACTTTTACGTGCTATCAGCAACTCTTATAAATGTCCGTGACTCCATTTGATAGTGATTTATTGAATGAGTTCTGTACTTCTTTGTCATTTTATTTCAACTACCCTCCCCCAAGTAATAGATCTACATAGAGCAATATTTTACTTTCATCATCATCCTGCTATTTTAGATTCATTTGTTCCGTGTTGTGACTCAGTGCTGGACAGTCAGTTTTGAACCCATGGCTGTCCTGTGTGACAGTAGAGATACCCCATAAGGTTTTCTAGGCTATAATCTTTTGAAAGGAGGTCTCCACGTCTTTCTCTTGTAGAGCCACTGAATTGCGTTCAAACCGCTGACATTTTGGTTAGCAGCCAGGCACTTGACCTTTGCACCCATAGTCTCTATCATTTAGGGCTCCAAATAAAAGCAGTAGCACTAGCAGCTCTTTGTAAGCCTTTTTCATTTTTAAGAATTTTGAAGTCAGGATCGTGAAATGAAATACTTATTCCATATTCTTCTTAGTTTAATTCATAATGTGTAGTAATGGCCATTGTGCATTTTGCATTGTAATTTCCGTATACTCTGGAAAACAATTTTATGAAAGTATCTCTTCAGGGATCATGTGGGCCCCTGGAGAGTGGGGAAAGGTCTGGCAGTTTTATATATTCTCGGGTGAACTTTTTTTACAAAGCTGCTTGCGATGATTGGGAAGCACTCTATCCAGATTGTTTATCTGTAACATGTTTCAAATGCCGGATTGAACCACATATGCTGTATGTCTTAGTTCCTTAGCACCATTTCAACAGAAATTCTATAAACAGGCTGCTGTTTTGTGTGTCCCTGAATTGATACCATCTTATAGGGACCCTATAGGACAGGGTAGAACTGCCTTGATTGGGAATAACTTCCAAATTACTTATTTACTGCTTTTTTAGAGAAGACTTAATAACATCCAGTGATTCCTTAAAGATATGAATGTCCTACATGGGTACATTTGGAAACAATCAGTAGCAAAGTTTATGCTTAATTTTTAATTTCCAGCAAAAAGTATTACTAGAAAACTTACTTTCATGAGTTCTAGGTACTTTCTAAAAACTATAGGTTCCTATATCATCATTTCTGGAGCACAAGAAAATAACGTAATTTACTATCATGCTGCCTGGGCAAAGCTTGTAAAAAATCCTCAGAAATCTCAAATCAATTAAAATTAATCTTGTTCTTCCTCTCCTGCACCTATTTCCTTCTTGTCCCCTTACTCCTCCCTTCGCTTTCCTTTGCCTTCCTTGCATCTCTGCATCCCCTTGCCCTTCAACACGTAAGTGACACTTAGGGCAAGCAGAGAAAGAAGATGACATTTGAAACCAGGAGGAGACTAGAATTTAGTGTTACCATTCATTGTGTTAATTATTGTTTCTAAATATTTATTGTATTAAATAACACTTCATAAAACACACTGGTATAAATAACATGCACAAACATATACATAGCACACTTAGGAAATTGATATACGAGGTGGTCACATGATTTTCAAAAAAGGGACAGTTTATGCATTACTTGCATTAAAAATTGTGGTATTTTTCCTGGATTTACAAAGCTGAAAATATTATTATATGAAATATGATTATGTTGTGAGAGCTCTCATCTGGTAGTAAATTAACCAGGTAAGTTTTAAACTCATTGGGTTAATAATAATTGAGACATGTCTAATGAATTTTCTTTCTGAGTCCTGATGAACTTCTAAAGTAGCTGACAATTCTCTGTTAGATTAGATGCTTTAAGCCATAAAATGGTACATACATCCCATATACACTTAATTTTATATTGCTCTATTATTTTTTTTCTTGGTTCTTTTTCTTTTCTCCTTAAAATTAATCTTTCTGCTTTTAGTGCACTCGACAAATTATCTCCGAGAAGCTAGGCCGTGGCTCAAGAACTGTGGACCTGGAACTGGAAGCTCAGATTGATATTTTAAGAGATAACAAGAAAAAATATGAAAATATTCTAAAACTGGCCCAGACATTGTCTACGCAGCTTTTCCAGATGGTTCATACTCAAAGGCAGCTTGGAGATGCATTCGCTGACCTGAGTTTGAAGTCACTTGAACTCCATGTAAGATTATTTTTAATAGCTATTAGTATGGAAGTGGTGATAAAATATGTCTAAGGAGATAATTTGTTACCTTTATGATTTTAGAACTCTGTTGGATTGCTGTTTTAAGGTATTCTTTTAATGCACTTTATATAATCTCTAAGAAGGCCAAGCTTACTCCTGCCAACATAACAATCCAGTTGCACCCCACTGGACTAGGAAGAGGAAAGGATCCAGGGTACACAGGTTAGATTCTGGGGGAAAGGTTTAAAAAAAAAAAAAAGCCAGGTTGATCAGACAAGGTTTTCTTAGAGAGCTGGAATACAGAGCTTGATACCAAGATTTTGGTAGCAATGAACTGTTGAGTCTCCTGAGTAGAAGTCTATGCAGGGCACTGTAGTGTTTATGTGCAAAGATGAATATACAGGCCATAAAGAAAGGCTCATTGATCTGTGACAGATAGGATTGGTTTTGTATTAGTTTCAAGTGACGTTACCATGAAGTCAGATGTTTGGTATGCTAAGTCATGTGCTCAATAAGGTACCCTAGTTGTCTCCCAGAGTCCCATGCAGACAGAATTGTTCATGGCCCTCATCGTCCTAGAAAAGATGTCGGTTACAGGGAAAGAGAACTTGAAAAGAGAGAACGAAAAGGAGAAACCCAACCTGTCATTTTATGTAGATGGAAGGATTAGCCTTCTGTATTCACATCCTTTGAACTCAGTGTTAATTTTTTAGTTTCTTGTTTAACCACTTCTCATCTTCTCTAAAGATTGATACTTCATGAGCTTTATTCTTTCTTAGACATTTTTCAATGGGAAGATATACTTATTTTTCTTTTGTTTTTAATAGAATGAACTATTTTTCAATTATGTACCCAAAAGAAAACATCTTTGTAGTCTTATTTTTGCAATTTCCATGCAATAGAGTTGAGAATTTAGAGTTTGTGCCGTAATGACAAAGAGAGGACAGTAACAGAGTATGACATTATATAGTCACAAGATTAAAAGATGACCTCTGAGAGATTCTAATGATGATGGCAAAATCAGTACTACATGCAAAACCACAGACTGCGAGTCATCAGATGATAGGTTTTACATGAAGTTCCCTAAGTTCAAGAATTAAAAGGTTAACTGGATACGTTTTAAAACAGAAAGGAAATATTGTGGGTTTTGAATTCATATCGTACTTCAATAGGAACGCCTCGGTCATACAGTTAGTTTATTTTACAAGAGCCTGCGTCATACTCTTTCGGTTAAACAGCAACAACACAAACTTACTTCCATCAAGTCGATGCTGGCTCATAGTGACGCTATATATAGGACAGGGTAGACCTGCTCCCCTGGGTTTCCAAGACTGTAACTCTTTATGAGAGTAGAAAGATTCAGCTTTCTCCCGAGGAGCCTCTGGCTGACCTGGTTAACAGCCTAAAACGTAACCACTATGGCGTGTGATGGATTCTTCATCTGTTTGTGATGGACCAAAATGTACTTGTTATGATTTGTTAGTGAATATCTGTTAAAGATAAGTGTGTATAGAGAGGTGCTTTGAAGAAAAAGAGATTAAAGAATAGATTGCATTGACTCAAACATTATTATTGGTGCTTATAAATCTAAAATGAAATTTGTAGAACGAAGAATACAGCCATCTTCTTTTCAGTGAAATTACAAGCTGTTGTTTTTAAGTATTGCATTTTGATGACGGGAGCTCAGCAAAATCCAAAAGTAATGATAGGTCAGCGTTATATGAACTCTGGACTCGTAAGAGAATACATGATAGGCTCCTTATTTTTAATTTTATGATACAATTTACATACCCATAAATTTTACCCTACAATTCACAAAATAGGGTTCATTAAAAGATAGTTTTCTATCCCTTCGAGGACATTTGCTTTTTCACTGCATAGTACCTTCACAGTAGGAACCCTGGTAATGAAGTGGTTATGCACTGGGCTGTTAACCGCAAGGTACGCAGTTTGAAACGAGCTGCTCCTGGGGAGAAAGACAAAGCTTGCTACTCCCATAAAGAGTTACAGTCTCAGAAACCCACAAGGATGGTTCTACTCTACTCTATGGCTCACTATGAGTTGGAATTGACTCGATGATAGTAAGTTTCAATTGAGTTTATATTCACAGAGTTGTGTGTTGATCATCATCATCTATTTTCAGAATATTTTCATCAACCCAGAAAGAAACCCTGTATTTATTTACAGTTTATTCCTAGCCTGTTCTTCCCCCAACACTTGGCAACCACTAGTCTACTTTATGCTCCTATTAATTTAACCATTTTATATATTTCACATATATGACCAAAACTCACTGCCATCAAGTCAGTTCTGACTCAGTGATCCTTTCGGGCAGGGTAGAACTGCCTCTGTGAGTTTCAGAGACTATAACTTTTTAAAATCATTTTATTGGGAGCATGTACAACTGATCACAATTCATGCATGCATACATTGTATCAAGCATATTTGTACATTTGTTAGCATCATGATTTTCAAAACATTTTCTTTCTACTTGAGCCCTTGGTATCAGCTCCTCATTTTACTCCCTCCCTCCCCACCCTTCTTCCCTCATAAAACCTTGATGATTTATTTTTCAAAATGTTGATGTCGTACACTGACCTATGTCTTCCTTCACCCACTTTTCTGTTGTCCATCCTGCTGGGAGGGGGTTATATGTAGATCATTGTGATCATATCCCTCTTTCTCCCCCCCCCCCACCTTCCCTTACCCTCTTGGTATCACTACTCTCAATATTGGTCCTGAGAGGTTTCTCTGGCCTGGATTCCCTGTGTTTCCAGCTTTTATCTGTACCTGTATACATGCTCTGATCTAGCCAGATTTGTAAGATAGAATTGGAATCACGATAGTGGGGGGAGAGGAAGCATTAAAGAACTAGAGGAAAGGTATATGTTTCATCAGCACTATACTGCACCCTGCACTCTGACTGGCTCGTCTCCACCCCTTGACCCTTCTGTAAGAATATGTCCAATTTTCTACAGATGGGCTTTGGGTCTCCACTCCACCCACTCCGTCATTCATAATAATGTGATTTTTTTTTGTTCTGGGTCTTTGATGCCTGATACCTGATCTATCGACACCTCACGATCACACAGGCTGGTGTGCTTCTTCCATGTGGATTTGGTTGCTTCTCAGCTAGATGGCCACTTGTTTATCTTTGAGCCTTTAAGATGCTAGACACTATATCTTTTGATAGCTGAGCACCATCAGCTTTCTTTACAATGCTTATGTACCCATTTTGTCTTCGTTGGTTGTATTGGGAGTTTGAGCATCATGGAATGCCAGGTTATTAGAACAAAATGTTCTTGCATTGAAGGAGTACTTAAGTAGAGACCCAATCTCCATCTGCGACCTTAATAATAACCTATAAATATACATACATCTATTTCCTTATCGTCATACATAAATATATTTACATATGTACATGGTTGTATTTAGACCTCTATACATGTCCTTTGCCTCCTAGTTCTTTCCTCTATTTCCTTTTACCTTCCTCTTGTCCCACTATCATGTTCAGACTTCATTTGGGCTCAGTAATTCCTCTTGGTTACATTGCCCTTGATCAAGCCCTAGCAGGCCTCCTACACCCTCCTCATCATCGATTGTGGATCACTTGTTATTCTCTGTCCCTGGGTTTGTTAACACCTTCTTCCTTTCCCCTGCCTCCCCCTCTTCCATATCCCCCTGGAATCCTAAGCCCCATTGTTTTCTCCTCTGGATTGTTTATCCCACCTATCTCATCTAGACAGACATGCAGAGACAATAATAACCACAAACAAGACAGAGCAAAACAAAGCAAAAAAAAAGAAAAAAATGACAACAAAAAAAAGCCTATAGTTAAAGGTCTGTTTGTTGACCTTTAGGAGTGTTTTCCAGTTGAGTCTGATGGGGTGCCACGCCCTGACCCCACAGTCTTTTTTGGGATTCCCTAGGGACTACATTGCTTGGATCCCCTTGCTATACTATTGCACGCCCTTAGTGTTTCACCCCAGTGTGGTGGGGTCAGATCGGGCAAATTCCCACAGTGTGTCTCCAGTGTTGTGCCCTGTAGCACTATGGGTCAATGAGGGACGTATTCTTTCATAGTGGGGCCAGCTCTATGGTCCTCTCTGTGCATTCTGTTCTGAGCAGGAATATCGCCCTCGGGACTGGTGGGCCAGGATCTACTCCACTCTCTCTCTCTCCCCTTACGTTTGCTCCTGTGTGCTCTGATCACACGTGCCCCTCTCCCTGAACTGTACCTTCAGTGCTGTCCTCTGAAGTGAATTCTTCTGGGAGGAGGGGGTGCTATTCCTGTAGTTGGGATTGGGGCCGGCCCCTCAGGCCTCTCTATTGGTTCCCTGCTTCATACTGGTATGTTGCATTCATGTCTTGGTGTACTGGGTTGAAGTCTAGTCCCTTTCTCCCTGTGGAGATAAAAACAGCACCCTCCACTTGGGTGGGTTAGCACCCTGTTCCCCTGCTACCCATATCTTTTTTTTCTCCTCCTTTTTAATTGGCTACCATATGTATCCCTGGATTTCATCTGGCCCCTGCCATACTACCTGGACCTCACCCCAGGAATGTATGTATACAGTACCTGTTTCCCCATGTCTCTTTTGCATTTTTAAGTTTACGTCAGTGGACTCATGTTGTATGTATCCTTTTGTGCTTGGCTTACTTCGCTTAGCATAATTTCCTTCAGTTCCTCCCATGCAGCAATATGCTTCATGTGTTCATCAATGCATAATTACTCCATTGTATGTATGTACCACAGTTTTCTAATCCATTCGTTGATGGAAATTTAGGTTGTTTACACCTTCTTATAATTTTGAACTATACCATGATGAACATTGGCACAGATGTCTAGTTGTGGTTTGTTTCTTGCCTCTTCTGGGTATATGTCCAGTAGGGGGATTGCTGGGTTGTATGGTAGTTCGATGTCCATGTGTTTTAGATATCGCCAGATCAATTTCCATAGTGGCTGTACATACCTACAGGTCCACCAGCAGTGGACAAGAGTTCCTATCTAACCACAGCCCCTCCAACACTTGTTGCTTTCTGAGTTTTTGAATTGAGCAGTATTTGAGGATGGTATCTCATAGTTGTTTTAATTTGCATTGCACTTATGGCTAATGATTGGGAATATTTTCTCATATGTTTATTGGCTACTCGGGTTTCTGTCCTTTTGAAACTTCTGTTAAGGTCCTTGGCCCACCTCCTTAGTGGGAAATTCGATTTTCTCATTTCCTTAGCTAGCACAGTACTGTAGATTTTAGTAATAAGATCTTTGTCTGATGTGTCATTGCTAAAGATGTTTTCCCAGTCCATGGGCTCTCATATTCTCTTGGTGAATTCTTTCAGTGTACACAGGTGTTTTACTTGTCAATTTGTGATTCATCTGTATTTGTGTCCTTCATTATTTCCAATAGCCTGTGTATTCCCTTTGCCAAAGTTCTCAGGTTTATCCCAGTTTTCTCATCAATGACCCAAATAGTTTGGGGTTTTACCTCAAGGTCTGTGATCCACCTTGAGTTTATTCTTGTGCGTGGAGTGAGATATGGGTCTTTGTTCATTTTTCTGCAGGTAGATATCCATTTTTTCCAGCATGACTTGATGAAGAGGCATCTGCTTCCCATTTGATATTTTGGGGGTCCTTATCAAAGATCACTTGTCTGTATGCTGATAGTTTTATTGCTGGGTTTTCTTTGCTTTTCCATTGGTCTAAGTATCGGTCTTTATACCAATACATGCGGTATTGACAACTGTGGCTGTATAGTATGTGCTAAAATCAGGTAAAGCAAGCCCTCCCAGTCTGCCCTTTTTGAGGAGTTCTTTGCGAATTCTGGACTTCTTCCATCTCCATATGAAGTTGGTAATCAGTTTTTCCAATTCTTTGAAGAAAGATGCTGGTATTTGTATCAGGATACCATTAAACTTATATAGTGCCTGGGACAGAACTGACCTCTTTACTATATTGAGTCTTCTGATTCACGAGCATGGGACATTCTTCCATTTGTTGGGGTCACTCTTGGTTTCTTGTAATAGTGTTCTATAGTTTTCCTCATACAAATCTTTTGGTGTTTTACTCAGGTCTATCCCTAGATATTTCAATTTGTGCTTGGCTATTATGAAGGGTACCACCTTTTTGATCTCCTCTTCTGTGGTATTGTCTGATAGACTTCTGTTTTTTGATCTTTTATCCTGCCACTCTGCCTTATTCCTCTATTGCTTCCAGTACTCCCCTTGTGGAGCTTTTAGGATTTTCCATATATAAAATCATATCATCTGTGATTAACAATAGTTTCACCCATTCCTTCCCCAGATGAATACCTCTGATGTCTTTTCTTTGCCTTGTTCTTAGCTAGGACCTCCAGTAAGGTGTTTGTGTTAGACAGGGTTGTCTAGAGAGACAAAACCAGATTGCTAATAATTTTATATATATTAATACATTTAGAGATAGATAACACAAGAAACAAACAGTAACTAAATTATAAAGCAGTACAAGTGGCTCAGTGCAACTCACTCTCATGAGACAGTTGTGAGACACTAGGAGTCCTTCACATCTTGAGGGTTGCCAGTTAGTCCTCTGTAGAGCAATTCAGGATATCTGGGCACAGACAGCAAACAGCAAGGCAGGTTACCAACAGTCAAAGCAGGTCTTGAAGGAACCTCAAATTACAGTAACACAGTCCACGGGTTAGGTGTCCCACAGGTAGTGTAGCTTGCAAATTGAGGCACAGAACATCCGATGATCAAAGAGGAAAGACAAAAAAGGCAAGTCTCACTGAGCCATTTATCTCTCCGCCCTTCAGTTAATCCCACATGTGTTTATCGGCGAGGTTGGCACAATAAACTAACTACCTCAATGTTAAATAAGAGTGGGGACATGGGCATCCTTGTCTGGTTCCCTTTTTCAGTGGGAGTGTTTTCGTCTTTTCTCCATTGACTACTGCATTGGCTGTTGGTTTTTCATATATAGTTTGTATTGTCTTGAGGAATTTTCCTTCCATTCCTATCTTCTTGAGTGTCTTAAACAGGAGTTGGTGTTGGGTGTTGTTAAATGCTTTTTCCACATCCACCGATAGTATTATGTGGTGCTTATAGTTTTTTGTGTCAGTGTTGCCTTATAATACTACTGGTCTTTCATATGTTGAACCATCCTTGCATCCTTGGTATGAATCCCACTGGGTCATGGTGAATTATTTGTTTTAGATACTTTTGTATTCTCTTGTCAGAATTTTGTTAAGGATTTTTGCATCGATGTTTATTAACAATGTTGGTCTGTAATTCTCGATTCTTGTGGGATCCTTGCCCGGTTTAAGTATCAAAGTTATACTATCTTCATAGAAAGAGCTCAGGAATTTGATGTCTTAAGTATGTTCTGGAAGAGTTTGTGTAGGATTGGTGTCAGTTCTTTGTTGAATGCTTGATAGAATTGTCCTGTGAAGCCATGTAGTCCAGGGGCTTTTTTTTTATGGTAATCCCTTGATAACATTGCCTATTTCTTCTATTGATATGGGTCTGTTGAGATTCTTGGTGTCCATCTGGGATAGTCTAGGGAGGGATTGTTTTTCCAAGTATTGGACCATATCTTCTAAGTTGTTGTATTCATTCAAGTACAGATTATAGTAAGACTGTGTAATTATCCTTTTGATTTTTTAGGGTCCGTTGAAATGTCCTGTTTCACCCCTCATCCTTGCTATTGAAATGTGTTCCCTCCTTTCTTTTGTTAGGTCTGTTGATTCTGTTAATCCTATCAAAGAACACAACTTTTTTTTTTTTTAGACTACAGGGGAACCTTCTTAGGTCTACCCTTTATTTTTGAGGTACCTTCATTCATTTACCTGTCTTCTCATAGAAATCTGCTCCTACTGGTTTCCAGGACTACCCGGGAGATTCAGAGCTACTGCTTTTACCTGTATCCTTGAAAATTCAACGCTAGAGTTTGCTGGTCAGAAAGTGAGTGAGGTGTTCTCAAGAAGGCAGTATGACTATTCCATGCCTTAGGAAAAACTGAGGAGCCCTGACATGGAAAACGTTATATGTTGGGCTACTAGTTCACATAGTCAGCAGTTTGAAACCAGCAGCAGCTTCCCGGGAGATCGACTGAGCTTTCTACTTCCATAAACAGCTACAGTGTCGGCAATCCACACGGGGTCTATTTGAGTGAGCATTGACCCCCTGACAGTAGGTTTTATTTCAAGAGGATTGTCAAAATGCCTGTACGGTATAAGCACTCACCCTATGGGGAAACTGAAGAACCCCCTGAGAATTTTTTTAAGCCGAACAAACTGAAGACCTTTAGCTGATAGAAGTGGAGGAAAAACAATTAAACACAACTAAAAATACATGGTCACAAGTTTGAAATGTTAATTTTATGGGCCACTGTGTCCTTCCTGACCCATAAAGCAACACTCTGCCAAACAAAAGGAAACACTGCCCAGTCCTGTGCCATCCTCACAAGGGACCAGGGTACAACAAGCTGGCCAAAAAGTGGTTGTTGAAAGATGGAGGGACCATAAGAAGAAGATGTAAGGACACAAAGTCGCCAAACCA
Organism: Tenrec ecaudatus; assembly: GCF_050624435.1. Taxonomy (NCBI): domain Eukaryota; kingdom Metazoa; phylum Chordata; class Mammalia; order Afrosoricida; family Tenrecidae; genus Tenrec; species Tenrec ecaudatus. Next base: position 61,402,300 of record NC_134532.1, on the reverse strand, counting down.
AAGAGAGCTAGACCATCAACCATTTCAACAGAAAGCATGTGACCAAGAAACAGTGGTACAAAGAGAAAACCTTTCCAGTCATTGTGTCTGGGGATGGGTCTTTTTAACTGTTCAATATCCATGGATCTGACCTCCCTTGAAGAGGCCGTGTGTCTTCCCATCAACTTGCCTTGAGTGTCGGCACTGGGTCGAGGAAGTGGGCAGGATTTTCAGGTTCACCGGAGCACGTGTATCCAGGTCAGCTCTCTGGGTTGTCCAGAACACAACTTTTAGCTGCATTAATATTTCCATAGTTTTCTTGTTTTCCCTCTCATGAATCTCAGCCTTGATTTTTATTATTTCTTTTATTTTGCTCTTAGTAGGATTGTCCTGTTGACTGCTTTAATTGCTGTAAGTTTCATGTCAGCATATCAATCATAAGCCCTTTCTTTCTTTTTCATGTGTGCATATGTTGCTGTCAAACTCCCTCTGATTACTGCCTTTGCTGTGTCCCAGAGGTTTGGGTACATCTGTTCTCCTTCTCGTTGATTTCTAGCAACTCCCTGATGTAATCTCTGATCTGGGCCAGTACCCATTCTTTTTGCAGTCGACTGTTATTAATCCTCCAATTGCTTTTCCTTGTTTTCTTAATCGTCCTTACGTTGATTTCCAGCCTTATTGCATAGTGGTCAGAGAGAGAAGTCTGTATGATCTCTATGTGCTTGAATTTACACAGATTCAACTTGTGTCCCAGCTTGTGTTGTATGTAGCCTCATTGTTAAGCTTTTTTCCTGGTGATCTGTCTTTCTCAGAGGGTAGTGTAATAAGATCACCTACTATAAGCGTTGAGCCTGTAGTTTCTTTTTTCATTTTTTGCAGTGTTTGATTAACGTTGGGTGTATATGTATTTATTATGCTCACCAGTTCTCCGTCTACTGTTCCCTTGAGCATTCATTATATAGTGTCCCTCCTTGTGTCTTCTTATGGCTTGCACCTTGAGACCAATTTTGTCCAACGTTTTTGTTTCTCCAGTTTTTTTCATTTAGGTTGTTGAGATCGATTGCTGGTTGTGTTGTGTTGTTTTAGAGGGGCCTGGCACCATTTTCTAGAGAGTTGAAGAGCATTTGGCTCTCTCTGGGAGGCTCGTAGGAATGCTTCTTTGAACTGCCTATAGTTAATTACACCATGGGATTGGGCTATCACTTTATCTTGGTTTCACTCTTTCCCTTGCCAACCAGTATACTGTTATTTTGAGGGAAAGTTGGATGAACCTCACATTGGCGTGCTGGTTGGGTTGTGTGTACCCTTGAGGATGGTGCTGCACTGGATTATCTTACAGGAAGCCATGGTGGTATGGCCTATGGTGGACGTGCGGGGCGTGCCTTCTGCAACAAGAGTTCCACAGTAGGCAGGTGGGTATACCCACTTTGTATCGAGCACCTCAAATTGTGGGCGGAATTGCCCTAGTCAGCTAGATCATTGCGTAGGTTAGACAGGTTCCCACAGCAGTCTGGAGTGCTGGAGAGTGTTAACAGAGCTGCCTTAGGCCGCGTAAGGTGCTATGGCCAATGGGAGGAAGTTCCCTCAGCCATGGAAGACCATAGTGTATGGGCAAGAGCTCCCTCAGCCACACAGAGCACTGTGAAGGCGAGCAGAGGTTCCCCCAGCCAAGTGAATCCCCCATTAGGCAGGCAGGAGTTTCCTCAGCAGAGGGTAGGCGTGATTTCCCCAGCTGTGTTAAGCTGCAGAGAGCATGTATGGCAGGATTTCCCCGGAGGAAGGTGGCTGGACTTTCCACTGCAGTGGTTGGCGCTCCCACAGCTGGGTGGAGGGCGAGTGTGATTGCCCTAGGCTAAGGGGAGTGGCCTGTAGGTCGGCACTGACTTGTGAGAGGAAAGGGAAAAAAAACAAACACCTAACCCCGCTGAGATGGGTGAGAAATAAAAATAAAACTGAGGGCCGATCACCAACTGTGGGACTATAGAGGGGTTTAAACCCTGCCCAGAGGCGGTGGCAAGCTGTGGCTGTGTTGAAGTAAAGGCCTTGAGCCCACCAAAGAAGCCCAGCCCTGGCCAAGACTGTAGCGGGGCTAAGATTAAACCTTACCTGTCCTCCACAATGGTAAGCCAAAAGCCCACAGTACCTCAAAACTTAGTGGACCTGTGCTACTTATCTTTGTGGCACTCTCCTGTGATCCGGCAGCTTGGAATTTCCCTCTCAGTTGGTCTCCTGCGCTGACTTTTGCGGAGTCTCTCTGGTATGTGTTACTTGGTCGCCATCTTGCCAGAAGTCCTTTGTAGGGTTTTCAGTGGCCGATTCCTCAGGCCTTTCTTTTGATTGCCTCTGGGTAATCCTGAACCTCTTCTCACAGTTAGCATCCCCGCATGTTAACTATTGGTTATACCCGGAGACTGTATTCAGTCTCTATACCATCTCCTTAAACTTCTAAAGCTTTTCCTAGCCTTCGCTTGAGACTGTAACTCTTCATAGAAAAACCCATCTTTCTCCCTTGAGAGTCTGGTCATTTCAAACTACTAACTTTGCATTTAGCAGTTCAACTCATAACCACTACACCACCAGGACTCCTATTTCATATATATATATATATATATATATGATCAAGTAAAATGTTATCGTTTGTGCCTGCTGCTTTTACTTAGGATACTCTGCCCCTACGGCCCACATTATAGCAAGTATCAGTACTTTTAACTAAATAATATCCCACATAACATTTCAGTACATTAGCAAGGAACTGCCAGAGATTAATGCAAGGTTCAGAAAAGGACGTGAAATGAGAGGTATTGCCGATATCAGGTGGATCTTGGGTGAAAGCAGAAAACACCAGAAATATGTTTTTCTATTTCTGTTGACTAAAAGTATTTAGTTGTGTGAATTATATTACCAAAATTCAACGAAATTACATTGCACAGAATGGAAGTTCAAGAACACTATTTTTGCTCATGTGGAAACTGAACCGAATCAAGAGACTGTTGTTAGAACACAACAGGGGGATACTCTGTGGTTTAAAATCAGGACATGTGTGCAGCAGGGTTGTATCGTCTCAGATTTACATTGTCTGCATTCTGAACAAATAATATAAGACGTTAGGCCATATGAAGACACAGCATCAGGACTGGAGAAATACACAGACAACCTGCAAAACACAGGTGATGCTTCATTGCTTGCCAATGATGTTTTATATCTAATAAGATGTGTCCATTATTTGTTCATAATGTATGTTAAATAGAAAAACATGGCCATTTACATTTGGTAAAGATTGTACTGTACATTTGGTAAAGAGCAGGGCATGGGGGGCAGGTGGAGGACACATGTCTTGAAACTCTGTCCTCTCCAGATTTTTACATCAGAAGATAGTCTTCACCTTCCTGCTTCAGTGACACATTAAAACTATATGATGTGCATACTCTTTGCTTCTTTTGTGTTTTGTTTATTTGTAATTGTTGAAGGCATTGATAATAATGAATAGAACACCCCGAACTAATTGTGAATTCTACAATAATTAATTTGTCATCTGAACTAAGAAAAGTTTTAGGAATTTTATTTTCATAATGAATGATTAATTTATTATATGTAATTTATCAGTTATATATGAATACTATATATTCTTATACATCTTTATATTTTTTATTTACAAATAAGAGAGAAAAAAACTTATTCTAGCCCACTTGAGTTTTCAAATTATACACAGAAACCATACATTCTTTTCACAGAATTATAGGTGAGATTTGCTATATACTTCCTATTTGGTGCTCTTTCATCTTGCTGCATAAGAAACCCTGGTGGCAGTGTGGGATAAGTACTGGACAAGATGAATTGCAGTGCTGGGCTCAGACATAAGAACCACTATGAGGATGGCACAGGACTGGGCAGGGTTTCATTCCATTGTACTCTGTGAGTTGGAACTGACTTGACAGCACCTAACAAAAACATATGTGACTATGTATGTTTTTAATGTAATCTTGAAATTGTGATGATTGAGTCCAGAGTTAAATGTTAATGGACCTTTTACAATGGAAATGACTTTAGCGTAAAACCAATCCAAACTCACTGCCATCGAACGAGTTGATTCTAACTCAAAGGGATTCTATGAGACAGAGTTGGAGGAACCTGTGGGTTTTCTAGAGTGTAACTCCATTTGGGGTAGTAGAAAGCCTCACTTTTTCCCACAGAGTGGCTGGTGGTTAGCACCATAAAAATTAATTCTTGTTTTGTTGTTATTAAATTATTGATTGCTTTATCATCTAGAAACTTAATTATACCAACAGTAGTAAAGTTAATATGTATTTTCTGAGATTCTAGTTAATTTAATATTAACACTTTTTCAGCTGAAATTGAAAAGTTCTTTATACTAAACCTCAAAACTCTCAAATTGCTGTGCGATCATGAGGTGTCAACAGGATCAAGTAACAGGCATCAGAAGACCCAAACAACAAAACACGTATTGTTGAGAAGGAAGGGGGTCAGAGCAGAGACTCAAAACCCATCTGTAGACAATAGGACTTCCCCTCACAAAAGGGTCACATGGAAGGAATGAGTCAACCAGGGCGCAGTATAGCACCGATGAAACACAATATTCCTCTGGTTCCTTGAGGCTTCCTCATCCCCACTATCATGACTCCAGACCTAGCTTTCAGTTCTGACTAGACCGGAACATGTACACTGGTACAGATAAGAGCTCATGACACACGGAATCAAGGTCAGTAATACTAGGAGGGTAGGTGGAAGGTGGGGAGAGGAGGGGAGCAAGGGGAAACTGATTGCAAAGACCAATGCATAACACATACCCCAGGGGGACAAACAACAGAAAGGTGGGTGAATGGAGAGAGTGGTTGGTGTAAGATATGAAATTAATGATAGATCGGGGGGGGGGGGGGCAGGGGTTGATACCAAGGGCTCAAATAGAAAGAAAATGTTTACATAATGATGGCAACATATGTACAAATATGCTTGATACAATTTATTTGGGGATTGTTATCACAGCTGTAAGAGCCCCCAATAAAATGATCTTTAAAAAATTATCGAATGTTACATTTTGAAATATGAGCAGCTGTTTTAATTGGTCAGATGTATTCATAATTTACCTGCTAATTAATCAAACTGACTACTAAGCTTTAACTGCTGGAAATTCAGAGCTAGTTCTGAGCATATCTGAAGGAACAGTGTGTAATGTTTACTGAGCCAAGACTGAATTTACTCAGAAAGAAGCCGTTCAAGCTGGCGTTGAGTGATCCTTCTCTAGCTGTGTGCCTGTATAAAATTTGGCCGGGGAGTCAACCACTGGTCATTATGTGTCCAAAGAAATATGTGTTGTTAATATTTATACTCTGAGGAGATCCTGTTAAAACATTAAAAATTGCAATCCATTTTATGTTTGAAAGTTTTAGCCAATTGTTACCTAATTTGGTTGAGAAAGTTACAATGGTTCTCTGATTAATAATCTGCCATAACTGTCTTCCTACCAGCTGTGCTTATAACAAATGAAAATATTTTTTCCTGGTGAAAAGTAGTTTATCTTTTTCAATTATTTAGATTTTAGCTGTATGCCTCAGCTGATGAAAATTTTGGTTTACTAGATTTTTTTAAAACAACTATGTCACTACTTATGAGTTTTTTTATTATAGATTGAAAGAAAAATAAAAATTTTATAGTTATATTTCTAAATTAAATATATTCCCATTAATGATAAGTTGGAGATACTTTTTCATCATGATTACTAATTTCTGACTGGATTAATTAAGGTGAGTTATTTGTTTTAGGAAGAATTTGGCTACAATGCAGATACTCAGAAGCTACTGGCTAAAAATGGAGAGACTCTTCTGGGGGCTATTAATTTTTTCATCGCCAGTGTGAATACTTTGGTGAATAAAACTATTGAAGATACCTTAATGACTGTGAAACAGTATGAAAGTGCCAGGTAAGTACCTTTCAACAGTACATCTGATCAATATGGCCAGAAAAGTAATGCATTAGGAAGTTACAAGGTAGCCTACCAAATTAGTTTGGAAACAGCCAAAGTAATTCCTCAGAAGAATTTCATAAGGACCCTGATTCTAGATGTCTCCATGACTTGATATCCACAACAGCCAAAAACAATTTCAAACTTCCCTTGACATTTGGCTTTATTACCTTGGGATTCAGAGTACTAAATAAGAATGTCCAGTTAATTGAACCTTGGCCATATGCCCAACCCTTGCCTGCTAAGGTAAAGGAAAACAGAGGATCTCCAAGCTCTAACTTCCTTGGAGGAGGACAGGGTCCTGTGCCCTCCATAGTCTGCTCTCAGCCTGCCTTCTCACTATATTACCACTACTTCCCAATGGAACCCGTACACAATAGCCAGACCCATTGTTTCGTTTCTCTAAATATACCAAGCTCCTTGATTTTGTTTATGTGTGGACATCAACTCTCTCATCTTCCTTTCTCCAGAATATATAGCCAACCTTCCACCTATTCAAGTCTTACCTTTACAGGGATAAATACATGTCTTCTGTTTTGGTGGCTTTTTATAATACTGTGTTTTTAAATGTGATATTTCATATAGTTTCTCTATCATACTTGTCATCCAGTCACTTCTGCCTCATGTAGTTCCCTTCTATAGTTTCCGAGGCCGTACATCTTCATAGGAGCAGTTTGCATCATCTTTCTCCTATGGAGCAGCTGATGGGTTTGAACTGTCAACCTTGTAGTTAGTCATCCAAAGCCTGCTTACCCAATAGCACCACCAGGGTCCCATAAGTGAGCAAAGTACCTGTCTATCTAAAAAGTAGCAACCCTGTAGTAGCAACTTTTGGTTTCTGGTTCAGTTTTTTCCCTCATAGATCATGCTACTTTTATGCAAATATGAAAGCCTTTTAAGTTTGTTTGTTTCCTTCAGAACCCTTGGAATCTTTATTTTCTCTTATGTATTATAGACCAGTTGAAGATAGATATAAATTTTCCCTTTAAGAAATATATGCTTAATTTTTTTACCTCTTGCCTTAATTTAGTGATGTGACAGATGCCTTTGAAAACTCTAAACGTAGCTATTCTTTTTGTCATTTCGGCCTGTTCTTAAGTGTATGTTTCCTTATGCCGTCAATAAATAAAAGCCCAAATCCCTTGCAAACGTTTCTTTGTGATCTGTTTCCAATAAGAGTTGTTTCTGTCCTGTGCTGTTTGTGATTTTCAGTTTCCCATTAACGTAAAAGATTATAAACTCTTCATCTCTGGAACTGAAGATCAAGACAAACAGATGTAGTCATCTATTAAGGGAAAATGAGGAGGGCAGTATGGTTTATTTGTGTTTTGAAATTGGTTTTACTATAATTATGTACTAATATGCTACTAAAACTCAGGATATGGTAAGGGGAGGGGTGAAATAGAAGGCATGTGTACTGTTGGATAAATCCCCTCAGTAAGCCCACTTCTGGTTTTCTCGTCTCTAAATCCTTTTTTGGGCATTGCCTGTATTATTCAAAGTATTCATTATACATATTTTTCATTTCTACTAGTTCTATTTGAATCTTTTCCAAGTCTGTCTGTTCCTTATCCATTATGTCCAAATTTGTTCATGAGAAACATTTCTTTTTATCTCTCTAATCACTTTCTCTTGGCCTTTCTAATTAATTTAATGCTTTTAAGTCAATAAAGGTGGAAATCATTCGATTCCAAAAGCACCCTTCTCTGCCACTTCCCACTTACAGACTATGTGACTCTAGTTTTTGCCCCTGCTTTAAAATGATTCACCTATGCTAAAATATATTTAAGTCTCTCCACATTTAATAGCCTTCCCTGCAGTCATTACGTCTAACATTTTAAAGAGTGAAATCTATAATGAAGTTAGATTTCTCAGGAAAGTTATTGTTCATAAATAAAACAATATAATTTACCAAAAAGAAAAATGAGAATCTGGAAGTTCAGTAAGTTGCTCACTTCTAACTAGTTTCAAAGCCATGATAATCAGTGGACCTTAAGTCTGAACTTAAAATTTCCACATATAATTATATGAAGTGACTTTCACATCTTATAATGAGAATTCTGCTTTAAAGTAAAAAGGTCTCAATTTTACATAATATTTATGTGTGAAACTCTTAAATCAAGTTACATCTGCTTGAGAGCTAGTTATTTAAAGGAACCCACAGATAGTTGTTAAGTGTACTATGAAAATTAACAAAATTACCCATAATTTTTTATTTTTAATTATTTTATTAATTAAGCTTAGCTGAGTTTTGGCTTTTCTGCCGTTTGTGGACTAGTGATGGAATTGATTGATTCTAACACTATAGCTATTAACTCCAAACCTGAAACACCCACCCATTGAGAGAGAATATTCACAAAGAACCCTAGATTTCTTAGTAGCTGGATTTTCTTCTCGGTGAAAAGTGGAATTTACAGTGTTTCCTTTTATGCATTGTCTGTTATTTCCTAGCCCTCTGGTGCTTCGTGTATAGAAAGTCTTACAAGAGTCCTTTCAGTACTTCTTTGCAGTGACCACCAACAGGGGAGTCAATTGTGGTAACGACTTTTCAGTTGTGGATACCTGCTCTGTATTAGTTTTTCCTAAGCCATAAAGTCACCAACTATCACTAATTTTATTGATATGAAATTAGTTCAGACTAATAATTGAAGTAAGAGTTCCACTTGGGAAACTTAGTGCACTTCTTTTCCTGGTGTGAATCAGGAAAAGTTCTACCATTTGAAAACTCTGAACATAAAAATTAAGGGTGTAAGGTTAGAATTCTAAGTTTTCTTATCTTGATCAGTATCATTTAGATAGGTGTTCAGGGGCTTTTCAAGGATGACATACTATTTTTGTCTTTATAATACACCCCTACATATTACTATTTAATGTAATTTCATGTTTAAGGACTCCGGTGGCACTGTGGGTGAGGCATTGGGCTGTTAATCACAAAGTCCATGATTCAAACCTACTAGCTGCTCTTTGGGAGAAAGATAAGACTCTGCTCCTGTAAAGATTTACAGTATGGGTTAGAAGGGGGTGACAAGATGCCTGCCAGAGAAAACAAACACAGAAAGATCTCCTTGACAACTTCCAGAGAAAGTCCGGTAGAGGGATATCCTGAACTTCCTGACAGCAAGAATCTCAACTTAAAGATAAGTAGACCCAAGTTTCATAAGGTGGGAGAGCAGTAACATTTGGTGACAGACTCCCCCTTTACCAGTGACAAGAACAGCATCTGCGAGCCCCACACCTGGGGTCAACCCATTTTTCCCAGGCCCCGAGGCAATCATTCTACCAAAACTCTTACCTCACTGGCCTCAGGGAGATAGGTCTGCATGGGCAGCTTGGCACCCAAGTTTAACTTTCCACTTGTCTTTCTTTATTTTTTTCCCTTTCCTTCCTCCTCCTTTCCTGCTTTGAGTATTGGTGACCTTCCCTACCACTTGTCCCACCTCACCCATATATTAACAAAATAATATTAACAAAAATAACATTATTAAAGAGCAGGTTTCCTACCCACAAGGTAGTTTTTTTTTTACTGTGTTGTTTTTTGGGTTATTTTTAGTTTCTATACATTTATTCTATATCCATACTCTCATAATTTTGGAGTTTGCCCCACTTCCTCTTCCAATGCCTTCTTCAAGGGGCATCCCCACCCTCCTGAGAATATCTATTACCCCAGGCAAAAAGAGAGCCCTTTAGATTCCAGCCAGCCCACCCAACCAGCTTCTTTTTTGTTTCTCTTCACCTTCTGAGTGCACGGCACACCCACGTTCGTGTGCCATAGCAACACATCTAGACCACCCCTTCCCTTGTGTCTCTTTTGTCCTTCCTTTCCCTTCAGTTCCACCAGCTATCTTTCTGCGCTCTCACTTTTTCTGTGTGCATTATATTTCAATGGAACTTGTTCTGAATACTCCTCTTAAAATACATTTCCCCTTTTTTTTTTTTTACAAATTTGTAAAATTTGTAGGCCTCTCCAGACAGCCGCTTATTCTCCCTTTTTTCGCTCCCACCTTCCCCAATTACCCCTCTCTCTCCCCTTTCTGTAATTCACAGTTATATATTTTACAGCTCCTATTAGACCTTTCCCATGTTTCTAAATAGAGCCCAATGCCTCTCAACACAGCCAAGAGCTCACACACTACTAAGAGCTGTACCACATTGCCGAGGAAACATTCTACCACAGTAAACAAAAAAAGTTAAGAAAAACACAACCAAAGATCATCCAAACCTCATGGAGTACTCTGAAAAATAGGCCATGATACCACCAGATGTAGAATTGAGAACAATGGTGTTCAGATCCCATCAAGAGGTGCAGGGAGCACTCAAAAGAACAATGGAAGAAACTGAAAATGAAAATCCTTACACCAAAAGGAATTCGAGAAGACAGACAATGAGATAATAGATTGAGGCAATGCACGCAGTAAAAGACCCAAGGAAGAGTGGAAGAAGAGGAAAATTGAATCAACTCAAAAGCAACCATGCTGACTGTAATCAATGAGGAAAAAACCCAGAAAGGAATCAGAAGGAAGTGTGAGATGTGGGACTCCAAGAGAAACAATCTACATCACACTGGAATCCTGGAAGAAAAAGAAACAAAAAATCTTCAGAGAAAATAGTACAAGAAATAATAGAAGAGAATTTTCCCAATGTCACAAAGAAGGAGAAAATAGCTATTGAAAGGCCTGAGAGCACACCAAATGGAATAGACTCCAAAAGAAAAATATCATAGCCAATTTAAGGAGAGAATTCTAAGGGCAGCTAGAGAAAAAGAGAATGGTTTTCCTACAAAGGAAAACAGACAAGAAAGGATATGTTCAGCCTTCTCAGCAAAATCTATGAAGACAATGGAATGATGTAAAATTATGAAAGAAAAAAAACCTGCCAACCAAGAATCCTACATCCAACAAAATTATCCTTCAAATATGAAGGAGAAATAATGATATTCCCAGATAAGGAAAAATTAAAAATTGTCAAAACAAGACCAGTCTTAAAAAAATAGTAACCAGATTACTATGGACAAAGAACCAACAAGAACACAAACCTGAGAGCACCAGATAGCACAACACAACCCCAAAACCAATATGATGAAAGCAGCACTTAAAACAACACAGAATAGAGGAGAAACAAGCATATCAATAAAATCACACACACATGCGTGCACACACACAAGAAAAAATAACCCAATCAAAAGAGTAGCAGTGTGGATTAGAAAGTAAGAGAAAACACCTTACATTCAAAGACAAAAGTAGTCTAAAAATCTGCCAAACCAATAGCAACCATAAAAAGATGGGAGTAGCAATATTCTCTGATGAAATAGATTTCAAGTTATGTAACATGACAGATAAGACTGGACACTACAGAATGATTAAAGGAACAATACAAGAACATATAACCTTAGTAAACATATATGCATCCAATGAAAGATTCTCAAAATACATCAATCAAATGAACACAGAATAATAAACAGCTCAACAATAATTGTGGGAGACTTCAACACACTACTCTCAAGCTGTGGTAGTGGTATAATCTGTTGTCAATTTGTGAGGATTATGAGTGAAGGGGTGGAGTCTAGCCTGTCAATCATTGTATAGCCAATGAGGCCTCTATGTGGGCATGGCCTTCCCCTGAGGATTCTGGGAATTCCTATATTTCTTCCTTGGAGGCGTGAAACACTCACTCTATCTGCCTCTTGTTCTGCTTATTCCCCGAGAGATGCTCTGCTGACAAAACACATGGCACTACACTGATAGACCCCATGCCCTGGGAACTGGAGGAGCCACGTGGAGACCCTGCCAGCACTGAGATGCTTCCACCGGCACTGAATCCACAAGGCTTTGCACCCACTAGTGATCTTCCTGCATCTGATGTCATTGCATGTGTTTTGTGAGTCTGAAGAGGACTTTATAGATTGGTATTGGACAAATGGGCTAATACTGGACTTAAAGAGTTGACCTGGACTGGACTGGGAGGTTTTCTCAATATTCAATTGCTCTTGTATAGAAAGCTCTCTGTTATACACATCTGAGTGTCTATGGATCTGTTTCTCTAGTCCGCCCGGACTACCACAGGGAAAGACAGATAATCAGGAAATAAACTCAAAGAACCAGTAGCTGAACCTAATCCAAAGCTTAGCCTTAGACATACAGAGCAAACTGCCCAACGACACAATATGCACTCTTTTCCCGTCCACACTGTACATATTCTAGAATAGATCGTATGCTTGGTCAAAAAGCAAGGCACAACAAATTTAAAACCATTGAGAGCCTACAGCCCCCTATTCCTCACATCACAAAAATAGAACAGGAACATAAGGACAAACACATGGAGACTGAACAACATATTACTTTAAAACAACTGGGTAATAGACCAAATAAGGGATGACATTTTTAAATTCCTTGAAACAGATTATAAGAATAGCACATCATACCAGAACCTTTGGGACACAACAAAAGCAGTTATTAGAGGGCAATTTATAACAAGGCACACTTGTAAAAAGGAGAGATCCCAAATCAACACCCTAACACCTCCAACAACTAGAGCCAAGGCAACAACATAAACCCTCTTAACAGAAGAAAAAATCATAAATATCAGAGCAGAAATAAACACACTGGAAAAGGGAAAAACAACTGAAAAATAAGACAAGAACTTGGTTCTTTGCAAGGATTAACAAAATTGGCAAAACTAGTGGCCAATTTAACAAAAGAAAAGGAGAATGTAAAACTCTAGAATTAGAGATGAATGAGTGACATCACAACAGATTCAAATGAAATAAAAGCAATAGCATTGCTGTAAAAGACAGTACTCCAACAAGTTTGTTAAGCGAGAAAGAAAAAAGCACAAATACCTAGAAATACATCATCTACTCACCAACTGAGACAGATGTAGAAAACCTGATAACAAAAAAGGAAATAGAGAAGGTCATCAAGAAACTTCTAACCAAGAAATCCCAGGCTTCACAAGGGAATTCTACCCAATATTTCAGGGAAGAGATGTCATCAATTCTATACAGACTATTCCAAAACATAGAAAAGGGACAGCAAACTGCCAAAATAATTATTTGAAACTAGTATAACCCTGATAGCAAAACCAGATTATGATCCATAAAGACAGAAAACTACAGACCAGCACCCCTAATGAACATTGATGCAAAAATTCTCAACAAAATTCTAGCCAATACAATCCAACAACATGAAAAAAAAAAAATTCATCACAGCCAAGAAGGATTCATTCCAGGGATGTCAGGATGAGTCAGCATTTGAAAAACAGTCTATGTAATCTAACAAATAAACAAGGCAAAGAAGTAGAAGAACCATATGACCATATCAGTAGATGCAGAAAAGCATTCGACGATGCCCAACACCCATTTCTAGTAAAAGCCCTCAATGAGATAGGAATAGAAGGGGAACTCCTCAACATCGTAAAGGCCGTATACAAAAAAAGAACCAAAACACTGCCACTTTGACACGCAGTGGGGGGAAATGGCAAGCATCGCCCCTGAAAGCAGGAACTAGACCTTGTCCCCATGCTTACTCAACATTGACGCTGGAAGCCCTCCCCAGGAACATTAGAAAACAAAAAGAAGTCACGAGATTGGAATAGGACAAAGCAGTGAAGCTCTCACTATTTGCAGATGATATTTGTATATAAAGAAAACCCCAAGGGCTCCACAGAAAGACCCCTGGAAACAACTGCCGTGTTTGGTAAAGTAGCAGCATTCAAAATCAACAGTCAGATTCCTATGAACCAGCCATGAGAGCTTTGAAAAAGACATCGAGTAAACAATACTGTTTGCAAAAGCCACACAAAAGATGAAATGCCTAGGAATAAACCTAACAAAAAGAAATGAGACTTGTACAAAGAAAACTACAGAACATTATTACAAGAAACCAAAAAAGACCTACACAAATGGAAGAACATTCAATGGTTATACATAGGAAGACGTAATATTATGAAAATGTCAGTACAGCCTAATTGTACTAAATAGATTGTAGATCTAAAGCAATCCACAATTGCAATACAATTTTGATCCATATCCCAACTTCATCCTTTAAAGAGATGAATTCCCAACTTCATATGGAGAGGAAAGAGACCAAGGATAAACAAAGAACTTGTCACAAAGTAGGAGGTCTTACACTACCTGACTTCAAAACTTATTATGCAACCACAGTAGTCAAAACATCCTGGTATAGGACAGAAAGCCCAGAAATAAACGTGCCCAGCTACCAGACAACAGGTTTGCAACAAATGACCAGAAACCATTAATTGGGGAAAGGACACCTTGTTCAACAAATGGCGCTGGAAAAATTGGATATCCATCTGCAGAAGGATGAAACAGGACCCATACCTTACCCCATACACAAAATGTACTCAAGATGGATTAGAGACCTAAATGTAAATGCCAGAGCTATCAAGATCACCAATTAGAAAATGGGGTCAAATCAAAGGATCCTATTGCAGGGTGTACATGGACTACCAAATTCATTGAAGGAAGCATACACAGTAGAAGACAAAATAGATGACTCAGACCTATTAAGGTGCCCTAGTGGTGTAGTGTTTATGTGTTGGGCTGCAATCTGCAGCAGTTCAAAAACCACAAGCAGCTGTGAAGAAGAAAGACTAAGCTTTCTACTCCCATGAATAGTTAACAGTCTCAGAAACCCACAAGAGGCTCACTGTGAGTCAGCGTTGACTCGAGGGCAGTGAGTTGGGTTTTGTAGTTGGAGACCTATTAAAAATAATACACTTATGCTCATCAAATGACTGAAATGAGAGCCTACTGGTTGGGAAAGAATCTTAAGCAAGGACATAGACTAGGGACTAATCACTAAAATCTATAGACTCTGGCAACACCTCAATAAGAATAAAGTGATTCCAATTAAAAGGTGGTCAAAGGACATAAATAGACAATTCACTAAGGACAACACTCAAATGACTAACAAATGCATAAGGAAATGCTCACTATCACTAGCCATCGGAGGAAATGGAAATCAAAACAATGAGATATCTTACACCCACAATGATAGCCCAATTTAATATAGTAACCCGAGAACACCAAATACTGAAGAGGGTGTGGAGAGATTGGGACTCTTCTACATTGCTGGTGGGCTTGTAAAAATGTACAACCGTTGTGTAAAAATGTACAACCGTTGAGGAAAGCGATCTGGTAATGCCTAAAACAACTGGGAATAGAAATAGATCATTTGACCCAGCAATACCTCTGCTGGGCATATACCCTAAAGAAATGAGACAGAACACAAGACACATGCTCTCCCATGTTCATTGCAGCACAGTTCACAACAGCAAGAAGCTGAAAACAGCTCAAATGCCTATCAGTAGAAGAATGGATAAAGACACTCTGCTCCATACACACAATGGAATACTATGCTTCCCTGAAAAAGCAATGGCACGAGGGACCTGGAAACCATTATGCTGAGTGAAGTTAGACAATCAGAAAAGGATAAACAAATATTGTATGAGCCTACTATTATAAGATGGCTAGACCAGAGGATGTACACTGGTACAGGTAGGAAATGGAAACACAGGGAATCCTGGGCAGATGATCCCTTCAGGACCAGTGCTGAGAGTGGCAATACCGGGAGGGTGGTGGAAGGGTGGGGTAGAAAGGGGGAACCGACTACAAGGATCTACATGTGACCTCTCATCCCTGGCGGGACGGACAACAGAAAAGTGGATGATGGGAGATGTCAGACAGTGTAAGATATGACAAAATAATAATTTGTAAATTATCAAGGGTTCATGAGGGGGGAGGAGGAGGCGGGAGGGGGGAATGAATAGCTGCTGCCAGGGGCTTCAGTGGAGAGCAAATGTTTTGAGGATGATGAGGGCAATGAATGTACAAATGTGCTTTACACAATTGATGTATGTGTGGATTGTGATAAGAGTTGTATGAGCCCCTAATAAAATGATTTTTTAAAAGGTTAAGACTGTTACCAGCATTGTAAAATAACTTAATGTACATTCTAATTAAATGATTTAGAAAAAATAAAAATACATTTAACAGGGAAAAAAAAGATAAACACCAAGAGGAAGGCAGACCAGTGCTCCTAGGGCATCATCTTCTAATCCTGTCCCTAAACAATGAGGTTGAGAGCCAGCCTGGCATTCAGGACACAGGTGACGGGCCTATGAAGGAGCCCTGGTGGTACAGTCTTCTTCATAATTTGTTAAGATCCACATAGTCGATGAAACACAGGTAAACATCTTTCTGGTATTCTTTGTTTTCAGCCAGAATCCAGCTGATGTCAGCACTGGCATTGCATGTTCCACGTCCCCTTCTGAATCCTCCTTCAATTTCTGGGAACTCCATCAGTGTATTACTAAAGCCATTTTAAAATTACCTACAGCAGAATCTTACTTGTACATGATATTAGTGACAGTGCTCCATTATTGGGTTACCTGTCTTTGGAATGGGCACAGATGCGACGATCTCTTCTAGTCAGTTGGCCAAGTGCCGTATTCCAAATTTCTTGGCGTAGATGAAATGATTGTCAAGTGCTTTTGGTTTCTCAGATTGTTGAAACATTTCACCTGCTATTCTGTTAGTTCCGGAAGCTTTGTTTTTTGCTTCATGTTTAGCTTGGGCATCTTCCTTCAATACCACTACTTCAGAATCATATGGTTCCTCCTAAAATGTTGAACATCAGCTAATTATTTTTGATACAGTGATTCTGCATATTCCACATCTTTTTTGAAATTTTTCTTACAGTTTGAGACATGCTGAGCATGTCTTTCTAAATCCAGGTCTTTGCATATTTCATTATAATACTTTGTCTTCTCAAGCTGCCCATTGAAATACTCCATTTACCTCTTTGACTTTTATAATTTCTCACATTTGCTTTAATTACTCTATAAATTCTAGAACAAGTTCCAGGGTCTCTTCAGACATCTACTTCAGTCTTCTCTTTTCCTGTCTTGTTTTTTTGTTGTTTTTTTCTTAAACAGCTTGATTGACATACAAACCACGTATCATGCAATTCAGTAGTTCAGTCATAGCAAGAAGACTTGTACAATCTAATTGGAACATTTTCTTCTTTCTTGTACCCATGTTATTAGTTTTTCCTTTCCCCCTACCTTACCTGCAAGAAACCATTCATTCCATTATTTTCTCTGTAGATTTACCTATCTTGGATTTCATATGCAGAAAATATACAACAGGAAACCCATAAGTAACAAGGTAAAACAGAAAAACCTTAGTCAGAAAGTATAAAATGTTAAAGTCTAGAACCACTTTAAAATAGGTTAAGGGGGGAGAGATCAATAATCCTCTTTCCAGTACACTCTACATGACAACAAGACTGTTTACATCCCTGGCATGTTATCAACAGGGATTCACCAGAGGGTGAATCCACGTGTATTTCCCCTGCACTCTTTTTTTTAACTGGAATGGTATTAGATTTTAAATTGTGAACACCTGGTTTTCAGAAAGTTGTGGAGGACAGTAGAGGTTCAAACTCTATTTGCAGGCTCCACACACACAGAAAGCCTGAGGTACATCCCCTCAGATCGTATGTGCATAGCCTTGTCAAAGAGAAAGCATTGCAAAGTCAATTTTGGTAGATATTGTTAGGTTAAAACGTAACATCTTTCTTGTCTTTTTTAATTTTTTAAACATTTTATTAGGGGCTCATACAACTCTAAACACAATCCATACATATACATACATCAATTGTGTAAAGCACATCTGTACATTCTTTGCCCTAATCATTTTCAAAGCATTTGCTCTCCACTTAAGCCCTTTGCATCAGGTCCTCTTTTTTTCCCCCTCCCTCCCCGCTCCCCCCTCCCTCATGACCCCTTGATAATTTATAGATTATTATTTTGTCATATCTTGCCCTATCCGGCGTCTCCCTTCACCCCCTTCTCTGTTGTCTGTCTCCCAGGGAGGAGGTCACATGTAGATCCTTGTAATCAGTTCCCCCCTTTCCAGCCCACTCACCCTCTACTCTCCCAGTATCGCCCCTCACACCTTTGTTCCTGAAGGTATCATCCAACCTGTATTCAGCGTGCCTCCAGCCCCCATATGCATCAGTGTACAACTTCTGCTCCATCCAGACTTGCAAGGTAGAATTCCATCATGATAGTTGGGGGGGAGGAAGCATCCAGGATCTGGGGGAAAGCTGTATTCTTCATCAGTGCTACATCGTACCCTGACTGACTCATCTCCTCCCCTAGACCCCTCTGTGAGGGGGTCTCCAGTGGCCGACAAACGGGCTTTGGGTCTCCACTCTGCACTTCCCCCTTCATTCACTATGGTAAGATTTTTTTTTTATGCTGATGCCTTATAACTGATCCCTTTGGCACCTCGTGATCGCACAGGCTGGTGTGCTTCTTCCATGTGGACTTTGTTGCTTCTGAGCTAGATGGCCGCTTGTTCACCTTCAAGCCTTTAAGACCCCAGACACTATCTCTTTTGATAGCTGGGCACCATCAGCTTTCTTCACCACATTTACTTGTTCACCCGTTTGGGCTTCAGCAGTTGTATCAGGAGGGTGAGCGTCATAGAATGCCAATTTAATACAAGAAAGTATTCATGCGTTGAGGGAGTGCTTGAGTAGAGGCCCAAGGTCCTTCCACCACCTTAATACTAAATCTATAAATATAGACACATAGATCTATTTCCCCATCCTCATATATATATTTGCATGTGCATGTCTTTGTCTAGACCTCTATAAATGCCCCTTAACTCCCAGCTCCTTCCTCCATCTCACTTGACTTTCCTCCTGCCCCACTATCATGCTCTGTCCCCACCTGGGTTACAGCTATACCTCTTCTTTATGTAACCTTACCCTTGATCATTCCCTACCAGGCCTGCCACTACCCCTCACCACCAATTTGGATCCCATGTTGTTCCCTTATCCCTGGGTTTGTTAACACCACTTCCTTACACCCCCCCCCCACCTCCTCCTATCCCAAGTCCCCCCGGAACTGTCGGTTCCGTTGTTTTTCCTCTAGATAGTTCATCCAGCCTGTCTTATTTAGACAGACCTGTGGAGACAACAACATGCACGAAAACAAGACAGAGGAAAACAAAGCATCAGTATACAACCAGACAACAAAACAGCAACAACAAACCACTGACAAAGAACGAAACACATCAAGAAAGAAAAGCTTGTAGTTAGTTCAGGGATCGTTTGTTGGCCTTTAGGAGTGTTTTCCAGTCCAGTCTGTTGGGGCATCACGCCCTGGCCCTAAAGTCCACTTTCAGCATTCCCTGGGGACCTTGCTGCTCCATTCCCTTGCTGTTCCGCTGCACTCCCCCAGTGTTTTGCCTCGGTGTGGTGGGATCAGGTCAGGTGCAATTCCCACACTGTCTCCGGTGCTGTCCCCTGTAGCGACATTGGTCATTGGGGGGCATTATGTCTCGTAGTGGGGTCCTTTCCTGTCTTTTTAATAATCTTTTGCTTTCGTCATATATGAAGTTGTTGATGTTATCCCAATAGCACATCAGGTCTTTGGTACATTAGTGCATCAAGTCTACCCATGAGCTCTTCTCTGAAGTCAGGTGAGATATATTTGAGGTTGTATTTGGCTCTTGTGGACTTGTTTTAATTTTTTCAGCTTCAGCTCTAGCCTGTAAATGAATAGTTGATGGCCTGCTCCAGTCTCTGCTTCTCTTTAACTAAATGCAGAGTAGTTGAGGCTGCTGGTTAAGTCACATTGTAATAAAGTGAAGTACTCTACTTCCATGGGTGCAGTGATAGAGCTATGTCTGAAGAGTTATGGGAGCATGGGGTAGTGATGGGACACGGACTACTTCAATAATTGATGTGAGACTAATGAAGAGCTGTCTCAAAGAGCTGCTCTGTACAACATGCTTTATAACCATGAAGGGATGGTACCGAAATCCACTTTTAGCAGTGCTGCTACCCAGTAAGGTAGCCACGAGCAACATGATCTGCTGAGCTCCTGAAATGTAACTCGTCTGAACTGATGAGTAAATACCCACTTTGAAAACTTGGTATGAATGAAAGAATAAAAAATAACTCATTAACAATTTTCATATCGATTACATGTTATAATGATAATGTTTTACATAAAATGAAATATTAAAAGAAACAGATGTACTTATTTTTTACTGTTTTAATGATGCTAGTGGAAATTTTTTTCACAAAAAGTATTTTATTATTCTTAACAGTATTTACTTTGAAGGAATAGGGGGATAGCATATTTTTTTACAGACAACATATAAATGTTGTACATAATGAACAATAACTAGCTCACTAATCCAAAATAACACAAGCCAAAGAAAACAGAAAATACTGCTGATTACTTTTTCATATGTGGATACAAGTACAAAATAAGATACTTCTTGTCATTGTGCACCTGTGGGGATCACCTGCCCATATTGTACGTGGTTCATTACATGAACACAACTCTCTTCCTGGGCCGCCGCCACCACTGCATTTAGAATGTAAGCTCTGTCCACATTTATGCACAGCTGTACCTTGCTAAGGATGCAGACAGCCACATCATCTCCTGTGCCCCCAGCAGGGCCATGTCGCCGCTAGTGGAAACTTTAAAGCATATTTCTATTGTACAGTGCTGATCTGAACCACACATGGAAGGTCACAGATCCTTAGTGTAACTTCTTTTTAACAATTATTTAAGTCTGCCATTCTAGAGTGTACTTTATACACTTGACTTTAGACCACCAAATTAACCAATCTACATGGAGAATTGATATCAACTCTTGGTCTTGTTAATGCTTCTCTTGAGATAACTTTTATCAAATTTGGAATTTTCACTTGTTAATACTTTTTTTGAATAAGAGATTAAGAATAAGTCTTTCCATGTTGCTTATATTAATAACTCTTTGCATTTGAAAATATATTATTTCTAAAGCTTAACAGTATATGAGGTACTTCTGGTAGTTCCAGAGATAATAGAATTGAAAGATAATGGAATTTTTCCATGAACTTTTTGAAGCCCTCCTCACAATGGAGAATTATTATGTTATATGGTGGCTCTGTCGGATAAGTGTTTGGACTGCTAATTGCAAGGTCTTTGGTTCAAACCCACCAGCCTATCCAAGGGAAAAAGATGAGGCTGTCTTCTCCTATAAAGATTTACAGCCTCAGAACCCCTATATTGGATCACAAAGTGTCAAAATCGACTTGATGGCAGTGGGTTTACATCTTGGGGGGGTGTTATTAAAGACTAATGCATGTTTATAGCCATCTCCTAAACATAATTCACCATGTTTTAATAGTATGCCTTACTTATTCTTTTCTTTCCAGGATTGAATACGATGCGTATCGTACTGATTTAGAGGAACTGAATCTTGGACCACGGGATGCAAATACTCTGCCAAAGATTGAGCAGTCACAGCACCTGTTCCAAGCACATAAGGAAAAATATGATAAAATGCGCAGTGACGTTTCTATCAAGTTGAAATTTCTAGAAGAAAATAAGGTAAATTTATTCTTATCATCAAATCTTTGTGTGGACTCTAAAATTACCTTGACAAAAGAGGGATAAGCAGGGTAAGTTATTTTGAAAGACTCATTACCTCTAAACAAGCTATATATATAGTTCTTCCCAGAGTAAGAATAAATTTTCCAAGAATAAACCACATTTCCAAATGACCAAATTTTCACAAGAATAAGCTATGCTGTGTGGCTGTTTTTTAAACTCAGCAATGGATCTCTAGATTTAGACATAGATCAAGACGGCGGTGGTGGTTGTCAGCTGCCCTCCAATCAGCGAGTCCTCGTGGCGACCCTGTGTTCAGCAGGACAGAATATGCCCGTGCAGCCTTGGCATCTTTTCCTTTACTCTCTCATTGACAGGCTTCCTCTCCTTCATTGACCCCTTACTTTACCAAATGCTGTCATTCTCCAGGATCTGGGCCCTCCTCCCTTCCAAGCAGCATTCTAGCTGTACTTCTTCCAGAACAGATTTGTTTATGCTTGAACTATTATGGTGTAGCTGGGGAAAAACCGTGATGCTGAGGCAGAGGCATAAAGTGGAAGACGGGAGCTGGCAGGTGGAAGAGAACTTGTGTCTGTTTTCTTCTGCCCTTTCTTTACTTCACTTATTCTATTGTGTCCTGCTCTGCTCTGGAATTGAGAAGTTTAGTCCAATGCTTGATTCCAGGGCAAAAAAAAAGGGATTAAAAATGCTCACCACCTGGAGGGGGTGGTGAGGTCGATGAGCGTGGAGTGGAGACCCAGAGCCCATCCGTAAGCAATTGGACATCCCCTCGGGTCACAGGGAAGAGATGCCAGTAAGGAGGCAGTGTAGCACCGATGAAACACAACTTTTCTCTAGTTCTTTAATGCTCCCCACCCCCATTACCATGATCTCAATTCTACCTTACCAATCAGACTAGACCAGATCAGGTGCACTGCAACAGATCAGAGCCCACAACAAGGGGAATCCAGGATAGATAAACCCCTCAGGACCAACAATGTGAATTGAGATACCAGGAGGATAAGGGGGAGGTGGGGGGAGAAAGGGGGAATCGATCACAAGGATCAACATGTAACCCCCTCCCAGGGGGACGAACAACAGAAAAGTGGATGAAGGGTGAACAGAAGACAATGTGAGAATAATGATCTATAACTTAAGGATTCGTGAGGAAGGAGGGGCGGGGAATGAGCTGATATCAAGGGCTCAAGTAGAAAGAACATGCTTTGAAAATGATGAAACCTCATTTGTATTCATCGTGTTTCAAACAAGACCTTAGACTCTTCTGAGAACATGGTCCTTGATAATATGATAGGCTTTTTTGTAGGGGCTGGGGAGGGCAGTCTTTCTACACCGCAGTGAAAATGACCCTGAGCTGTTTGGGGTAGAGCGGCTGATGTGCATCGTGTACTACTAGTGGGGCATTAGCCTATTGATCTTTTGTAGTTGTATTAAACTTGAACTCAGGAAAAAGAAGATGATGGCGGCACTATATGTACAAAGGTGCTTGACACAATGGGTGATTGTATGGATTGTGATACACGATGTAAGAGCCCCAGCCTGTCACTGTGTGGTTTATGGTTGGCTGTGATGCTGGAAGCTGTGCCACCAGGATTTCAAATAACCAGCAGGCTCACCCCTGGTGTGCTGTCTGCAGCAAAACTTCCCCACTAGGAGAAACTAAGGGGAAAGCCCTAGCAGCGTCCTTCCAGCATTGTGCAGAAAGATGGGCACCCGAGGTTGGAAGGCAACCATGGGTTCTAGCATGCCAGTGATCATGAGGATGGCACAGACTGGACAGCGTTTTTTATTTTGTGCATGGGGTCATCATGAGTCGTAGAAAGAGGGAGGCAACAAACAGCAAAGAACAACCAACCTCTACCACTTTATGACATAAGGCATCATCTTTCCAGGCTTTTGAGTCTTGAGGCAGGGGGTGGGGGGTGACAACAAGTAAATCATAAACTTTGTGGTGCGACGGTTAATGAAAATGAATGATCTCTGAAGCCTGAGATACTCTATACAGGTACTATGAGACATCTACTGTATGCCTTTCAAAGTATTTAAAAGCAGAGGTGCCATTTTGAGCACTAAGGTGCTCTTACCTACGCCATGGAATTTTAATCACTCCATGTGCATATAAAACTGAACGATAAATACAGAAGACCACAGTGGACTTCATGCATTTGAATTATGATGTGCCAAAGAATATGGGAAGTACTGTGGACTGCCAGAAGAACACACAAGTCTGTCTGGGAAGAAGTACAGGTAGAACACTCCTTAGAAGCAAGGATGACAAGACTTTGTCTCACATACTTTGGCCATATTATCAGGAGGGGCCTGTCACTGGAAAAGGGACTTTATGGCCAGCAGATCATCTCTGTAAATTATATGTCAGTTACATGGCTCCCACACCAACTTAATCTTGGAGGCAATGAGGAAAAACAGTTGTGTTTTTTAAAGATTCTTCTGCAACATAATTAAAAGAAAGTAGGCACACACAAACCAGTGAGAACTCTTGTACAGCCAAATGAGACACTTAAGACCTCAGCAGAAAGAAAAGAATTCAGTGATTCCAAGACTGTGTGACTGGGAGTGGGAAAATCAAAATAGGAAGCTGATATTTGGCTTAAAGGGATCTGAGTTGGGAATTTGTTCTGTTTGACCAACTATTCAGTTTGAGATGATGACAAGGCATTCAGATAGAAATGAATGTGGTAGGCAGCTGATGGTGTGGGTTTGGAGTTTGAATGAGAATGAGCAAAGTGTCTGAGATAAAGAATTGGAGGTCATTGCATTGAAAATACCTGTCATCTTCATATCTGTTCATTTCATCTCTTATTTTTTACTAAAATTAGAAAATTGTCCTTTTTCTCAAGGATTTTATGTTCTTAATAACATAGAGATTGTGTTAGTCTGGGTACTTTAGAGAAACAAATTCACAGAAACTCATGTATAAGAGAGAGTTTTATATAAAGGTTAAGTGCACAGCAAGAAAACCCAGCACTGCCCAAGCCCACAAGTCCAACATTAACCCATATGTCCAACACCAATCCACAAAGTCCTCCTCCATCTCACAAAACACACATTATGATGCCGAGTGCAGGAGGAAAGCCGAGTCAGTGAATGTGTAAGCATCTGAGTGCTGGCAGGGGTCTCCACACGGCTGCTCCAGCACCCAGGGCTGCATCGGGGTAGCTCCATGTGGTTTCTTCACCTCAGGGATGTCTTGCAGGAAGTGAGCCTTGTCAGCTAAAGCAGGTAACTGCTAAGACAGGTGCACCCTGGTCCAACCATCTGAAAGCAAGAGACCCGAGAACTAGAAAGGCGAGTCTCACCGAGCCATTTATCTCCCTGCCCTTCAGTTAACCCCACATGTGTTTGTCGGCCAGGTTGGCACAATACACTGACTGACTACCTCAGAGATAACCTTTGTTTTTCCTTTTCCACAGTTGTTGTCAACCCAGGTTTCAAAAGGAGAAACTTTGGTGGTGTTTGTTTGTTTTTCCCCATAAACTCTTCAAAACTGTTAAGAAGTTTTGGTTTCTGTTACATTAAGCAGTCACTATAATTCGGATGAACACAGCGCGGCTACAGAACTTCTCTTTGTGTAGGTTGGTGTGGTGATGGACGGTGGTGGATTTTTGTTTTGGGGGGATTGTTGCTGAGTAACTTTTGCCCGTGCCTGTGTATTAACTGCTTTGAAAAGGTAAAAAGGAAGCCTGTAGGCTTAGAAGCTGTCTGGCATCCTTGTTTGGTGTTTTGGCATTTTGAGATGTCTCAAATCTGGAAGATTTTTGTTTTGTTTTTTCTTAAACTACATCTGAATTTATACCATAACATCTTTTTTACACAGTTGTTTAAATAATCTACTTAGTACTTGAATTTTAACAAAATATTCTCTTCTGAATGTGTAAAACACATAAATCATCTGAAGCATCAGTTAATGTACTGTTTTAAAATACGGTGATGGTCTGGGGGCTATTGCTGTATAAAGAACTTCTGTAATTTTTTTAAATGTTTAGTAGCACCCAGTTTGAAGAATACCCTCCTTAAAAAAAAACAAAACCAAACTCCTCCTTGCCATTAATGTGTTTCCTTCTTAGAACCTCCCACCCCCCTCCTTTTTTTTTAACTTGTAGGGGATAGACAGTAGGTTCTTAGCTAACTTTAGAAATACTTGAGGTCTTGAAATATACTTAGTCCAGCTCCCTTCCCTCTGGCAAAGCACACAGAGTAGGTGTGGAAAATAGTAGTGTATCCATGAAAGTATTTTCACTAATGATGAGAAATGGAAATAGATTTTTCACTTACTCTTAAAGGAAAAACTTGAGTTCGCCCACTATTTACAATATATCTTCCCATATCTCATTTCTGTAATAGTTGTTTATCTCTAACCTTCACTCAAAAAAAAAGGAAGCAAGAAAGAATCATGCCATCGAGTCAGTTCCAACTCATAGCAACTCTATAGGAGTTGCCAAGACTGTAACTTTACAGAAGTAGATAGTCTTGTCTTTCTCCCTTCCCAGTTCGTGGTAGTTTTGAATCTGCTACCTCTAACCTTAGCAACCTGTTGACTAAACAACATTGAATTACACACCAGTGTTTAAAAAAAAAAAAAGCAAGGCTCTTCTAGTACATCTCCTTATATCGGTGTTCCTCCTTTAAATAATTCAATGTGTGGTTTAAATCAGTTTACTGACTTTTTATTGTACAGAAAGTTGTCTGTTGTCCCTAGTGCTTACAGTTTGTGGTGAAAGAAGAAGAAGAAAAAGAAAATATGCATGTCAATATAAGCAACTCGTGTTAATTTTTTAAATAACTTTTTATGTGCCTTATAACTACATAGAACAATGAAAAGCATTAATATTTTCCATAAATTACTATAATTGGCCTTTGGAGTGGTAAATAAATCTTATTCTGGGCTATTAATGTATTAAAAGCCATCTAGCTGATTCCAATAGGATTAAAGAGCCTCATCTTTCTCCTTTGGAATGTCTAGTGAATTCAAACTGCTGTCCTTGTTGTTAGCAGTCCAACTTGTATGTAGCCCACTATTCCTCTGGGAGTCCTACATTAATATATTAGGAAGGAAAACAACATACTGTATATACTTGAGTATAAGCCGAGTTTTTCAGCATAAGTTTTATATAGTTTTGTGGTAAAATTAGGTGCTTTGGGGGATATTCGGGTCAGCTTATTCTCAAGTATATACAGTAAGGGTATAAAAAGATCCATGAAAGCAATTTAGGGTACAAATTTAAAATTATTGATTTTATTATCATTGTATTGATTTTATTGGGAGAAAGATGAGGCTTTCTACTGCCATAAAGAGTTATGGTCTCAGAAATCCACAGGGGCAGTTCAGCCCTGCCCTGTAGGGTGCTTGAGTCAGAATTGACTTTGATGACAGTGAGTTTGGTTGGGGTATTTATTTTATTATGTTATTATTTTAAGAAGGATTTGCTCTTTAAGGTTAACCACCTATAACCATTAAATGTATCTTTTTTCATTTTATGATTTTGTTAAAGAATGAGCAAAGAGAAAAATATCAAATCAAGTAGGCTTAAGATCTATGTTGGCTACATATTTGATTAATGTAAGGACTTAATTTTTAAAAATTATTCCTCTTAGTTTGCATATATAGTAATAATAGTAAACATTTGTGAATGTTAGAATTCTTCTGGTGCATTATCTTTCTAATGCATTTCAGTACTTTAATGCATTATTCTTTTCTAATACATTGCCAACTTAATGTGTATTTGATTTGTATAAACTAAAGTGATGGGGTAGAGATTACAGGGAGAAGAATATATAGAATTTTTAAAACCTACAATGAGATACACATCACATATATTAGTAGACAGCTGCACATGCGAAAGGGCTGGACTTCAAAAAGTTTGTGGGGAAATGCCATTATTTTTCAATTCCATTTTTCCAAACAAACTTTTTGAAGCCCCCTCATACACACTTGTGATGTTGTACATACAGTTGAGGTGACACGGTAGCTTTATGCCAATATATACTATATTAAGAATACTCAAAGCCTGCCTTCTTAAAAAATAGACTTTCAAAGTATGGAAAATTCTTGAAAGGCTAAAGTGTTATTTGCGTTGTAAAACTTGGTTTTTAAGAAAGGAAGGTATAAACTGAAATGAAAAGTTGCAAAAGTTTAAAGGACTTATTACCTAATATTTATAAGCAGATATCTTCCTAAATCTCCTTTTCCCACTGGGAAAAGAAAAATACCCCAACATCTTGTTTTTTGAGCTCTTTTTAAATATTCATACCAATAACTTAATGTCCTCTTTATTTCTGTACCTGGAGACAAAGCCAGTTTACTTCTTGGTATTACTTATCAGTCTAGTGAGATTAAGTTACATAGGTAAAAGACTCGAATCATCCCAGCTGTTGTGAAGGGGATTTGGCCCAGGACAGCTCCATGTGTGTCAGAGTAGAACTGTGCTCCATAGAGGTTTTTGTGGCTGAATTTTCAGAACTAGGTCTCCAGGCCTTTCTTCTGTGATGCCTCTGCATGCACTTGAACCACCAATCTCTTGGTCAGTAGCAAAGTACATAAATAACCTTGTAGACCACCCAGAGGTTTTTACATAATTGCAAGAAATGGTAAACGGTGTCAAGGGAAAATAGAGGGTACCATGCTCTTATATAAGAAGACCTAGCTTGGTGTGTGCGTGTGTGGTGGGGGGTGGAAAGCTTCCACTTGTGAGGAAATGACAGATGGAGGAAGAGGCTGTTAATAAATAAATATAGTGTGTTAGTCTGGGTTGACTAGAGAAACATTCATAGACACTAATAAGAAAGAGTTTTTTATCAAAGAGTAATTGTACATTAAGAAAACATCCCAGCCCAGTCCAGACCAAGTCCATAAGTCCAATATTACCCCATATGTCAGTACTACTGCATAAATTCCTCTTTAGATTCACACAGCCATACAATGACGATGAATGCAGGAAGATCACAGGCATGTGGGTGAAAACCTTGTGGATCCAGTGGTGTTGTGGGCATCTCAGCACTGGCGTGGGTCTCCACGTGACTCCTCCAGCTCCAGGACTCTGGCTCTATCAGCATATAGCTTCATGTGGCTTGTCAATAGAAATGTCTCGCAGGGAGTGTGTGTATACTGCCTCCGGTGAGCTATTTATCTCCATAGCACCTCCAAATGAGGTCATCAAGCTACGACCTGCTTGACAGGCTAGACTCCACCCTTTCACTCTCAATAGTCTCAAGTTGACACCAGATGATGTAACTACCACAGACAGCATGCGCAATAGCTGCTGAAAGGTCCACATGGCCAGAGCATAAGGGGACAAGGGAGAGGAGCACTAGAGCAGTATTTCCCGAGTAATACTGTCCATAGGAGGCCCTGGAAAGATTCAAGTAGGCTGCAGAAGCAGATGCTTACACTTTATCCTGGAGTATGGACTAGAGTATAAAAGTTTCTAATTGTCAGGGGGGCAATGAGTAATTTTTTTCCCTAAAAAAATGTGGTATGCCAAATAAGTTTGGAACCTATTCTTTTGGTGTGGAGCTGGAGATGTAGTTAGGGGTCTAGGTAATACAGGACTTAAAGGGCTAAACCTTAATGAGATTAGGAAAACATGAATTCAGTTTTGACCATGTTGACATTAATTTGCCTTTGCAATACTGAAGAAGAAATAATTAGGTAGGTAGTTGGACATAAAAGGCTGCACTAGAGAGATTAATTTTTGAGTCTTCAGCCAACCTTACTCATACAGAATAAGGCAATTGGATCTCTGTATGGATGAGATTACCTAGGGCGAGGCACTAAAGTGAGGAGCAAAGGCTTAGGTCTGAACATTGAGAAACAAGTAGACGAGTACGTAATTGACCAAAAAAGGAGTGGTCCGGGCCTTAAAAACAGGAATAGATAAATAGTAGCGTGTACATGTCCTTAATTCACATAGCTCTCAGTGTACTTGCCACATGTTCCTGTAACATCTGGTCAGTGTGGTCAATAATATTCCATTTTTCTTCTCAGTGAGTAGTTAATTTTAAAAGCGCTGGCTACAAGGGGAAGACACTAGGAGGTTTAAGAGATAGAGAAGCAATTACTGTAATAGGCACAACCCTGCAGGAAAGGAGAGCAGGAGACTGAATGATGTGTCAAGAAAGGAGGGAATGGTCAGTATTGCCAACTGCCAGTGAGCAACCAAGTAAGATAAAGTCTAGTGGGATTTAGGGACATGAATGTCATTAGTGAGAACTCCATATGAGCCATTTAATGATGAAAAAAGAAGCTGGATTTGGGGGTGAATGGAGTACAGTAGAAACAGAATATAAACAGCTTATTTCCCGAGAAGGTTGGCTGTGTCAGGAGATACTAGGCAAAAATTAAAGGGGAGGTGGGGAGAAAACCTACAAGTTATGGCTAAGCAGAACCTCCTTTAAGCGAAGTAATTATAAGTAAGGAATATTCTAACTTTCTCCTGAAAGCTATATAGTGAACAAGATCACCTTAGAAATACAGGTAACAGGGGAAAAAAATACAGGTACCATTTGCTTCACCTATAGAATGAACATATTGCTGATTATACATGTACAGTTCATTCTTAGAAAAGGCTTTTACCAATTTTAGCATTAATTTAACATCCAATAATTGAGTCCATTTCTAATGCCTGAAGCAATGGTTCCAAATTCTTGGACTTCAAAAACTGGTTACATCTCCTCCTCCCCAGCCCTGCTCCTAGTCCCCACACGTGTTTACATACATACACGTATATTACAGAGACAAGTGGAGGTCCCATTTCTGCCCTTTATTCTAAGGCAGAATCAAATATTGGAGGTGATTCAAGGTACTTTACCTGTGGGCCTCTTTTATTTCATTCCTTCATCTGAAAGAATATCAGATTGGATGATTTTTAAGTTCTTGTCCAGCTCTAAAGCAAAGCCTAAAGATACAAAAAGAATAAAATATGTCTTGTTCTCTTAGTTCAGATTTTTTCCAGTCCTATTTGCCTTTTCTAACTCTTCTAATATAAACTGGAAAGATTTATTACTTGTGGTAGCAAGCTATTAGGAAAAGACTTTTTTTTTAAACCCACAAATTGTAAAAATCTTAATTTAAATGTTCAACATTACTTATAGAATAATATAATAAACACTACTACCCTGGACTGGTAATTCTTAAATACTTGACTGCTGACTAAACACATAATAAAATTTCATTGTAAAAATTGCCCTTACTGTGAGCTCCTGCCCTTTTTTGTTGTATGTGTGTGCATGCATCTGTGTGTTTTGTGTATTTGAGTGGGCTTATCTCACTTAATGTCTGCCATTGAAGAATGATGTGGGGGACTTGTGTTCTAGAAAGTTACTTTTCCTCTTTTCTCACAGCACATAGGATTTTAAGCAAAGAAAAGTATAGGTTCTGTGTAGCCCTGGTTAGAAAGTAAAAATTCAAGTAAAACTCACTTTGGAAAAATACAAGGCATAGTGTTTTTAAAACAACTACTGAAAAAATAAGATTAGATGGGTCCTGAATCATAGGACAGTTAAGGATAGTGCAGAGCGTAGCATATAAAAATAAGGTAGAAAGTATTGCTATTAGAATTCCAGTTCATACATGCTCCAGTTTGTTCCTAATTTTTCCAGAGTGGTTTATGCATCGGGCTGCTAACTGCAAAGTCAGCAGTTCAAAACCACCAAACCACTCTATGAGAGAAAGACAGGGATTTCTATTCCTGTAAAGACTTAGTGTCTCAGAAACCCACTGACAGTTCTACCTTATCCTGGAGGGTCAAGGGGAGTCGGCAACAACTCAGTGGTGGTGAGTTTGGTTGTTTGGGGTATTTTGATGATCAGAAGATGGCAGCAGACAAGTTCTCTCAGTAATACACTTGTCTTAGTCTCATTAGGGTACCCCGCACAAAAGAACCTCCTCAAAACAGTGGCTTCTGAGAGATCTGAGCCAGTTGAAATTCAAGGCAGAGAGATCCATTAAGAAGATTATGGTGACTGTTTCTCTGGGATCCCCAACACATCATCTTGCTAGATTTGTCAGGGCCATGAGACAAGCACAGAGGCTTACAAAGAAGTAGTCTTTTTTTGGGGGGGGGTTATTTTAACAATTTATTGGGGCTGATACAATTCTTTTCACAGTTCATACATATACATACATCAATTGTATAAAGCACATCTGTACAGTCTTTGCCCTAATCATTTTTTTCTCTTTTCTTCTTTTACATTTTATTAGGGACTCAAACAACTCTTACCACAATCCATACATATACATACATCAATTGTATAAAGCACATCCATACATTCCCTGCCCCAATCATTCTCAAGGCATTTGCTCTCCACTTAAGCCCCTTGCATCAGGTCCTCTTTTTTTTTTCCCCCTCCCTCCCCATTCCCCCCTCCCTCATATGCCCTTGGTAATTTATACATCGTTATTTTGTCATATCTTGCCCTATCCGGAGTCTCCCTTCCCCCCTTCACTGCTGTCCCTCTCCCAGGGAAGAAGTCACATGTGGATCCTTGTAATCAGTTCCCCCTTTCCAACCCACTCACCCTCCACTCTCCCAGCTTCGTCCCTCACACCCTTGGTCCTGAAGGTATCATCCACCCTGGATTCCCTGTACCTCCAACCCTCATATGTACCAGTGTACAGCCTCTGTCCTATCCAGCCCTGCAAGGTAGAATTCGGATCATGGTAGTTGGGGGGAGAAAGCATCCAGGATCTGGGGGAAAGCTGTGTTCTTCATCGATACTACCTCACACCCTAATTAACCCATCTCCTCTCCTAAACCTCTCTATGAGGGGATCTCCATTGGCCGACACTTGGGCCTTGGGTCTCCACTCTGCACTTCCCCCTTCATTTAATATGATATATATATACATATATACACATACATACACTCACTTATATCTTTTTTTTTTTTTGCATGATGCCTTATACCTGGTCACTTGGGCACCTCGTGATCGCACTGGCCGGTGTGCTTCTTCCATGTGGGCTTATTTGCTTCTGAGCTAGATGGCCGCTTGTTCACCTTCAAGCCTTTAAGACCCCAGACACTATCTCTTTTGATAGCCGGGCACCATCAGCTTTCTTCACCACATTTGCTTATGCACCCATTTGTCTTCAGCGATCCTATCATGGAGGTGTGCAGTCAATGATAAGATTCTTTGTTCTTTGATGCCTGGTAACTGATCCCTTTGGGACCACTCGATCACACAGGCTGGTGTGTTCTTCCATGTGGACTTTGTTGCTTCTGAGCTAGATGGCCGCTTGTTTATCTTCAAGCCTTTAAGACCCCAGTCACTATCTCTTTTGATAGCCGGGCACCATCAGCTTTCTTCACCACATTTACTTGTTCACCCACTTTGGCTCCAGCCGTTGTGTCGGGAGAGTGAGCATCATAGAGTTCCAATTTAATAAAAGAAGGTATTCATGCATTGAGGGAGTGTTTGAGTAGAGGCCCAAGGTCCTTCTGCTACCTGAATACTTGACCTATAAATATAGACACATAGATCTATTTCCCCATCCTCCTATATATATTTGCATGTACATGTCTTTGTCTAGACCTCTATGAATGCCCTTTGACTCCTAGCTCTTTCCTCCATCTCCCTTGACCTTCCTCCTGCCCTACTACCATGCTTCATCGCCACCTGGGCTAGAGTATACCTCTTCTCTAAGCATCCTTACCCTTGATCATTTCCCACCAGGCCTGCCACTCCCCCTTCTCTACCATTTGGGGTCCCATGTTTTTCCCTTGTCCCTGGGTTTGTTAACACCACTTCCTAACCCCCCCACCCCAAGTCCCCCCAGAACTGTCGGTCCCGTTGTTTTTCCTCCAGATAGTTCATCCAGCCTGTCCTATTCAGACAGACCTGTGGAGTCACTAACATGCACGAAAACTAGACAGAGGAAAACAAAGCAACAGTATACAACCAGACAACAAAACAACAAAAACAAACCACTGACAAAGAACAGAACAAAACAGTTCACAAGAGAAAAGCTTGTAGTTAGTTCAGGGATCGTTTGCTGGCCCTTAGGAGCGTTTTCCAGTCCAGTCTGTTGGGGCACCACGCCCTGGCCCCAAAGTCCACTTTCAGCATTCCCTGGGGACCTTGCCACTCCATTCCCTTGCTGTTCCGCTGCACTCCCCCAGTGCTTTGCCTCGGTGTGGTGGGATCAGGTCAGGTGCAATTCCCACACTGTGTCTCCGGTGCTGTCCCCTGTATCGCCCTTAGTCACTGAGGGGCATCATGTCTCATAGCAGGGCCAGCCATGTTGTTCTCTCTGTGGACTGGCTGCTCTACTCAGGAACATCATCATCACGGCCTGGTGGGCCAGGCTGTGCTCCACTCTCTCCTCCTGCCCCTTCATCTGCTCCCGTGTGCTCTGATCAAATATGTCCATCTCCCAGAGCTGCAGAGTCAATGTCGTCCTTTGGAACAAATTCTTTTCGGGGGAGGGGCAGGAATCCACTTAATTTATGGTGCTGGGGCCAGCCTCCCAGACCTCTCCACCGGTTCCCTCCTCCACGCCGGGATATTGCATTCACACCTTGCGACACTGGGTTGAAGTCTGGTCCCACTTTCCCTGTGGAGATATAAACAATACCCTCCCCTTGGGTGGATTAATGCCCCATGACCCCACTACCCTTTTCTTCCTTGTATTCATCCTTTTGTTTTCCTTTCCCCACCTCCTCCACCATTGTCTACCATGTACATCCCTGGTTTTGGTCTGGTCTCTTCCATAGTACACCGTCTTCACCCCTAAAATGTTTGTATACAGTAGCTTTTTTCCCTATGCCACTTTTGCTTTTTTAAAAAAAAATTTTTTTTTTAATTCTTACCTCAGCGGACTCATGTTGTACTTGTCCTTTTGTGCCTGACTTACTTCGCTTAGCATGATTTCCTCCAGTTCTTCCCATGGCGCTATGTGCCTCATACGTTCATCACTGCTTTTTAGTGATGCGTAGTATTCCATTGTATGTATATACCACAGTTTTTTAATCCAATCGTCACTTGATGGAAATTTGGGTTGCTTCCAACTCCTTGCAATTGTGAACTGTGCCGCAATGAACATTGGAGCACAGATGTCTGGTCTTGGTTTGTTTCTTGCCTCTTCTGGGTATATGCCCAGTAGGGGGATTGCTGGGTCATATGGTAACTCTATCTCCATCTGTTTTAGGTATCGCCAGATTGATTTCCATAGTGGCTGTACGTACTTACAGTCCCACCAGCAGTGGATGAGAGTTCCTGTCTCCCCACAGCCCCTCCAACACTTGTTGCTTTCTGATTTTTTGAATTGGGCTACCTTTGAGGGTGTCAGGTGGTATCTCATTGTTGTTTTAATTTGCATTTCTCTTATGGCTAAAGATCGGGAACATTTTCTCATATGTTTGTTGGCCATTCGGATTTCTGCCCCTGTGAAACTTCTGTTCAAGTCCTTTGCCCACCTTTCAAGTGGGCTATTGGTTTTTTTCTTTTTGGAAGCTAGCAGAGTACTGTAGATTTTAGTAATAAGGCCTTTGTCTGATGTGTCATTGCTAAAGATGTTTTCCCAGTCTGTGGACTCTCTTATTACTCTCTTGGTGAATTCTTTAGATGTACACAAGTGTTTTATCTTCAGTATATCCCATTTGTTGATTTGTGCCTCCTCTGTGTTTGTGTCCTTCCCTATTTCTGATAGCCTGTGTATTCCCTGCGCCAAAGTTCTCAAGTTGGTCCCAATTCCCTCATTGATGGCCCTAATAGTTTGGGGTTTAACTTCAAGGTCTGTGATCCACCTTGAGTTTATTCTTGTGCATGGAGTGAGATAAGGGTCTTGCTTCATTTTTCTGCATGTTGATATCCATTTTTTCCAGCACCACTTGTTAAAGAGGGCATCTGCTTCCCATTTGATCTTTTTGGGGCCCTTGTCAAAGATCAGCTGTGTGTATGCTGATGCTTTTATTTCTGGGTTTTCAGTTCTTTTCCATTGGTCTGAGTACAAAGAAGTAGTCTTAAGGAAGCGAAACCAACATCTAGGAAAGGGTAGAGATCATGTGTTAGAGCAACACCAAGCTAGTGAAGAGGAAGCACTAAGAGGTGGAAGAAGGGGGAAAGTGATGGCGGGGCAGGAGGAGACAAAGGAAATAGGCAAGCTCTAGGAAGCAAAGGTGTAGATAGGGAGAGTAACAGAGGTGTGCACTTATGTAAGTACATGAATCCATAACAATAGTGGCATTGACCTATGTACATATATTTATAAGGCAATGCACTGAGGCCGCAAACGGGCCGTGGGACTCGGCTCATACCTTCCCTCAATACAAGAGCACTTTGTTCTAACAAATTGGCATTCTGCGATGCTCACCCCCCACATGACCACTGAAGACAAAATGGGTGCATACACAGATGTGGTGAAGACAGAGGATGGTGCCTGGCTATAAAAAGATACAGTGTCTAGGATCTTAAAGGCTTGAAGTTAAACAAGCGGCACATCCAACAGTGAAACAACAAACCCACATGGAAGAAGCACACCAGCTGGTGCGATCATAAGGTGTCATCGAGACCAGGCAACAGGCATCAGAAGATTCACAACAAACAGTAAACAAACAAAACATATTTGTGAGAATGGAGGGGGTTGGAGTAGAGACCCAAAGTCCATCTATAGACAGTAGAACATCCCCCCACAGTGGGGTCACAGGGAGGGAATGAGTCAGAGTACAGTAGAGCACTGGTGGTTCACATACTGTATCCCTTGAGACCTCCTCACACACACCCGCTACTGTGACTCCAGTACCACTTCCCCATCTAGATTAGATGGCAGTATGTACATAGGTATAGGCAAGAGATAGAACTCACAACACATGGAACCCAGAAACAGGAATGGGAATAAAGATACCAAAAGGGTAGGGGGAAGGCAGGGAGAGGTGAGGAGGGAGGGGGCACTGATTGCAATGAATGGCACATAACCACACACACCCATCCAGGGAGAAGAACAACAGAAACCAGAGGGGAAGGGAGACAACAAAAGAGATAGTGAATGGGGTCTTAAAGGCTTGAAGATAAACAAGCGGCCATCTAACTCAGAAGCAACAAAGCCCACATGGAAGAAGCACACCAACCTGTGTGATCACGAGGTGCCGAAGGAATCAGTTATCAGGCATCAAAGAACAAAAAATCATATCATTGGGTGCACACCTCCATGATATGATCGCTGAGGACAAACGGGTGCATATGCAAATGTGGCAAAGAAAGCTGATGGTGCCCGGCTATCAAAAGAGATAGTGTCTGGGATCTTAAAGGCTTGAAGGTGAGCAAACGGCCATCTAGCTCAGAAGCAATAAAGTCCATATGGAAGAAGCACACCAGCCAGTGCGGTCACGAGATGCCAAAGGGACCAGCTATAAGGCATCATCATCAAAAAAAAAAATCTTACCATAGTGAATGAAGGGGGAAGTGCAGAGTAGAGACCCAAAGCCCATTTGTCGGCCACTGGAGATCCCCTCGCAGAGGGGTCTAGGGGAGGAGATGAGACAGTCAGGGTGCGATGTGGCACTGATGAAGAATACAGCTTTCCCCCAGACCCTAAATGCTTCCTCCCCGCCAACTACCATGATCCGAATTCTACCTTGCAAGTCTGGATAGTGCAGAGGTTGTACACTGGTGCATATGGGAGCTGGAGGCACAGAGAATCCTGGGTGCATTATACCTTCAGGACCAGGGGCGATACTGGGAGAGTAGAGGGTGAGTGGGTTGGAAAGGGGGAACCGATTACAAGGATCTACATGTGACCTCCCTGGGGGACGGACAACAGAAAAGGGGATGAAGGGAGATGCCGTATAGGGCAAGATTTAACAAAATAATCTATAAATTATCAAGAGCTTATGAGGGAGGTAGGAGCAGGGAGGGAGGGGGAAAAAAGGGGACCTGATGCAAAGGGCTTAAGTGGAGAGCAAATGCTTTGAAAATGATTAGGGCAAAGAATGTACGGATGTGCTTTATACAATTGATGTATGTATATGTATGGAGTGTGATAAGAGTTGTATGAGCCCCTAATAAAAGGTTTAAAATGGAAAAAAAAACATCACTGCTCTGACGGAGAAAGATGAGGCAGTCTGTTCCCATTAAGTTTCTATATTTGAAAACCCTATGAGGCAGTTCTACCCTGTCCTATAGGTTTGCTGTGGGTGGAATGGACTCACTTTGGGTTTGGGGAGTACTATCTCCTCTAGCAACTTGGCAGTTTGTTTCTTCCCTGTGTGTTGCCATACGCTGGGGCCTTTCTCTCAGTAAAGGTTGCTATGATTGTCTACTAATCTGCTTCTTCCCCTGAAGGTAAGCTTCCTGGGTGCATCTGGCCAGTGTTCTCTTCCTACAGTAATTCAGTAAATGGATGGACAAGATCTTTGAGTAATCTGTATATAAAAGAACTGCTAATGAAGATTTTTGCATAATTTACCTATGAAATCTGGGAATTAGCTTTATGCTATTGTACACCTAGAGGACACTGGGGTTCAGAGAAGTTAAGTCAGTTGTTTAGCTTCTCACAGGTAGACCAGGATTCAAAGTCAGATCCGTGACTCGAGAAGCCTATTTGTAAGCACGCTGCTCTACCACCACTTGAGGTGAGGCTCGGAGGATAGCAGAGGGAGGGTGACACTGGAAAACAGACGTCTGATTGGCAGCCCTAGAGAGGACGAGAAGGAGGCAGGCAAGAGTAGACGCTAGGGGAAGGAACTCACACTGTAGAATAGAACTAACACTGGTGAACATATTTGCTAAAAGTGAAAAAATCTGTGCTTTCACAATTTTGTTGTATCAGTAAATAAGAATTATAAACTGTTACCTGAGCTTTGTGGCCTATTATTACTGCAGTTTACCCATTAGGGTGTTTCATCAGCATCTTCCACATAGCCCCAAACCTTCACACCCCCTCCGAACAGGGAACTGCCCTGCTTTTTGGTTCCCCCTTCTGTCAGGATGTGCAAGGGTTTTTTGTTTTGTTTTTGAACTTCTGCTTGTCAGTGATTAATAAAATCTGTTCTTCCACCTCCACTTGTAGCTCATCTTTGTCTTGCCTTTTCTGATTCCTTTCCACTGTCCACACCCATATTTCTGATTAGTGCTACTCTCTCAACTGGTAGTTTCTTGGACATGATAGGCATTTTGAAGGCTATTGTGAACTGATAAAATTATACCTTATGAATCAATTAATAAATATGAACATCCAAGCAAAAAATATATATACCCATGGACTGAATAAAAGGCCAAGACAGGTATACTTTCCTGCTTGTTTCTTAATGGAAAACAGTCGCTTGATGGACAAGGAAGGCATATAGTTTAGAATTTTTAAATATTTGGAGGTAAAGAGAGGAGCTCGGACTTTGCATATTACAAGTGAGGAACTTCTTAATGAAGAATGAATTTTGTTCTTGCTTTGTTCATACTTAGAAGCCAAGCTACTCATTCCAGTGTTTTACTGAACATAATATCAACCTTTATTTTATAGAATTTTTGTTGAACTAGCCAATAATTACTTTTAAGAGCTTGTCAATTATAAATGTGTTACAACTATTATTATACCTGGAAATTCATCCTCTTTTTTGTCACTAAAGTGTCTTTGAATAAGAAGGTATGTAATCTGATTTGGAAAAAAATTCATTTGGCTAAAAAGAAAGTGCCTTTTAAAAATAGTTTTGATGCCCATAAATTATTGCTCATATTTTCAGTTTCCAGGCAGTGACTTTGTAAATGGTGTTTGTGTATGTTAATACTTGCACTGTACACAGGAAAAAGTTTTCCATGTCATCCACTTCCTGTCATCTATCAGTCTTGCTCTTAAATTTCTCTTCCCTGGTCTCTGTTTAAAACCCCGGCTTGTCTTTCTGTCGGAGTTTGTTTTGCTCTTTGACAGGTAAAGCATTGTACAGTATGTTTGAGGTCCCTCTGCCAATGTTGCTTATTTCTGGTCGAGGTTACTCATTGGTTGGCAGATCCTCATGAAAGTTCTTTGTAATTGAGTTCACAGTGCTTTAGTGCGCTTCCAAATGACTGTAATCATTCCTGATGCTAACTTTTGAAATATTGACAGATTCACTATCCCATTTCTGTTTGGAATTGTTACATTTTTCCTCTTTCACTCCTATTCTAAGCTTCGGCTTTCCGCTTATGTGTCCCTGTAATCACTCCTACACTCCCATGAGTAAGGGTCAACTTGACAGCAAGGATATCAGCTGGTTATTTCTTACGTTAACAAAATAATCTCGATTTAGAGAAAGAAGACCATTATAAATTAGTGAAAAAATCTATATAAGGGTTTCATTTGGTTTTCTCAAGTGGTGTTAGTTTCTGAAAGAAACTAATCCCACCCCACCCCCAAGAATTTAGAGACACTGAGTCACATGGCGAAGCTGAAAGGCTCAATTGAGATGATGTCTCTAACAGAGAAATTCCTGCTGCTATATTCTGGTGGTATTCTGCTCTTGCACTGAAGGGTGTTCCCAGATAATCTGTGCTGAGTAGCCAGCTATATGCCCGCCATCTATTTTTCATTATTATTTTACAGGATGTACTTGCTTAGCACATACCTTAGGAGCCCTGCTGGCTCGGGGGTTAAGTGCTGGGCTGTGACTGAAAGGTCACAGACTCTGCACAAGAAGGTTAAGGTACACTGCGACTGCTTCCGTGAAGATTACAGCCTTGGGAAGCCTATGGGGCAGTTCTGCTCTCTATGGTCACCATGAGTCAGAATTGGCAATAGGTAAGGGATCTAGCATACACCTTTATTCACTGCACCAAGGTAGATTTCCTGTCAGTCCCTGTTTGGTCACAATTGCCCCTCACTAGATTCTAAATATAGGACATTTTTTATTTTACTAAGAAAAGTCTATGCAACTTGAAGATTTGACAGTCAAACTTGGTTCTATTGAAATTGCACAAGTACATCATTGCATGTCAGAAAGGGTGCTAGACAATATTGTATTTCCTTTAACCCTGACCCCAGCCCCACACAGTAAGTTTGGTCATAGAGACCTCTCACAAAGTTAAACTAACCTGTGTGGGGTGTCCCAAGGAGAACAGTGCAGATTGGGACCCATGCCACTCGTTGCCAAAAATGTCTCTGTTTCTATTTTAAAAACATTTCTGCTAATGGGCTAGGGAGCCTCTGGGTGGTACAATCAATTCACACTCATCAGAAGATGGGTGGCTTGCATTCACCCTGTGGGGCCCGGTCCTCCTCTAGCCCACATGGGATCGCCCTACACTGGCATCCGCTTGACCACACTGGTTCCGGGGAATACCTCAGTAACGACTTGAGGGAATAACAAGTACGAAATTGGAAAGACGGTGACAGCTAGGAGGGCTTCCCTCAGAAGCTGGAAATAAATGCATGCTACGTTTACTCCAAACAGGATTTGAGGATGAGTAGTAGAATTGCTGCCCCTCCTATTGTGCCTCAATTTCTCCCGTAGGTAATCATCCCCCAGCCTTCTGACCTCACCAAGTGACAACCCTTTCCTCTGTTCTTTACTTCTTACCTCCCTTAGCCATTGTTCCTCCCAAACCTGTTCTTCCTATTGGGACTTTCCTCCTTTTCAGTGTATTTTGTGTAGCCCTTCCTTCCCCCTTCCCGTCTTTCCTTCTGTTGCTGGGAGGTACTTTCGGAACCGTTTTCATACTGTACCTTTTAACTATTTTCTAATGCACACTGCGTCACTGAAATTTTGGTGGTTTAGAACAACAATGATTTATGATTTCTTAGAATTAGTTGGGTCCTTCTGCTGGTTTTACATTCAACTGTGGGGCCTGCTGGGCGTTGGGCGGAGCTGGAGTGACTGGGACTCTCCGTGTGCCCTTTCCTGGTGAAGCAGGCCATCTGGGCTTCAGCACAGGATCGCAGCAGTCATATGAGTTCACTTGCACATCAGGCCTCATTTTTCATATCACATTGCCAGGTGCATCTTCATTGTAGGATGTGTAGCGTGCAAGTGCTGACAGTAACAGCCCACCACTGTGCAATCTGCTCCCCTCTGTATGATTGCCCTGCTTCCTAGCATTGCTTCTAGGGCAGTGGTTCTCAACCTTCCTAATGCCACGCCCCTTTCATATAATTCCTCATGTTGTGGTGACCCCCGCAACCACAAAATTATTTTCGTTGCTGCTTCATCACTGTGATTTTGCTACTGTTATGAATCAGGTGACCCCTGTGAAAGGGTCATTCAACCCCCAAATGGGTCGAGACCCACAGGTTGAGAACCGCTGGCCTCGGGGGAAGCACTGCATCCTTTCATATATCCCCCATCACAATGACTATGCTTGGAATCAACTCGATGGAGTGAGTTTGGGTTTTTGGTGGTAGAAGTAGAGAACATGGGAAATTCAAATTCTCCTGTACTTGTGGTCTCTCTTGAAAGGGGGAAAACATTGTTCTACCCGTAAACTCCATTTTTAAAATCAACTGGAATATTTTTATTTATATGCCACTTAACATGACACTTGTCGTTTACTGCCATCCTATCTCTGCAAGACTTGGTCTTTGGACATGCTATCAGGAGAAACCAGTTCCTGGAGAAGGACATCATGTTAGTTAGAGCGGAGGGACAGCGAAGGAGAGGAAGATCCTCAAAGAGATGGCTCGACAAGGGCTGCAACAAGAGGCTCAGACCTGGGAACGAGTCTGAGAATGGCGCAGGACCAGGCAGTGTTCCCTTCTCTTGTACACAAGGTCGCAGTGGGCTGGGACCAACTTAGGGGCACCTAGCAACAACAATCAATATATTATTTACCTTTGCATTCCTAGTATAGAATCTGACACATACCAAAATCCAAATTTACTGCCATCAAGTTGATTCTGACTTATAGTGTCCCTATAATGACAGAGTAGAACTGCTGCGCCTGGGGTTTATGAGACTAAGCTCTTTATGGGAGTAGAAAGCCTCATCCTTCTCCTGCAGAGAAGCTGGTGGTTTCTTCACAGTGCGCCACCAGTCTGACATGTAGTAAATGTTAATTTTTTTAACCATCTGTGTTAACCTGGGTAGACTAGTGAAACAAATCCATAGACATTCATATGTGTACAGGAAAGAGCTTTATATAAAAGAGTAATTGTACATTAAGAAAACATCCCAGCCCACTCCAGATCAACTCCATATGTCCAATACTAGTCCATAACTTCCTCTAGACTCAAACGCAACCATGAATAATGCCAAATGTAGGAAAGATCACAGGCCAGTAGGTGGAAAGTCTTGTGGATCCAGTGGCAGTAGAGCGCTCTCAGCGCTGCCAGGGTCTCCACGTGGCTCCCACAGCTCTAAGGGCTCTGGCTGCCTCAGTGTAGCTTCATGTGGCTTATCTCAGGAATGTCTCACGGGGGAGTGTCTGTGTCTTGCCTTCAGAAAGCTATTTATCTCCTTAGCACCTCCAGATGAGGCCATCAAGCTGCGACCTGATTGAGAGGTTGAACTCCACCTCTTTACTCTAAAGTCTCAAATTGACGACAGATTATGTAACTACCACACCATCCTTGTATGTAACACCAAAAGTTTTCATTTGGAAAGATTTGCAGGCTTTAAATGTCCAGCCAGATAATTCAAGTTGTACCTTGTTTTAGTTTATACAGACATTTTTGTGTGTTCTTGTTCTCTGTTCCTCTTAAACTATATGCCTGCCAAAAACTGTCTTCTCTCTGCCCGAGGAAGAAGAAAAGTTCCTTTTGTTTTACACAACCTTTGGGTGAATCAGCAGTGCTAGCGCCCTATGCTTTAAACAGTTAGAAGATTGGTTCAGCTCCTTCTCAAGGCTTGAGATGTTGATGCCTTGCGTCTCAACACTATGCGCTGCTGGATAGAAAGGAGGCTCACATCTTCACCGGCTAATACAGGCTGCCACAGCCTCAAAGACATTTGCTGTCTACCACCCACCCCCTTTTCCCACAAAAAATCCGTACACGTGAGTCCTTCAAATTGAGCTGGTTTTCAGCTAGAGCTACGATGAAAGCCGTGCTCTCTGAACTCTTTCCATCAGAGAGCATGCTTGGCCCTGGTGGTACTAGAGGTGTTCGACAGCACCCGAGCTGTGCTCGCTATTAGTAGAGTATCGCATCCTAGTCTGATGCTTTTCTGAAGAGTGTTAGTATGAATACAGGAGCATGAAAAGCACAAGCAGAGGTGCCCAGCACTCAGAGCAGTTACCTCCCTCCCGGAGGCTGAAGAATGCAGCTCGGCTTCCTCCACCAGACCCGCCCTGCAGTTCAGGCATGACTGTCTTGGGAGGCTTGTGCAGAGGAGGATCTCCTGGGCAGTGAGTCAACAGATTTGAATTTTAGCCCTAACTCACTCATCACGTGACACAGAGCAACTCCCTGAATACTTTCTTGGGACTCCGTTTCTTCTGTATGTGAAACCAGAGGGCTAGTAGTGATCACCTGTGACGGTCCCGCTAGTTTGAATGCGGACGTCGTCTAGCATTCAATTGGAGAGCATTCCTATTCAAACTTTCCATCTCCGCTCACATAGTTGCACACTGCCATATGCAGTCTACCGACCTGTACCATTCTTAGCCATCTTATAAAATCCACACACAGAAAGATTCTCAGGAAACAAATTTTGTTGGTTCCTCTGTGCTCTCTTAGATCATCAGGGCAAGTGACATGACGCTGATGTTTAAAAATACTGCAGGGTATAGTGGATTGTTGGTGTTTCATGAAACCAGATTTCACTTCTAGCTAATCCAGACAGTTTAAATGTGCATGCACGTTGTAGTGACCTCTATGAATACTCTTTATTGAAGTATTGCTGTTTTTGTTCATGGAAGTATTATTTCTGGTTATAAAATGTATGCCTTATTGTTTGGGGGTGTGGCTATGAGTTGGT
Organism: Tenrec ecaudatus; assembly: GCF_050624435.1. Classification (NCBI taxonomy): domain Eukaryota; kingdom Metazoa; phylum Chordata; class Mammalia; order Afrosoricida; family Tenrecidae; genus Tenrec; species Tenrec ecaudatus. The sequence continues at coordinate 61,358,074 of NC_134532.1, read as the reverse complement.
CAGCCAGTCAAACCCGCCGGCCTCTCAGTGGGAGAGAGATGACCCTTTCTACGCTCGTCAAAAGTTGCCCTCAGAGTAGGAGAAAGTAGGGAAGGGGAAGAGGGGGACCCATCTCAGCAATCCCTCAGGGAAGCAAACAGCAGAAACGTGGGTGAAGGGGGAGACAGCAGATAGTGTAAGATATGGCAATCATTCATCATTTATCAAGGGTTCACAAGGGTGGGAGGGTGGGGAAGCAGGGGAAAAAGAGGACCTGATACCAAGGGCTCAAGTAGAAAGAAAATGTTTTGAAATGATGCTGCCAACATTTGCACAAATGTGCTTGATACAATTTGTGTATGGAAGGTTATGAGCTGTAAGAGTCCCCACTAAAATGTTTGGGTTTTTTTTTAAGAGTTACCCTCCGAAACCCACAGGAGTGGTTCTACCATGATCTCTTGGTTCAATGTGAATCAGAAATGACTTGATGACAGTGAGTGAGTTTTTAGAGGTTATAAAAGCGTATAATCTATAATGACAACGTTAATCAGTACCCACCTAGGGCTGGAGGATAGAGGAGGGAATTCACTGCAGAGGGGTAACCAAGTAACTGCCATCAAATTGGGTTCAACTCATATTGACCCTCCATAGGGCTTCTGAGGCCCTAAATCCTCACAGGAGCACACTGCCTCATCTTTTCCTTCACAGCAGCTAGTTGGTTTGAACTACCTACCTTGGAGCAGCCCCGAGCTTACCCGACAGTGCCACTGGGGCTCCTTGTGTAACTCTCGAGGATGATCGAAATGTTCTTTATAAGTGTGCATTGTCTAACGTCTTTGAGACAGTGTGTGAAATAGGGCATTCAAGTATTTGGATGATGTGCAAACAGCCGTATTAAAAGCTCGTTACTGCTGCAGTGAGGGCCTGAGGAACTGAAGCCACAGGCAGCGTTGTGCACCCGTACAGCAGGGGCAGCCCAGGGCTGAAGCCCCCATTCCCAAAGCCTGGTGCGTATAAGAGTCTGGGTTGGGAGGTCTTTGAAACCTATGAGGGTAAAATAAACAAAGGCAGAGCAGCTTCCATTCTGTGAGTCAACTTGATGGGCCCCATAGGATATGTGAGTTGGACACATATCTGTATTTCCACTCTGATGGTAGTTGCATAGGTCCATATATTTATCAAACTATGTGAGTTACAGTCAATTAAGATGACCCTTTAGCCATAATTCTTTATATGTTACAATTCTGGCCTTGACATGCCTATGGCTATAGTGCTTATGGAGGGCTTTTTAAAATCATTTTATTGGGAGCTCTTACAGATATAAGAATCCATAATTATATTAGCATAATTGTACAATTGCTATAACCATCAACATTTAAAACCATCAAACATTTTTAAATGTTTTCTTCTTGAACTCTTTGATATCAGCTACCCTTTATCCCCTTCCTCGCCTCCCCTACCCTCCAAGAACCCTTATTATATGTTATTGTTGTTGTGGGTGGCAGTTACATAATGGGTCAACTTGTGAAGGGGTGGAGTCGAACCTGGCAATCCGGTCGCAGCTTGATGACCTCATTTGGAGGTACCATGGATATAAATAGCTCACTGGAGGCAGATGCACCCTTCCCCTATGAGATATTCTTGTTGACAAGCCACACGGAGCTACACTGATGGAACCAGAGCCCTGGAGCTGGAGGAGCCACAGAGAGACCCACGCCAGCGCTGAGATTCTTCCACCACCACCACATCCACAAGACTTTCCACCCACTGGCCTGATTTCTTCCTGCATTCTGTATCATTGCATGCATTGTGTGAGTCTAAAGAGGAAATTATAGATGGATATTGGACATAGGGGCTAATATCAGACTTAAGGACTCAATCTGGACTGGGCTGGGATGTTTTCTTAATATACAATTACTCTTTGATATCAAGTTCTCTCTTGTACACATATGGGTGTCTATGAATTTATTTGTCTAGTCTATCCAGACTAACACAATTTATATAAATATAAATAGAATTTTGCCTATCTTACACCATTCAATGTGTCTGTTCACCTACAATTCTGTTATTTGTTTCCCCTCGAGTGGGTTTATTCAATCATTGCTATCAGCTCCCCTACCCTTCCCATCACCCTCAAGTAATCATTGCTCCCTTTACTGTTTCTGAAGGGTATCTATCTTGGCTCTCATGCATTGAGTGATCTCATTTATGTAAATGAACATACACAGGTCTAACAAAATTAATGAGGTAAAACAAAGACCATAATAGTAAGGGGAGGAAATATTAAATAACTAGAGGATAGTTATGTGTTTCATCTGTGTATACCACACCATGGATATGTCATCCCTTCATGTGGCCCTTCTGTGAGAGACTGTCCAATTATCTTACAGGTGAATTTTGGGTCTTCCCTCTGTCCACACTCCTGCACATCAATTTGATTGCTTGTTTTTGAACTTCTGATACCTCTTCCCGTCAACACCTCATGATCACAGAGGCTGGTGTGCTTCTTCCATGTGGGCTTTGTTGCTTCCCTGCTAGATGTCCGATTGTTTAACTTCAAGCCTTTAAGACCCTAGATGCTATATTTTTTAATAGCTGGGCACCATCAGCTTTCTTCAACACATTTGCTTATGCACCCGTTTTGTCTTCAGCAGTCATGTTGGGAAGGTGGACACCACAGAATACCAAGTTATTAGAGAGAGAGATTCATTTACTCTGGGTCAGGATAACAGACTTGGAATGATTTGTATGGTCTTTTTTTTAATTTCTTTCCATGTCTGTCTCTATACATGACAGGCAGGAGAAGCAATCCCAAGGAGGCAGCGATGGAACCAAAGATTCCAGGAGGGCATGGCAGGGGAGGAGTTGGGAGTGGAGAAGGGTGAACAGTGAGTCAATGATGACAGGGACAGGGGAAGAGCAAGGGTTCTAAAATTGACAGTGAGGAAGGTGTCACATTCCTGGCTGTCTTTGAGCAATTGCAATGCATCTGAGAGAAATTACTGAGAGGTGAATTATGGATAAACATAATAGTGAGGCAGGAGGAAAGAAAAAGGAAGAAGTGAAAAATTATATATATACATATAGGTACCAATATAGGTTTGTATATCTGTAAATATATAAAGATTGGTGTATTTTGTGTGTGTGTGTGTGTGTGTGTGTGTGTGTGTGTGTACACAAGGAAGCAGATGGACTAATATAGTGGCCACACCTGTCATACCATCTATACAGTGTGATGCCCTATGTTTCACTTAGCACATTTCAGACATGTTCACATCATTACACATTTTAAACCTTCATTTTTCGCGATGTATAACATGCCTTGAATGGGTAAACCAAAATGACGCGACGTGTAACTCTGCTCTCTGCACAGGTGAAGGTGTTGCACAATCAGCTGGTCCTGTTCCACAACGCCATTGCCGCTTACTTTGCCGGGAACCAGAAGCAGCTTGAACAGACACTTAAGCAGTTTCACATCAAGTTGAAAACCCCGGGCGTGGACGCTCCTTCTTGGCTTGAAGAGCAGTAGTCACACTGCGGGGAAGTCGAGTTGTTAGATTTCCAAACACACCTGATGGGAATTGGCCGCATTGGGAGAAGGGGCTTTGTAGTGATTCCTGCACAAACAGCTTTAATTTTCCCCTTTTTCATACGGTAACAATTGAACTGTTAACTTGGAGGGGGTGTGGTGGCTTTGATGTCAGCATAATTTCTATAATCGGGACACAATAATTTTTCTTTTTGAGAAATCCTTTTGTATGGTGAGGGTTAATGGCTATTTCTGTAGTGTGAAAACATCTAACATAGATTTGCACTGATGAGATAAAAATTCGAGGGTTTTGGACCTGGAAATAAGGCCCCTTGAGACTTTTCCAAAGGGAGGTTTACATGGTTCGTATCAACATCAGCTATTTTGTATATGAGTATGTTAAACATCTTTAAGAGATTCATGTTCACGTGTTATCTTAAAGAAAAAAAAAAAGAAAAACTCTTTTGCAGAGTAAAACTATGGTGTCCCTGCAGCTTCCACACACAGACAGCAGCTCTCATGAATGACTGGTTGATTTGTGGAGTTGCGGTAAATACCTTTTTAAGAATAAATCTGTACTATTGTAGGTTTGTTTAAACTTTTTTAAGACACGAGAATCACACTATCGTTTTGTGAGATTTTTAAGCGTAATGCGTCTGCATTGCCAAAGTCATCGGGCAGTTACGTTAGCAATTTCTTTTGATTCATAAGGAAACCTTAAGGTAATTTTTGATAGGCGGACTTAGGAATTGAAATTCTTGACAGTTTCTAGTAGAAATCTGAGCTTAGAAAGTTAGTTTTGGGATAGATTCCATTTTGATAGAAGTGAATTCCTAGACAGCTTTTACTGACTTCTCTATGTAACAATACCATTTAAGCCTTAAATCACAGATATGTGCCTTCTCAGATAACAGTAATTCTTGTCCAACCAGTGTACATAGCCCATAAATAAAAACCGTTCAGATAATGTTTGATGTGTCTGTTCCTCCCTTGGAAAGGAACACTGTGTGTGAATTGGGGGTTCCTTTGTACTCATTGAGCCACCTTTGAAGTTCATGGTGGAATCAACTTTGGGGTTTGCTTTTGGATCGCCTGAATTCCTTTGAGGAGTGGAAAGTGGGATGGGTTTCTCTGAGTTGGTGATGAGCAGGCATTGTCGGGGGATGGCGGGAGCAGGAAGACAGGAGGTTGCAGAGGCCAGTCCTGCTTTCGTGGCTGGGCAGTGTTGATGTGTGCTCTGGTTGGCTTGTCCACTCTGTGCTTCTATCAGTAATGTAATCTTTATTAAATGTAAAGTTCTCTTAATTTTTGTCACAGACATGATATTTTGAGTTATCACTTCACCAATTCATTTCTTTTGTGTTGAAATGAATTACTTCAAATTACCGTTAACACATTTTGTGCATTGTAAGATTTGTTATATATGTTCGGATGCCTTTTTGCTTTCTTTTTAATAAATATGTGTGTTTTCAGTGCTTAATACAATGTAATGTGATTGTAAACCATAATCTTATTTTAAATCATTCCTTCCTGTATATTTGTACTCGGAGAGCCTTATTTTATTCTTGTGATAGCTCATCTACATTCCCCAGAATGTGCCTCTGGTGAGAATTTTGTATTCTTATTAAAATGGTTTACTGCAGTATCTTGTCTCCTTGACTCATCATAGTTTAAAATAAGAAGCCACTACTTAGATATTATGAAGACCTATAATTTGACTTTTCAAACAAAAAGCAAAGAACACAAAAAATTGTTTTGACATTTCATTGTTCTCTCTCAATACATAATTTTTCCTTTAATTGGAACCTCTATGGGGAGTTGAGTATGTCCAATGTATCTGAGAAATTAAATAGCTCTATAGATTCATGATTTTTCCAGATCAAACTAAATATGTCAGGGATTCTGAGAGGAAAAAAATTGACATATTAACTGGCGACACAGTTACTTTGTTGGGAAATAATTCATAGTCATTGTTAGAGGTTAGAAAATAGGGGCCTGGAAATCATGTACCATTGAAGACAAATTTACCACGGTTACTTGTGTCGTACTTTGTGGTGTATTTTTCTCTGTATTCTTTTATTTACAGAAATTCATAATTTGATATAAATGACCACCTGTCTTTATTGAAGGTGACAGATACCTTACCAAATGAAGTACTGTATGGGACCACATTTATTCCATGAATCCCTCCCCTGAAGTTAGGCTTTTTAGTTAGCCACTGTTTTATGTTGAATTTCTGTCAACATAAATGCATTCATCTTTCCACCATCACTTTGTTTAATCCCCTAGGTTATATTCCTAAAGTGAAAACAGGCCTTCAAAATACAGACACACCTTCAAGACTGTTTTAGGCACGGGGTTCAAAAAGTTCTTTCTTGAAGAGTTCCATTATTTATTCATTTCATACTCGGATGAACTTTTTGAAGCCCTTGTGTATATTGCCAATTTGCTCTCAAAGATTGTACCAATTTGTATGTCTAAGAGCAGCATACACAAATGCCTATTTAGCATATTTTAAAAGCCAGTGTACATGAAAGGACATAACCTGATCAGCAGAACATCACATTGATAGATGTTTTGGGTTGAAAAGGAAAAACTGTTGAAAAGTGAGAGCTGAATAATGAGGACTTAGAATGTTGTAGAATAGGAGGCAGAGGATGCAGGAGAATGGCTTTCTCTCATTAAAATATTAAATATTATTCAAGGGGGCTCTGAAAAGTTGGCTTGTGAAATTGACCTCATCTCCAAATTCCCAGATCTTAAGGTCCAAAAAGAACATGGCTTGCAAAGAAATTTAACTGAAATCTAAACTTTTGACAACTGTATTTCCCAAATGCAAAACATATTGATATGTTGGTGCTCATCCATACGATGTGAAACTAGAAAATTCCTTAGAAATCATCTGTTTAACACTTTTAAAAAAACAGGTGAAAACACCAAAGCCCCAAAATCTATTAGGGTGACTTTTCCCACCCACCTCCAAATGTGGTGTGAAATGTATTTGCATCACAATACAGGAATTTCTTTTAAAGTCTTGCCTATTCGATGCATAATTAAATCAATGTCAGAAGTGTCGAGTATCTTCTACAGTTAAATACAATATGTATTAAGTGTCTTCTCAGCTCATATATATAATTATTTTTATACATATATAAACAAATTCATTTACTCTCCCTCCCCCCAACAAATTTATGTTAGGTATATGCCTTTGGTTCTGCTCTCTAGCAAAGTAAAACCAGTCAAGTGTTTATGGAAGGGATTTTATGGAAATTTCCTTTTTTTTAAAGCCCTTTAATATACACAGACAGGAAATGGCTCATGCAGTTGTGGGGGATGGCAAGCCAGATATCAATGGGTCTCAGGCTAGAGACCCACCCGACTCACATGGCTGAGAAGGTTCGCAGACCCACCCTGGACACGCTGCTGGCTCACAGGGTTGTAGGAACTGGCAAATGTCAACATGTACATGCATATCAACTGCTGGCTCTCCTTTTTAAGAGCTGCAGGTCAGATGTGTTAGATGCAGGATCAAGAGCAAGCAAGCAAGCTCTACCAGAATGTCTACATATAGAGGATGTACCCCCAAGAATACTCCTTTTACAACTAATTGGCTTGATTACCCCAGATTACATTATGGAAATGATTATATAATGGAAAAGCAATCAGTCCAATGACCATCAAACCACTTAGAACCGTAACCTAATCTGTTGACACACAACATTAACTATTACATTCTACTCTTTGTTAACTTGCTACTAGTGCATATCTCCTTAAACCATACATAATCTCTAAATAAAGAATTAAAAGGTCATATTTGCATCTAAAGTAATAACAACATACAACTGAAATTGCACTAGCTAGCTCCATTACTTCTTACATAAGTAATAAGATAAGGGAGGGATGATAACAAAAACATTGTGTCTGTGTGCATGCACGCACATATGAGAGGACTTAAAAACTCGTGGAAAATTCCATTTTCAATTTCCTACAAACTGAAGCACCCTCATAAACATATAATTTTTATGACTGGTCATATGGTGTAGGTGGTATTTAGAGTTACCTTCTTCCACCACCCATTCAGTCTTTCTGTCCTCAGCAAATGCTTTTCCTGGTGAGGTGACCTAATCCATTTCCCATCTGGGCCATTGGTAGTCATGTTGCAATTGGGTTGCTGTACTTTTACATTAACTACCAATGAGAAATGGCCTAAGGCAGAAGTGGGGGACTTTTTTTCTACCAAAGACCATTTGGGTATTTATAAGGTCATTCTAGGGCCATAGAAGATTACCAACCTAAAAATTAGCCCTGCTGCATGTGGTCAAACGTATCATTAACTCACCTCTAATGTGATGGCATTTAGAGGAAGGAAGTGTAGTTGGAAAAGAGTGTTGTTGATAGAAACAAAGCTGGAGATTGCAAGATAGAGTTTTGCAAGACCAACAAATTGTTCATAACAAATACCCTTTCTCAACAACATAGTGACTATCCATGTGGACTTCTCCAGATGAAACATACAGAACTCAAATTGACTACATCTGTAGGAGAGGCAGTGGAGAAGCTCACTACCAGTAGCTAAAACTAAGCCAGGAGTTGAATGTGAAACAAGCCACCAAGTGCTCATATGTTAGTTCAGGTTGAAGCTAAAGAAAAATAAATCCATGAGAGCCAAAATACAACGAGTAATCCCACTTGAGTCTCAAGAACAGATTTGCTGCACTGAACACTAAGGATAGAAGACCTGATGAGGACACCAAGAGTATCATTCATTAAGAAAGCCAAAAGCCATTTAGAACATAGGACAGAAAGAAAAGGTCACAGTGGATGTCAGAGGACTCTGAAACTTGCTATTAATCAAGTAGCTACAGCAAATGTATCCACGATCATGGAAACAGCGGTCAAGAGATCAAAAGATGAATTACATTAGGTCGGTAGTTCTCAATTTTCCTAATGCCGCGACCCTTTTAGACAGTTCCTCATGTTGCAGTGACCCCCAACCATAAAATGATTTTCGTTGCGACTTCATAACTGTAATTTTGCTACTGTTATAAATCAGACGACCCCTGTGAAAGGGTCATTCTAACTGCCAAAGGGGTCGCGACCCACAGGTTGAGAACCACTGCATTAGGTAAAGTGCTGCACAGACCTCTTTAGAGTATTGAAGAGCAAGGATTTTACTTTGAGAACTAAGTTGCGTCTGACCCAAGCCCTGGTATATTCCATTGCATCATATTCATGTGAAAGATGGACATGGAATAAAGGAAGCCATAGAAAAAAATCAATGCATTTGAATTGGGGTGCTGGAGAATAATATTGAAAATACCACATACTGCCAAAAGGACTAATCAATCTATATTGGAAGAAGTATGGCCAGAGTGCTCCTTAGAGAAAAGGATGGTAAGACTTCATCTTACACACTTTGGACATATTGTCAGGAGAGACCAATCCCTGGTGAGGAACATCATGTTTGGTCAAGTGCAGGGGCAAGGAAAAAGAGGGAGGCCTTCAACAAGATGGATTGACACCATGGCTGCATCAATGGGCTCAGGCATAGGAACAACGGTGAAGATGCCCCAGGACCATGCAGTTTTGTTGTTGCATAAGGTTAAGTATGGATTGGACCAAGTCAATGACACCTAACAACAGCACAGCAAATGTAACAAAAGAAGAAGTCAACAAGCTGAACAGAATATTTTAAAGGGTGGCTCCAAAAGACAAAGTAAAATATAATGAAATGTGCAAAGACCTAGAGTTTAAAAAACAAAAAGGAAGAACACACTCAGCATATCCTAAACTGAAAGACTAAAAAAAACCAACCCTCAAGTTGCACTTTGAAAGATTCTATGGACAAAATATTGAATGATACAGGAAGCGTCAAAAGAAGATGGAAGACACCGAGTCACTGCACCAAAAAGAACTAGTCCACATCCTTTCAGAAGATAGCATATGAGCAAGAACAAATGGTTCTGAAGAAAGAAGTCCAAACTGCACCGAAAGCTTTAGCCAAAAACAAGACTCCAGGATTTGATAGAATACCAATCAAAATGTTTGAACAAGCTCATGTAGCACTGGAAACACTCAACTGACTATGCCAGAAAATGTGGGAGTCAGTGGCCAAGTGACTAGTAGAGATCCATATTTATAACCATCCCAAAGAAGAATGACCCAGGGAGAGGGGGAAAAATGAGCTGATACCAAAGGCTCAAGTAGAAAGAAAATGTTTTGAAATGATGATGACAACATATGTACAAATGTGCTTGACACATGGATGGCTTTGTGGATTGTGATAAGAGCTGTATGAGTCCCTAATAAAATGATTTTTTTTCTAAAGAAAGAAAAATGACCCAACAGAATTCACAAATTTTATCACTAGTAGCAACATGTAAATTAAATTTTGCTTAAAGATCATCACCAGGACATTGACTGAGAGCTGCCGAAGGTTCAATCAGGAGTCAGAAGAGGATGTGGAACAGGGATTTCATTGCTGGTATCAGATGAATTTTTACTGAAAGCCGAAAATACCACTACAGAGGATAAACTGGGGATACACAGCAGGGAGTGAGTCCAGGTTGAACCCCCCACCGCAGGCAAAACAAGAAGATAACATAACAAATCAGCAATGGGAGCCGAACCACAAAGCCCCTGAAGAGCCCCGAAAATAGACTTCAGGCTAGGAGGGATGGGGGGACAGAGCAGAATGAGGGGGGACAGAGCAGAGACCCCAAATCCATCTGTAGACAATTGAACATCCCCCACAAAAGGGTCACAAGGAACGGATGAGTCAACTAGGGTGCAGTATAGCACCAATGAAACACCCAATATTCCTCTGGTTCTTTGAGACTTCCTGAGATAGTTTAAGTTTACTCTGCCAACCTGGCCGATAAACACATGTGGGGTTAATTGAAGGGCAAAGAGATAAATGGCTCCGTGAGCCTCGCCTTTCTAGTTCTCAGGTCTCTTGCTTTGTGATGGTCGGACCAGGGTGCAGCTGCCTTAGCCAGTTCCCTGCTTCAGCTGGCAAGGCTTACTTCCTACAAGACATCCCCAAGGAGAAGCCACATGGACCTACCCCGATGCAGCCCTGGGTGCTGGAGCAGCCATGTGGAGACCCCTGCCAGCGCTGAGATGCTTACACGTTCACTGATTCAGCTTTTCCTACAGTCGGCATCATAGTGTGTGTTTTGTGAGATGGAGGAGGACTTGTGGATTAATGTCAGACATATGGGCTAATGTTGGATTTATGGGCTTGGGCAGCACTGGATTGGGATGCTTTCTTAATATACCCTTTATATGAAGCTCTCTTATACATGAGTTTCTGTGGATTTTTTCTCTCTAATGTGCCCAGACTAACACACTTCTTCACCCCGCATTATCATGACCCCAGTCCTATCTTTCACTGTGGGCTAGCTAGACCGGAGCATGTGCACAGGTACAGATAAGAAGTAAGACCTCACGACACACGGAATCCAGGAACAAGAATGGGAGTAGCAATACCAGGAGAGTAGGGGGAAGATGGTGAGAGAAGGAGAGGAAGTTGGAATCAATCACAATGATCGATACATAACACACACCCCAACTCCCAGGGGGGGAGGAACAACAGAAACCATGGGGGAAGGAAGACAGCGGTCAGTGTAAGATATGAAAATAAAAATAATTGATAATTTTTCAAGAGGTTGGGAGACAGGGAGGGAGGGGGGAAAGAGGAGCTGATACCAAGGGCTCAAACAGAATGTAAATGTTTAGAAAATGATGGCAACGAACGTACAAATATGCTTGATACAATTGATGTATGGATTGTTACAAGAACTGTAAGAGCCTCCAATAAAATGATCTTACACACACACACACACACACACACACACAAAAGATCTGAGTTTAGAAAACCTCAAAGGAAGAATAAACCTAATATTTCTTAAGTTGATAGAATAAAAAACATTTAAGTCATTAACTGTTTATTAAAGGATTTTATGAACAAAATACTGAATAAGGAAGTATCAAAAGAAGTTGAAAGGAATATAGAGTCACAGTACCAAAAAGAATTGGTAGACATTCAACTATTTCATGATCAAAACGTCCAAGTTTCACTAAAGGCATTGATGAAAGATAAAACTCCAGGAAGAAGCACACCAGCCAGTGCGATCACGAGGTGCCAAAGGGACCAGGTATAAGGCATCATGCAAAAAAAAAAGAATATGTTTGTGTGTATGTGTGTGTGTGTGTATATATATATGTATATGTTCATATATATACCACATTGAATGAAGGGGGAAGTGCAGAGTGGAGACCCAAGGCCCAAGTGTCGGCCAATGGAGATCCCCTCATAGAGGGGCTTAGGAGAGGAGATGGGTCAGTCAGGGTGCAAGGTAGTACCGACGAAGAACACAGCTTTCCCCCAGATCCTGGATGCTTCCTCCCCCCAACTACCATGATCCGAAATCTACCTTGCAGGAATGGATAGGGCAGTGGTTGTACACTGGTACATATGAGGGCTAGAGGCACAGGGAATCCAGGGTGGATGATACCTTCAGGACCAAGGGTATGAGGGGCGATGCTGGGAGAGTGGAGGGTGAGTGGGTTGGAAAGGGGCAACTGATTACAAGGATCCACATGTGACCTCCTCCCTGGGAGAGGGACGGAAGAGAAGGGGGGGAAGGGAGACTCCGGATAGAGCAAGATATGACAAAATAACAATGTATAAATTACAAAGGGCACATGAGGGAGGGGGGAGCGGGGAGGGAGGGGGGAAAAAAGAGGACCTGATGCAAAGGGCTTAAGTGGAGAGCAAATGCTTTGAGAATGATTGGGGCGGGGAATGTATGGATGTGCTTTATACAATTGATGTATGTATATGTATGGATTGTGATAAGAGTTGTATGAGTCCCTAATAAAATGTAGAAAAAGAAAAGGGAAAAGAAAGAAAGAAAAGAAAATGATTAGGGCAAAGACTGTACAGATGTGCTTTATACAATTGATGTATGTATATGTATGGACGGTGATAAGAGTTGTCTGAGCCCCTAATAAAACGTTTAAAAAAAAAAAAGATAAAACTCCAGGATTTGGTGAAATACCAATGGAAATGTTTCAACACACTAAAGAAGCCTAGCTTTTGCCTAGAAATTTAGAAGACACAGTTTCCTGAGCAAACGACTGGAAGAGATCCATATTTGCTTACAACCCTGAAAGCAAACATCAAACAGCCATTGTCAGTTTTTCCCAAAATAAATTTGTCAAATGATATCAAAGATCAAGACAATGCTCTTTGGTTTTTTTAATGTGAGGGGGATAGTGCATTTGGAGTTCATTCCACCAGGTCAGACTGTTAATCAAGCTTTCTATTTAGAGGGGTTGAAAAGAATGCTTAACAATGTGCAACAAAAAGGCCTGATGCATGGCAGATGGGGCTGGCTTTGCCACCACAATAATGCACCTGCTTATGCAGCCATCTCATTGTGCCAGTTTTGGGTACAAAACAGCATTCCTCTCTTACCTCACATCTGACTCACCTGACCTCACTCCGTTTGACATCTTTTAGTTTCCACAAACGAAGAGGAACATGAAAAGACAGCAATTTGACTACGTAGAAGAAATGAAGAAAAAAATGAAAGAGCTGCTGTGAGCTATCCAAACCTATATGAGTTTGAAATATGTTTCCAAGAATGGAATTGCAGATTTGACAAATGTATTAAGATGAATGTAATAAGGTTGTTTTGTAAAAAAAAAAAAATTTAAATACATAGCTTCCGGGTTTTGTGTGGGGTACCCCCTAGTGTCAGTGTCGCTAGGTTTGTTTCTCCAGTCAACCTGGCCTAACCCAGACATTCTACTTAGTAAGGCAGAAGATCATGGAAATAGAGGAACACTCTCAGAGAGGACTGGCACGGTGGTTTCAACAATGGGCTCAAAATAACAATTTTGATGACTGAAGATAGGACAGTGTTTTGTGACGATGATTCGACACGGACTCAATAAGACCTAACAACAGAAACAATTACACGGCCAAATGAAGGATAATTTGCATCCCCAAACTAAGAAGGCCCACCAAGAATTGTGCCTCCTTTTTAGAAGGGACCCGCTGTAACAATTATCCTTCACTTTGCAAGAAATATCTTGATATGCCCCACATCAGTAGACCCATAGAAATTTCACTGAGGTGGAATGTACATAAATTTTTGTTGGGTTAATTTCCTACCCTCTTCTACATACATAGAAGCCGTGGTGGCACAGTTGGTTAAAGTTAGGCTGTTAACCTCAAGATTGGTGACTGAAGCTGACCAACCACTATGAAGGACAAAAATGAGGCTGTTGGCTCCTGTAAAGATTTATAGTCTCAGAAACCCCGAGCAACCGTTTTATGCTTCCCTTTGTGGTCACTGTGTTGGACAGGGTTCTCTACAGAGACAAACCAGATTGCTAGCAATTATATATAAATATATTTATAAAGATAGATATATAATTCAAGAAATAAACCATTAAATAATATACAGATAGATAATACAAGAAATTAACAGTTAAATTATAAAGCAGTGAGACACTAGCAGTCCTTCAAGTTTTGAGAGCTGCCAGTTGCCAGTCCCCTTCCGTAGAGAGAGCTGGGCTATATATCCAGGCAGAAAACAGCAAGGCAGGTCCCCAACTGTCATCAACTGTCAGTCCCCAGCTCCAGAGATGAACATTCCAATCGTGTGGGCTTAAAGGGACCTCAACTTACAGCGACACAGTCCACAGGCTAGGCATCCCACAGGTAGTGTACCCCTTTAAACTGAGGCACAGAACAACCAAGGTGAGGCTCACCGAGCCATTTATCCCTCTGCCCTTCAGTTAATCCTACTTGTGTATATCGGCCAGGCTGGTGCAATAAACTATAGCAGTCACTATGAGTCAGAATCAACTTGATGGCACTGGGTTTGGATCTAACACAAAAATATCTTACCAATAAGTCTAGAATCATTGGCATTTCTTCCTTATTAAATCCTTACAGCATTATGTCATTATTGTAATATGACAAGTGTGACACCCTGTGGAAAGGAAAAGCTATCAAAATTCCTGCAGACTAAATGATGATGTACAATTGGAGAGTTGATATACCTCTGAAGTAGGACAATGAGGTATATTGCTGGCCTTCCCAGTCGAAGACAAACTGGTGTTCTTCTGGTTTCTGGTGTTCCTTCAAAACTGGGATTGAGAAAAATGCATTGGCCAGTTACCAGGAAATGTATTCATTTGCTCAAGAAATGAAACTACATCTGGAACAGCTGCAATTGGGATCACCACTTCCACTGTCATTCTTCAAGATTCTTCTGTTTTTTGCACAAGATGAGTGGGGGATGTAGTGGAAATCACCACCGCTGCATTCTTTAGGCCCTTCCAGGAATGTGATACTGCTTTCAATGATATTGCTCCCTATTTTCCTAGGGAGATACAGTTCTAATTGCTATCCACTGGTCTTTAAAAAAAATTATTGAAATGTTTTGTCTTTTACACACACACACACACTCACAATATTTTATTTTATTGTGTTTTAGGTAGCAGTCTGTTCAGTCGATCAGGTTTTCATTAACAATTTGTATCCAAATTGTCCCATGATATTGAATACAAATTTGGCCATGTGTTATCATTTTCTGTCATCATTATTTCAGTTCTGTTTGTATTGATCTAGATTCCCTTCTCTTCCTTCCCTCCTCATTTCTGTTTTTGCATAAATGTCAAACACTTCATCTCATACAAGTGAAGGGGCACATTATTATATATAATATATATTCCCCTCATAAATAGCACATGCCTTTGTTTCCTTGGCAATCACACTCTCCCTCTGGAGGCAGTTTTATAAAATTGGCATAGTGGCACTTACAAAATACCTCCTGGGTAGAAGGGAGCAGTTGATAGGTAGGTAGGTAGGTAGGTAGGTAGGTAGGTAGGTAGATAATTACTCACATGTGTTCCAAGACAAGCTATTAATTAGTTGAAAGTTCACTTCCAGTTCCAGAAATAGCTGCAATTTCAAGTTCAAAGGGTATCTTAGAGCATTAGTCTTGGAGGTTTCTCTAATTTCAGCAGTCTGGGTGTGTGTGTGTGTGTTACTTTTTAGGAATTTGAATTTTATTTTACATTTTTCTTCCATTCCATCTGAGGCCTTCTACTGTCTCCCTGGTCATAAGAGTCGGTAGTGGGCCTGGGCACCCTCTCAGGTAAAAGGGGCTGTGGTTTATGTGGCCCGTTAGTCCTGTGAACCACTTTCCTCCTTCAGGCAAAGTACAGTGACAGAGGCCTAATAGAAAGAAGTAATCGTTGTGTTCTGTATCCTCACATTGTGTATAGGAAGGTTGTGTATCATTTATGGAAATTTTCCCTTTTCGCCATGTACTGCTTTGTATTTTCATGTACCTTCATCAAGTTGTTTACTTCACCCACATTCAATACTGCCTTTCCCATCACCAGAATGAACCTGTATCTACTATATGCGATTCCCTCCCTCCCTCTTCCATCCCTGGTGACAATAAAATAAACTTGTACATGTACATTTTTTATAACAGTGGGGCCTTACACCATTTATCCTTTAGTGACTGACTTATTTCCTTCAGCATGTTGTCCTCCATAAGCATCACATTATGTTTTCCAGGCTCCTCATCATTCTCTATAGTTTTAGAGTATCCTGCTGAGTGTATGTACCGCAACGTGTTCATACATTCTCCCACTGATGGACACTAACTTGTTTCCATCTGTTTGCGATTGTGAGTAATGCAATGAGCGTTGGATGCATGTCTTACATATCTTGGAGATAGAGAAATGGGATTGCTAGATCATACAGCATTTTAGTCTCATTTCTGGTTGTTTTCTTTAAGTTTTATTTTGTTGTGGTGGTTATTGTTAAAAATATACACAGTAAGGAACTCTACAATACTCTGATAGCTTCTGAAAAGAAAAAGAAAAAAAGTAATTGCCCTCTGTGGAGGTGAGCGAAGGACTGAACAGAAGTTTCACAGGGGCAGAAATCCGAATGGCCAACAAACATATGAGAAAATGTTCTCGATCTTTAGCCATAAGAGAAATGCAAATTAAAACAACAATGATGTACCACCTGACACCCTCAAAGGTAGCCCAATTCAAAAAACCAGAAAGCAACAAACATTGGAGGGGCTGTGGGGAGACAGGAACTCCTATCCGCTGCTGGTGGACCTGTAAGAATGTACAACCACTCTGGAAATCGATTTGGCAATATCTAAAACAGATGGAAATCAAGTTAACATACAACCCAGCAATCCCCCTACTGGGCATATACCCAGAAGAGGCAAGAAAAAAATCAAAGCCAGACATCTGTGCTCCAGTGTTCATTGCGGCATAGTTCACAATTTTAAGGCGTTGGAAACAACCCAAATTTCCATCAACTGATGGTTGGATTAAAATGCTGTGGTATATACATACAATGGAGTACTACACATGGTTAAAAAGCAGTGATGAACGTATGAGGCGCATCGTCGCATGGGAAGAACTGGAGGAAATCATGCTAAGCGAAGTAAGCCAAGCACAAAAGGACAAGTACAACATGAGTCTGCTGAGGTAAGCTTCTAAAATAAATGCAAAAGGGGATAGGGAAAAAGCTACTGTATACAAACATTCCTGGGGTGAGGACCAGGTAATATGGCAGGGACCAGACTAAATACAGGGATACACATGGTAGACAACTAAAAAGGAGGTGGGGAAAGGAAAAAATAATAATAATAACAAAGAAATGGGTAGCAGAGGCACAGGGCACTAACCCACCCAAGGGGAGGGTATTGTCTATATCTCCCCAGGGAAAGAGGGACCAGACTTCAACCCAGTGCTCCAAGATATGAATGCTACATGCCGGTGTGGAGTAAGGAACCAGTGAAGAGGTCTGGGGGGGCAGCCCCAATCCCAACTACTAAGTGGACACCTGGCCCTCCCCCCAGAAGAATTTATTTCAAAGGACGGCATTGAATCTGCAGCTCCGGGAAAGGGACATATCTGATCAGAGCACACGGGAGCAGATGAAGGGGGAGGATGAGAGAGTGGAGCACATCCTGGCCCACCAGGCCTGAGAACGATGACCCCAATTAAAGCAACCAGTCCACAGAGAGGACCACATGGCCAGCCCCACTATGAGACATGACACCCCTCACTGACCCATGGCCCTGCGGGGGGCAGCACCAGAGACACAGTGTGGGAATTGCACCCGATCTGATCCCACCACACCAAGGCAAAACACTAAGGGGGTGCAACAGAACAGCAAGGGAATGGAGCGGCAAGGTCCCCAGTGAATGCTGAAGGTGGACTTTGGGGTCAGGGTGTGGTGTCCCAACAGACTGGACTGGAAAACACTCCTAAAGGTCAACAAACAATCCTTGAACTAACTACAAGCTTTTCTTTCTTGTTTTATTTTTGTCATTGGTTTGTTGTTGCTTTGCTGTATATTGTTGCTTGGTTTTGCTATCTTGTTTTTGTACATATTATTATCTCTGCAGGCCTGTCTAAATAAGATAGGCTGGGTGAACAATATGGAGGAGAAAACAACAGGACTGACAGTTCCGGGGGGACATGGGAGAGGGGGAGGTGGGAGGAAAGGTAGTGGTGTTAACAAACCCAGGGACAAGGGAACAACAAGTGATCCAAATCGGTGGTGAGGAGGGTGTGGGAGGCCTGGTAGGGCATGATCAAGGATAATGTAACCAAGAGGAACTTCTGAAACCCTGGTGGGGACTGAGCATGATAGTGGGACAGGAGGAAAGTCAAAGGAAATAGAGGAAAGAGCTGGGAGGCAGAGCCCATTTATAGAGGTCTAGATAAAGACATGTACATATGTAAATATATTTATCTATTAGGATGGGGAAATAGATCTATGTGCATATATTTATAGTTTTAGTATTAAGGTAGCAGGAGGACATTGGGCCTCCACTCAAATACTCCCTCAATGCGAGAATACTTTCTTCTATTAAATTGGCATTCTATGACGCTCACCTTCCCGACACAACTGCTGAAGACAAAGCAGGTGCATAAGCAAATATGGTGAAGAAAGCTGATGGTGCCCGGTTATCAAAAGATATAGTGTCTGGGGTCTTAAAGGCTTGAAGGTAAACAAGCGGCCATCCAGCTCAGAAGCAACAAAGCCCACATGGAAGAAGCACACCAGCCTGTGCTATCACGAAGTGTCGAAAGGATCAGGTATCAGGCATCATCAGAACAAAAAAATCTTACCATAGTGAATGAGGGGGGAGTGCAGAGTGGAGACCCAAAGCCCATTTGTAGGCCACTGGACACCCCCTTACCGAAGGATCTCGGGGAGGAGACAAGCCAGTCAGGGTGCGATGTAGCAATGATGAAAAATATAACTTTCCTCTAGTTCCTAAATGCTTCTTTCCCTCCTTCACCCCTCCCCTCCACCGCCCTATCATGATCCCAATTCTACCTTGCAAGTCTGGCTAGACCAGAGGATATACATTGGTACAGATAGGAACCAGAAACACAGGGAATCCAGGGCAGATGATCCCTTCAGGACCAGTGGTGTGAGTGACAATACTGGGAGGGTAAAGGGAGAGTGGGTTAGAAAGAGAACCAATTACAAGGATCTGCATATGACCTCCTCCCTGGGGGACAGACAACAGAAAAGTGGGTGAAGGGGGACATTGGACAGGACAAGATATGACAAAATAATAATTTATAAATTATCAAGGGTTCATGGTGGCGGGAATAAAGAGGGAGGGGAAAATGAGGACCTGATGCCAGGGGCTTAAGTGGAGAGCAAATGTTTTGAGAATGATGAGAGCAATGAATGTACAAATGTGCTTTACACAATTGATGTGTGTATGGACTATGATAAGAGTTGTATGAGCCCCTAATAAACATATATATACACACACACAATTAGACAATTTGCACATGTACAATTGATTGGCATTGATTGCATCCTTTGACTTGTACAACCATTCTCATCCTCCTCTTCTGCGTTGTTTCTCCCATATTAACATAAACTCCTGTCCTGTAATGTTCCTGTTGATGTTGTCAATGCGATCCCATGGAGATAGTTCCTAAAAGAACATCTTGTTCAAGGCAGACCTGTTTTACTGCTTTTAAATTATTGTTTGATTTTAAGAAGACGTTAGGGGATATTTTTAACTTTAGGATTGCAGATTATCCCAAGGCAGTAGTTTCTGGCTTCATCCACACTCCATGGTTCCAGAAAGTTGAGAGTCCATGAGAACTTGAAATTCTATTCTGCATTTCCCCCTTCTGATCAAGACTTTTCTCTTGAATCTTTCGTCAAAATGTTCAGTATTGGTCACCATTCAGTTCTTCTGGTCTCATGGCAGTTGTTCATGGTGGTTATTAGGCACATATTCCATAACCTTCTCCTGATTTTCTTCCCGAATCTGTATTTCTCCGGTGCTCCAGCTAAACAGAGACCCACTGTTGGGCCTTGAACAGCCTCTTGAAAACTTTTTTTTTTTGTAGTTTTAAAGCCTTTATTGGATAATCACCCACGCGTTTTCATACACATTGATTGTCTTGTATGTTTTTGAAAGTGGTGACAGGCACGTAGGCAACCAATGTATAGTTTGCTTGGGGAATCTTCATCCTCCTTAAGTTTCCTGGCCAACTGTACATGGATACATCTGAAGCGTTCCTGATGCCTTTGGCCCAGACAGCTGCCTTGCGCCTGGTGTTGATTCGTACATGTGGTGTTCCCATCTCCTTCATGGAAAATTGCCGAATCCCCTCGAGTTCCTGGCGAATGTTAATGGTGTGCTCTCTGACACCAGGACAGCCCCTTTTCTTCTCACCGCCCTTCTTTGTGGGACCAGAGTGCCGGGATCAGGCTGGAAAGGACTCTTGAAAAATTTTTAAGAATCCAAGCACTATGCACTAAACTAGGAGGTAGAACATAAATATTAAATATGGCATTGGGTCAATTAACTTGGATGTCTCATGAGCCTCCAGACCCCTAAAACCCCAAATTACGGAACCAAGTCCCTAGCGGAGTTTGATTGTACATAAGCAACCTCAATTGGTCTCTTTTGTTTGGGGCATTATAAATATATCTAGCATATAAAATGTGATATAAACAAACCATAACAATGTTGTGTATAATAGAATGAAACACTGCCCAGTCCTGACCATCCTTAAAATTGTCACGTTTGAGCTTATTATTACAACCACTGTGTCAATCCATATTCTTAAAAGTTTTCCTCCTTTTGACTGCTCCTCCACTTTGCCAAGTATGGTATCTTTCTCCAGGGGCTGGTTCCTCCTGATGACATGTCCAAGGTTGGTGAGATGGAGTCTCTCCATCCTTTCCCCTAGTGAGCATTCTGATTGTACATCCTCCAATACCGGTGTTTCAGTCTTTTGATGGTCTGTGCTACTTTCAATATTCCTTGCCCACACCATAATTCATGTGCCTCAACTCTTCACCAATCTTCCTGTTCAGTGTGCAACTTTTATGCATATGAAATGATGGAGAATACCATGGCTTGGGTCAGATGCAATTTCATCCTCAAAGTAACACTTCAAAGAGGTTTTTGCAGCAGAACACATCTTTGATCTCTTGACTGCCGCTTCCATGAGCATTGACTGTGGATCCAAGCAAGATTTAATCCTTGACAACTTCTGTCTCTTCCCTGTTTATCATAATGTTAACCTACTGATCTAGTTGTCAGGATTTAAGTTTTCTTTACATTGAGTTATAATCCCTACCGAAGGCCACACTCTTTGATCTTCGCCAGCAAGTGCGTCAAGTCTGCCCCACTTTCAGCGAGCAAGGTTGTGTCACCTAAGACTTCCCCCAATCCATGTGACACATCTCTTCAGATAATCCGGCTTCTTTGATGTTGCCTCAGTGTCCATATTAATACCACTTTGACGCACACCTTTCCTGATTTTAAACCAGTCCCTTGTTCTGTCGGCACCACTGCCTCTTGATCCAAGTACAAATTCCCCATGAGTACAATGTAGTGTTCTAAGATTCCCATGCTGCTGTATTGCTGTAACCAATTTTGGATGATCTTCAGCACATATTTACTTACCTGTGATACTAATCATGCTCTATACTTTGAGCATTCTGTCGGGACATCTTGCTTTGGAATACAGAGATGGGTCTCTTACAGGCGTTTGACTAAGTAACTGTCTTCCAAATTTCCTGGCATAGTTAAGTGAGTGTTTTCAGTGCTTCATGAGTTCATTGAAACACTTCATTTGTTATCCCATCAATTCCTGTAGCTTTGTTTTTGCCTAAGCGTTAAAAGAAGCGGGAGGCATCAAAAGAAGACGGAAAGAATAGATAGTCACGGAACCAAAAAGAACTAGTCGAGATTCAACCATTTCAAGAGGTAGCACATAAGCAAGAACCAATGGTGCTGAAGAAAGAAGTTCAAGCTACACTGAAAGCATTAGCCAAACCCAAAACTCCAGAAATTTATATCTGCCCTTAGGTCTGAAAAATAAGAGCAAATGATCTAAGTTTCTGTGGGTTGGGTTTGTTTGGTTTTTTTCATATTTGTATAATCATTCTCACCCTTTTTTAAAAGTAGCATTTAGAATTCCTGTGTTTTGTAACTATATTCCTAAATCTCTTTTGTGATTCTTTCCCTAAACCAGTTGCCTGGGAGACTTGAGACCACCTGAGATAATTTATCAATTGATTCTAACCAACTGTTCACATTTGAAGAAGTCTGATCCTCACTGTTAGATTGCAGATTTTACATTGACCAACATTATCCAGTCGTGGCTAGGTTATTTCAAAGGCCAGTTACATTTTGCATTAGTACAGAGCTTTCCCAAGGGCACAAATTCCTTGATTAATTTTAAAATGTAGCAAGACCTTTTAAAATAGAATAGTAATGCAAACAGCTTTCCTCTTTGGAGGACTTCCGTTGAGTTCTATTGGATGGTCCCACTTGAAGGTTTCCTGCCTAACTGGTTTCCTGGCATAAACGGGCCTTGGCAACAAATGGCCCAGTGACCTCCTTCATGTACAGGGAACTAGGAAGCGCTCCTTTGTTTTGTGAAAGAAAGTGGACTCTCAGTTGTTTCTGTATATTCAGTGAAAAGTAGATGTTATCCTGTGGTTCAGTCTGATATGAAAAGAGGAGACGAGGAAATTAGACTCAGTGAGGAGCCCTGCTGGTGCAGTGGTTAAGTGCTCCGTTGCTTGGATTGAGCCCAGCAGCAGCTCTGTGGGAGCAAAACGGAGCAGTTCTGTTCTCGGGTCATGTTATCTTCTTCCATGGTCTCCCAATCAAAGAAGTACCGAGTCTATCTGGTGTCCATGAACCGTATGTCACCGCCTTTACGTGTACATCTTCAGACCACTTCAGCAGAGGAGAGCTCGCCTCAGCTGGGGTCAGTTTGTCAAGAAGGAGGAGCAGGAGAAGTCCATTCGGTTGCTGCGTACAACATGGTGCGAAAGTCATCCCGAAGGAACAGACACTGCTACAAGAGTGATGGGTGGGCTGAGCCTTACCTCAAACTGCTCTGCAGCAGACTTAAGGACCTGACATACTGCTCCCTTGGACACAAGGCTGAGATTTCCTAATGCAACACAAAGCAGATGACTGCTATGCCAAGGTTCTGGAATTGGCAGGCATGGTTTTGACTATCTGGCTTTGAGGATGCGCAATGAAAAGTGGCTCGGGACTACCGTGTATTTACTATCTTAATGCCCCCCCTCACTTGCTTAGGGCATGTATTTATGTGGTAGGCATGGTTCTACCATGGTGAATGAGTGTTATTGAAAATTTGCCCCTCTTACCAACTCCATTGTTTATGTAGTATCCAGTTACTTAAGAGTTTAATCTGTACAAGCCAATAACTCATGTACTGTGATTCAGAGGCAGCTTATACTTGCATACTTTCTTCTAAACAATGTTTTACATTCTGTTCCCTTGAGTAAATTAATGATCCTATCAATAGAATTATCTTATGCCCCCAACACGATCGCTGAAGACAAAGCGGATACCTAAGCAAATATAGTGAAGAAAGCGATGGTGCCCAGCTATCAAAAGATACAGTGTCTGGGGTCTTAAGGCTTGAAGATAAACAAACAGCCATCTGGCTGAGAAGCAACAAAGCCCACATGGAGGAAGTACTCCAGCCTGTGTGATCATGAGGTGTTGATAGGATCAGATATCTGACACTGAAGACCCAGAACAAAAAGAGTGTCATTGTGAATGAGGGGGCTTGCGGAGTGGAGACCCAAAGCCCATCTGTAGGCAACTGGACATCCCCTTACAGAAGTGTCACAGAGAGGAGATGAGCCAGTCAGGGTTCAGTGTGGTGCTGATGAAACATACCACTTTCCTCTAGTTCTTTAATGCATCTCCCACGCCACCCCCGTTATCGTGACCCCAATTCTGCCTTGCAAGTCTGGCTAGACAGGAGCATGTGCATGGGTGAAAATGGGAGCTGGAAACACAGGGAGTCCAGGACAGATAGACTCTTTAGGACCAATATTGAGAGTAGCAATACCAGGCGGGTAAGAGGAGGGTGGGGAGAGAGGAAGGGAACTGATCACAATGGTCTGCATGTGGCCCCCTCCCAGGGGGGGATGGACAACAGAGGGCTGGGTGAAGGGAGACATTGGTCAGTGTAAGAGATGAAAGGGTAGTGATAAATTGTTGATTGTCAAGGGTACATGGGTGAGGGAGGGGAGAAATGGGAAGCTGATACTAGGGGCTCAGGTAGAAGGAGAATGTTTTGAATATGATGATGGCAACAAATGTACAATGTGCTTGACGCAATGGATGGATGGATGGATTGTGATAAGAGTTGTATGAGCCGCCAATAAAATGATTTTTTAAAAGAATTATCTTATGCCCCATGGGGACAATTTACGATGTTCTCGATCACACAATGATGACGATGTCTCTAAGTAAACCAGAGACAGACATACATCATAAATATGTGAATGGATTTGGCGCTTGCACTTAATTCTAGCCCCAGTCTAAGAACAATTAGTTCTTATGAGATGGCCCTGCTGAAGCTCACCATTTTTAAGCAACCACTGAAGATATGGGTGCTAGAACAAAGTGTCACGAAGAAACCAGATGGCACATGGCTGTCAGAAAGAATACCATCTGAGGTCTTAAAGCTTATCTTCAAACAAAAGTAACTAAGTGAGGCATCAACTAAGTCCCCATGGACACCAGCCTGAGTTATCCAAGGATGATGATAAGTAATACAATATCTACATCTGAAGGAGGGAATGGTATCAGAACTCAAGTTGTGAACACCTAGTTTGAAGAAGGCTGTGGATGACAGTGGTGAGTGTCGGTGTGTGGGGCAAGATGCATGCTGTTTTTTTGCCCAAAACTAGCACACCAAGTTGGCTATGTGAGCAGGTACATTGTTGTGGTGGCAAAACCAGCCCCTCCGCCCCCGTCTGCCACAAATCACTGTGCCTTTTTTGTCACACACTGTTTAAGCAATCTTTTCAGAACCTCTGATCTGGTGGATTGAACTCCGAATGCACTACGAGTTGACATTTTTGTCTGTTTGGGAAATTGATGGATGTCCAGAACAAGGTTTGTTATCAATGGACATTTCACCTCTTTTGAAATGAGAAAACCACTGGTACACTTGAGTTTTTCCCATAGTGCTTTCCTTGTAAGTTGTGTTCAACATCACAATTGAACACGACCTTTTTCTGCGGCATTTTTCCCAAGCAGGAAACAAAATTTTACAGTGGCATACTATTCTCTTAAATCGACCATTAAAAAAAACTCCAAGATTTGAGTGAAACTGCTTTTATGAAACAAATTCACTGTGACCAGAGAGAACTTTCCCAGGTGACACCACTGGGTACACTAATTCAGAGCAAGTTGCTCGATGCTCACCTAGCATGAAAAATTACATACTACAGAAGCTCCGCTCCACCTAGTGCAATTCTATTTTTGTACTCCCACATATAGGCCAATAAAACATTTTTTTAAATAAAGAAACAGGATAAAGATGTTCGATTTAAAAACAATGTACATCCTTGGAAACTTTATGGGTCAGTTCTACTCTGTCATACAGCATCGCTATGAGTCACCATCAACTCAACAGCACGCAGCAGGGAAAGTGCTACCTGTACTTCTGTGCAGTCAGTGCACATCCTACTGTAGCAGGGAAAGGAGCGATCACGTGTCTTCCATTCAACTATCACACACTTGTTTCAGCTCATCGCTTGCCTTCCCTTCAGTGTACCATACTGACCCCATTTCCTCCTCTTGTCTCCTGTCTCCATTCCTCCCTCTTTCCTAACCCTCTGAACCTTGTCTTTGGGTAAACGCTGCCCCTTGACGCTCCGTGGCTGAATAGTCTACCACAGACTGTTTCAGACCTGAAGGCTGACTAAGAGCTAGATTCTCTGGAGTCCCGCCTGTCTCTATTTGACCAGGAAGTCTGGTCATGGTGATGATTTTGAGTGTCTTTTTTTGCATTGTTCTTCAGAGCTTTCTAATATGATCCTTTTCAGAGCAGTTAATGATCGCTACGACCAACTTGTTTCTAGCCTCAGAATTTTGCCGACTGATGCTTGCAGTGCCCGGCAGTCTGCTGGACTGTTTCCACGTGTCCTTTGATTGCTACCATTCTTCTTTGATCTGACAGAGAAAGGCCGCGGCCATGCGTGCATGCGTGCTGCCCACAGGACGTGTTTGTTTGAAACTAACTTGTATAGCACAAAAGAATCCAAGGCAGTTTCACTTCTACTTTTAACCCTTGCTACCCACTCAGACGAATGCTTAGGTCGGATGGGTAAAGAATTTGGAGGGACTTTTAAAGGTTGTAGTCTCTCTTTCATTTTCACTGTGCTTATTTATTCCTGGCTTTACCCCCTTTGGGTCGTGGAACAAACACATGCGAAGGAGAACATCGTCTATGCAGTCGCACAGCCCACCGCATCCAATCAGTGACAAAACCGCAGTGAACCCTCTGTATGCGAGGTTCCTTCTTCTTCCCACCCCGTCTCCTTTCTTATTTTTCTGTGCCTTCCCTCGGCTCCGCCCCACTACCCACAGTCCTGGTCTTATCATAGTCTTTAAAGTTTTATCTGTTGGTGTGAAAGTCATTTTTATTTTTTCATTATAACGGTGTCATGAAATATTTATCTTTATGAGACGAACTAACTTTGCTGAGCATAATATTCTCTTATTTTGTCCGTGTTTGACAGACTTATTATGTTGTGAATGATGTGTAATATCTCATTTGAATCCATAATGGAATGCATTAAGGATTCAAAATATTCTGATATGAAGAAGAAAATGGCATCAGGGTTGAAGGAAGGCTTATTAACAACCTGTGGAACAAAGATGATACAACTGTGGTTGCTGAAAGTGCAAAGAATCTGAAGCACTTGCTGATGAAGATCAAGGATTGCAGCCTTCAGTCTGGATTACAAGTCCTTGTAAAAGGAAAAGGTGGAAGTTGTCAAGGATGTTACTTTGAGGACTAAGGTGCACCTGACCCAAGCCATGGTATTATTCATGACCTCATATGCAGGTCAAAGCTAGACATTGAATAAGGAAGACTGAGGAAGAATCAATGCATTTGAATGGTGGTGGTGGGGGGTGGGGGGAACATGTTGAAAGCACCATGGACAGCTAAAATGACAACCTGATCTCTCTTGGAAGAAGTAAGGCCAATGCTCCTTGGAGGCAAGGATGGTGAGACTGTCTCACATACTTTAGACATATGGTCAGGAGAGGCCAGTCCCTAGAGAAGGACGTCATTCCTGGTTGAGTGGGGGAGGGTGGCAGGGAAGGAGAAGAAGGCCTTCCACTAGATGAATTGACACCATCGCTGCAAGGATGAGCTCAGTCAGGGGAACATTGTGAGGACGTGCATTGGGTTTCATTCTTTTGTGCATAGGGCCACTGTGGGTTGTAGTCAACCGAATGGCACCTGACAACAACTGAATATTCCACTGAGTAAATACACCAGCATTTGCTTCTCTGTTCCTCTACAAAGGGAGCTTCTGATTGCTGCTTTGTTCTTCATTTCTTTTGGGGATATACCAAGTAGAGCAATTGCAGGATCATAAAGTAATTGTATTTGCTTTTGTTTAAGGAAGCATTATACTGGAGGGAGAGGGGGGCGGGGAGGGAGGGGAAAAAAATGAAGAGCTGATGCCAGGGGCTTAGGTGGAGAGCAAATGTTTTGAGAATGATGAGGGCAATGAATGTACAAATGTGCTTTACACAATTGATGTATGTATGGATTTTGATAAGAGTTGTATGAGCCCCTAATATAATGATTTTAAAAAAAGATTTCAAAGAGAAAATGAAATCATTAAATGATATGTAGTTTTTAAAAAAAGAAGAAAAAGCATGATGACAACATATGTACAGATGTGTTTGACACAGTGGATATATGTATGGATTGTGATCAGAGCTGTAAGAGCCCCCAATAAAAATTTTTTTATAAAAGGAAACATTATACTGACTTTCACAGGAATTGTACAGTTCTGCAATACCATTAGCAATGTATGAGCTTTTCAATCCCTCCACATCCTCTCCAGCATTTATTATTTTCTGTTTAAAAACTTTTTTTTTCTAAAAGTGTAGGTGTAAGGAGCTATCTTGTTGCTTTAAGTTGTATTTCTCTTATAGCTAATGAATTTGAACATTACTTCATATGATTTTTGGATGCCTATATCATCCTTAGTACATAGCCAGTTTATGTCTTATGCCCATTCTTAATTGAGATATCTTATTTTTCTTAAGACTAATTTCTATATATTTTTAAAATGAGTCTTTTATCTGCTATATCATTGCACTCTCTTCTTACTCTTTTGATGAAGTCTTTCAATGTACATAAAATATCATATTTTTAGAAGGTCCAAGTCCTCTGTTTTGTCTTCTGTAGTGTGGGCATTTTTCATTATGTTCAATAGTGCATTTATGCCTTGTATTGTGGCCCTTAAGTTTGTCCGTATTTTTTCCATGGTGGTCCTTATGGGTCTAGTATTTATATTTAAGTCTTTAATCCATCTTGAACTCATTTGTGTACATGGTGTGAGGTATGGACCCTGTTTCATTCTTTTGCAGGTGGAGTTCCAATTTTTCCACCATCATGTATTGAAAAGGCTATCTCTTCCCTATTTAATGTGTTTTAGTCCTTTATCCAAAGAGCAGGTGTTTGTACATACTTGGTTATATTTCTGGATTCTCAATTCTAATCTATTGATTTACATGTTTATCATCTTACCAATACCAAGCTGTCTAGATTATTATGGCTATATACTACCGTAGGTTTTGTAATCTAAGAGTGAAAGGCCCCTACATTTTTTAAATAATATTTTGTTTCTACTGGTTTTATTTATTTTCCACATGAAGTTGCTATTTACTTTTTTTTGAAGAATTATGCTGGGATTTGGATCAGATTTGCATAGAATTTATAAAGTGTTTTTGGTAATATCGACCTTTTCACTATATTTAGTCTTCCTATCCAGAAGCATGGGACATTATTCCATTTGTGTGCATCTCTTTTGGTTTCTTGTAGAAGTGCTTTCTAATTTTGTTTGTATAAGTCTTTGGTTTCTCTGGTAAAGTTTATTCCTAGATATTATATCTTTCAGGTAGTTATTGTAAATAGTACTGCTTTTTCAATTTCCTTTTTTGTGGCATCTTCTTTAATATACAAGAATCCGACTATTTCGATATGTTGATCTTACAGCCTGTTACATTGCCACATTTTTTCAATTAGTTCCAGCAAGTTAAATTGAATTTTGGGGGTTTTCTATATATAGGATTATATTATCTTCAAATGGAATTTTGTTTCTTCTGTGCCAATGTGGATGCCTTTAATACCTCTTTGATCCTATAGTGCCCACAGAATTTTAAGATACCAGTCACAAGTCAGATAATTTCGTGGACAGTTTTTACAAAGCTGTGCTTTGCTTGGACCCTAGCTAGACTTTGTCAAAAGCATCCTCCATTAAGGCACTTGGCACAGGAGTTCTAGCTTTCTGCAACTATGATTTACAGAGAATTGCTGCTTCATGAGATGAGCGAGGAAGCAACACCTTTTGGTTGATCTTAGGACAAAGTAACTTTCCATGGCTTCAACTTTCAAATAACTTTGCTATTAGCACAGGTTTATGTAAATAGTTAGGGGTAAAATGTTGACCAGCGAGATGGAGACACATAGAGAAGAAAAAAATGTAAGCTATGTAAGTCTTTACTGTATCTTAGGGTTTTGATTCTTGGAAATAAAATGCTGTAAAAAATAGAAAGAAGTCTCTCTTCAAAAAGGAAGAGGGGTTTATCTGTCCTGGATTCCCTATGTTTGGAGCTCTTATCTATACCACTGTACATGTTCTGGTCTGGCCAGATTGGTTAGATAGAATTGGGGTCATGGTAGGTGGAGCGGGGAGAGGAAGTATTAAAGAACTAGAGGAAGTTGTGTGCTTCATCAGTCCTGTTCTGCACCCTGACTGGCTCTTCTCTTCCTTGTGGCCATCCTGACAGGGGGTGTCCAATTGACTAGTGAAGGACTTTGGGTCTCCACTCTGCTCTCCCCCTCATTCCCATTGATATGCTTTTTGTTTATTTTGTTTTGTGTCTTTGGTGCCTGATACCTGATACCATCAACACTTCATGATCCCACAGGCTGGTGTGCTTCTTCCATGAGGGCTTTGTGTTTGACAAAATGAACATATGCATGGATTGTGATAAAAGCTGTAAGAGCCCCCCAAAAAATAAAATTTAAAAAATAGAAACGGAAGAAGAGAAAAATATCAAATATATGTAGGTAACCTTTTAATGCTATTGGATTTCTGAGAAGGTTTTAAGTAATAAAGTTGTTTTTTAGGACAATAAGAAAACACTCAAGATAAATTAAATTACTTTGTATGTTACTTTACCATTACTCCTGCCCTCATTAACTCACTCACTGTCACCAAGTCAACTCCAATTCACAGCAACCCTCTAGGACAGGGTAGAACGGTCCCTGTGGGTTTCTGAGACTAGTGCTTTACAGGAGTAGTAGCCTCATCTTTCTCCTGAGGAGCTGCTGGTGGTTTCAAACTGCCGACTTTAGTGTTATAATTCTACATTAGGCAGCATTTTACTAAAATGCTGCCTAAAGTTTTCATTAGGCAGCATTTTACTAAAATGCTGCCTAAAGTTTTAAGCAGGTCATTGTGAATTCTTTTTGTTGGGGAATATATGGTTTTAAATACTGTATGTACTGATTATAGTTAGGCTCTAGGCTCTACCAAAAAGACATGGGTCCCTGGATGGCACAAATGGTTTGTATTGACAACTAATCAAAGAGCTGGAAGCTCAAATGCACCAAAAGGTCGCCCTGGCAATTGGCTTCCATAGCGTTACAGCTGAGAGCATTTTATGATGCAGTTGCATTCTGTGAATCTGGGTCATCATGAATCATTATAGATTCTAGGGCAAAGAGAAAGGGCTTTGTGAGAAAGGCGCAATATATCCTGTTTTGGTCACCCTAGAGCTCCAACTGTATAATGCTTAGCTAAAAGGGGCCACGTAATAAGAATTTGCTCAGTCTTCTTGTCCAAAATTCAAATGCAGCAGTGCTAATTCTCTGAATGAGTCGCAAACAAATTCTAGGTTAATGTTGGGGTGTTACGTGAGACACCAAATCATTTGCAGAAGAATTTTCCGTTAAGAATGTAGAAAAGTGCCAGAATTAGAAAAAGAAATGGCCATTTTGCAGCCCCCAATTAATCAATACACACATGAGCACGAATGGATGCTAAAATCATTGGCTAAAGGCTCAAGGAAAAATAAAGTAGTCCCATACTATATACAATTTGGTTCAGAATTAGGCAAAGTGTGTGGCAGGATTTATGTTAACGTATTCAATCTGTAAGGGAGCACTGGAGGCATGTGGGCTAGGTGCTGGGGTGCGAACGCCAAGGTCAGTCGTTCAAAACTACCAGCTACTCTGAGGAGGAAGGCTGCGGCTGTCTACCCCCGTAAAGCTTTATGTTCTCAGAAACCCACAGGGGCAGTTCTGCTCTGTCCTGTAGGGTTGCTCTGAGATTGAATTGACTTGATGACAATGAGGGTCTTTTTCATTCAATCTGTGTGCGGAACAAATAATCCACGAAGATGAACTACATGCGGAAGAATGTGCCATCAGGAGAGGAGGAAGACACATCGACAACCTGTGGTGTGCAGATAACACAACCTTGCACGCTAACGACAATTCACTTAAAGCCTTTACTGTGAGGATCAGTGTGAATTATACCTGACTATCAAGAGAACAAAAGTTCTCACAACTGTACCAATAAACAGCATGATAATTGAAGAAGAAATCGATGTTGGCAATGATATCATTGTACTTGGATGATCAATCAACATTCAAAGGAGCAGCAGTTAAGAAGTCCAGGGACATAATGCATTGGGCAAGGCTGTTGGGGTAATCCCTCTGAAAATTGAAAAGCAAAGGATAGCACTTTGATAACTAAGGCGCACCCGACCCAGGTCAACGTCTTTCAGTTGCCTCATACACTGGCAAAAGCTGGAACGTAAAAAAGGAAAACAGAAGAAGAAATTTCAAACTCTGGTGTTGGCAAAGAATATTGAATATACCATAGACTTCCGGAGGAGCTAACAGATCAGTCCTAGAAGAAATACAATTAACGATTCCCATGCCTTGGCTCACTTACTTTGGACGTGTCGCAAGGCAAGAGCGAACACTAGAAAGGACATCAGTAGACCCTTGGTGACAATGAGGAAACGCTCACCTGCAGCAGAGACTGATGTGTTTGAGTACCCCATCACGGAAATGGCGCCGGTGCGGGCAGTGTTTTACATAAGGTCAGTGTGAGTCAGAGTTGACTCAACGATAACCAACAACCAAAACAACAACATCATGTTACCTGCAAGTTGCTCAGTCGGAAAGGAGAAAACACCAAACAAAACAAAGCAGTTGTCATTGAGTCGATTCTGACTCATGGCCACCCGTGTCCTTCAGAATCTTTCCCAAGTAGATAGCCTGACCATTTCTTTGAGGTACCTCTGGGTGAGATCAGATTGTCAACTTTTCCGTTAGTAGCCCAGTGCTTGACCATGTGTGACACTTAGAGACTCTTGAAAACCAAACTCCAAACTCATTGCCATTCAGACTCCTGGGTCAATTCTGAATCGTGGGGACCCGAAAGGGCAGGGTAGAATGTGGATTTCTGAGACTAACTCTTTATGGAGTAAAAACCCCTTCTTTCTCTCCAGGAGCTGCTGACGGTTTCGAACTGCTCTCCTTGCTGACCGCGGCCCAAGGTGTAACCACAATGCCACCAGGGCAGAGACTCCTGAAAGAAGAAGAAAAAAGTACTAATAACAAAATATTTTGTTTCTTGCCAGCATCTTACCGAAGAAATCAATAGCATGTGGCTCTAGATGATATAAAACCACTTATAGGATATTGATAAACAGACTTTACCTGAATCTAGTCAGGCCTTTTGCCAAAACTCCCAGTTATAGAAAAA
The DNA here is from genome assembly GCF_050624435.1 of Tenrec ecaudatus. Classification (NCBI taxonomy): domain Eukaryota; kingdom Metazoa; phylum Chordata; class Mammalia; order Afrosoricida; family Tenrecidae; genus Tenrec; species Tenrec ecaudatus. The sequence continues at coordinate 61,325,114 of NC_134532.1, read as the reverse complement.
GGAATTAAGGAACAAGTTAGTAGCATTATGGAGAATAAAGATAACGGATTCTTTCAAAAAGTCAGCCACAAAGATGAATAACATTAGAAGTACTGATGTAAAATAAAAGACTTGAGATCCTGGTGAGATATAGCCAATTAATATGGCCCCTCTAGTCATAATTCCTGATGAGATGTATCCTAAGGCGGGACTCCATGCCAGTGACTGTGATTTCACTTTGCAGGGCATTCCCCACTGAGGGCATTTCAATGGCCGAGTTGGCATGGGATTAAGACCTGACTTTGTGAACCAAGTCTTACCCTTGGTTTCCTTGGAGGCTGAGAAGTGTTGCCTTAGATCAGGGGTGTCAAATGGGCGGTGATTTTTTGTGGCCCTCAATGCTCTGAAATAAAATGAAAATTAAAAATTAAAAAAAAATTGTTATGAAGAAAATAGCACTTAGGGGAGATCGAGGCAATACCGTACACACAATTCCCTTGTTAACCCTTTAACTACAGAAGACGAGTCTACACATGGCCCAGTGCCTTTCCTGGGGGCCTACGGACATATATAAACTTGCTAAGTTCCAGCGACGTTTGGAAGTGATATGTCGTCTCTCAGTGTCACGTAATGTAAATGGACCCCAATAGTGAAAAGGTTAAACAGAGCACTCTGGGTTGTGCTGTTATGAATCACACCCAGCGGCAGCGCTAGTTCACACTTTTAGAGGGAAGCCATTACGATTGTGCATCACGCTTGTCAGCTGTCCAACATTTTGTGTTTTTTATTAATTGCTTTGTTATATTTTCCTGTCCCAACGAGGTAAGTGAAAACTAGTAGGAGGAAAGTGCTGGCAAGTTTTGGGTGAAAAAGAATAATTTTCATTTTATAAATATATGACATAAAATAAATGTTTAAGCAAAAGCAATTGGATAGTGTTTTAATTATCCTATCCATAGTCCTGAATCCTCACTTCAAAACAGAAATTTAACAAAATTTGTAAGTGTGATGTGGCCCGCGTGACTCTTGCCTGTTACACCCAATGGCCCATGTTGTCGTGGAGTTTGATGCCCCTGCTACAGTCCACTGACTGAATCCTACTATCTACTGATCCTGGACGGGGGTGACCTAGTAGCTTCCTTAATAAACCCCCTTAATTGTGGATATTGTTTGGGAGGTGTGTGTGGCTACTGAAATGAATTCTAGACCCCACCAGAGAAGTAAAGTGTCACGGCAGGAATAGGTGGTGTCCGAACAGGCTCACGAAGGCTGGAAGGTGAGGCCTGTCTGAGCTCGGCTGTGGGACACTAGGGGACAGCTATGTCCACCTTCACTGCTGGTTATTGCCCATGGTGCAAAGCAAATTGATATGTAAGCCATTCAGGAGATAACTGAGCAATTTGAATGTGCATTTGATGTGGCGATTTGGGGTTAATTATTTCAGGTATCATATTTTACATTGGGGAGTACTGGAGAATATCCTCATTAGGGGTTGTATACATAAAGTACTCAGAAGCAAAGTGATATAATGCCTGCAGTTTGCTTTTGTATGATTCCACAAAAACACATATATTACATATAAATAAATATGTGGAGAACTAGAAGAGAAAAGGGGAGAAAGTTGTGAAAGTTCATATGACAGAATTTTAACAATTGTTGGAATAGGTGGATGAATACATAGTTTCATTGTACTTAAACAAACCTCCTTTACATTTTTAATAATAAAATTTTAATTTAAAAAATGCTAGACTACTACTTTACAAATCTGACTAGACCAGAGGATGTACACTGGTACAGACAGGAACTGGAAACACAGGGAATCCAGGACAGATGACCCCTTCAGGACCAGTGGTGAGAGTGGCGATACCAGGGGGGTGGTAGAAGGTGAGGTAGAAAGGGGGAACCAATCACAAGCCTCTACATATAACCCCCTCCCTGCCAGATGGACAACAGAAAAGTGGGTGAAGGGAGACGTCAGACAGTGTAAGACATGACAAAATAATAATAATTTATAAATTATCAAGGATTCATGAGGGAGGAGGGAGCGGGGAGGGAGGGGAAAAATGAGGACCTTATGTCAGGGGCTTAAGTGGAGAGCAAATGTTTTGAGAATAATGATGGCAACAAATATACAAATGTGCTGGACCGGATGGATGGATGGATGGATGGATGGATGGATGGATGGATTGTGATAAGAGTTGTATGAGCCTCCAATAAAATGATTTTTAAAAATTAAAAATGGATGGGGAAAGAAAAGAATGTATTACTTAAAGATATTATACTACATACATATTGTATATCATTAAATCTTTAAAAGAAATTAAAATAAATTTATTCTTGCTTAAAAAAATTTTTAAATGCTAGGCTATTTCATTCAGAAATGTGGGTAGGCTTCTGCTAAGACTATTTCCTGTTGCCCCAGATGCAATCAGGGGACCTTTCTTGATATAATGAGCTTCAGTCGTGCAAACATCAGAATCACTCCACCAGCGTGTAAGGGAAAAAAAAAAAAGATTTTAATTTGGAAACCAGAAAGTCATGGATGTGTAAACTTGACTAATTTTCTGTTGGACAGTTAAGATAACAGGGGCACGGTAATCAAAGAAGATGAAATAGCTTAGGAAAATAAATACACGTCTCTCCTTGCTGCCTTGGCACATTTCCAAATTAATGTTTTCTAAATGGTTATTTGAAATTAGGAGGGAAATTAAAGTTCCAAATGGAAACACTAGCTTAATGCTGATGGGTCTTCTTTCTCTGTGTTTTGTCCTCTTCTCAGAAATAAACACATGCTTTTATAGTTATCTTTAATTTTAACTGCTTGGAGTTTCATTAATTATAATTTTAAAACCTTGAAATTAATATTTTAAACTGTAAAATATGTCTATAAGAAACCAAAAGAGACTTACATAATGAAAGAATGTCCCATGCTCATGGATAAGAAGATTTCATATAGTGAAATGTCAGTATTCTAAAACCACTCCACAAATTCAATACCATTCTGTTCCAAGTCCCAGCACAATTCTTCAAAGAAATGGAAAAACCAATCACCAACATTTTAGGGAAAGGAAAGAAACCCAGGATAAGCAAAACACAACTGAAAAATAAAAAACTAATTTGGGGGTATCTCACTCCCCAATTTCAAAACCTATTACACAATCATACTAATCAAAACAACTTGGACTTGGTACAGCAATAAACATTAAGACCAATGGATTAGAACTGAGAACCCAGAAATACAGCCAAACAACTACAGATACCTAACTTTTGATAAAGGACTAATACACATTAAGTAGGGAAAAGACAGCCTTTCCAATAAGTGACACTGGAAAAATTGGATCTCCACCTGCAAAAGAATAAAACAGGATCCGTACCACACCCCATATTTAAAAAATGAACCCAAAAGACCTAAATATAAACCCTAGAACCAAAATGATCACAAATGAAAAACAGGGACAAACTTAAGGGCCCTAATACACTACCAGACACAATGAAAAATACCCACACTACAGAAAACAAAATAGAGTACTGGGACCTTCGAAATATCTGACATTTATGTACATCAAAAGAGTAAAAAGAGAACCCCAAAATTGGTTTTTTTCCCCACAGATTGGGGGAAAAATTGGGCAATTATTTTATCAGATAAAGGGGTAACTTAAAAAATCTATAGGAAACTGTAACACTGTAATACGAAAAAGACAAATAATCCAATTAAAAAAACAAAAAACAGGCACAAGATAAGAACAGACAATTTACTAAAGATAACAGCCAGGTGTCCAACAATCATATGAAGAAATTCTTATGATCATTAGCTATAAAAAAATAAATCAAAATAATGATGCACTACTACCTCACACCACAATGCTTAACAACAGCAAAACCCAGAAAATAACCAATGCTGGAGAGGATATGGAGCGATTGGCATGCTCACACCTCGCTGACAGAATAGCAGAATTGTACCGCCACTCTGGTGCTTCCTTAAACAAAGGTAAGTAGAAATGTCATATGATCCTAAAATCTCTCTACTCCATATACACCCCAAAGAAATAAGAAGGAAAGCAGGAAAAGACATATAGAAATCCATGTTCATTGCATCAAAGTAAAATCAAAATTGACTTAAACTTTGTCAGTCATACAAACTAGTTTGAAATAAAAATAAATTTTAACACTGTTAATCTTAATATTTAAGATTCAATAAAAACAGGTTTTATGAGCTAAGTTATTCATAATACACACTTCTTAAAATCAATGAAGTAGCTTAAACCCACTACCATTAAGCTGATTCCTACTCATAGTGACCCTGTACAGGGTTTCTGAGACTATAAATCTTTCCCAGAGCACACAGCCTCATCCTTCTCTCAAGGAGCAGCTGGTGGATTTGAACTACCAGCCTTCGGATAGAAATGCAACCCCTAGCCCCACAAATCAATATTCCTCAAATCAGTACTGGATGTCTACTTTGTACTCAATTTCTGTTTTCTACTCTGCCACCCCAACTTCAGATAAAGCAAACAAACAAAACTTGCTGTCATTGAGTCCATGCCAACTCAGAGCAGTGCTATAGAGCAGGGAGAACTGCCCCTGTGGGTTTTGGAGACTGAAACTCCAAAAAACCTGGAATAGAAAGCTCCATCTTTCGCCCGCTGAGTGACTGGTGGTTTTGGACTGCCGACCTTGCGAGCCACAGCCCAACCACTAAGCCCCCAGGGCTCCTCAACTTCAGATCAAAACAGATGAAACCCTGCAGTTTAGATTTTTCTATAATTTTTTAAATTTGCATTTCCCATGAACTTCTAGAAACCACCTTGTAGAAGCAGACATATTGCATTGGGCAAATCCGCGGCACAAGACCTTTGGATAATAAATAAGGAAGCTTGATGCACCTGAATTAAGGTGCTGATGAGGAATATTGAAAGTACAGTGGGATGCCAGAAGATCAATCAAATCTGTCAAGGGAGAAGTCCTGCCAGATGCCTCCTTAGAAGCGAGGAGGATGAGAGCAGCCCATGTACTTTGATAATGTACTTCATTATCACAAGACACCAGTGCTGGAAAAAGATAGCATGCCTGGAGAGGAGCTGGATTGGTTGACACAGTGGTTGTAACACTGGGTTCCAAGATGACAGTTATGAAGATGAGTCCGCATCCCTCCGTAGTTCATGTGCGGTGCTTGGCATCGCTGTGAGTTGGAACCTACTTGGCAGCACCTAACTACAGTCCAGACACAGCACACAGTCTGGACGAGGTTTTCACAACTGAGCTTTAACCAAGGCAATGGTCACTATGTAATCACTGGTACGATGCAGGCGTCCTCAAACTAAGGCCCGCGGGCCACATGCGGCCCACTGAGGACATTTATCCAGCCCGCTGGGTGTTTTTGCCCCATTTTTTGTTGTTTCTTTTTTACTTCAAAATAAGATATGTGCAATGTGCATAGGAATTTGTTCATAGTTTTTTTTTTTAAAAAAAACTATAATCCGGCTCTCCATCGGGTCTGAGGGACAGTGAACTGGCCCCTTGTTTAAAAAGTTTGAGGACCGACCCCTGATTGAGGAAGTTGAAAAAAATGTGGAAGTTTTAATGACCATGACTATTTGTTTGCTGAGTGACTAGCCATCTTCTGCATGTTGACTCTCAGCACCTGATTCCACTAACATCCCGAAAACGTTCAGGTGATGACTGAAGCGAGGGCTGGCGATTTTTCCTGGGCTGCTATTGGCTACCTGAAAGGGATATATCTTTAACTCACCATTCAGGTCTTCACTGGTAAGGCCCTTTAAGGAGTCTCCTGACCGTCTTTATTTTTTCTAAACTTCATTGAGGCCCCACCTAGTTTCTTTGTGAATCTTAGTATTTCTGTCCTGTTAAGCCAGCTGTACAACACAAGAAACAAAGTAGAAATGACGAAGGGACAGCTTATAAATCTAATGGCAAACTTCATTGAAATACTGGAGACATTGCGTACATTCACAAGGGGAAGAAACGTATAATACGAAAGCTTCATAGCTGACTCTGGCTGTAATTTGCCCCTTGATCCTTTAGGGGAAATATACAATGACATACTAAGAGGCGGTTGTGCTGCTTTCAGAGTTACTATCTGTGCCATGACCAGAGCAATGAACGCAAGTCTTTTTTCTCCCAAACACTGGTAGCCTCAGTGCAAGCCCCTCCAGACTTCCTTGTCAATGACCTCAGCAGCGACCTTAATTTATTCTAGTCCTTGGAGCATATTTCTATGTGGATTTCTGTTCGTTAGTGGCGAACTGAGACTACACGGTTCAGAAAAGCCTTATTTGTGCAGAATTTAATTTCTAGCGTGGTGACTTAGCATTACTGTAGCATTGTTGTTTTCATTATAAAATCCGCCTCTTTTCTTATCCCTAGCATATTGAAGGGGACTCTCTTCATCTGAAATCAAGAGGGTTCTAGCCGGATGTTTCCATCAGTTTACCAAATTTCACAAGATAGCTCATTTCCATCGCTCTACGTCATGTCAGTCTAATAGCTGGACTGCATGGTTGGGTCAGCACCAGCCTGTCTTCTGCAGCTTCCTTTACTTGACCGGCTTTCTTTCTTTCTTTCTTTTTAATCATTTTATTGGGGATTCTGACAATTCTTATCACAATCCACACATGTGTTATGTTGTCTGGCTGCTTTCTTTACAGATTCAAATCCTTCTTCAAAGAACTTGAATCTAATCTGGTGGATTCCTTCTGGCTTAGAAACCTCTAAGCACGGTACTGTTGTGAGTATGTGTGAAGCCCTTTGGGGGCCATGCCTATAAAAGGCAGTCAGGGTTCTCAATGATGCTGGTGATTGCTGGGACCTCCAGCTGCGAGTGACTAAAGGACCATCGGTGTCATTGACGGTCAGTGAGGACCACAAGCTTAGTTCACTGACACATGGGCCACCAAATCATTGTCAGAGCCCTGGAGGGAGGGAGGGAGGGATGCACTCAAACAAAGAAACCTCACCGCTGACTCACAGTGAGCCTAGAGCACAGCGTAGAACTGCCCCTGTGGGCTTCTGAGACTATAGCTCTTCGTTGGAGCCGAAAGCTTCATCTTTCTCCCAATGGGACTAGAAAGTCCTGTCTTTCTCTCGAGAAGCAGCTGGTGGTTTCAAACTGCAGACTTTGCACAACCACTATGCCACCAGGGCCCCTAAATATGTACTACTTAAGATATGATGACTAAGAAAGCCCTACCCACAGACTTTTTCATGGAAAAGAAAGTCGACATAAATCGTGAAACAATTGATGGTATGGGGAAGCGGGGTGGCCTGTATGGCGGCATAACATTAGCGGTTGATTGTAAAAGCAGCCAGCCTTTGGCTCCAATTTGGAATGTCTAGACTTTGTGCATGCTTGTTTGTTGGATGAGCCAGGGGGCATTTCACCATTAAACCACAGCGGCTTCACCACTTGTCTGTCAGTTTGTGGTACTGTAGTGGCTTGTGTGTTGTATCGTGCTGGAAGCTAAGCCACCAATATGCCAAAGAGCAGAAGGACCACCCATGATGGAGAGAGTTCAGTGGCACTAATATGGACTAGAAAGGATCATGATGCTCTACTTCTGGGGGGGGGGGGAATTGGCTAGTGAAAGCCTTCGAATGGAATGGAACATTGTCTGATATAGTGCCAAGAAGATTAGCTCCTCAGGTGGAAGCATCTCCCTACCCCACCCCAACCAAAAACAAAACAAAACTTACAGTCATTGAGTCAGTTCCAACTCACGGTGACCCTATCAGCTAGAGTAGAATTTCCCCTGTGACGTTCCAAGACTATAACTCTTTATGGGAGTAGAAAGTCCCTCCCACCCCCCAAAAGAGAAAATCCCATCTATCTTCCTTGGAGCAGCTGTTGGTTTCAAACTGTTGACCTTGAGGTCAGCAGCCCAACACATATCCACAATGACACCAGGATCCAAAAACACTCAAAATACAACTGGCGAAGAGCTGCCTTCTCAATGGAATCTATCTTGATATGAATGCGGTAAAGCTTTAAGAATCTTCATTCACTCAAAAGAAGCTGCCGCAGACAGCCATTCATAATTGGAATAGGAAATGTACAAAATATAATCTAAAAAGATTGGAAGTCATGTAAAACTAAAAGGAGTGCACAAAGATTGGTAAGCTGAAATGAACTGCTGTATGGGCATTTTGAAGTGGGTAGTCATCTGGTCTACTTTGATGGGCATGATAAATTGAAGTAGAATGATATCACATTCATCGTCAAAAAGAACATTTCGGGATCTATCCTGAAAGATAATACTGTCAGTGACGGGATAACATGCATGCACCTACAAAGACCAGTCAAGGTGACTATTGTTAACATTTGTGTGGCATCCACGAATGCCCACGATGAGGCTGCTGGAGGGTTTTGCCAATTTCTGAAGTCTGAAATGGAACAAGCAAGCATTTAGGATGCATCGATCATTTCTGGTGGTTGGATCTCATAAGATGGAAACAAAGAGGCAGGATTATTAGTTGTGAAATATGACCTTGGAAATAGAAATGACACTGAGGATCACACAAATGAAATTTTCAATTCCAATGACTTATTCATTGCAAATACCTTTTTCCAACAACACAACTGACAACTATGCATGTGGATCTTACTGGATTGACTGCATCTAGGACAAGAGAAGATGGGGCAGTTCAATATCACCAGTCAAAACAAGGCCTGGGACCAACTGCAGACTAGATCATTAATCGCTTTTATGCAAATTCATGTAGAAGTCCGTCAAATTAAAATGCATCTCTGAAAGTCAGCGTGGGGTTTGAGTATATCTGCCTGAATTCAGAGACCATGTTAAGAATAGATTTGACATATTGAACAGTAAGACTGAAGACCAGATGGGTTGTGGGATGACAGCAAGGGCATCAGACATGAAGAAAGCAAAAGGTCCCTAGAACGAGAAAGAAAGAAAAAGCCCAAATGGATGTCTGAAGAGACTCTGAAACGTCCTTGAGTGTAGAATAGCTAAAGTGGAAAGAAGAAATGATAAGAAAGAGTTGAGCGAAATATTTCAAAGGGTGACTCAAAAAGTGTTAATGTTGTTTTTTAAGTCATTTTATTGGGGACTCTCACAGATAACAATCCATAAATCAATTATATCAAGCAAACTTGTACAGACATCATAATTTTCAAAACATTTTCTTTCTACTTGAGCCCTTTGATATCAGCTCCTCTTTATTCCCTCCCTCTCCTCCCTAACCACCCTCATGAATGCTTAATAAATTATAGATACCATATGTGTATTTTTGTTTCATATCTTACACCATCCGATGTATCCCTTCACCCACATTTCGGTTATTGTCCCCCTCGAGGGTATTATACATCTTTTATTGCTATCAGTTCCCCCTTTCCCTCCCATACCTCATGGAATCTTTACTCCCATTACTGTTTCTGGGGGGTTTATCTCTCCTGAATTCTGTGTGTGGAGAGTTTTTATCTGTACCAATGTACATACGCCAGTCTAGCAGGATTTGTGAGGTAGAACTGGTGTCATGATAGTGCAGGAAGGAAGCATTAAAGAACCAGAGAAATGTTTTATGTTCCGTCGGTGCTACACTGCACCCTGGATGAATCGTTCCTTCCATGTGTCCCTTCTGTGAGAGAATGCCCGATTGTCAACAGATGGTCTTTGTGTCTCCACTCTGACCCCTCTCCACATCGATATAATTGTTTGGTTTTGATCATCTGGTACCTGATCCCATGAACATCTCATGATCACACAGGCTGGCATGCTTCTTCCATGTGGGTGCTGTTGCTTCCCTGTTAGATAGAAGATGACAAAGTATTTTAATGAAATGTGCAAAGACCTGGAGTTCAAAAACCAAAAGGAAATAACACACTGAGCGTTTCTCAAATTGAAAGAACTGAAGAAAAAATTCAAGCCTTGAGTTGTAATAATGAAGGAATTTATGAGGAAAATATTACACAAAGTAGGAAGCATCAATGGAAAATTAAAGGAATATACGGTCACTGCACCAAAAGGAATTGAGTAGATTTCCAATTGTTTTAGGAGGTAGAATATGATCAAGAACCAATGGTTCTGAAAGAAGAAGTCCAGGCTGCACTGAGGGGATTGGCAAAAAGCAAGGCTCCAGGAATTTATGGAATAAATTATCAATGGCAATTTTCTTTTATTTTTAAATTCAGCAATTTTAAATTGGCATATAATCCATATATCATACAGTTCAGTAGTTCAATCCCATCCAGAAGAGTTGTCCCACAGTTTTAGAACATGTTCTTCAACCTTGTTCTCATCCTCCTCATTAGCTCCCCATTTCCTACAACCTCCCCTGCCTTAGCCACAAGGACCATTGGTCCAGTTACTGTCTCTATCGCTTTACCTATCCTGGATTTCACAGACAGAAAGCATTAAAAAGTAAACAAATAACAAAAACTAACCAGAAAAAACAGATTAAAAACCTCAATAAAACAGAAAATATTAAAACCTAGGACAAATTTAAAGGAATCAAGGATGGAATGATAGCGGACTAAATTTTAACCTAACTGCATCTGCAGCAGTCCTCTTCCCATCGCATTCTGCATGTTAGAAAGGCTATTTAGACTCCTGGCCCAGGGTCGGAGGGGATTCCTCAGGGGCTTGATCCATGTGTATTTTCCCCTTCATTCTATTGTGAGTTGTAAATTGAATCAGCTTTAAAATGTGTCTAAAGGTGAACCCAGTGATAAGAGACTACATTTAACCCGACTCCATGATTGAAGAGAGGCTGAATCCACTGACATGCACAACCTTCTGCAAACCAGGTGCTCACAATTTAAGCTCTAATGCCATTCCCACCTTTAAATTTGGATGTTATTACTTGCATTCCTAGGATCATACAGGCTGGTATGCTTCTTCAACCTAGACTTAGTGGAAGCCTCGCTTAGATGGCTGCTTGTTTGAAAACAAGCCTTTAAGACCCCAGATGCTATTCTGGCACTATCTAGTGCAAGCCCCCAATCCATTCATGCACCTCTGGCTTACATATGATTCTGGCTCAACTGAGAGACGCCCTTATCACTTTATGTTAGAGAAGAGTATCACTCATCTTCCTGAGGCGTCACTTCAACTGCCATCAAGCCAATGTTGACTTATAGTGACCCTAGAAGGCAAAGTAGAATTGTCACTGTGAATCTCCCGGCCTGAATATCTTCACAGGAATAGAAAGCCTCATCTTTCTTTCTCAGAGCTGGCTGGTGGTTTCAAACTGCTGACCCCCCAGTTGGCAGCCCAGCGTGTAACCACTACGTATTGATCGTGTCATTAAGTTAGCCGGTGGTATAGAATTTGAAACACTGTAGAGAAATGAAAAATTTCGAGTAGAGGCCAGCTATCAACTAAAATACATGAATTGTTAACTTGTGCAAATTAAGCTCTTAAGTGACTGGACACTGTTTACACAAACAACGGGGAATAGAGATTCTCAACAAATAGATGCAACACTGGAAGTGATCACTCTTCTATGCCAAGAAATTTGGGAAACAGCTACCTGGCCAATTGACTTGAGAGACCCATTCCAAAGAAAGGTGATCCAATAGAATGCAGAAATTATTGAACAACATCAGTACTATTACATAGGGAAAGTTTTGCTGGACAAATAAAAAATCATTATAGTAATACATCCATGGGAAGCTACCAGAAATTCAAGCCAGATTCATAACAGGATGTGAAATGAGGGCTATCATTCCTGCTGTCAGATGAATCTTGACTGAAAGAAAGCCAAAAGCATTTACTTGTGTTTTATAGATTATGAAAAAAACCTTTTAGTATGTGTATCACAACAAACTGTAGATAATATTGGGAAGAATGAGGATCATGGGAATTCCTGAACACTTAGTTGTGCTCACATTGAACCTGTACGCAGACCAAGAGGCAGTCAATTGAACAGATAAGAGGCTATTGAATAGTTTAAAATCAGGAAAAGTATGCATCAATGTTACATTCTTTCATCATACTTATTTAATAATCTATATCAGTGGTTCTCAATCTTCCTAATGCATGACCCTTTAATATAGTTCCTCAGGTTGTGGTGAACCCCCAACCATAAAGTTATTTTCGTTGCTACTTCATAACTATAATTTTGCTACTGTTATGAATCGGGCGACCCCTATGAAAGGGTCATCCAACCTCCCCAAAGGGATCACGACCCACAGGTTGAGAACCATTCATCTATATACTGAGCAAACATACTGAGTAGATAGACTATATGTAAAAGAAGGTGGCATCAGAACTGGGGAGAGTCTCAGTTAACAGCCTGAGATATTTAAATGAAATCACCTTGCTTGCTGAAAGCAAACAGAACTTGAAGCACTTTCAGGTGAAGATAAAAGAAGACTATAATATTCAGGATGGGCTATACCTTGATGTAAAGAAAACAAAAATCTTCACAACTGGACCAATAAGCAATATCGTGATCAATGAGGAAAATATGGAAGTCAGCAATTTCATTTTACAGATTCATAATCAACACCCAAGGAAGCAGCAGTCCCCAAAATCATACAACATGTTGCATTAGGTAAATCTGCCGAAAAAGACCTCTACAAAATGTTCAAAAGTAAATATGTCATTTTGAGGACTTACGTATGCGAGTTACTTAGTTTATTGTGCCAACCTGGCCGATAAACACATGCGGGGTTAATTGAAGGGCGGAGAGATAAATGACTCGGTGAGCCTTGTCTTTCTAGTTCTTGGGTCTCTTGTTTTCTGATGGTCAGACCAGGGTACAGCTGCCTAAGCCAGTTCCCTGCTCCAGCTGGCAAGGCCCACTTCCTGCAAGGCATCCCCAAGGAGAAGCCCTGGGTGCTGGAACACCCATGTGGAGACCCGTGCCAGCGCTGAGTTGCTTACACATTCCTCCTGCAGTCGGCGTCACTACTTGTGTTTTGTGAGATGAAGGAGGACTTTGTGGATTGGTGTTGGACATATGGGTTAATGTTGGACTTGTGGGCTTGGGCAGCACTGGGTTGGGATGTTTTCTTGATGTGAACTTAACCTTTATATAAAACTCTCTCTTAGTCGACTAAACGTCAGCTTACACACGTGTTCAATACTTACCCTGCATTCCCTCTGATAATATATTTTCAAGGATTGTTTCCCTTTATTTTTGTTAATACTTAAGAAATCTGTAAGGCATGACTATAATAACTGGGGGTGGGAGTGAGATCATAAGCTTGCTTTCTACATGTCAGTGATTCTGTGAGACTGGAGGCACTAAGAGTGGAGTTAGTCATCCTCTTTGACTTTCCCGTTGGCTTATCTAATGGGTAGAGGGGATAATTGTCATCAGGCGCATGTAACCTAATGTTAACGCCTGGTCTAAAGTGGTAGCTATTCAGCAGATTCTTTAGTACGCTGAAATTTTTGTCAATGAAAAGTGGAGGTGTGTGTACCTAAGAGAAAACACCTCCACTTTCATCTTGGGGGGCCTTGTTTCTAACCTTACTCTGGCCCGTAGTCCCAGTGGTGCATGTATGAGGCCTTTAGAAGTTAGTGTTGTAACACGGAGCCACCTCAGTGGGACTCAGTTATCCCTGGGGCTCGTTTTCCAAAGAGTAAAGATGTTGCTTAGAGTAGCAAAATGCTAGCTTTTGCTACTACCTAGGTTACTGTCAAGGCAGCTCAAAGTCACTAGGCTAAGCATGTGAGTGGACATGTAGTGCCCAGATCACCTGCTATGTCAAAAAGTGGTGACAAATACAGTTACGTTCAAAAGAAAAATAAATAAACAAATCTCTCTTATACATGGGTTTCTGTGGATTTGTTTCTCTAAAGTACTCAAACTAATACATATGCTTAACCCAAGCCATGAGGTATTTTTAGTCACCAAATTCGCATGAAAAATCTGGTCAAGGTATAAGGCATCATGAAAAAAAAAGATATATGTGTGTGTATATATATATATATATATATATATATATATATATATATATATATATATATATACCATATTAAATGAAGGGGGAAGTGCAGAGTGGAGACTCAAGGCCCAAGTGTCGGCCAATGGAGATCCCCTCATAGAAGGGTTTAGGAGAGAAGATGGGTTAATTAGGGTGTGAGGTAGTACCGATGAAGAACACAGCTTTTCCCCAGATCCTGGATGCTTCCTCCCCCCAACTACCATGATCCGAATTCTACCTTGCAGGCCTAGATAGGACAGAGGCTGTACACTGGTACATAGGAGGGCTGGAGGCACAGGGAATCCAGGGTGGATGATACCTTCAGGACCAAGGGTGTGAGGGGCGATGCTGGGAGAGTGGAGGGTGAGTGGGTTGGAAAGGGGGAACTGATTACAAGGATCCACATGTGACCTCTTCCCTGGGAGAGGGACAGCAGAGAAGGGGGGAAGGGAGACCCCGGATAGGGCAAGATATGACAAAATAATGAGGTATAAATTACCAAGGGTACAGGAGGGAGGGGGAGAGGGGAGGGAGGGGAAAAAAAAAGAGGACCTGATGCAAGGGGTTTAAGTGGAGAGCAAATGCCTTGAGAATGATTGGGGCAGGGAATGTATGGATGTGCTTTATACAATTGATGTATGTATATGTATGGATGGTGATAAGAGTTGTATGAGTCCCTAATAAAATGTAAAAAAAGAAAAGAGGAGAAAAAAAATGATTAGGGCAAAGACTGTACAGATGTGCTTTATACAATTGATGTATGTATATGTATGGACTGTGATAAGAGTTGTATGAGCCCCTAATAAATTGTTAAAAAGAAAGAAAAATCTGGTCAATAGAGAAAGAAAATCAAAGCACTGTTGGTAAAGAATGCTGACCACAGCACCAGGTTCGGCCAGTTTGACTAGAGAAACAACTCCAGAGACACTCATATATGTGTAAGAGAAAGCTGTCTATTGCAGTGTAATTGTACATTGAGAAAACATCCCAGCCCTGTCCAGATCAAGTCCTTAAGTCTGATATTAGCCAATATATGTGCAATACCTGCTCCGTAAATCCTCCACGAACTCACACAGTCACAAGCAATGAGAAAATGCAGGAAGATCACAGGTCAGTGGGTGCAAAGTCTTGGGGGTCCAGTGGTGATGGAAGCATCTCAGCGCTGGCACAGCTCTCGAGTATGGCTCCTTAACAGGAAGGTGAAGCCAAGAGGCGCTCTTTGCAGGTCTTAGCAAGTCTCCCCATGGCTGGTCAGCAGGAAGACGAAGGTGAAGAGAGGATGTGGACCGCCTCCAAGGAGAAGGAGTGGAAGTTTCCAGAATCCTCATGAGAAGGTCACGCCCACTAGGAGGCATCATCAAGCTGTGACCTGATTGACAAGCTAACTCCACCCCTTCCCTCTTAATACCCTCAAGTTGACAGGAGATTATGTAACTACCACAAACAGACTGGAGAACAAAGAAGTACAGTCAGAATGCTCTTAGAAATGATACTGACTGGAGGAGGGAGGGAAAACTGAGGAGCGGTTACCAAGGGATCAAGTAGGAATAGTGTTTTGAAAAGGATGATGACAACATATATACAAATGTGCTTGACACAATGGATGTATGGATTGTCAGAATAACTGTAATAGCACCCAATAAAATGATTAAACATTTAAAAAATTTTTTAAATGACAAGACATGGCTTCACAACTTTGGACATGTTATCAGGAAGGATCAGTCTCTGGGGAAGGACATCCTACTTGGGAAAGTGGGGAATAAGCAGAAAAGAGAAAATGGATTGACTCTGGCGGCAACAATGTGCTCAAACAAAGCATCCAAATTGAGGATGTTGGAAGACCAAGCATTGTTTTACAGAGAGTGGGCCACTCCACAACATGAATAAGCACAGCAATAACCAGAGCAGTTCCACCACCTGTATGTATATAAGACCTTAAACGTTTCAACTTTATAAGCTTTTAATCTAATGCTGCGCCCCTCCCCCCCCCCACACACACTCATGAATACACTGCTCTCAGAGTCCAACACAGAGCGTTCGATCCTTTCTATACCTCAGCAATGAAGTATATTTGGGCAGAGTCAAAGAGGGAGAATTCCTCTAGCTTCCAGGTCACCCATGAACAACAGTTAACGAGAAGTTTTAACAGTTTAATATATACCCTTTATTTCAAATTGGAGGTCAACCAGAGTGCTGCAAATGTTCAGAAAGAAAAAAAGTAGCGACTGGTTCCCTGGCTGCTTATGTATGGGGGTTGTAACCCAATGACCATGGTGTTTCAAGGTCACCCAATGGAGCCTTAGAATTGAGGTGGGGAGTGGAGGGGGATGCCATTTTGGAATTTGAAAACTATTCTATATCAGGCCTGATTGCTATATCCAGTGTCAGGCAGAGCAGGAGTTGGCAGGGCAGGTGGGCTGGGAGATAGAGCTGGTGCAAACATTCTAAGGACGCTAAGAGAGGCCAGACCCCCTCCCCATCCCCCTCCTCCCCTTTGGTGGCCTTCAGGCCCAGGTGCAGAAGACTAACCTGGTACAGACTGAATGTTGTTGCTTAGCTCTGGGCCTACGGACAACAGAGTTAAGGTGGAAAATTCCCCAGCTACATCCTGTCCCCAGACCTGGGCTGTAAAACTCTCCCCCTCTCACCTGGACAGCATGAGTTCCTGGGGCCCCAACTGGGGGCCGTAAACCTCACATGGAAGCTCAGGATGCCCCTAACCCTTTCCCTGCTCTCCTTTCCCTCCCCAGAGCTCTGAAACAAACCCTTGAAATGGTTTTCTACCTTTGCTTTTTTTTTTCTTTCTTTTCCCGTCACCAAATCAACCTCACATCCACGCTTATTTCCTGACGAAGAAATAGTCAGTATGAAAGAGCAGACACACACATGCCAAAGGGGGGGAAATGATGATGTGTCTTCATTGATTAACCTAGAGCTATGAGTAAAGGGACATGCCTTTTGTTGAAAATAAAAATCTGGGGATGCTTTATAATCTCCCCTTGAACGACTCCTCTTGTACCCCATACTCTGCTACCTCTGATCCAGCCTTCAAATATAACAGCTACAAACCCATTGCCATCTGGTCCGTTCCAAATCAGTGACCCTGTAAGACGTAGCAGACCTGCCCTCATGGAGTTTCCGTGGCTGGAAAACAGAAGCGGGCCGGGCTGCCTCATCTTTCTGTGTGGAGCAGCTGCTGCGGCCAAAGTAGCTGAGCAATGAGTCACCGAGCTCCTTGACAACCGACTGTCTCCATGATTTCTGGACTCACCCCCCTCCCCCCACCCAGGACAAAGGTCTTTCAGTCCCTGGATGGCTTCTGGACACTCTGCACCATGAGCACGGGGGTCACCAAATGGCGCCCTTTTTATGAGTTCCTGATCTTGGGGTGCTGGGGGGAACTCCTTCCCCTGATCTCCCTTTTGGTGGACCATATGTAACCCCATGATGCCCAGCGGCCCTCAGAAATTAGTTTCTTTGCTGAGACAAACTGTGAAGAGGGCAAATTTATCAAAAAAGAAATAAAAGCAAGCTAAAATGGCCACATCTTTTATAAGTGTGGAGGGGCAACATGCCATCATGAGAGGGAACAGTGTTTTCTCTACATTTCCTTTTTGCCCTACACCTTGCAAAATGATCAGTGCGACTGCTGGACATCAAACGTGGGGTAACTAAGATCCTCAGGGAGTGCGTTTTAGATTCTCTTACGAAGGGAGATTGCCTTATTTCTCCTGAAGCCATTTCCAGCATAAAGATGTTCCAGTTTACAGTACCACTCAGTGTCCTGTGTTTAATTGTATGCTAGCCCGGCAACTCCCTGCCCCCAGCCCCATCCCCGACTCCCCAGCCCCACAGCCCATCAATCACACCCCAGGAACCAACCACATCCACTGCCATGGAGTTGATTCTGCTCACAACAACCTGCTGCTCCTTTGGATTTCCGAAGCTGCTCATCTTTTAGTACACAGCCTAATCTTTCTTCCGAAGAGCCGGACCACTCCGTCCAGGGCGCCTCACCCCACAGGAAGCACTTCCCAAATCCCAGATCTGAGAATTCAGAACTTGCTTTACCTGCGACAATTGGGTGGGCTGAGGAGGGAGCCTTGGCTTGAGAAAATCAGCTTGATTTTAGAAAAGACTAACTCTAATGGTAAATGAATGTCCTTGATTTAGCCCAGTCCTGAGAAATCTCCAAGAATAGAATCCCCCCTGCAGGTAAGTGGTGCTCTACTTGCATTTTTGTATCTAATATACAACTGAATATTTAATACGTGAAAGTTGACCCGATGCTCAAAGAGACTAGATAAAAGGAACTCAGCTTTGAGGAGGATGTTCCTCATTCATTTAAAAGTACAAATGCTAGAAGTTTAGAGCCACCTCTGGGAGTGGGGTTGAATGCAGGACCTCCCGCAGTTCAGTAGGGGCCAGGCAAAGAGGCACTCCTGAAAAGGGAAGTCCGGCTGTAACCCCCATAGGCCTCCAGCGTTAGTCTGCTCGGTGACAAAGACTTGCTAATGAGAGCTAATTGTGATGCGGAGTGCTCTCTTAGGGTTCTCCTTTGTGGAAAGACGTCAACATTTGAATGATAGCATTTCTCTCTCTCTCTCTCTCTCTCTCTCTCTCTCTCTCTCTCTCTCTCTCTCTCTCTCTCCAATTGAATGACTCCTATAAATTTGGCTTGAGAAATAGTAAGATCCTGATTATGCTGGGCCGTTTTTGTTATTTGCAATCACACCCAAGCACCTAGTGCCTGATTAAAAGTCGAAGCCGAGTGCAAAGAGGTTGTTCCTAGCTGGCCCATTCAATTACGTACATGCCCACGACTCAAGAGGAGCAAAATGGGCTTTGCAAGTTGTCACCCACATGTCCTTTTGGCCACCTTGATAGAGTCTTGCCTAGGACATGCCCACAGTCTTTTCCCAGGGAGACGCGCGCGCGCGCGCACACGCGCGCACACACACACACACACACACACACACACACACACATCATCCCCAGCAGCACTACAAATCTTGTTGGTTCATTGGGTTTGTGTTTGGAGACTCCCTATTCTGGGTGTATTACCGTCTCAAGTTACTGTTTACCCTTCGAACTTCTTAGAAGGGTAACCCGTTTGAAAACAGTTCAAGCGGTCGTCAACACAATTGGCCTCTGACATCCGTTTTGTGATCTTCAGACCTGGAGTTAGCATGTTCTGATGAAGATGATCCAGGGGCTCTCTGGTTTGGGTTTCCAAGGGGGGCTCACCCGCTCACTGTTTGAAAGTTATCAATAGCCAGGCCCTTTAGTGGTTCTCTAGGCACTGAATCAACTGGAAACTAAACAGAGACTAACTGAAGGTTTTGGGAAGTGGAAACTCAGCGATGGGTCTTTTGCCTTTCTGTCCTCTCCCTTCCCCTGGCTCCCCAACCCCCCAGACCCAGATACCCATGTGTACACAGATCCTAGCCACCCCGTGGGGCAGGTCCAATCGCCTCTGTGGGGTTCGGAGGCTGCAAGTCCTTAGGGGAGTAGGAAGTCTCATCCTGCCCCGACACAACACAGTCATTAAAAGAGAGAAAATAGACAATTTGCCCTAAGGAACCGTAGGCAGCCCAGGACAAAGGTCACCGGTGTCTGATTCCCTCATTGTCTGTGCTCTGGGAGAGTCGTCTTTACTCTTGGCAAACCTCAAACTGCATTGACAAGGTACCTGTGTTTGCTTCGCCAGCGAAGCGCAGTCTGCTGCCTTGCATGTTCCCATCACTGTGGAAAGCAATTTCTATTTAAACTTTGGAAATCACCCCTTAGCATCCAAGGGGGGTGCAGGGGGGGCTGGGGAAATAGTTTCTTCCTCTTAATGATCAGAGCTTAGTCAGTATTTAAAGGCAATTTACTACGATTCCCATAGTCCAGAACAATAAAACATCATTTTGGTGGTTGGAAAATGGCTTGAAAAAGTCACAGAACATTTGCCTTTTTCCAGTGAGGCGTTTGATATACATTTATATTGACATAAATTGATACTGATCGTGTCTGCTGATTGGGCTTTACACGCTCTGCCTTTTAAATGAGCCCAGACCTCGCCATTTCTCCTAGGAGTGGCTCTAAGAAGGACTGGTGTGTCTTTGCTTTCCTCAAGAGTTGGCCGACTGCTTTTCTTCCTGCAGGTTCCAATTTTAAGCGACAAAGACACAGCTCTAAATAAATCTATGGAAGATTATACACCGAACAACTGGTCTCACCAGAGATGATCTTTACCAAGAGTAAAGAGTAAGTAAATCTCAGTTTGTATCATAGAAACAGAGGGGGTGGGAGAGTGGAGAGAGACAGAGTGAGATTTAAAATCGATTTGCAGCCTCCATCCTCTGTTAAAGGACATTCCGTTTTGTGACCCTCATGGTGTCTTAAAGGGCCCAGGAGGCCAGCTTAGTGGCTTCTAAAGCCACATATTCTAAAGAATATGATTGGACATATTCTTTAAGCAAACTTCACACTGAATGACAAGATATTCTTTAGAATGAATGGATCTTGAAGCTGGATTCATTTTGGATCGAAGGCTTTGCTTAGTGGCTCTGGGTGACTTCTTCTAACACAAAAAGCTCGATATGAATGGAAGAGGTCAAAATAAGAACAAAAATGAATGGAGTAAAGGGAACAGGGCAAGCCAGGACAGCCTGGGAAGAGGGGAGAGCAAGCTGCAGGAGGAGAGAGAGGCATGGTGCTGGCCTATTGCCTGCGCCACACTAAGTCACTCAGACTTTCTCTGAGAAGTTTGTCCTGGTTGGTGAGAGCTGGCTGCACTGCCCACTGCTCAAGAGTCCCTGCAGCAGCCATTGCAAGCAAACCACGCACTCCAGGGGCCAGTGTAACTGAGGACACATTTACAGTGCCAGCCCAGCCTTCCTCCTGGACTGAGAGGTGCTTCCACTTGGGGGATACAGAGGTTCAATCACAGGGACATACCTTGGTGAGATAAGGATGTGGTTAATAATCAGGATATGAATGAGTTAGGAAAAAAGTGTCCTCTCTATTTGCAGCCTGATGTCCTTGCGTGCTAAACATGGTTTGTGCTTGACCATGAACTAAAGATTGGCAGTTTGAACGCAGGCACACAGCGGTGCTGAGAAAGTCCTACTGATCGTGTGCTCTTGGAAGGTCACAGTTAAGATAACACGCTGGCCCAGTGCTAGCCGGACACACGGGGTTGCCATGGGCAGCAATGGACTCAGCTGCAACGGGTTTGGCTTTTTGTTGCGCTTGTTTGGTTTTCCAGGTTTTCAGGCTGCGAGTCAGCCTAGAAGGACATCAACTCTGTTTGAGAGCCGTGCTCTGCTTCAGATACATGAGGGTGCTTGTGGCAGAAGATAAGAGTCAAAATAAGCATGACATGTTCAGAGGTAGCCATGGAGAAATGGAGAGAGAGATAAGAGGCAGGAAGTACACAGCTTGACAGACTGAAGCAGGCGTCCTCAAACTACGGCCTGCGTAGGACATTAATCCAGCCCAGCAGGTGTTTTTGCTCAGTTTGTTTTTTTACTTCAAAATAAGATATGTGCAGTGTGCTTAGGATTAAGAATCCCATCGTTTTCCACTGGGCACTTACGTGGAGTTAGACAAGGTGTCCTATGGGTAAGTACTGTGTTGAAATCAGACTTAGAAGATGGAATTTGACAGCCCACCACTCATCTGTCAGCTTATGGTACTTGATTGATGGATTGCATGTTGTCGTGACACTGGTATTTCAAACCCCAGCAGGGTCACTAGGATGGACAGATTTAGTAAAAGTTCTGGACTCAGATGAAATGTGATCTTTCCCAAGAAACCTGATGAACTGACTGGAAGAGATCCATATTTGTGCCCATTTCAAAAAAGGTGACCCAACACAATTCATAAGTTATCAATGCAATTAAAATTTTGTGGAAGATAATTTTGAAAGTATCTGCACTAATACATTGTCAGAGAACCGCCAGGAACCCAAGCCAGATTTACAGCAATATCACTGCTGATGCAGATATTGGTGGAAGGGCAGGATACCAGAAAGATGTCTACTTGGGTTTTGTGGACTGCGTGAATCATAACATATTAAAGATAACATTATAAAGAATGGAAATTCCAGAACACTTCATTGTGTCATTGTACACATGTGCCACGTGGACATAGACCAAGAAGCAGTCATTCACAGAACAAGAGGATTCTGAATCATTTAAAATCAGGAGAGGTGTGTGTCGGGGCTCTATCCCTCTGCCATTCTTGTTCAGTCTCTGTGCTGATGGGCACGGATGTGGCATCGGAAGTGGAGGAAACCGTTTTAACCACCTCGCATCTGCAGATGACGCTACCTTCCCTGTGAAAGTGAGGAGGACTTGAAGCACTTGCTGATGATCAAAGACTGCAGCTCAACGTAAAGACAACAAACGTCCGCAGACTGGGACCGATAAACACCATCATGGTCAGTGGAGCAAGGATTGAAGTCTAAAGGTTTGCATTTGACTTCAATCCACAATCAGGCTCATGGCAGCAGCCATCGAGGAATCAAAGGGTGCATCGTCCAGGGCTGCAAGAGAAGATGAGGTTTTCTACTCCTGGATACCTATCCTACAGGGTCACTATGAGTTCGAAGCAACTCGGTGGCAGTAAAATTGCACTGGGCAAAAGTGCTGCGAAAGATGCTAAGGAGCAAAAGTGGACTAAGGTACACCTGACCCAAGCCAACGTGTTTCAATTGCCTTATATGCATGTGAAAGCTAGGCGAGAAAGACCTTAGGGAAGCTGATGCATGTGAATTGTGGTGTTGCTGCAGAATATTGAGAGTAGCCGGGACTGTGAGAAAACGAACGATTCTGGGCATGAGCACAGCCAGAATGCTTCTTAGAATCTAGGATGGTGAGACTTCATCTCACATACTTGGGGCATGTTATCAGGAGGGGCCAGTTCCTGGCAGCGGACGTCATGCTTGGTGGATGGTTGGCAAACTAGAAGACCCCCAATGTGATGGTTGACACGGAAACAATAGGCGTTGTGTTAGGCCGGGTAGACAAGAGAAACAAATCCACAGACAGTCTCATGCGTATAAGAGAGAGTTTTATATAAAGGGCACATGAAGAAAGCATCTCAACCCAGTCCAGTCCAAGCTCATACGTCTGATATTAGCCCATATGCCCAATGCCAATCTATAAAGTCCTCTTCATACTCACGAAACACATGCAATGACGCCAAATGCAGGACAATCACAGGTCAGTGGGTAGAAAGTCTTTGGATCCAGTGGCGTTGAAAGCGTCTTAGTGCTGGCAGGAGTCTCCATGTGGCTTCTCCAGTTCCCCGGACACGTAGTGCCAGGTGTCTTGTCAGTAAAGCATCTCAGGGGGTGAGCATTGTCAGTAGAGAGTCTCCAAGGGAGTGAGCAGAGAGAGAATTTCTCCTGCCTCCATGGAGGAAAATGCCGGAGTTCCCAGAATTCTCAGGAGAAGGCCAATCCCACACAGAGGCCTCATTGGTTATATCTTGATTGACAGGCCAGACTCCACCCCTTCCCTCGTAATCCTCTCAGATTGACACTAGATGATGTAACTACCACAGGCGCAAATATAACAATTGTGAGGATGGCACAGCACCCTCTGTTGTAACCAGGGTCACTATTAGTGGATGATGGCATCTAGCAGCAATGGAGGCTTTCATATTTAAAGTAGCCCATCACAGGTAAGGGGAGAAGGGTGCACTTCTGTCCTAGGACTGCCCTAGCAAAGTGCCGCAAGCTGGATGACTCCCAAGAATTTACTGTCTTTACGTTTTGGAGGCTAGAAGTCAAAACTGAGGTTATCCTCGGTGCTGATTCTGAGGGCTCCGTGGGAGAATCTGTTCCAGGTCTCTCTCTCTCTCTCTCTCTCTCTCTCTCTCTCTCTCTCTCTCTCTCTCTCTCTCTCTCTCTCTCTCTCTCTCTCTCTCTCTCTCTCTCTCTCTCTCTCAGCTCTTGGTGATGGCCAGTGATCCTTGGCCTTCCTTGGCTTGCAGATCACATGACATGGCCTTTGTCTTCATCTGGTCAGCTTCCCTTTGTGTCCCTCTATCCCTCTGTTTCTTCTCTGTTTTATAAAGTCACCACCCTTCATAGTGCATTAGAACATACCCTGCTCCAGTCTGATCTCACGATAACTGGTAACATTTAAAAACCATTTAATTGTATTTTATTGTATTTTTGGTGAAACTAAACACAGCAACTGCCACTTATCTGTCAATTTGTCACACTCTGGTGGCTCATGTGTTGCTGTGACACTAGAGGCCTATGTCACTGGTATGTTAACTACCAGTTGGATAATATTTCATCCAACATGAACAGGTTTCAGCAGAGCTTCCGGACTAGCAACAGACTACAAAAAGGAAAAGACTGTCGCTTTCTGAAGAATTAGTCAATAAAAACCTATGAATAGCAGCAGAGGAACATTGTCGGATGCTGAAAACCTCATGAATAGGAGCACAGCCTTGTCAGTGATAGTGCCAGAAGATGAGCCCCTCAGCTTAAAACCTTTGGAAACGTACTCAAAATGTGGCTGAGGAAGAGCTGCTTTCTCCAAGTAGAGTTGACCAAAATGACATGGGTAGAATACAGCCTGCAAGAGAAATGCTTTGGGAGCTTTCATTTGCTGACGGGTCATGACTCACAATGAGAAGAGAGCAGCAAGCATCTGTGAATACTCGGACTGTATGAAGCAAGAATCTAGGAAAATTGGAAGTCGTCAAAATGAAATGGGATGCATAAAGATCAATAGATAACCTAGGCGTAGTGAGCACAAGTCGGTTGGTACTGGCCATTTTGAGTCATATAGTCAGTCATATAGCTTACTATGCCAGAAAAGAAGGATTCAGGGAGTTTAGTCATTGTCAAAAGGATTTATCAAGAACTTTCTTGAAGTAAAATGTTATCTGTGATAGGATAATAGCTACCAAAAATACAAGGAAATCCAGTCAATATAAATTTGAATACTAGTATCCAAATTTATACATCGCACACTAAAGCTAGTGATCAAGAAATTTTAAAAAATTACCAATGTTCTCAGTCTGAAATTGATGAAACATGCATGCAATCGAGATACATTGATATTTATTGGTGATTGGGATGCAAACGCTGGAGACAAAGAGGAAGGAACAGTAGTTGGAAGATACAGCCTTGGTGATAGAACTGAAGCTGGAGATTGTATGACAGAATTTGCAAGACCTATGACTACTTCATCACAATTACCTTTTTCAAACAACATAGAAAGTTATTATACATGTATACTTCTTTAGCTGGAAAGCACAGAAATCAAATGGACTGTATCAGTGGGAATAGACAATGGAGAAACTCAATATCAGCAGCTTAAACAACGCTGGGCTGACTGTGAATCTGACCATCAATTGCTCATAAGTAAGTTCAGGTTGAAGGTGAAGAAAATTGAAACAAGTCCATGAGAGCCAAAATACGACTTTTCAAGAGTATATCAGGAATAGATTTGATACAATGAACATGAATGATAGAAGACTTGATGACTGGTGGGATACAATCAAGAATATTGTATATGAAGAAAGCAAAAAAATCATTAAAAAGATGGGAAAGAAAGAAAAGATCAAAGTGGATGTCAGAACAGACTCTGAAACCTGCTCTTAATTATACAGTCATTAAGGTAAAGGGAGGTGCCCTGTGTACTGGCTACACATTGAACTGCCAACTGCGAGGTCAGCAGTTTAAAACCACTGGCTTCTCAAGAGTAAGAGGGGGCTTTCTGCTCCCATCCAAAGTTATAGTTTCAGGACCTCACAGGGCTGTTAGTTCATGCATGTCTTCTAGGGCGGCTATGCGTTGACATCTCCTCAATGGCAGTGAGTGAAGGCAAATGGAAGAAATGATGAAGTCAAAGAGCTGAACAGAAAATTTCAAAGGGCAGTTCAAGAAGAAAAAGGCAAGTATTATAATGAAATGTGCAGAAATCTCGAGTTCAAAAACTCAAAAGGAAGAACGTGCTCAGCATATCATAAACTGAAAGAACATTAAGAAAAAAAGCCAAGCCTCAAGTTGAAATATTGAAAGATACTATGGGCAAAATATTGAATGTTGTAAGAAACATCCAAAGAAGATGGAAAGAATATACGATGTCACTGCACCAAAAAGGAACTAGTTGACATAAACCATTTCAAGACGTAGCATACGAGAAAGAACCAATGGTACTGAGGGAAGAAGCCCTAGCTGCCTTGAAGGCAATAGTGACAAATAAGGCTCCAGGAATTGATGGGACACCAATTGAAATGCTTCAACAAGTTCATGAAGCACTGACTCATCTATGCCAAGACATTTGGAAGACAGCTACTTGGCCAACTGACTGGAAGAAACCCACTATTTATATCTATTTCAAAGAAAGGTGACCAAACAGAATGAACAATATCATTGCTAATACATCCAAGTAAACCTTTGCTGAAGATCATTCAACAATGGCTGCAGCAGTACATTCACAAGGAGCTGCCAGATGTTCAGGTCGGATTTCAAAGAGGATGTGGAACAAGAGTTATCATTGCCAACGTCAGCTGGAGCTTGGCTGAAAGCAGAAGATACCAGAAAGATGTCTACTTGTGTTGTATTGACTATGCAAAGGCATTGAGCTGTATGCATCATAACAAACTATGGATAACCTTGAGAAAAATGAGAACTCCAGAACACTTCCTTGAGCTCATGTGAAACCTATACGTGGATCAAGAAGGGGCATGGACGGAACAAGCAAATACTGCATGGTTTAAAATCAGGAAAGGTGTGTGTCAGAGTTGTATCTTCTCACCATATTTATCTAATCTGTATGTTGAGCAAATCATCAGAGAAGCTCACATGAAGAAGAATGTGGTATCAGGATTATAGGAAGGTGTGTTAGTCTGGGTAGACTAGAGAAACCAATGTATAGACACTCATATGTGTATAAGAAAAAGCTTTAGATACAAGAGCAATAGAATATTGAGAAAACATCCCGTCCAGTACAGATCAAGTCCATAAGTCCAATATGAGCCCATATGTCTGATACCAATCTATAAATTCCCCTTCAGACTCACAAAAAACACATGCAATGACACTGAATGCAGGAGGATCACAGAGCAGTGAGTGGAAAGTCTTGCAGATCCAGTGGCAGTAGAGGTACCCCAGCGCTGGCAGTGGCCTCCATGTAGCTCCATGTGTCTTGGCAGCAAGCATGTCTTGTAGGGTGTGAGCGTGTGTCCCTCCTCCAGAGAGCTATTTATCTCTTTAGCACCTCCAAATGAGGTTATCAAGCTGTGACCTGATTGACAGGCTAACAGCCACCCCTTCGCTCTTAAGTCTCAAATTGACACCAGATTATGTAACTACCACAGAAGGCTTATTAACAACCTGTGATATGCAGATGACACAACCTTGCTTGTTGAAAGTGAGGAGAGCTTGAAACACTTGCAGATGAAGATCAAGGATGGCAGCCTTCAGAATGGATTATGACTCAATGTAAAGAAGACCAAAGTCCTCACAACTGGACCAATAGGTAACATCATGAAAAATGGAGGTAAGATTGAAGTTGTCAAGGATTTCACCTTGTGAAGATCCACAATCAATGCTCATGGAAACAGCAGTCAAGAGATCAAAAGCTATGTTGCGTTGGTTAAATCACTGCACAAGACCTCTTTAAAATGTTGCAAAGCAAGGATGTAACTTTGAGGACAGAAGCGTGCCTGATCCAAGCCATGGTATTTGCAATCACCTCATATGCATGTGAAAGTGGGACATTGAATAAGGAAGACCAAAGAAGAATCGCTGCACTGAATTATGTTGTCAGCGTAGAATACTGAAAGTACAACCGACGGCCAAAATTACTGTCTTGGGAGAGGTGCAGCCAGAATGCTCCATAGAGGCAAGAGGGTGAGACGTCTTAAGAACTCCAGTGCTATGGACATGCTACCAGGAGAGAACAGTCTGGAGAACAACATCCTGCTTGGTGATGTAGAGGGTCAGCGAAAAAGAGAAAGACTCTCCACAAAATGTACTGACACAGTGGCTGCGACAACTGGCTCAAATACAAAAACAATTGCGGGATGGCGTAGAACCCAGCAGCGGTTCTTTCTGTTGTACACAGGGTTGCTATGACTTGGAACCAATTCAATGGCACCCAACACCAATAGCTACAAGGTATACTGTTCGATTCGGTTGGTTACATTTTTCACATTCTGTTTCCATTCTCTGCTTCTGTTCTGGTGTTCCATTCCATCAAGTTTGTCTCTACTCAGCCTTCTCATGTATGCTGTAGAGAAACTTGTTCATTTTGTTTCACAGGGATAATTTTCGGAAAGAGTGAAGTTGACAATTTTCTACTTGTTGCGCTAACCTGATATTTAGTTAAAATGTGATTTCAAGCAGTCGTCTGGGCTCAAGTTGTAAACAGTACCTCAGGAAATCATTTCTGGAATTTCTCTGGTCTATGTGGATCCAGTATGCCTAGATTCTTTGCGAATTCCAAGTTCTCTTCCTCCTTTCTATCAGGGTCCTGCTCTTGTGATCCTGAAAATGTTTTTAGGAGCTCCATTTCCAAACAAGGTCACAATTACAGGTACAGGGGTTCCACATATATTCTGGGGGCACGCAACACAATCCATAGCAGGGGGACAGTGCTGGTTTTGAGAGAAAGATGACTAGACCCGTGGCCTGTGCATTTGGATCTGAGATTGCACAGGATGAGTTCCGGGCCTAGAAGTGAAATCAGAAATGGAATTACCATGAAGCTCATGTTTCTATGCCCCTCACTTTCCCTTCTCTTTCCAAGGATATGTACTAGGTTATGTTTGTGCCTTTTGTTTCTCTTTCAAAAAGCTCTGTTCCAAGTGACATAAGCTACACAAGGCCCCACAAAACCAGCTAGTGCCCAGATTGTAGTCAGAAGGCAGGCCCCATGGGAGAAAGGGAGATAGCGTTGTAAGAGCCTTGTTACTATACTCAAATGAAAAGAAGGGTCAGTGGAGGAGGCCAGAGAAGCCCAGGGCAGGCCTACAGGGCAGACTGCTGAAAGGACATCAAAGGGACTGGACAATTGAGAGTGGGTCACTAGCCTTGACCCCCACCCTCCCAAGAGTGACTGCTTCCAGAATGTAGCTCAGTGCAATGGGGGCAGCAGGAGTGGGGGTGGAAT
This sequence comes from Tenrec ecaudatus, assembly GCF_050624435.1. Lineage (NCBI taxonomy): Eukaryota > Metazoa > Chordata > Mammalia > Afrosoricida > Tenrecidae > Tenrec > Tenrec ecaudatus. The sequence goes on along the minus strand of NC_134532.1, from coordinate 61,296,086 downwards.
CCAGGTTCTGCAGGCTTGGATCAAAGTGTGCAGAGGATGTAATAGACTCGTCCTTCGACGGGGTGGACAGTGTAAAGAGGATCCCTTTGCCTCATCGCTGATGTGCTGCGCTGTCGCTTTTGCCTGGGCCCTTAATATTCCCTTCTCTTGGAGTACGTTTCCCCTCACTGGGGATTTTCTGTGACTGTGGGGGGTCTCCATGGTGATTGTAAGCCTCATCCGTGGCCAAGAAGTGGGGTTTAGGCTGGCACATTGTTGTGTTGTGTTTTGAATTAAAGCTTCTCTCTTCCGACGCAAGGCTCCATAAAGGACGCCCAGAGACTCTGACCTAGGTGCTGCGGAGCTGGGGAGCAGGGTGGAGTGGCGGAAGTCGTGCTCCGAGTGTAGGAGAACCCTGATCAGATACACCCGCGGTCACCGAGGCTGAGATCGAGTCAAAGGTAGCGATGACTTCATCCTCGCAGAGGGCGCCTCCCCGCTGCGGCACAGCAGTTGATTTCCCAGGAGCCGGTTTGCCCGGGGTCGGTTTTCTCAGCTCCATGCGCCACGCTGCCAGGCGTCACTAATCACTTGAATGAAGATTAAATTGTTTCCTCCCCTATGAGGAGCCTTTCCCAGGCCGGGTCCGCTCGGGCGATCTGGCCTGGGATGGACTTCTTTCTGCTCTAAGTTTCCTGTTACCAACCTCACCGAGGAGATTAAAAAAGAAGTAGCCAGCACGTAGGTTGGCAGGCACCTGGGAGGAGTCGACCTTTGGGAAGCGCCGGTCGGGCTGGGGCTGCCGGAGCTGTGAGTCTTCCAGGAAGACGCAAGCGTAGGGCAGAGGGTTGGTGGGGCGTGAGCGCACGCCTGTGTGTGTGCGCGCGGGCTGTACGTGTGTGCACACGTGTGCGTTGTATGTGCGCGCGCCAGCGCGCGGGGGAGTGGGCTCGGACTCGGCCCTAGAGGCTTCTTTGTGGAAGGCGCTAGCCGGCTTCGAAGTCAGTTTGGCGACTCCCCTGGATGCTTCTACGAGGACACCAGGTTGTGCCGCACAGCGCGGCTCTCTTGGTCGCCCACGGTCCCTCGGCGGCCGAACGGCAGCCTAGGAGCGAGAGCCGCAGCAAGCCGGGGGAGGCTCCCAGGTCCCCGGCGCAGAGCAGGTAGAGGGAGTGCGGCGCCCGCGGCCCTCGCGGTGGAGGAGGAGGAGACGGCGGAGGAGGAGGAAGAGGCGGAGGAGGAGGAGGAGACGGCGGAGGAGGAGGAGGAGGAGGAGGCGGAGGAGGAGCAGCGGGAGGAGGCCGGGGCCCAGCAGGAAAGGGCGTGCTGCCCTTGGCTGCAGGCGCGCGGAGCGGCAGGGCTGCAGCATTGTTACCTGAGGCAGCTCCCGCGCCGCGCCCCGCCCCTCGACGCCCCGCCCCCTGCGCTCGCCAGCCGCCGGGCCCGCAGTGGCCGTGAAAGAGGCGGCAGTGCTGGGAGTCCGCAGTTGCGAGCCTGGTGCGCCGCTGGAGGAGGCGGCGGAACCGAGGTGAGGCCCGCGAGACCCCGGCGCGGGGGTCCTGGAGCTGGGGTGGGGACCTCCGGGTCCCGGCGGCCCGGGCCGGGCGGCGGCGCCACGAGAGCGTCCGCCGAGGGCTCGCTGGCGAGCCTGGGGTCCACGTCGCCCGGCCCGGCCGCACCGGGCCACGAGCCCGGGCGGGCAAGACGCGCGGCGTCCAGAGCCGTCTCGGGTACGACCTCGCCAAGCGTCAGAAGCGCAAGCTTCTAACTAATCTGCGTCCACAGTTTCCCGCCGGGCCCCGAACGCGCGGCGCCCGGCGCTGCACTCGGGCCGCTCGTCCGCGGGGACTCCTCTCCCGCCCAGGGCGGCGGGGTTGACGGGGGCGCGAGTCGGGACCCTGGGGACCGAGGGCCAGCGGACGCTGCCTCTGGTGCCACTAGCTCCGGCCTGTGCGAAGTTCAGGTGGGAAGTTTCGCCCGCGTTAAACAAGTTCAGGGAAGAGGGGGCAGGGCTGGCGGGCTAGCCTGCAGGTGCTGGGTGTCCCTTGCGCGGGGACAGTTTTCGGCTTCCGTTGAAAGCGCCGGCATCTCCGCTCCTCTCCCCTGCTCGGTGTCGCCGGAGCCGCAGTGCGGCCGCAGGGCTTGCTCCCCGGGACCAGGGGACCCTCTGGGGAGGGTCCAGGGGGGCGGAGGTTGCAGACGCCGTGTCCTCCCGTCCCCCTCCTTTCGCTCCGAGCATTCAGACCCCCTATTTGCACCCCACCCCCGCTTCTGGGAGCTCTGTGTCCGGGCCACGGATCCTGGGGGATGGGGGCGGGGAAGGCGGCTGGGGGGTCCGAGTGTGACCGCGATGGTGGGCGGGCTCTGAACTAGGGCCTCCGGGGCGAGGGGGTGGGGAGGAGCGACCTAATGGCCCTCCAGGACCCCGCAGCCTACCCTGGAGCCAGCGGAGGACTCGGGGACCGCCGCGGAAGGGCGTGCTGGCCGGGCGGCGGCTGCCCGAGCGTCTGCTGCCGGTGGACTGGAAGGTGCTCGGGCGGACCTTCCTAGGCGGCCGTCGGACTCCGGCTGCGGTGGCCGCTCCCCGCGCACTGCCAGCGGTGGCCTCTGCAGGCGCGCTGTGCGGCCGCCCGGAGGCTGGGCGACTATCTCCGCGGAGCACCCGCGCCCCCGCCCGTCTCGCCTGGCCCCGCCATCCCGTCCCGCACCCGCCAGCGGAGCCCTGAGCGCTGGGCTTGCCCCAGATAAGGGCCGCCGGCCGCGGGCCGGGCGGGCTGGGCTGACGGCGGCCCGCAGGGGCTTGAGTCAGGCCGAATACAAGCCTTGGGGATTTCGTGGGAGGCGAAGGACCTGGTGGCGTTTAGTGATTTGGTGAGTGGTTTCTGCGGGATTGGGGGTGTGGGAGGGGGCCTGGAAAAGGTGGTTGAACGCTCGGACAGTGCAAAACCTCTCTCTGCCACTGTCAGTTCTGACTCATAGCGACCTTATAGGACAGAGACAAGTACTGCCCCTGTGGGTTTCGGAGATTGTCACGCTTTAAGGGGTTAGAAAGCCTGGTCTGTACTCAGGGGAGCCGCTGGTCCTTTCAATCTGTTGGTTTTACTTTTAGCCCAACATGGAATCCACTACATCACCAGGGTTCCTATGCAAAACCTAAGAAAGCATGATTAACCCAGGCTGGAAAAAGCAGTGCCCCCATGGCCGACGTGCGCCGCCGCAAGCACATCTTTTAGAACGAAGTGGCCAGTTTGCAGCATCTCTGTGTGCAGGGACCACCCTGAGTGTTAGCAGGTGTGCGACCCCCTCCTGGGATGGAGTGGCAAGTGCTTCCTTCTCTAGAGCATCCCTGGGCGTCTTTGTGAAGAGTCACTGAGTGAAACTGAACAAGTACGACGCGTACGTTGGAAACTAGGCTTTCTTTCTCCTGGCCCAGGGTGGGGTCCTCTGGTGTTAGGCATATGCGAAGTGTTTACATGTTGCCCCAGATTAAGCTGTGACTGGGAACCCTTTTACTGCTGAGATGAGTGCCAATGGGCAGAGTTATCTGTGGGCAGCCCTCGTTTACTGTGCGGTGGCATTGATTGACATTTGGTTTTTAATCATCAAGGAAGGTTTTGAAACCGTGGGGGGAGGGGGGAGTAGTTAGTGAGAGCAAAAACTCCTTAAGTTCGAATGGTTTCTACCTTCCCTCACCTTTTCTTCTCCCCCAAATAAAAACAGACCCTTGTGCCCCTCTGCCTCTCCTCTGCGCAGTATGAGTCAGGCTGCTAACTACAAAGTCAGCAGTTCGAAATCACCAGTTGCTCCTTGGATCAAAAACAAAGCCGCCTACTCCCATAGTTTCCAGGTTCGAAGCGCACGGAGCAGTTCCACCTTGTCGTCCAGGGGGCGCCGCTGGGAGTCGGAATGGACTCCCTGGCTGTGAGCGAGGGGTCTCTTTTCTGTGGGAGCCCCAGTGGCTGCTGGCCGCCAGCCCGTGCTCAAGAGAACAATGAGATTGCCCGTGTCTGTAAAGATTTACAGTCTTGGGATCCCTACTTCCTATGAGTCAGAATCGGCTCGATGGCAGTAGTTTAGTTTGGCTTCTTCTCTTCAAGCCCTTTCTGTCATCAGAAGGGTGTAAATAGCCAGCCCTTCCTGACCCTACCTCCTTTTTGACAGTCAGGAACCTAGGAGAAAGGCTGCCTGGCAGGGTTTTTTGGGGGTGCCTTTTGATTATTATTGGCCAAGAAGTGAGGGACCAGCTGGAAGCAAGCCCGGTGGACCCTCTTTCAGAAAGTCCTGAGCTCGAACTTGACTTTCAGGAATGTTTTTTGTTTGCTTGTTTTTTTCTTTAATGCACTGAGATGAAGCATTCACACACCCTGTCCTGCCTACTTCTTTCTAGAGAAAGTGCTTCAGAGTTGGTTCTGATACCCAGCAAATGCTGGCTGTTTCAGCAAAAGAACTTATGGGCAGGGCAGAGGGCTTCTTTGAATACTCCTAGAAACTTTCTCCTACGGTTTTTTGCTGAAGAACCGACCAGAGACTTAAGTTTACACAACCAGAATCTAAACTCACTGCCATAGAGTCGATTCCAACTCCTAGCGACCCTACAGGACAGGGAAGAATTTCCCCCGTGGGTTTCCAAACTTGTAACTCCTTATGGGAGTAGAAAGTTTTGTCTTTGTCCCTTGGAGTGGCTGGTGGTCTCGAATTGTTGACCTTGCAGTTAGCAGCCAAATTTATACCCCACTGGCCATCTGGTGCTCCTTTTAAGTTTATAACCACAGGACCCACCAATTAAAATTTCACATAGTTAAAAGATCCTCAAACAGGAAGATCCAGCATCTGACCCACCTGTAATGGACCCCAATCAGCTCTTAGGGGACTTGAGCAGTTTGACTCTTCAGAACCTAACAGTGACAGTTCTGCCATCTATCCATAGCTGGGCATCTGTTCTTACTGATTAGTCTCTACAGCCTTCTTTCTGCTGCTGGGTCCCAGGCTGTAGGTGAGATGTTAAATTAAATACAACCCTGTCTGTGTAGAGGAAGTGATGGGACACTTGATATTTCCCAGGCAGAGCCAAGGGGCACTCCCATTGTTCTGGCCTGCATTATTCATTTGCATCTTAATGGTGGACAGTACCGTAATAAATCAAATGTTCTTTGTGTATCCTCTCTTTAAATATCTCTTGGTACTGTGGAATCGATTGCACCCTCTGTTTGCTTGGGCCTTTTCTGCCATCTCATTAAGTTTGGAAATTCCGGCCAATAGGGAAGCTCCATAGAAGTAGTGTTGGGAATAAAAGGATTAACATCTTAGCTAATCATTGCTGGTGAACTGGTTCATTAGAAGCTCTGGGTGGCTAGGATCCTTGCCTGTTACCTTGGAGGAAATTAGCCAAACAACATACCAGGGCCGTTGTTGTAATTTTTTTTCTAGTGTTAACTTTTTAAAAAGAGCATTCTTTCTCAAGATGGGGCAACAGTTAGAATCATGTGATTGTGTACCTAATGTGTCACAGTTGACTCTAGCAAGCCTTTATCTGGTACAACAAAATACAACACTCAGATAGAAATATGCCCTTTGGGGGCTTTGGGATTAGGAAGTAGATCTGTTGCCCACCCTATGAGTTAGTATGTCAACATATACTTAAACAGCCTTGAATGAATTATTGCTTTCTAGGTTGGAAAGGTTTTTTTTTCTTTCATTTTGAATTTATCATCATTCTTAAGCGGGATCATTTATGAACAAGTCGGCATACCTGGATTGTAGGTGAATTGGAGGATTAGCAACTCTTCTATAAATGGAATATTTTATGTACAAGAATATTTTAGAGGAGGTCAGGAGAAACTGCCAACAGTACCTGTGCAGTCTTGAAAACAGAAGAGTTCAAATATCACTATAAACTGTAATTGACAATGAGTCATTTGCTTTGGGGATGCCAACTATGAAAACAGCCTAGTTATGCCCCTAATGATAATTATGAAAATTCCTTTTAAAAGCCAGTTGGATCTCACATACACTTGAAGCCTACTCGGGTAAAATTTTTTATTTCTACCCATTTAAAAAGTTATCTAATTAACGGTTGGAAATGCCATTTTCTGCGCACCCATTGATATTTTTCAAACTGTAAACATTGGAATGTTTCATAGAAACAGTTGTTCTGATCATGCAGAGGTAATTTAGTAGCTGATCATCAAGTGTCATTACAAACACCAATCTCATACATCTTAAGGGAATGGAAACATTACAGGTATGCTCCCAGCACTCAGGGTTCACTTGACATTTTGTTTATAAACCTGATATCTATTTTAAAGTCCACATTACTCCTGTGAGAATAAAGGAAAACCTGATGTCCATCTGCTACCAATTTATTTTTACTGGGACTATCAGCGATGTGAAAGGCATCCTGGTAAGGACTGTGCATGTATCAACCATATATCTTCACACTAACCAGCCAAACCATGATATTCATAGAAGAACACTGAAACAGGATCGATAGCCTGCCTCGCCCAGGTTGCCCCTGCAGGGAGTTGCAAGCGGAGTCTCCATCCCAAGGCTGTTCTGCTTCCCTCGATGAGAGTGCTTCGAAAGGTCCATGGGACAGTGGGATTAACTTTGAAGCCCTGCCAACAGTTCTATATCAGACATTTACTTGTTTGTATGAGTGGTGCTGGTTCTCCTCATTGTTCATCGGTTGACATTCGTACGTATGGGCTGTGCTGACAATGATGCAGTAAAAGGACAGGTCCATTCAGAAGTCTGTGGCATTTTGTGATCTGGAAGAAGCAGCCCCCTTCCCTCACTTCTTTCTTCCTAGCCCGGATCTACTGGCTTGGCAGCCTGTACGGGGTCTCTCACTCCTCTGTTTCCCTCTTAACTGTTTTCAGGTCTCAAAGTGTTCTAGTCCCTGTTTTTTCCCACCAGGCCCTATCACAACCTAACATGAAAATTTTTTTTTTAATTTAAGGTTTTTTTTCTTTTAAATCTAATTACAAACATAAGTCATGCAAATAAGTTACTGCCTGCGTGGCTAAAGGATAGACATGCGGACAGAGTTCCCTTGGGTGGGTGTCCCTTCTTGGTGAATAGCCTTACAGAAAAAGCAGACGGGGTGAGGGCAGGCTGGTGGTGTCTGCAGAGTGACTACCTGGAATCACATCTCATGCTCTTTTCTCCATGCTGAAGGGAGCACATCACCAATTACAGGAAGAATATGGTGGCCCCAATTCCAGGGAAATGGGCTAGGCCCTTATTTTCCCTCCAAATGCCCTGCCTGTTGACGAACAAGATAGACGATGCCTTCTGACCCACTGAATGGTAGGGGACGTGCCCATACTGGAGGAAGGCACGGTCACTCTTGCCTTACAGTTTGGGCAGCTTTCCCTCGGGTTGGGTATCCATTGCCTGGAGAGAAGGAAGCAGTTAGTGAGCAAATAGCTTATTCATAAGACGAGCAATACTTGCCGAACCGATTGTGGCTTCCCGATCTATGTGTGCCGTGTTAAGAATGGCTTTCAAAATTGGCCTGATGGTTGCTTCTTTGACAGCGCCGCCAGGCAGCAAAATCGGGTTGGTATTTCGGAAAGTGTAGTCCCGGTTCGTGCACTTTGGGGTGTGCTGCCCCGCGCTGATTTTGAGATCCACCTTCTACGGGAGGACCTTGCCTTTGAAGAGAAAAGCGTTTCTGCTTTTCCCCATCCTGATTTCCACCTTGTTATCTCATTGTAGGTTTGGAAGATGGCGTGAAGCCCCGTTTCCTCTTTCTCTGACAGCAGACTCATGAGTGAAAAAGTATAACACAAGCTTGGCGTTTGTGTTTGCTTTCCCAAGGTCAAGAAACTGCCTCCTTGGAAGGCAACAGTACTATGCATGTTATGAATTGCGTCTCCTTGCTCAGTGATAAAGAAAATGGGAATGTTGCCGCCGCAGCTGGATTAATGATTGGGCAAACTCCGCCACCGGCGGCTCCTCCAGCTCCTGCTCCATCCCCTCCGCCTCCGTCATGTGTGATTTCAGGAGCAGGGCTCCTTTCCTCTCCTCCTCCCCCACCACCTCCACTCCCCGGGGGACCTCCTGCCCCCCCTCCCCCTCCGGGGCCTCCCCCTCCGGGGCCTCCCCCTCCAGGGCCTCCCCCACCTCCTCAAATGAACGGATATAGTCACCTTGGGAAGAAGCGGATGAGAAGCTTTTTTTGGAAGACCATTCCAGAGGAGCAGGTTCGGGGCAAAACCAACATCTGGACCTTGGCCTCCCGACACGAGCAGCACTATCAAATCGATACGAAGACCATCGAGGAGCTCTTTGGGCAGCAAGAAAACACCGCCAAGTCTTCCGTGTCCAGGAGAGGGGCGTCTCTCAATTCATCCTTCAGGGATACTCGAGAAGAGGTAAGGATGGGGCTTGGAGCGGGACGGCCCTCCACGAACTGCTCTGGGCTTTGTCACTAAGTTTACACACACTTCAAAATGCTGTTAGGCGTCTCTCAACAAGATAAAGCCTTATCTGCTGGGCTTGAGCCGAGTGCCCAGAAGGTATAAAGAAGGTGTGCGCTGCAGTCTCCCCACAGCCCTGTGGGGGACGATCTCATGCAGAGAGTCTACTGCTTGGGGGCCCTTGGGGGCCATGGCTCAATAACCTCTCAGCTCCGTCCTGTCTCTCACACATCTGTGCTGTTTCGCCCGGTGGAGGATTCTGCTGAAGTCCAGAATTGTAAGTCTGTGCTGAAATAACAGCAAAACTGAGCTTCTGGATTAGATTGGTAGTTCTCTGGCATTCACGGGAGGTCCCTGTGATTTTGTCTTTTGCTAACTGACATCATCAAACACTCCACAGCCTATGACTTTCCCCCAGAGAGTCCCCTCCAGGCTGCCTTCAACAAGTGTTTTTGAGATGGCCTCCAGGCGGCAGCTCTCTGAAGTGAAGTATGGCCATTGTAGAACAGAGCATGCCCAAGAGCCAAAGCCGAGCTCTTGTTTCTAAACAGACTTTATGGAGAGGAAGCCCTTCCCTCCCACCTGACTGCCATGCAGCTGGTGCTGACTCACAGAGACCCCACTAGACAGCAGGGGACTGTCCCTGGGAGTTTCCAAGGCTCTAACTCTTTGTGGAAACAGCCTTATCTTTCTTCCCACTAGTGGATTCAAACTGCTGACCTTAAGGTTAGCAGCCCAATGTGTAACCACTACGCCATCAGGACTCCTGGGCCAAGTTCCCAGTTAACTCCAAATGTGTTCCTTTTAGAAGAAATACAGTTAGTCATTTATCAGACGTTAACAGAAAGCAAAGGCCCAGAGTCATACATTATCATATAACACAGAAATGGAAGGAAAACACACAGTCAGCAGCAGAAAGCCAGCCGTGTGTGTGTGTGTGTGTGTGTGTGTGTGTGTCCTCTGCTGTGAAGGAGCAGAGGAAATAGGTCAGCGATGGAGGAGACTGGATGAGGGCACAGTCAGGGCCCGGCTTGAAGCAGGAGCACTATGCATTATTGACTTCTTTAGCCAACAATCTGGAGCGCCTTTCTCACTCTGGCTTGTTTAACTCCGTCCCCCCTTGGGGCCCCTGAAAGCTGTTTGTATGAACCCCTGTTGAAAGATCCAAGAGCCGACTTCTTGTAAAGGTAGAGAATAGTAAGGGGTAGGTCAGAGAGTTGGAGTCCGTGGAGTGAAATGGCTAGAACAGACAACATGGGAACGTTGAGCACTTTAATCCGTGTCACAGATCAGTCTGCCTAGAAACTGTGGGACAGGAGCAAGTTTTGCTTCCCCCAATCAAAGAAAATGAACATAGATATAAAAAAGAAAAGGCAGAGGGTGCTGGGAATTGAATTGCTCCAGTGTGAACTAAGAAATAAACGTGGAAAGGAAATTTTCAGGGGAATCTCCCCCCTCTCCCTTTCCAGTGTCCTTTCAATATAGAAAGGAGCACTCCCCACTGGCCTTGGCCCCCAGCTTCCAACTATGCAGTCGGCCTGCTCCCTCAGGGAGATGTGAGACTATGGGTGGAGACAGAATGGACATGCAGAAGAGCACCTGTAACGGCGGGCACCCACCCCCACATCCCGGGGCAGGCAGTTGGCCACATTAGAATGGGTGACATCCTTCTTGGAGCAGAGAATTGTACTTTGACCAAAGGATAGTTGAAGGGCCTACAGGGCCTTTGTTGGCTTATGCTTGTCAATAAAGAGAGCTTGAGACGCCCTCAGGATGGAGGGAAGCGACAGGGGTGGCAGAAGCAAAAATGTACAGTGCCTTCCAAGCATACTTAAAGGAGTCTTCTTCCTCACTCCCTGTATTCTTGCCCCCATGGGATCTCTGCATGTGAGGCTGGTGGGCCCTGATCTGGGAGCCAGCGTGCAGGAAAGGAAGAGCACATCGCCATGTGGTCGGACTGAGGTGCCCTTGGATCAGCCGGACTCCGAGGAGTCCCATGTGTGACCGCAGGCGAGCCGCCCGGCACCGCCACCGCCACCGCCACCACACTTGTGTTTCAGCTGCCACCGTTTCAGTCCCTCTCCTAGAAGTGCTTCCTCTTTTCCCCCACCCCACTTCTCAACATGGCGCCCCTTTCCAGAGACTGCTGTGTCCTAAGAACAAACCTCCATCACACGAGACAAAGTCGTGCCATCCGCCATCCGCATGACTAAGGAACATTCTGAAGGAAAGTTTTTTCCAAGACATACGTGTTGGTACTTTTGGCAAACCAGGGTGGGTGTCACCCACCATGACTGTATTCTAACTAGTCTTCCTCGTCACCTCGTTAACATCAGATTCCAGCAAGTCGCTTAGGTTGTTAGGTTGACGTGATATTGGGTAATATTGTCACATAGTAGAGGTGATCCAGAATGCTTTTCTTTTCAATTTCTCTTGCTAAATCTGACAGAAGTAGAAGCATCTATACTTTTTCTTTTTTAGCCCAAGAACATAATACATGCCATTTTCTTTTCACATTGGACTTCCTTCTAGAGAAGTTATAACTGAGCAATGAGTCTTGCTTGGCACACGCTAGTAAGCAGAGTGTGAGGTGGGCAGTCCTTGCCACCTGCCCATGTGGCTTGGTGGAGAAAGCCCTAAGCAGCCGCTGAGCCGAGAGACAGATCCGGTGCCTGGAAACATCGCATCCACAGGTTATAGCACAGGCCGTCATCTGGACATGCTGAGCACCAGATTATGTCCCCTTAAAACATAATAACCTCCCATGGAAAGGTCCTGTCAGTAAGTGGTTGGCTTATACTTGCAAGGGCTTATAAAGTATTACACACAAGTTCCACTATCCTCCAGGAGGAGTTTTAGGAAGATGGGGGGCCTTTTGGCCTTGGGAATGGCGGCACTGGGAAGGAGCAATACTTGAAACAATAAATGAGAACAATTAGTAGGGAAAAGAAAAAAGATGATAAAATGTGGCTATCCCTGCATGCTTAGGTAAAATTACCCTGAAAAGAATACAGTAGTAAAGTAATAAAATTAGTATAATGAAATAATTACCAATAGTGAAGACACATTATTGGAGATAAAAAAAAAACAACTCATGAAACACCGATTCACCTCCAACTCGACATTCTTTTCAGAGTGCTCTGAGTTACAGGTTCTCTAGAAGGGAGTCTAATGAGAAAAGGAAATGGCATGTATTATATTCCAGTGCTTAAAAAAGTATATATAAAATACTTCTCCCTCTGTTGGACTTAGCAAGAGAAACTGAAAAGCAATCTTGGTAACTTCTGCTATGTGACAGTGTTACCCAATATCACTTAAACCTATCTACCTAAACTACTTGCTATAATCTGGATGTTAACGAGGTGACGAGGTAGACTCATTCGAGTACAGTCATGGTGCTAGGCACCCTGGATTGCCGGAAGAACCAACACCTGTTGCAGTGGACTGGTGCGTGGTGGTGGTGGTGGTGGTGGTGGTGGTGGTGGTGGTGGTGGTAGGTGCCAGCGAGTCGGTTCTGACTCATGACGATCCTGTGTGCAGCAGTGAGCCACTGCCCCGTCCCGGGCCATCAAACCAGGCTAGGGAAGGGCCAAGAACTGTAAGGGGAGAAGAGAGCAGAGCTTGCCTGGAGGGCTTAGGGAGAGGGCAGTGCAGCCATTCAGAGCCCTCCTCAAGGGCCCTAATGCTTCCGTCCCCATGCTTCCAGGGGCCACGTGGCCATCTGTGGAGCCACTGCTGGCAGTGTCTGTCACATCTCTGGGGACAGTCCTCCTCGGATTGAGCAGAATGCATTACCTCACATGTGTGAGTTTGGTTCACCAGCAATGGGTTGATGCGCCAGAGAGAGAAGTCAGGCCTGTAATGGAAGGACTCCTGGTGGCGCAGTGGTTCAGTGCTCGGCTGCTCACTGAAAGGTCAGCCATTGGAACCGCCGGATACTCCAGAGAAGAGGAACAATTGTCCTCTGTCTCCAAGGGCCTCTGGAGTCATCAGCTCACAGTGGGGAAAGAGATGGACTGGCCGGGAGGGCTGGGGAGGGTGCCAGGGCCCCATTCCCAGGCCGAGTTGGCTCACTTCTGACTGCCGGTGAGGTGCATATGGCTTCAAAGCCCGGGCAGCCAGTGAGTCTCCCGGGGCTCCCACTGCACCACCCATCCCACCCAGATTCCTATCTAATTGCCCAGCTCTGAGGCTGCCAGCACTGGGGAAGTAAGATAAGCTCATTTTGCATGTGTAGTGACAACCACTCTAATGAGCTCTTAACAAACACCTGTGTCACTGCTGCCCAAGGTTCAAGTGCCCTGACTCTGAGGGAGGCTCCTGATGCACCAGGCAGGAAGGCCCAGGGGGGTCGGGGAAGGGTGGCGCTGGCCCCATGTTATCAGTTGTCTCGTTTCCTTTTGTGCAGACAAGGTGCTGGGCTTCGCCTGCCCGGTGAGGTGCCTGGCTGGGGCCAGCCCAGGTCTCTCCTTGGGGGATATTACTGACCTCTTTCAGTGGGTAAATGGTGTCTGAGGCCTTGCTTCAGGCTCTGGGCAGAACAGTTGGTTCCAGCTGTGCCTCTCTGTTGCACGGGTGCTGCCATACTCCGAGCACCAGGGGAGCCCTCAGCCTTCTGGCAGGTGTCTCATCTACCATCCCACAGACACCGCGTGGGGGCGGCAGGGGACTGGGCCAGGCCCTGTGGATGGCTTTCTACAAATCTGACTCCGCCCCTAGAAAAACATCCCCATAAGCACTCCACTGGGGGGGAGACTTGTGCCATGTCCTTAGGAAACCCCCAAACAAACAAAAAATCTCACATTGACTCAGTTCTGACCCATAGCCACCCTGCAGGACAGGGCAGAACTGCCCTTGTACATTTCTGAGTCTGTAACCCTTTTTGGAAGTAGAAAGCCTCATTTTTCTCCCTTGGAGCGGCTGCTGGTTTCTAACTGCTGACCTTGAGGATGGCACCCCATCTCGTAACCCACACACCACCAGGGCTCCTGCTACGAAGCGCTGCCACATCCAAACTCACAGCACAGAGACTCAGGAGGGATCTGAGAGGCCCAGGCCAGTGTTTTAACCCGGTAACGCTTTGAACATTTGAAAAATGGCCTCTCGGGTTGGATTTCTTACCTGTCGAATAGCAAATACGTCTTAGCTGTCAAAAACCAGAGGGATTTTCTCCATTACTTTCCCAACAGTAATTGTGGACCTAGATCAGATGTTCGAAAAGTCCCAGCCGGGGGGCAGGGGTGAAGAAGATGGGAACAGGTCGTGGGCTGTGGGCATGTGTGGGACGGTGCTGTAGTCAGAAGTTAAATGTAGCACAGGGTGGCAGTTTCCTGAGCGAAAGATCAAGCAGCTTATTTTCCCGGAAGTTGAGCGCACAGTCAGCCCTTGGTACATGTGTATTCAGATCCAGCCTTACGCGTGTTCTTTCTTGTGGCCTTCCCAGTCACGAATCATAATAAACCCCTGGCTTTCTGTCCCAATAAATTGAGAGCCCTCTTTCTTTGTTACAGGGTGTTGTTGGACAGGTTCCCCCCCCCTCTTTCTTCGCCCCCCCCCTCCCCCTTCACACTGAACTTGAACTGAATCCCTGTGTGGGATTCCAATGAGGCGGCTGCCCTTTTCACTTCGGAGTTTATTTTATGGCTGGCAGGTGACTGTGTTAACATGAAATGAACCCCTGGGTTAGTAAATAATGTGGTTGTTTAAGATTAGTCTTCAAAAGAAGGCAACCATACTCGTGAAAATTTAACCTTATAGCCAAGAAATGACATTAACAGCGGTTAACAACCTTGATGCTTCTGAGCACGCTTATAAACTTAGAAGCAGGCACGGAAATCAGGAATTTAGTCTGAAACCGGAGTCCCTTTTGTTTCCAATGAATAGCATACATTAGGAAAGGAAGGACATTATAACAGCATTCCTGTTTGAGCTAGTTTCCCTGTACCAAAAAACAAGTGGAAAACATGACAGCAAGTGTAACGTTATCTGCACTCCCTACATCCTGGATATTTACTTCAGAGAAATAATAGGCTTCTGTATTTTTTTAAAAAAAGACAAAGTTCAGTTCAATTCTTAAAAATAGATTTAAAAAAAACCCTTCCAGATTGTATAGGGTGAGCAGTCAAAATCTACTACAGTCAAAATCCACGTTTGGATGGGCCACTGGAATAACTGATCAACCCAAGATGCCGCCCAATCTCAGAGACGTTCGTGTGCAAAATATGCGTATCCTAGGCTTAGTGGAATGTAGCACAAGAGTCCCTTTCTGAGTGAGTAAATAAAGTACAGGCTGCTTTCACGCTCCTTCCTAAAAGTACTACTGCCTATAGGTTTGTTTGTTTTTTAAGAGAGATTGCTTTTAGAAAAGAAATCGAGGGTTTTGTGACATTTATGAAAATGACAGCTGTTGTTGTTGTTCGGTGTCCTTGAGTCAGTTTTGACGTAAAGCCACCCAATATGCAACAGAACAAAACACCACCCGGTCCTGCCCCATCCTCAGGATGGTTGTTACACCTGAGCCCATTGTTGCCGCCACTGTGCCAGTCTGTCTCCTCGATGGCCTTCCCCTTTTTTCTCTGCCCTTCTTTGACCAAGCATGATACCTTCTCCAGGGACTGATCTCTCCCGATAACATGTGCAAAGTGCACGAGACCGTATCTCTCCATCCTCACCTCCATGGAGTTTCAGTATTCTTCGCCAGCACCACAAAGGGTGGCAGCTTCTCTTTTATGTCCAACATTAGGGCTCCCTACAGTACCTTTGCATTTATTTTTCGCTTTGTCATTCAAGGCTTACTACGATTCCTGCTAGGCTAGGAGATCTAGTTCCAAGTTGTGGTCTTTAAGTTTGGGCTATCTCATTCTAAGAGGAAATCACGAAATTAAAGACAATGTAAATACTAAGTTGCAGCTATGGATCTTTCCTGACCTAGAACCAAAAATCGTGAAGAAAGTCAAAGACAAGTAGAAGCAGGGACCACAAGAAGCACAGCCTTTGATCAGAAGAACTAGATGGTGCCCGGCTACCAGTGCTGAGCACAATTGGAGGCCCTAGATAGAGTGGGAGAAAACTGTGGACTATAATTTAAAGTCATAGCAAAAACCAGGCTTACTGGTCTGATTGAGACCAGTGGACTCCCCAAGCTATGGCCCTTAGGCACCTTTCAAGTCTGGAGCTGAAGTCCCATGGTTCAGCTTTGTCAGACAGTCCACAGACATAGAAAGTGAACAAGAGAACCAGGGAGGGACACACTTTCCAGAACAACCAGCCACAGCGGATCAGAGGGCAGTATTTGCCCAGGGATCAAGCTCAGAAGGCAGAAAGGGACAGGGCAGAGGATGGAAATGGTAAAACACCAGGAGGGAGGGCTTTTATGCTGTGGAGGCTGCACTCATGGTCAGGAATCAAAATGAGACTGACTGCTGAACAGAAAGCCAGTTTGCACTATAAACTTTCATCCAAAAGGAAAGTTGAGCAGAAGTTAAATATGCATTATATGTTGGAAATTACACAGGTTAAAAACACGTAAAGATTGCAGCTAAGGAAATAGAATATCAATGAAGAAATTTGGGAAGATGATCCTATTTTAACTTACTTTGATACCCAGAAAATGATATCATATGTATCTGTTATCACCAGACCTACATATTGGGAAGTTTTTCTTTTATAAATTAGTTTTCTGCTTGAATAGGTTTTAATTGTGTTCTTTCCTCCAACTCTTTATTTTAAAAATCATTGTATTGGGGCTTGTACAACTCTTAATCACAATCCATACATCCATCCATTGTGTCAAGCACATTTGTACATTTGTTGCCATCATCATTCTCAAAACATTTGCTTTCTACTTGAGTCCTTGGTATCAGCTCCTCCTTTTCCCCCTCCCTCCCCACCATACCCTCCTTGATGAACCTTTGATAATTTATAAATTATTATTATTTTTACATGTCTTATACTATCCAATGTCTCCCTTCACCCACTTTTCTGTTGTCCATCTGCCAGGGAGGAGGTCACATGTAGATCCTTGTAATCGGTTCTCCCTTTCCAACCCACCCTCTCTCTACCCTCCCAGTATCGCCACTCTCACCACTGGTCCTGAAGGGTTCATCCGCCCTGGATTCCCTGTTTCCAGTTTCTATCTGCACCACTGTACATCCTCTGGTCTAGCCAGATTTGTAAGGTAGAATTGGGATCATGATAGTGGGGGAAGGAAGCTTTTAAGAACTAGAGGAAAGTTGTATGTTTCATTGTTGCTGCACTGTACCCAGACTGGCTCATCTCCTCCCCGTGACCCTTCTGTAAGGGGGTGTCCATCCAACTCTTTATTTGCACTTAAATAATCTCTGTCTCTCTCCACCTCCCCCCCAGATTACAATCTTGGATGCAAAACGGAGCATGAACATTGGAATCTTTCTTAAGCAATTTAAGAAGTAAGATTTTTGCACGTATTTACTGCTTGGCTTCTCCCTGTGCTGTCAGCATCATGGCGTGTGTGTGTGTGTGTGTGTGTGTGTGTGTGTGTGTGTGTGTGTGTGTGTGTGACTGAACTGAAACTCAGGCCCCTGTGTGAGTGAAAGTCATTCCTCACGTAGTGAAACCCTCCTGCAGTGTGGGACTCAAGGAATCCTCAGGAGCCTGTCACCTCGTGCAGTTTTCCTTCATGGAAACAGACTTCCCTGCCCCCATGCTCAGGCTAGGTTGCTCCGGGGTGTCCATTCAAACCTGCCACCTCAGGGCATTGATAGATTCCTCTCTAGCAAAGCCCCTGGTGCGCCAGGTTGGGACCGGTGAGTCCCACAGCTATTTAGCTTGGGTGTTTTGGGTGGGAAGGCTCTGCAGGGGCTCGGGTGACACCAAGCGGAATTCTGTCCTCTCAAAGAAGGCTTCTAGTGGTCGCTGATGCTGTCACCGTTTCTGGGACGCCTGCAGGGTTTCAGGGTCCCGGGGGCCTCGGTGTTCAGGACCCCATGTTGCCCTGGCAGTGCCCATGGTGGTGTGAGCATACACTGCCCAGCAGGCTGGGGAGAAGGTGGCATGGGAAGGAGGGTGGAGGTGGCTGGTTCTCTGTTGGCACCGCAGCACCATGAAACCGAATCTGGCTAACGATCCTTTCAAGGTCTCCTCGGTCCATTGTGGAAGATATCCATCAAGGCAGGAGTGAGCACTACGGAGCGGAGACACTGCGAGAGGTCCTGAAACTTTTGCCAGAGTCGGAAGAGGTAAGGGATTTGGTGCAGGCGTTTTAGATGTTAGGGGGCGAGGATAAAAATGTCATTGTTAGGGAAGGACCTTGTCTGCCCACTCAGTGCCCTGAAACGACTCACAGGGTGTGCTCTCAGCAACTGTGTTCCAATGGGAGCTGCACCCTTATCAGAAATGTGGGCAAGCCTCTTACTGCCCGTGACCTGTAGTTCCTCCCTGTGAAGCGAGGATACTGATGCTTGCTTCCCTCATTATAAGTAATTGTCAAGATGATTAAATCCCAGATACACATCTAGCCTGGTACTTTGCACATGGGTCTTAATACATTTTAGTTTGTGTTCCTGTCCTACGATGATGGATGATCTTTGCCTCTGGTGAACCCAGTTGTTTTGTAGTTTGTGTGTATGTGTGCGTGTGTGTGTTGTTTATTTTCTAAAGAAAAAACACCATTTAAAAAATGTTTTTATTCCTAGACCGAGTCAATTCAGCTGTTAAATGATTAGAAGATTATTCGGAAAAAAACAGAACAGCAGTTGTCCCAAGCCTTCCAAAATTATTATTGCTCATTTCTGAGCAGTTAATCTTGAAACAACTCACTGAGAAATGACATCAACCATGGGCTTACTTACACACATTTAGATATTGGAACCTTGCTGCTATCCTTCCCCCTCTCAAAGCTCTCTTCTTCCCAGAGGGTAATCCATGGAAGCCGATTTTCAGGACCTTTAGTAACAAGCAAGAGAAAAATATTTATCCCTTTTTCCTTTTGGGTTGATTAATATGAAAAGGTCAAGTTCAGGGTCTTAGTGGTTAACTGATTCGCTAAGTTTGTTTAATAGCCCGAGACTCTCTCTATACATTTGAGTTTTCCGTTTCAAATCAAGTATAGTTGACCTCAGCCATGATTAATTACTGGAGCTCATTAATGTTAGTGAAGAATCCTGAAGTACCTTTTCCTCCAGGACAGAGGTACATTAGATCATCGTTGACCCTGGCTCTGCCACACAGGGCAGCCAGCATCTGGCATCTTTGTTTTAGGTAAAGAATGAGGTTCCAGAAACTTTCATTCAGATCTGTTGAGATTAATTCAAGCTGAGTTGAAAACGATGAAGCAGCTCTTGGAATCTGATTTCTGCTCGGGCTTCCTTCCCCATGACTCCTCCAGCACCGACCTCACCCTTTCCGAGGGCGGGGGATGGGGGGTCTGATGGGATGATGCGCCGGCAAAGGCTCCGCTCTAACCGCTCTGTTGTCTAACTAAATTTTTTAGCAAGCGAGTCCCTGGGGGAGCTGCCAGCTTGAGGAGATGGGAAAGAGCCTTTTCGATGTTTTCATTTCTCACTGAAAGCTCAGAGGTGGCTAGGGCCGACCAGGGCTGTGGGAGATGGAGAGATCTTTGCTGGAGAGTGGGCGGCACAGAGCCAATGAGCTGCGCACCCTGTCCCGAGTTGGAGAGCCTTGTTCTGAGCTGCGTGTGGTGTGCCAGTCAAAGGGAATTGTGTTGGCAGCATGATGACGAGAGCCCGCCCAAGTGATGCCCGAGTCAGAGGCGCCTTCTCATCCAGACAGACACTTGGCCAACCCCAGCGACCGGGTCCTGCTGAGATGAAAGGTTGGCCCAGCTGTTTCCCCCATCACCCTCCTGCAGCAGGGTCAGCCTCCGTGTGAATCTGACTTGCTTGGCCACGCTTGTCTTTGTTCCGATTCCTGACTGGGCTCCAGTGTACCACGCCCTCCACGCATCAGGCAGCTTCCTGCAGGAACACCCTCAGTCCCCCGGGCAGCCCGAGCCGCTCCCCAGCCCCCTCCCCAACTCCCACCTGGTGCCCCTCGGCCAGAGGGAGGCTCAGTGGGCAGAGGCCACCAGGGAGGAAGGCGTGCTGTAGGGACAGCCTGGCTCTGCTCTGAGGCTGTGTGGCCTCTGGCACCAGCCAGACCCAAGAGCCTTTGGGTCTCTGGGTGGAGGACAGAAGGTTGCATCGAGGCCAAGGAGGAGGTCTAGGAATGTGGCCGAATATGCTAATCATCGCACAAGTGTGTGTAACTGCATATTAGGCTTGTGGTGTAATGTTCTTTGCTCATATGCAGCCCAAGAGAGGACCCAGCCAAGTGTCTCCAAGTTCCCAGCTCTCGCTCATAAAACAGACTCAATGCTGACTCACAGGGACCCTATAGGACAGGGTAGAACTGGCCCTGTGGCTTTCTGAGACTCCAGCTCTGTATGGAAGTAGAAATTCTCATTGTTCCCTTGAGCAGTGGCTGGTTTTGAACTGCTAACCTGGCAGTTAGCAGTCCAATGCGTAACCACTACACCACCAAGGCGCCTTGTTCCAGCCTCTCTACAGGGCAAAATGTAATCAGGCGAGAGAATGTATTCACAGTTTTCAGTGGTGAGCTAAGTACACAGAAGGTCAGCAGTTTCTTATCTTCTGTGTCTTCCCATTGAATCTTCACAATGATACAAGAGGCCCTCCATCTGCAGATAAGAAATGGGAGGCTCATGCAGGCTGCCAACGGCTTGTGGTGCGCCCCTGACTGGTGGGCAGTGGCTGAGAGGCTTGGACTTGAACCCGAGATTGTCTGACCCTGGGGCAGGTTTCTCTGATCCTCTCCACCACCTTTCTCGGAGGGTGGAAGGGCAAAGGTTGTCAAAATTGCCCCTTGAGCCAGGCTGGCCTCCCAGCCTGCGCAGCCCCAGCCTCTGCTATGCCAGCGCTGTGCTGTGAGTGTCCCTCGAAGAACACTGCTCCCAACAGCACTCAGACCCACACAGGGACACCAACAAGCCCCTCTCGAGGTCACGGCTAACGAGCCAATGGAAGTGAATTTGTTTTCACTAGTGCCTTTGCCCTCCCCCACCACAAACGTTTCATCTGACAAGTGTGTTCCTGTCTTCAAACCCCTGGTTAAGCCTTCCCAAGGAGGAGGGACCCACGAACAGCACCCCCCCCCAAGAAGGAGGGACCCACAAACAGTGCTCTGAATAGAGGCCAGTGTGCAGCATGTCCAGAGGGGGCCTGGCTGTGGGAGGCTTGAGAAGGAGCCAGGAGCCAGATCACAGGGAGCCCCACGCCCTTCCCCCGGCTTAGCATGTCCTTCCTTTGGGTCTTCATGCTATGGACACGGGGTTGTAAGGTGGTAGAATATCTTTTTCTGAGAAGCCGGTTGCCTTGCTGCCTCTGGGCATTTCCAGGCTGATAGGTAAGCACTGGGCTGTTAACTGCAAGGCTGCCGGTTCCCACCCAGCAACCCCAGCCGCTCTGAGGGCGGACGATGAGGCTGTTTCTCTTGTAAAGCTTTATAGTTATGGTGATATAAGGGTCATGATGAGTTGGCGTTGACCTGAGGGCAGTGTGGTGGATTTTTGGTGGACTTGAGAACCCCCGGGTGGTACCAACAGTCAACATGCTGCGAAGGGGAAGGCACCTCAGAGTAAAGGCTTGGTGGTCTTCTGGAAAATCAACTCTAAGGAGCACAAAGGCCTGCACGTGTGCAGGTTATGTATTGGGCTGCTAACTACAAGGGCAGCAGTTCGAAACCACCAGCTGCTCCTCAGAAACAAGACGAGGCTGTCTACTTCTGTAAGGATTTACAGTCTTGGGAACTCACAGGAGCAGTTCTACTCAGGATCACGAGGAGCTGGGATCGGCAGGGTGTCAGAGAGTTGAGATTTATGGAGCACCATTGTACGCTTACACAGGTGCGGTCACCAGGAGTCAGAATGGGCTATCATCTTTGTTAGGAGTCTTGGTGGCCTAGGGCTGCGCTGCAGGGGAAAGACAAGGCTTTCTATCCCCATAGGAGTTACAGTCTTGGAACCACACAGCGACAATTACACCCTATCCTATCGGATCACTATATAAGTCAGAGTCAACTTGATGGCAGTGAGGGGGGGTTTGTTGTTGGTGTTTAAAACCATGTTTATTTAGATTACTACCCAGAGGGGCCTGATGAGGAGGGAGCTCGTGGTCTATTGGGTGGGCATGTTTGTGGGAAATCCTGTCATTGCATGGCCATGTGAGTGGAATGAACGAATGGAGGAGGTCTGCTTGCTAGGATGGGTGTCTGAGAATCTTAAGGAGTATGCTGTTTGCAGGGAAGGCAGAAACCGGGCCCAGCCACTGTCATAACCGGGCTCACTTGGCTCAGCCAGGAAAACTATGCCCCACAAAGCTAATGCATGCTGGCTGATAACAAGGATGAGAATGCAGAGTAAGTGCAGGACTTGCTCACTTCTTGGTCTTGCTCCTCTGCCACTGCAGAGCACAGTAACCCCTCTGAGTGCACACAAATCTTACTTTGAAAGAAGAGTCGAGTTCTGTGCAAATGCCTTTAAATTCAGTCGTATCTTTCCAACACCATTCCCTTGAAATCCATAAACATTGTCAGCCCTCTAACTGAGTGAAGGGTATTAATCACTGCTCAGTTGCAGTTTAGTCTAATGCCTAATAGAAATATTTACCAAGTTTCCTTTGCATGAGCTGTTCTTATGCTTTGCACTGAAAGCTGGGCTGTGACTTCAGCAACATTATAGAAGGCGTACCCTCCGTGTGCCCCTGCCCATATATAGTAAATTGTTGAGCAGGGAGCAAAATTCACCCCATGGGTGTCTTAGTTTCAAAACCAGGCACTCGCTTGCGTTTGGCTAAGTTAAAGTCACTTCTGCTCATAAATTTAGTACAGCTAAAAACGGTACATTCAGTCTTAGGCTGCTCAAAGGGAGAGGAAATAATGTAATTCCATACATGGCCGTCTTCTGTCCATTAAAATAAAAATGTCATCTCGAGGGTGAATTTGCATTATTGTATTTTTTATTTTCAAGTATTTTCCATGATACTCTAGTTTATGGATCTTCTCAGGTTCTCTGTTATAGTATTTCTGGAGTGTCATTTCCTATTTTTCGAGAGACTTAGGCACCATGTTATTATTATGAGAATGCTAGCCAGCTTTATGAAGAATGACAAACAGTGGAAAGTGCTGGCTGCGCAGCGGTTAGCTGATAACAACAGTAAAGTATACTTCGCCTGCATTCTTACCATAAAGCAGTTGCTAAGGGAAGAGTCTATTGGCGTGCACTTGAACTTTTCTTGCCAGGAGGTTGATCCAGCCTTTGTGTCAAGTTGCATGAGAACTGTTTCGGTGGGTTGTGGGGACCTCTTTGCCCCACATCAGCCTGGAAGCTGTTTGGCTATATATCCATGTCAGATTCCCCCCGGTGACGTCGTTCTTACACTTTGGGCTGCTAACTGGAAGCCCGGCAGTTTAAAGCCACCTGCCAGCTCCAAGGGAGAAAGACCGGGCTTTCTGACTCTCGTGAAGAGCGACAGCCCTGGACACTTCAGGGCACTTCTACCCTGCCCTATAGGGTCACTCTGAATCAGCATCAGCTTGATGGCAGTGAGTTTGAGGGTTTGTTGTTGTTTATTTTTCTGCAAGCACAGGAAATTTTGCATGTGTTTTTCCGTTCCCCAAGTGGATTCTGTTGAACTGTTCAGCACCAGCTTGTTGGCTTGCCGATCACCTAGAGAAATTGCAGGTGTTCTTGTATTATCCTCTCAGTTCGTTTTAGGGAGTTTGCGTTTGTGGAGGGCCGGGGGACACGAGACACGTGCAAACATTTGCAGAAATGGGATCCCACTATATATACTATTTTAGTATCTGTCCTTGTCCGAGGAGCAGTGTTGACATTGATCTTGCCATTGCCTTATCAGTTTTTCTTCTCATCCTCCTGTGGACGGGCCAGCATGTCCTCTCCTGGGGACACATGAGTCCCTGCCTAGGAAGCCATTCTAGATAAGGAAGGACAGAGAGGAGGGCTAACTCTTAGACCTTAGACCCCACTACAAGTATTTTATAACAAACATGCTCCAGTATAGGGCTTTTTCACTTCAACTCAAAGAATTGTATTATAATGACTACCCAGTTCCCCTCCCCTGTCTCCCCCCGAGCCCCCCCCCCGCCTTTGTTTTTCTCCCAAACAGTAATCTTCTCTTCCAGGTGACTGCTTACAGACAATTTTCATTTTTTGATTCCTTTGCGGTTCTTCACTACACTAACAGCTCTGAGGATTCTGGTGGCCCTAGCTCTCTGATAAGTAAAGGGACTGGGCCCTAGTGAAAGAGCCCTGGTGGCTCAGTGGAGTAACCATTGGCTTGTGAACCTCAAAGCTCACGGTTCAAACCCACCAGCCGCTGTGTAGGAGACACAGGAGGCCTTCTGCTCCCACTAGAGTCAGATTCAGCTCAGTGGCAGTGGGTTTCGTTGTTTGCTTTGGGAGTCCCGTGACATGTTGCCTCAGCAGTTGGCTGCTAACTGGAAGGTCAGCCATTCACGTCCGGCAACTGGGCACCGCAGAAAGACATGACCGTGTGTTTCCATAGAGATCACTGCCTTGGAAACTCTATGGGCAGGCCTGCTCTGTGGCAGACCACAGTGGACAGTAGTCGATGTGACGATTTCCTTTACTGTCTCTTCTTGACCCTGCGTTTTTATCCATTTAATGTGGCACCTAAGTTCTGTTGCTTTTTTTTAAAGACATCGAACATGAAATTTAAAGTAATGTTAAATTTAATCCTCAATCATCCCCCCCCCCCTTCCTTCTCATTTGTCTTTTAGGTAAAGAAATTAAAAACATTTAGTGGAGATGTGTCCAAGCTGTCGCTGGCAGACTCTTTCATGCACTGCTTAATTCAGGTGCCCAAGTAAGGATACAGTCATTGATCATTGTTCTCCACGGAGTATGGCCTTTACTTTACTGATAGTAAGTTCTACAGCGATATTTTATGTATCTTTCAGCTACTCACTTCGGATTGAAGCCATGGTGCTAAAGAAGGAATTCTTACCTTCCTGCTCATCTTTATACACAGATATAATGTTCTTAATAACGGCTATAAAAGGTAAGTAAACACGCTCTCCCATGCATGTACTTCTATTAACCGTCGATTAAAAATATTCCATGGAAATTAGAAATGGAAAGGCCCCATCTCTCTTAGAGCTCATAAAGAGCTATGAGATGTCACTAGGGGATGGCGTTTAAGGTTTATTTGTTTACCTTTAAATTTCTTTTCCTCTACTGAATGTTAACGTGTACGTTATCTTCTTATAAAAGTTGTATTGTGTCTCGTGCTTCAAAGTGGTTTTGTCTGGTGCGACTGTGTCTTGCTTTAGTCGAGGCTGGCTTTCTGCTTGTGGTGTGTGAGTGGGGGTGGGGGGGCGAGAGTTCTGGGAGCATTGGGTCAGTGGTAGAATTCTCATCTTCCTTGCATGTGACCCGCTTGGGTTCCTGGCACGGCACGGCAGCCACAGCCGCTCCGTCTGTCCGTGGAGGTTTGTGTGTAGCTCTGATGCTGGAAGAGCTTCAGAGGAGCTTCCAGACGTAAGGCAAGCTGGTGGGGGGGGGGGGGGAGGGCCTGACAGCTGACTTCCAAAAATCAGCCCATGAAAACCCCAGAGCTCGGTCCTTCCCACAATGGCTTGTGGGGGTGCGTGGGGCCAGGCAGCATTGGTTCCATTCGGCCTGGGGTCACCAGCAGCCTGTGGGGCTGACTCAGTGGCAGCTAATGAAAATGACAGGTGCAAGCACCACGCCTGAGCTCTGGGCCCCATTCTCTTCCCTGCCATGTGCTGGGACCCGGCTTGTACAGAAGCCCCTGACTTCTCCCAGGAATTGTCTCTTTGGTCCCCCGTGGCCCTGTCTCCCACCCACTTCTACGGGTGGGCTATTTAATTTTGAGAGGGGCCAGTGGGTCATTTTCATTTCTGTGCCCAACTCGGTCATTGCTCTTTTGCCCAGTTTGGACAGACTGCCGGCAGAAAGGCTGCAGGGTCTTCTCCCCTGGGTTCCGGAGTTCTGCTCCTGCCTTTGGCAGCGCAGAGTGAGCGGGCAGGCCCTCTTCTCATCTCCGAGGCCAGTTCCCCTGGCTTCCTTCCTCTCACACTCGCGGCTGGCCTCCCTCCGTGCAGGCTGGCGTCTGGGGTTCGAGTCCCGGGTGCAGTGTTGTTTCTGCCCGTTTGGGGTTCCTGCGTATTTGCTCTGCCCTGTGTTGGCATGAAGTTGTTCCCCCTTCACACTTTCACCATTTTTAGAGGGAGGCTAAGGACTAAGACCTCGTCTCTGTGCCAAGTAGTGGCTGTTCCTCATGTTCCCTGCACCTTGGTCTGGATGGCCCGCTCCTGGACAGCCACAGAGGAAAGCAGGTGTTTGCATCGAGTAGGGCAAACGTGTGGGCTTGGTGGAAGCGGCTTCTTATCTGCTTACCCTTCAGACCTGGCCTTCTTAGATAGCGTAAACTAGGCAATGAGCCAAATAAAGAATACTTTGAAAGTAGTACCAGGCTCAAAGGAGATGTATATTACCTTGAAATGTGTCTTAGGCAACAAGTTGTTGCATAGATTGTAATTTTGATTATCAGGGTGTGTTTTTTTTTAGCTTGTCAAACACAAAAATTATTATTTCTTTACGTAGGTGTTAAAGAAAACCCTGGTGTTTTAAAAACTAGTTTGCCCAATATATTACGAATTTTTTTCTTTTCTTTTTAATGCTTAAGCCAACCCAAAAGAAACATGCAGCTTGGAATCAAATAGAAAGGATCACCGGGTCCCAAGGGTTAGTGCTTTGTAAACCATTGATATATCCTCTTATCCTTTTTTAAAAATCCAACTTCGAACTCTCTGGCTAAACAAGATGATATTCTCTATCAGTTCTCACAGTCTGTAAATATAAAGTGTAAGAAGCTATTGACTAGAGAGGGAAAAATTCAAGAAACGGCTGCTGAAACATACATTTTTTTAAGGTGTAACACATTCTCCTGCCTTTGCATTAGGTTTTTGTGTTTTCCACTCTTTGGAAAGCTCCATCCCTGAAGTATTTGGTGAGAGATCCAAGGGTCAAACACATCTGATTCCCAGTTAAAGACTAGGCCAAGGTGTCCCAGGAGCAAGTGGTGTGTTAGATGTGCTGCAGAAGCTGGCGCTTCATTTCTTTCAGCCTTTGAGTCAGATAGCGGTCCGCGTTTGCGCAGACGCTCATAAGCTCGCCCGCAGCCACTGATTGCCCTTTGCGCCGTGTGAGCTGCGCCCTGCTCTAAGCCGCTGCCGTGTGCTCTTCTCGCAGAGTTGATGTCATGTGACGGCCTCCACTCCGTCCTACACTTGGTGCTCCAGGCTGGGAATATCATGAACGCAGTGAGTCAAATTAGAACTATAAAAACGCTTTCATTTTCCCACTTGGATATCTGTGTCTCCAAGGAGACGTGTAACTCTTTGCTTTCGACGTGTCTTCCTCAGGGAGGGTGTGCTGGCAATGCCGTGGGATTCAAACTGTCGTCTTTGCTCAAACTGGCAGACACAAAAGCTAATAAGCCCGGGATGAACCTTCTGCACTTTGTTGCACAGGTAGGTGCAGTGAGTGCTGTAGAGGGGCCGGGGAAGCCTCCTTAGAGACAGTGGAGTGTCTCCCAGGTGCAAGGGGACCTCAGGCAGATTCAGGGAAAGGCTCTCTGTGCACAAGTAGGATGTGCACATTCCTGAGGCTAGCGGTGCTTTGGGTCGTGCTTGCTGGGCTCCCTCGAGTCATTTCCAGCTCACAGAGTCTGCGTACAACAGAACGCACCTCTGACCGGTCTGGCGCCATCCTCACAACTGTGCTTACGCTGGAGCCCGCCCATCTCCTCGAGGCGCTTCTTCGACGGCCTTCTGCTTTATCGAGCACGATGCCCTTCTCCGGGATGGCTCCCTCCAGATAACATCCCCAAAGTACCCAGCATGAACTCTCCCCATTTTTCCTTCTAAGGAGCACCCTGGCTATACTTCTTCCCAGAGTTCTTCCTTCTGGCAGCCCAGGGCATTTTCTATATTCTTCCCCAACACCATCAATCCAATGCAGGGCTTCTTCTGTACTCTTCCTTACTCACTGTCCACACTTCTCACGCCACCGTCAGAGAGACCCTGGTTTGGGTCAAGTGGATGTTAGTCGTCAAAGTGACAACTTTGCTTCTGAGCACTGTAAAGAAGTACTTTGCGCACAGTGCCATTTGATATCTTGATGCCTGCTTCCATGGACACTGACTATGGATCCGAGTAAATGGACCCTCGCCAGCCTCCGTCTTTTCCCCATCGGGTTAGAGGGGTAGACAGAAGTAGGGGAGATGGAAGTAGAGTTGGTGGGACTAGACTGTGGTGGACTCTTGTTTTAGCCACGGCCAATTAGCAGACGTTTGTGCGCAGCAGAATAGCATGCCGGTTTGGGAAAGAAGGTGGGTTGGAGCAGCGAGAGAACTGGAAATAGGGAGGCCACGCAGAGGGCGTTGCTCAGGTTGTTGGGAGAGTGTGACGCCGTTACAGGCATAGAAGGGGAGGACTGGCTAGCTTGGTGGATCCATTCCATGTAAAGAGCAAGGCAACTGGACCAGTTAAAATATAACTTCTTTTTTTTTGATGAGGCCACTGTGACACCAGAACCAAAGCTAATTACTAGTCAAGTACATTTATGTATTTGTGTGTTTTTTAAATCATTCTATTGGGAACTCGTACAGTTCTTATCACAATCCATCCATCCATCCATTGTGTCAAGAACATATGTGCATCTGTTGCCATAATCATTCTCAAAACATTTGCCTTCTACTGGAGCCCTTAATAGCTGCTGCTCATTTTCCCCCTCCATCCCCAATCCCCCTACTTCATGATGTATTTGTGTTTAAAAAAATCGCAAATCACTCCTTGAGTGTGTGTGTGTGTGTGTGTGTGTGTGTGTGTGTGTGTGTGTGTGTGATCTTCACTATTGAATCAATTTGTTTTGACACTGGTCACACAGACAAGGCTTAACTCTGGGAAGTAAGACGGCAGTTTGGGTGTGAAGCACGTGTGCTTTAGACCTGGCCAGAACGGGAAGCAACTTTTGAATCCTGTGTTAGGTGCTTCTTCTTGGACAGGTTACTGCGACTCTCAGTCCTCGGTGCCCACAGCTAATAGGGGTGGCCGCCGTCTGATAGACTCTGGTTCATGGCGAACCCGGAGTTTTTAGACGACTGATCTTTGGGGTGTAGATGGAATGAGTTTTCTTCTGAGGTACTTGGGAGTCAACCCAACAACCTACCTGTCAGTTAGCACCGAGCATGTTGACCTGTGCCGCGCTCACGGAGGAATTTTAGGGGAGAGGCGCATGCATGTGAAAACCAGGTAACTGAGAGTGTCGAAAGAGATACTTCATAAATCGCTTGGCTTCAGGATTAGCCTATAATAAGCTCTCCATAAATAGTATATGCTATCATTACCGCAGAAGACAGATAACATGTTTAGCTGGGTACTTAACTGACAAATTAATTTGCAGAACATTAAAGCAAGAAGCATGCTTCTCCAGAGTGGAGAGCAGAGTTCTTTTAGATCCCTGTTTCCATTTGTGCTGGGTCACTTGGTCCCACCCTGTCAACTTGGGGAAGCCACCTTAGTCGGTAATTGCCCCTCTCCCACGTGCCTGAGTCTCGCCCTCTGAACAGGAAAAGAATCCTGACCCTTCGGTGGCAAGTACACCTTTTGATTAAGCTCAGTTTGAGAACTGGTCTGGCAGCTGAAGGTATCTTGATCATTTAAAGGCATCCTCACAGGTATGGGTGGCATTTAAGCGGATATATTGGATTCTCCTAGAAACAATGCGCCTTGCTAAACTGATACCTCCTTCCATTGAGTGCTAATGCACACGAATTGTGTTTCAGGTCAGGATAAATTGCTCTGGGAAGTCAAATGTGTCCCAACAGTGGGGAGTTCTGGTAAATCTTACTGAGAATATCAGAGTTCAGGTCTCAGGGAATTGCTTTGAACCCGCCAGGTGAACACATGGGAACGGTGATTTTCAGGCCCCTTCAAGACCCAAGGGGAACCAAAATTGTTCCCTCCCAATGTTAGCCATATAGTGAGAAAGTTCTGGTTTTGTTCCAGGAAGCCCAAAAGAAAGATGCCGCTCTTCTAAACTTTTCCGAGAAATTGCACCACGTTCAGGAGGCTGCCAGGTAAGCCAGAAAGACGGTGTGACTGAGGGCCCAAGAGCGTGTTTGTTGTTTCGTCTCAAGCTGCCTTCTCATGAAAGCTCAAGAGCAGTTACGGCTTTTTGGTGCCAGTTGGAAATTAGAAAGTTCGCTCTTACTGACGTTTCAGGCCTTTTCATTTACGTCCATATGTGTGCACCTTTGGAACCCGGGAGTTTGGAACACTTCGTCTTTATTTTTAGTCTTAACTGACACTATCGCAGCCGATTCTAATGACTCATGGATTGCACGCGTCAAGTCCCTGCACACCCAAAGGGCAGTGTTCTCCCAGCACGGCCTGTGGCTTTGGAAGTGCTGTCGATCAGGCTTCCACGGCCACAGATCATTGTCTCCATGTGGGAGCCGCCTGGACATTTCTCGTCTGTGGCATGGGAAGGAATTGGAACTGAGCCAAGGGCTGTGAAAGGACTTCTTCTTAAATCAGTCCTTCAGCTCTCCAGACCCAGCATCTCCTGAACAGAAAGCTTTATTTATATCACTTTAATTCGTTTCTGACCCTAACAGACAGGGCTGTATGTCATTATAGTCCATGGGTTGTGGCCGTTTTGAGTTCTGCTCTTTAGAATTTCTAAAACTACGTATCCAGTGATAAATGTTCACTAGCCCTCTTTTGAGGAGGTAGGGGAAAAAAGCCCTAAATCGTAGCATTTGCTGTTTCCCATGGAGCAAAACTGGCTGCCGTCCCTGACTTCTAGCTACCGATGCGATAAGACTAAATGCAGAGATGGCTTGGGAGAAGGTGCTCCGGCACACCACTCCGTGCATCCGTCAGTTCATAGAGTAATCAGGTGTCTCTGACAGATGGGAGTCAGGGCTTTTTAAACCTTCCCCCCGTTAATGGACCGAAATGAAAACGCATCAGGCTGATTTTGACTCCTGTCAACCTCGTGTGTGTG
The DNA here is from genome assembly GCF_050624435.1 of Tenrec ecaudatus. Classification (NCBI taxonomy): domain Eukaryota; kingdom Metazoa; phylum Chordata; class Mammalia; order Afrosoricida; family Tenrecidae; genus Tenrec; species Tenrec ecaudatus. Next base: position 61,265,552 of record NC_134532.1, on the reverse strand, counting down.
TGTGTGTGTGTGTGGAAACGGTTCCACTGGGTTTTCAGGGGTTGATCTTTCCCCCAGAGGATTGCCAGGACGTTCTTCGGGGGGCCTCTGGGCACACCCAAACTGCCCCCTTTTCAGTTAATAGCCAAGGTGTTAAGTGTTTGTACAGCCAGGGACTCTGTCATAGGTCAGTGTCTTAATGTCAGCGACTCCTTTCACATCCTTGTGTGTGAGGTGTGCGTGTGCACGTGCAGGTGGTGCAGTGGGTTATGCGTTGGGCTGCTAACATCAAGGTCAGCAGTTCAAAACCACCAGCTGCTGCATGGGAAAAAGATGACACTTTCTGTTCCCATGAAGAGTGATGGTCTTGGAAACTCACAGGGTCAGTTCTACCCTGTCCCATAGGGCTGCTATGAGTCGGAATCGACTCGACGGCAGTGAGAAATATACATCTGATCACCAGTTACACGTCTGGCCCAAAGCGAGATTATTATTCCAAAGATACGAAAGAGTTTAACACTCACGTTCACCGATGACCCAATTCTACAAGATGCTTTGTGCTCACATTACTAAAAGAAACACAGGCCGGACTAGCATTACTCTGACTAGTATCGAAATGTTACTGTGAGTCATAAGAAGTGAAATAACCATTAAAGAATGTCTTTGAACTGGCATTTCCGAGGAGAGTGAGGTGGGGAAGGTTAGCTACACAGTTGTCTAAGGAAAACTCGCTAAGTGAGGTGTGCTCATTTGAAATGGAAGGTGAAGTACAAACAGATCATGTTTGCCCATAAATACCGATGGTGGGAAACTTTTGTTAGCAGAAATATGAGCCTTGATCTTAGGAATATGAAGGCATCCAAACAATGGACTTGATCATTGAGCTCCACTGTTCACCAGGAGGCAAAAACATCTCTCCTGTTGTACCGGCCTTGGTGTCCAGGAGGCAACAGCAGCGTTGCCATCCGTCTTCCCGTTTCTTTGCAGACCTGTGCGCTGTGTGCCGGTCCGCAGGCAGAGACAGTGCTGGCTCGGGCTGCTCCCACCATTTCCATGCTCCCTTGTCTCTGGGTGATTCCCCTATGGAGCCTGGCGCGCTGCTTCTTGGGGAGTTGGAGCTCTGCTTTGTGTTGAGTGGCTGGAGAGCAGTCTAGGTCTCCCAGAATCTTGCGGGCTCTTTGTTTTTAGTGCTGTTGTGACGTAGTTTGTGTGAAGCTTTACAAGTCCCGTGGCTTGGGTTATCTCAGCAGCAAGAGCGAGGTTGCAGCCTGCTTCCTTTGAACCAGGGCACGTCCCGTTCAAGGAAAAGGCCTTGTCACCTCTTGGGAAAACACGGAGACAAACTCACCCAGTCTAATGCAGGGACCGGCGGAGATAGGACTCGCTGCAGCACTTTGCTTCTGGCACTAAGGTCGACCAAGGTTTGTTTAATGTACCACATGACCCAAGGCTTCCTTGTGCCAACTGCCCACTCTCCTCTCTTCCTGCAGATTATCTCTGGATAACACAGAGGCAGAGCTGCGCTCGCTGTCTGTCAGGACGAGATCTCTCCAGGGAAGCATCCAGCAGGATGGAGAACTTTGTCAGCAGATGGAAGATTTCCTTCAGGTCAGTCGGCGATTCGAGTCAGTCTGTCCGATTTCACCTGCCACCGGTCCCTACCAAGGCTGCTTACATTGGCATGGGTAGGCGTGTTTGCGGAAGAGGCAGGTTCCCAGTTGTACATCCCCTTAAATCAGTTCAAGGAACTTTATAATTCTCTGACGTGTGTGTGTGTGTGTTGAAGCAGAGAATATTGAGTATGATCTAAAGTTTAAGGACTGTCTTGAAGGATCCTGCCTTCGCTTATCATTGCCTCATTTGCATATGGGACCTGGTACCCACCAAGGTACCAAGCTTGATCTGTGCCTGGCAACTTAAGTGTTGGTTAGAACCCGTGGTTTAGGAGCCTGCGGTGGGCTACCCACTGAAAGGTCAGTGGTTCAAACCAACCAGCCACTCCGGGGGTAAAAGATGAGGTTGTCTGCTCGTGAGAAGGCGGGAAGCCTCCGAAACCCACAGGGCCAGTTCTGCTCTGTCCTCTGCCACTGTGAGTTGGAGTCGACTCACTGGCAGTGAGCTTGACTTTTTGGAGTTTGCTCTCCCAACCATACTTTTGGAGAGCAGACTGGAGTTCCCCAGAAGCTATCGAAAAGGCCTCTTTGAACACGGGAGGTGGCACCGAACGTGTTTTTCCTGGAAGAACGAAGGTCCCTTTGGGGCTGTTGGGTACTGAGAGTGCCCTTCGCCACCCAACGTACATTAGCCCCACAGGGCGTGTCAGAGCGACTCGGAATCCCATCAGCAAGAAGCAGAGGGTGTTTGTGACAGCTCATTGTGACTCACTAATTACATAGTCTGACACGCTTCTTTTATCTTCCTTAGTTAAAGCAAAGCTGGCCCCGTTCACGCGCTTAGTCTTCAGCAGACCTGCGCTCCTTTAAACGATCCCGGGCTCTGAGGCCTGCGGGGGAATGTTTGTGGCCATCTGCCCGTGACACTCCACTCCGTAGGCACAGCGGGCTCCAAGGCTGGGCCGGGCGACCTTCACTCCTCATGGAGCCGAAGCACGCAGTCTGGAGGGTTCACCCCACCCTCCCCAACAAGCATTTAGCCTTGCTCTGCCTCTGCTGTGAGTTTATTCTTACATTCAGCAGGGGCTCTGGATTTTATATCAGACGGAGCCTAGCGTTTAGTGCCCATCCTAAGGCTGCGGGCTATATTCAGAGCATGGACAGCAAAGTCAACCCCAGACTCACCGCCCTCGAGTCCATGCCGACTCTCGGTGACCCTGCAGAGCAGGGGGGTGGCCTCTGTGGGACAGGAATAGAAAGCCCCAACTTTCTCCTGCCGAGAAATTGGTGTTTTCGAACTGCCGATCTTTCAGATCGCAGCCCATCGTGTAGCCGCTGCCCTACCAGGGCTTCTCTACAGTGGACGCAGCCGGGCGCATAAAGCCAAGTCTGACGCTCAAGAATGAGAGCGAGTGCAGGCCAAGATGAGAAGTCGGAGTTCACTCTCCACAGGTTCTCACCCCAGATAGGAATTCGGGAAGATTTACCCCCAAGCTGCTGTGCTTACCCCCACCTGCAGAACGCTGCTCAGAGGCAAGTTTCTCAGCTTTTGAAATTTTGAAAGCCTTCTGGAAATCATTCTTGCCTCCCTAGATAAAATGCGTCCTCAAGCTACTTATTTTTCACAATTCGTGATCATTATTATTATTTTGGAATGGGCGAGATAAAAGGTTGGAAGGCTGGTGAGGACTAGGCTCAGTCAGCAGTCTCCACGCGCTGGGCTTGATTCTGTGGGCACTTGGGGAACAATGAAGGGTTTTGAGCAGAAAAAGTGACAGTGGTGCGCTTTTTTTTGGTAGGCTCATTTGCACAATTTGAACCCTTCGGGCTGAAATTCCTCATGGATCTGTTTAGTAAAGTTTAATTTGATGCCTTCTGCTGTCATTCACAGTTTGCCCATGTAGCTTTGGAATTTTATTAATCCATGTCCCTATTAAGGTGGAAACTTAAAAAACAAACTCTTCTCACGGAATTTTTAAAAATAATCATTTTATTGGGGGCTCTTACAGCTCTTGTTACAATCCATACATCAATTGTGTCCGACATATTCGTACATATATTCCATCGTTCTTTTCTAGACATTTACTTTCCATTGAGCCCTTGATATCAGCTCTTCCTTTTTGCCCTCCCACCTTCCCCCACTCCCCACCCCCCTGGCAACCCTCGTGGCCCCCTGATAGGTTGTAGATTGTTAATTAATTTCAAATCTCACACCGACCGCTGTCTCCCTTCCCCTTGGTTTCTGTTCTTCCCCCTGGATGCCATTCATTGGAATCTATGACCCCCTCCCTGTCCACCTCTCCCCCGCTTCCCCCTACTCTTTTGTTATCTCTAGTCCCATTCCTGTTCCTGGGTTCCATGCATGTGTTGTGAGTTTTTATCTCTTGCCTCTAACAGTGTACATGCTCCCATCTAGTCTTGATTGGGAAGCAGAAGCGGGGTTGAGGGGGGGTTGTTGAGGAGGCCTCCAGGGATCAGAGGTATATTGTATGATCCATTAGTGCTCTACTGCACCCTAATTGACTCATCCCTTCCCTGCGACCCCTCTGAGGGGGATGTTCCATTGTCCGTAGATGGGCTCTGCACCAACGCCCCTCCATTCTCACCAATGCATTTTTGTTTGTTTACTGTTTTTTATGAGTCTTCTGGCCTGTTTCCCAGTCTCGATGACACCTCATGATCCCACTGTCTGCTGTGCTTCTTTCATGTGCGCTTGTGGCTTCACTGTTGGATGGCCGCTGTTCAAGCCTTTAAGATCCCAGACACTATATCTTTTAATAGCTGGACACCATCCTCTATGTTCACCACATCTGCTTCTGCACCCATTTTGTCTTGAGTGATCGCATGTGCGTGTATGCGTGAGCACCACAGAATGTGAATTTGTTAGAATAAAAGTGTTCTTGTGTTGAGGGAAGGTATGAGCCGAGGCCCATCTGCAGCCTCAGTGCATTGCCTTATAAATACATGCACATAAGTCAATCCCACTATTGTTATGGATTAATGTATTTACGTAAATGCATACCTCTGTTACTCTCCCTATCTGTGCCTTTGCTTCCTAGAGCTTGCCTATTTCCTTTTGCCTCCTCCTACCCCGCCATCACTTTCCCCCTTCTTGCACTATTTAGTGCTTCCTCTTCACCAGCTTGGTGTTGTTCTAATATTCACAGGCTCTCTACCCTCTCCTAGAGGCTGGTTCCACTTCCCTAGTTGTTCCCCTGTCCTTGATGCCGTCCATCACCACAGCCTTCTCCCCACCTCCTTCCCCTCTACCTTCTGGGGCCATTTTCCCCATTGCTATCTCCCCAGGCTTCCCTCTCATGTCCAACCCCATATAATTAGGCAAATAATCCATGTCCTAGTCCGACCAATAAGAAAACATACGGTTGAAGAAAAAATAAGGAAAAAGACAAGAGAAAAAGAGAAAGGAAGAAAGAAACACAAAATATAAAAACAAAAAAGCCCCTACATAAGTCCAGGTCTGTTTTCTGGTCCCCATGAGGTTGTACCCCCTGGTCCTAAGGGTGATGTGGAGGTTGCCCCTCATCCCGAAGTCCATTCTTGGGGCTCCGCACAGAATTCAAGGATCCCTGGTGGCATAGTGGTTATGCATTGGGCTGCAAGCCATAGCTCAAAGCCACCAGCCACTTCCTTCTCCCATAAAGAGGTTCGGAACCCCCCAGGGGCAGTTGTACCGGGACCTGCAGGGTCACTGGGTGAGCATGGACTCGACGCGCTGGAGGGGAAAGTGGAGCACAGGCGTTGAGAGTGCCTGTGGGTCCGTGTCAGCTCCCACGTCCTGGGGAGACTTCAGTGCCTGTCATTTTCCATTTTTAATCTTCCTTGCCTGGTATCCTGTCCATTCTCCGAGGATCTTGAGATGAGCCATCGCGATAAGGTGGAGCTGAGCGTCCATGTAGATTCTTGTTAGAAGCCCTGTTTTTGTGCAGTTGAGCTGTATACTTGGCTGGAGTCCATCCTTCGCTCTGTGATAGAATGACAGGCCAAGATTTATCCTTTCATTAATACCCTTTTCGCCGGAACAAAAAAATAGAGCATGAATGCGCACACAGCCTTGGGCTACTGACTCAGGTGGTTACTCTCTCTGGTATTTGGTTTCCTATCGCCTCCTTAACGTGCTGAGCGTCAGAAAAGGCTTTTCAGGGGGAAGCTGGGTGGGAGTGGGCGGGCCGTGGGGAGTCTGACCCCGATTTCTCTGTAGGGTCAGGAGCTTGCTCTCCGAGCACGTCCAAGTGGCACATCCACTCCTCGAAGGAGGCAGCCCACGGAATGTTCACCACTTCCTGGGCCCATCCCCCTTACTCCAAAAGAACAGTTTCAAGGAGAAGCCTTTTTAAACGTGATGCGTGAGAGATTTCATAAAATAAAATTTTTCCTACAATCCCTTTTCATATATGCCCCACCCTTTCATGAGAAAGAAAGTGACATAAGCAACATAAAGTAGTTACCCCAGGGGCAGTGGCTACTCCCTCCCTCCCTCCTCCCCTCCGTCCCTCCTCCCCTCCTCCCCTCCCTGCCTTCTCATTGTGGCTCTGCATGGCAGTGCCCCTAAAGCACGCTGGTGACCTGCGGACATGGTAGATCTCCGTCCTAGAAACGTTTGCTTCCCGCTTCTTTGTGGAGGCAGTACTAGGTTTTGCAAGGGCCTGGGGACTTTTTCATGCTCAGAGAATTGGGGGAAAGTTAAGAAATCCACCAAGAGGGTGGATTTTTCTAGGGCAGTGATTTGTGACCATGGTGACCTATCAGCATCTCCTGGAGACTTAGTAAAATAATAGTGCTCTGGATACACCCCAAACCTACTAAGCATACGGGTGGGGTGCAAGGACGTAACTGCCCAGAAAGCCTGTTTGCTGACTTGCAGAAGCAGCTCTGTTTAAGAAGGCCTGGCTGTGGCCTCAGTTTAGGTCCCAGGGCTTTAGTCTTTGGGGAGGGACACATGATCCTGATGCAGTGCGTTTGGGATGGAGTGTAACCTCTCATTCACCCTGACAAACCCAGCAATTTGTCAGTAAAACGAATGCCTTCTAAGCCCCTCTTGCTCAGTATAAAGAACAAAATCCAAACCCGCTGTCATTAAGTCAGCTCTGATTCACGGCGACCCTGTGTGCTACAATAGAACTGTGCTCTATGGGGTTTTCCTGGCTGTGATCATTACAGATGCAGATTGCCCGGCCTTTCTTTCGCAGCACTGCTGGTTGGGTTTCTCCCGCCAACCATCAGGTTAGCAGCCAAGCACAGACCAAATGCACCCCCCAGGGACCTTTGGCCTGTAGGAAGCTCAGTTTTAAGAGAAAGGCAAATAGAGACTGGATCCCCTTCCGTGAACAGAGCAACAGGAGACAAGAACAGGGGTGTGCCTAGGTCATTATCCCCCCCCCCCCCACCTTACATTAAAGACAGAGATTTTGTGAGCGGCCTTCTACAGCTTAAAGCTCTTGGATCTCTTTTGTTCATCCAATGCCCATACAGAAGGGATTCACCTTGTTCCCCTGAGGCCTCCTCCAGATGGCTTCATTGCTTTTTGGCTTTGAGTGCATTGGTCTGCCCAGAAGCCTTCCTGTTCCCCATGACCTGATGGAATCCAGGGGCCACGTCTTGGCAGGCCTCAGACAGAATGCCCGCTGCCCCCTCTGCTGACCCTGCCTCCCTCAGTGTGTGCCTGTTTGTCCCCCTGCAGTTTGCTGTGGACAAGCTGACGGAACTGGAGCACTGGAGGCACGAGCTGCAGGGCGAGGCCCACACCCTCATCGACTTTTTCTGTGAGGACAAAGGGACCATGAAACTGGACGAGTGTCTCCAGATATTTAGGGACTTTTGCACCAAGTTCAACAAGGCAGTGAAGGTACGGTTGACGGCGGCACCTCTCTCTTTTCACGGGTGTTTGGGATTTTACTTTTTATTTTCCCTCTGCTCGCGGTAGAGAGAGGGCTCAGCATGTGTCCACAGCCCCAGGAAAGTGTGGCCCAGCTGGGGTTGCCAGGCTCTCTGTTGCGCTGCTGGGCAGTGGCCCTCCAAGCCCAGTGAAGAGCTTCCACAGCCTTGGGAGTCTGGCGTTTGGCGGCTTCACCAACTCTCATACTAATTCCCTAAAATAATTTTGTTAGTAAAGTTTATTTGTGTAGGCGGCAATCATACTTAAAAGTCCCTTTGAAGATCTTGAATGTCTTTCTTACCTGCCTCCCCAGAAGAGAATCGTCTCTGAGCATGGGGGTAGTAGTGTGGGCTGGCATGCGGGAGCCAAGCTGTCTGTGGCCAGAGTGGGTTTTGATGTTGTCCCACATCTAGGGGATCTGCTGCTGGGCTGAGCACCCCTCTTACCCTTCACCCACCCAGTAAGCGCTTGGGTTCAGGGTAGACCAGAACACTCCCTGGGACCCTTGATTTTGCAAAGACCTTACCAACTTATTAAAAGCCAAACCCCCATTACTCCCATTCCCTGCGTTTCAGGATGTGAGAAGGAACCAGCTATGCGCAGGTCCTCCTCCTCGATATTTTAAAGGCAGATCTGCCCACTGCAGGGGTTGGTTGTTTTTTTTAAGGACTGCTTGCTTTCTCTGCAGCCCAGAATGACCCTGAGTTCTTGACTCTCCTTCCTCTGTGCAGCTAAGGGAAGGAGGCTCCGCCTGTGGCCACGTTTGTGCTCCTCTGTCCCAGAAGTGAGCTCAGCGGAGAGGCGGCAGTGGCTTGGTGAAGGCCAAGTTGGCCCTGTCTGAGGCGCTAGCTCCCAGGAAGCACGGCGCCGGCCAAGGAGGCCACCTGTGCGATGCAGTCAGCACAGCTGTCCTGGGGGCCAGAGCACCCCCTCCACAGGCCGCCTTGACAAAGGAAGGCCTGAGAGATGGGGAGAAGCCAGAGCCTCAGGAGGAGACAAGAGTCAGGGGAGGGGAGCCTGGCGAAGGAAGGCCAGCCAGAGCCTCCCAGCAACTTGGAAGGGGACTTGCACCCCTTGGAGGAAATGCATTTTTCAAGTGAAAAGTGCTAGTGATAACAGATTTGGGGTGTGAGACCCATATATTGATGCAACACCAATCTATCGAACGTGTAGTCGAGTCTGCTTTCGGGGGGTGTGTGTGCGCGCGCGCGTGCTGGTTCTGGATCAGCTCTGCTTGGGGCGGGATGGGTGCTTTGGAGCAGGGCGAAAGGTTGAGGGACTTGCAAAGCTTGCTTGTACCTCTTCCACATCTTTGCTGGTGGAAGCAGGGTGGGCCTGCTGCTGGGGTGGGCGGCTATATCTGCGCTGCCTTTTTACCAGGGAGCAGTCAGAGACCAGGGCTGTGGGGGTCGGCTCTTAATATCTTGGGTGTATCTTTGCATGCCCAAATCATTCAGGAGAATGGCCTGTGCTTGACTGAGCACACGCATGTGTGCATGTGTACATGCATAACCGTACTGTGTTCCCACCAGGGTGTGGTTCCTCTCCCGCTCTCTAAAGAGCAGCTTGCGTCTCTGAAGCCCACTCTGTGCGGCTCTGCTGAGAAGCCAGCCTGGACTCCATAAGAGCTGGGGCAGCCGCTTGACCTGAAAGCGGAAACTTGGGTCCAAGTGACTGGATGACACCTCTCTCCACAGATGGCTGAGACTAGCCTGTGTGGGCCAGTAGATAGATGCCCCGAACTCTCTCTCTCTGTAAAGGGCACGGCCCCTGAGCATGCACCTCTCTCTATGACCTTAGGTCGGGTAGGTGGTGCCCACATGGCTCATGTTTCTGTGGTCTCTCCCCCCAACTCAGGACAACCAGGACCGCGAGCAGCAGGAGCTGAGGCAGGTACAGCGGCTGCGGGAGCTGGAGAGGAAGCGCCGGTCCTGGGCGACGGGCGAGCTGGGAGGCTTCGTCCGGAGCAGCAGTGAGAATGATGTGGAGCTGCTGACCAAGAAGGGCGCCGAGAACCTGCCTCCTTTCCTGCAGTCCAGACCCGTCAGCCCGTCCTACCGGCCCCCCAACACCCGCCGCTCTCGCCTCTCCCTGGGCATGTCTGCCGACCGCGAGCTGCTCACCTTCCTGGAGAGCACCACTGGCAGTCCCGAGGAGCAGACCCGCTTCAACACCCTGCCCCGGAGCAGCGGCCGGCAGGCCCCACCCAAAGCCCCCTGGCTAGAGCCTGGGAACCGTCACCCCAACCGTGCACATGGACGCCAGGCCTCGGAGGACGCCAGCAGCCTGTCCTCCACGTGGCAGAGCCAGCGTGCAGCCTGGCGTTCGGAGGATGACAGCACTGCCTTCCCTCTAGCGCGGCGCGGTGGAGTCAGTGTCCTTGTTAAGAGGAACAGTGAGCCCCTGGGGCTGGGGCCGAGCCCGAGCCCGAGCCGGTCACCTCCGCTCTCGTCACTGGTTCTAGGGATTGAGGAGCATGAGCTGGTGACCGGGCTGGCCCAGTTCAACCTCCAGGTTCCCAAGAGCCCAGAGGAGATGCCGCAGGCGGCCCTGAATGGTGGGAGCCCTGGTGCCAGCTCTGGGGAGCTGGCATCTCTGCAGGACAGGAGCCTGCAGTCTCAAGATGCCAGCGGCTACAGCCTGAGCTCTAGGAGCAGCGTGTTCCAAGAGGAGTGGAGCTCAGCCCTGGAAGCGGCGTCCAGGGAACATCTGGGCCCAGTTCTGGAAGCCGGGGAGGATGCGGACCCAACCTTGGAAGACTTTCCCCGTGCCCCTGACCCACCCAGCAGTGTGGCTCTGGGGTCTGGGGATAGCAGTGACCCTGAGAACAAAGATCTCGTGCCTCAAATCTACATCTCAGATACCACTGACTGCTCCCTGACTCTGGACTGCTCAGAGGGGACCGATGCCAGGCCTGGGGATGGGAACCCAGGGGTGGCTGGGGACCAGCATTCCTCTGTGTCCTCTGGGGCTGGGGAGATGGCAGGCTGCCAGCTCTCCTCCAACCTTGCTTCCAGCCCCTGCAAGAAAGCCCCCACCCCAGCCTCCCAAAAGAGTGAGCCCAGCTCCAAGGGTGGTCTCCCCAGGGAAGGGATCCCCAAAGGTAAAGATGTGATGGCACCAAAGAGAAACTCCTTCAAAGAGGCTTCCCTTGCGGCCACCAAGCCCAATAGCGGGCGGCGCAGCCTGGGGGCCCTACCTAAGCCCGTGCGGACCCTGCATGCCACCGAGAACGAGAGCATGCGGAAGGTCGTGCCCATCTCCAAGTCCACCAGGGGCTCTGGGGGCTGGAAGAGGCCCGAGCTACCCTCACGGGGGGCCCCCAGCAGCACGGACACCCCAGTGCGCCGGAACTCTGTGCGTGGGTCCTTGGACCGGAGATCTTCCTTGGGCAATGTCGCCTTGCGGGAGGAGCAGAAGCCACCGCAGGTGGGCAGCGGTGGCCGCCTTGGGAAAGAGTCCCCTTTGCAGCTCCGGAGCTCTTTCAAGAAGCCCAGCGCCAAGCCCCTCAGGAACGTGACCCCCAGGCAGAAGCCAGAGGAAAACAAGTTCTGTTATTCCAACTCCCAGGGTGCCGAGAACCCTGAGGAAGAGCCCAAGACCCCACCGACCCCCAGCTTCCCCAGGGTCCCAACCTCTGTCCCCAGCTTTGCCCGAAACACGGTGGCCTCTGCATCACGTTGCATGAAAACAGACGCCCTTCATGTGCCCAAAGCCCTCGGCCTCACCCGGACGGTCTCGCAGCGGCAGCTGAGGGTCAAGGGCGGCCCTGAGGACACCTCGCCCAAGGACAGTGGCAGCCTGAAGAGGGCCAGTAGCGCCCGGGTTGCCAAGAAGGGCCCCGAGTTGCCTAAGGGACCCATTGACAACACACAGTCCCCTTTGAAGGGCAGAGGGCAGGGTGAGATGGCCGCCTTCAGACTGAAAGAGTCAAGCCGAACTACACTGGGGAAAATATGGAATCCCTTGCGGAAATGAGCCTCTCCCCTCTTGTCTCCCAGGTCAGAGTGGGAGGGAAGAGGCCATTCTGAAGGCCCTGATTCCACCTAGAACAACCTGGTGCCACCTGCTAACAAACTCTTACTGGAAGCCCCAGTCTGAATGTGTCCCCTCTCGGACGGGCCATCACCACCTCCAACCCCACAGTGGTTTGCTGGTGTGAGGGTGTGTGCGAGGGAGCCCCCCGGCCCCCCGAGCAAGGGTCTGGTGACAGACCGGGACTCTATGACGACCTTGTTAGGTAATCAGTAAGAAAACACAACACTTTTTTGGCCAGTTTTTATATATCGAAGACTTGTTTTTAATATGCAATTAAATGTTTCAATTGATTCCTCTTGCAGAGTAAAATGTTTCTTGGGGACAAGGGAGGGAAACAGGACAAGAAACGTTGAATGTGAAGCGGAGTTTTATCTCCCCTGGTTCTCTGCCCACACACCATTGTTGACTTCAGACAGGTGTGCATCCCGCAAGTCATTTCCTTGAAAACTCTCTGGGCCCCGTGGCTCTGGGTGAAGGTTTGGGCGTGAGAGGAAGGGAAGTCTGACTGACGGTAGAAGGTGACTGCTCCCTCCCATGTGGTAAGGCAGGTCCCCTGGACAGGGGAGCGTGGGCCTCTCAGGCTTCCTGGTTGGTGTGTCCAGATGCTCAAGGCCTCTGGCTACAGCCCCTCTAGATGGTTGGGTTTTCCAGAACTTAGGAGTGAGTGCCATATTGCAAACCTCAGAGAAGCTGCTGCGGCTGCAGGGAGGTAAGCTCTTCCCCAGCCTCTGCCCTCTCGGCCTTCTTTCGAATGGGGCTGGCTGACCTGAGCATCCTTCTCAACCACGGCACTTTTCCCGGTATGTGCATGCCTGCTCCTTGGTGTTCCCCAACCACACCTGACAGTGACTCAGCATTTTGCGCCTGGTGGGAACCCTGTGCGTGGCAGCCACACTGACATCTTGATGGCGCAAGATACCAGGTCTTTTTTTTCAAGCACCACTGGCCGGAGTTGTTGAACTGCCAATCCTGGTTAGAGAGCAAATCACGTGTCGTGCTCAGGGACCTGTAGAACCATTTTTAAATCCCAAGGAAAGCCAAGTGGTGTTTGTTTTTATAAGGCAAAATCAATAAAATTGCTCTCAGATGAATTTATATTATCAGGGGAAAAAATTGGAAAGAAGTCAGGCCTCATTTCGAAGGAAGGGGGGAAATGGACTTTTCCTACCTAGTGACCATTTTACTGCTATTTTTGAGAATAGTTGGGGAATGGAAGAAATTTTTTTGTTGTTGCATTTTTGAAAGTTGTTCTTTTGCCCACTTGGGTATCCCTGATGGGTTAACTGTCTGTCAAGCAGCAGTGAGGTGGACTTAGGTGAGCCTGATGTCTTTGTAATGAACCACGGTGGTCAAAGCCTGGGTACCCTGCTGCAGAATGTTGCCTGCCCTCAGGACGCATGGGGCGCTTCGTGCTAACGTAGATCAAATGGAAAAGGCACACTTTCCTGGTTGAAGAAGTGAGGCACCTATTAGCAAAAACCTGCAGAATAAACACGAGCAAGTGTTTCCACCACCTGAAGAACCGTAAGAACCCATGATTCACCAGGCGGTCAAACAGGTTGAACCCGGAGTCCCACTGAATGGTGGGAATGAGGAGGGAGGCCATAGGTTGGAGGGCTTGTGGGAGAGTGAAGGGGCAGTTTTGCTGAGGCTATGTGACGTTGGCAAGTCGTCTCCCCAGCTCATCTCCTGCGAGGGTCCTTCCAGCTCCAAGAGTTCAACCCAGGAGCCCCCCTCTGGTCTGGGACCAGCTTCTCAGAACCAACCCCCAGCACTGGAAAGCCGATGCCTACTGTCAGGCCCACTCAGAAGAAAGTTCCTTCAGGATTATGTGCTGCTTTAAAACTATAGTGAGCTCCGTGTCTGAAGCGCAGCATTTGACTTAGCCCACTTCTGTGTCTGCATCTGTGTGAGCAGGTGATCATTCTATTACCTTTTATTGGTAGTAAGCTGCAGGAAAATAATTTAAATATATAACGGAGACGTGTAAATAAGTTTCTATACAGATTTGTTTAAGATGAAAATGTATTTAATGGTCCATTTATATGTTCTTTTACGTAACATATTTTAATAAAGTTCCTGTTGATGGGGGTTGCGTTTCATCCTCGGTCTTTTCGGTTGCCATGTTTGTGTGGCCCCACGTGGAGAGAAGGGGGATATTGGGAGTGCCACATCAGGCAGTCTAGTCCTCAAAACAATTGAGAGTCCAAGCCGGACTCTTGGTTTTGTGTCTTCTTGGTACCATGGAACCTGGGTGAACCGAGAGCTTTGAGAGGGGGCCCTGGTGCCCAAGCGGTGGGAATGCAGGCAAACCTTGGATACGCAGGCCTTGTGAAAGGCCTGTGCACACTCACTTTATTCCCTGGTTGGGGCCAAGCTTTGTGTAATCTCTGGGGCTGGCAAGTCTGGATCTGCTCTTTGTGTCCTCATGCGTTTTGGCTCAGGACAAGATTGGGAAATCGCAGCTCACCTAGGTGGCTGGCTCAGGAATGCGAAGGAGGGAGGTGTCGTTTTGCTTGGTATGTAACGTTGGCTCTTGAAGTTGGGGTTGTATTTTAAGATAGGTCTGGTACCTCAGGGTTTCCATACCAACTTTTGTTCTACCTCCTCACCTGCTGTATCTGAAAAGAGATGAGGAGAAGGTCCCTGGGGAGTGGATTCCCTGGCACCAATGGCTGAGAATAGGCATGTTCTTGTGAGTAAGCTACCTGTTTCCGGGATAGTCACTGCCAGCGAGCCGATGCTGACTCTGAGCCACGCTATAGGACAGGGCAGAACTGCCCCTGTGAGTTTCTGAGACCGCAACTCTTGATGGGAGTAAAATGCTTCATCTTCCTCCTTTGGAGCAGCCAGTGGTTTTGAACTGCTGACCTTGGGGATAATAGCCCAGCTCATTACCCACTATACCAACAGGGCACCTTCTTACTTAGACACAGGTTTGCCTGTGTTATAACTGATCTGGGACACCAGAGCACTCGCTATACCTTTAGCCCTTTTGTACAAGAATTTATATAAACACAAGAAATACTTCCCCCTTCATAATGGGCCTCAAGTACTTCTGATTTTACTCTCTTTTATGGCGTTTACAGGGCTGCTGGCTAGCCCGCTTCCTGCAGCTTCCCATCGAGTTGACATGACCAGTATTTCCTAACAGCCCATTCAAGATGCTGTGCATTGTAGCCTCTTGAATAGTTTGGTAGAACTCTAATCTGGCCTTCCAAGGTGGACTGATCACCAACTTCCGCCTCTAGGAGTACACCTTTCCCTACCTGCGCCCATCTGGTGACAGAGCATCTTGCAGTTTTGTCATGAGGCACGACTTTATTCTTTGTTTTTCATGACATTATTTTTTGCTTCATGGCCAACTCTGCCTTCTCTTTCTAACCCTAACCCTAAACCTCCCCTTCTCTCCACCACCCCCCCCCCAAATAAAAAATAACGGAAGGAGATTTTTACATTTTAGTGTGTCCTCAAATACATATAAGCACTAACGATGAAAGCCGCATTTGGATCAGGACATTGTATCTGATCCCTCGGTGAGGCCTTGCATGGACCTTGAGCACACTCACACTGGAGGACCACATCGGCAGTCAGCCCACTCAGCCGGGTGGAGGCGGCTCAGATGGAGTTCTGGTCAGGGCTGGAAAATAGCCCAAGGCAACTTCTGCCTGGGAGCTTTTTTCATCCCAAAGCGTCTTCCAGGAACATGTCCTCACCGGAGCACTCGGTGCAAACAAGAACAACACTCATTTAGTTGAAGAAAATGCCTTTTCTGTCTCTGGAATGGGGGCTGTTGCTTGGTAGGTAGGCCAGCTGGACCCACCACGAGAGGTCATGGCCCAAGAAGCATTCAGTCTGCTCATTCCTGGGCCCTTGACCAACCCCTTCCCCCAGGAGCCTGACTCCACCTGACCAGCGGCCTGCAGAGAGAGGGTGTCCTTCAGTGAGGAGCTGGCTTGAAATCCCTCGGACGGATGCATGCCCGGCTCTTGGAATCAGATCTTGGGCTTTGTCCCTGGTCAACTGGAAGTATCCCAAGTGCTGAGTCAGACAGGCAGTCCCTAACTCTCAAGCAAGCAGTGTTCCCCACATGGGCCAACAATTCGTTTTGCATTCAAAATGCAATTTTCCAGAGCAATTATGTCATGTGTTCTAAGTGGGTTTCCAAGACAGGCCATTAGAGACCTATTGAACTCATGTATGGGCAGATGGGCTAAATAAGCGTTGAACTGCTAGCCATAGCATCAGCGGTTCAAACCCACCAACCACTCCACATCAAAAAGATGAGGCTGTCTGCTCCTGTAGACATTCACAGCCTCAGCAACCCTGCATAGGGATGCTGTGAGTTGGAATCAACTTGATGGCAGTGGGCGGTTTTCATGGGTGGACTAATCCTTGTCTCCTGTGCTGGAGATCCCAGTTCAATTCCCAGTCAGTGCTCTTTGTGGACAGCTACCACCAATGGGCCAGTAGAAATATGCATGTTGCTAGACTAATGGTCAGGTTTCAGTGGAGCATCCAGACTAAAGACAGAAAAAGGTCTGACACTCTCCTTACCGAAAAACAGCCCATGGAAACCTGATGGGCCGCAGAGTGGTCTGATCCACCATTGATCCTGGAGAGAGAGCAGGACCAGCAGAGTTGCCAGGAATTGGGAGCCAACTCTTCTAGAGGAAAATTCCAGGAACCTGTCTCCCCTGCCTCATGGAGTCAAGTAGATGCTGGGACCCTGAGACCCAAGGATGCCAGTCATGTGCACTTGCCACTGAGAGACAAGGAAAGGCCTCTCCTCTCTTGAGGTCCATCCTTCATCGTGAAGATCAGAGCAGACCCACGGACTCTAGTCTTGGGAACTGAGGGCCATTGATGTAGCTGAGCCCTCTCTTCACAATTTTCCAAGTGTGAGAGTGAATTTGGTTCCTTTCGGCCATGCTCCCCTAGCCTCCTGGATACCCCCTGTGTGGCCTCTGGACCTCTGAAATGTACATTTGAAAAAAAACAAACTCTGAATTAATTTTTTTTCTGAATTAATTTTTATTGTGATAAAACACACATAAAATTGCCATTGTTACCATTTTTCAGTGAACAATTTGCCTGCTCTGAATACCTCAGAGAGGAGCCTTGCTGGTGTAGCAGGTTACCCATCAGGCTCCTAGCTGCAAGGTCAGCGGTTTGAAACCACAAGCCCCTCTGGCGGGAAAGTAGGAGCCTTTCTACTCCTGTGACAAGTAGCAGACTTAGTTCTATCTTGTCGCATAGGGCCACGAGGAGTTGGAATCCTCTCGATGGCAGCGAGTGGAATACCTCAAAGAAGTGCCACCGTGTGCATGTGTCCCTTTGTGCCTGACTTCTTTCAGCGTGATGTTTGCATGTGTGTCGTGGCATGAATCTGATGACCGTTCCTTTGTATGGCTGAGTCTTAGCTCATGGTAAGAATATACGACCTTCTCCTTATGCCCCTAGCAATTTCTTTTCCACCCTGCTATTAAGAACCAGGGGGCTGGAGAGAGCCTAAAGGCTGACAGGAAAGGATGCTGCAGTTCTAGAGGGACCTAGAGGCTGCTCTCTGTGCTGGGCCCCTCTCAGATTTCTGTGGGGTGGACGTGGATGGCTGAAGAAGTGATACAGAAGGATGGAGCTCAGTGTGCACACAGTGGCGACAAGGAGGAGGAAGCAGCAGCCACCTCATGGGAGGCTGAGAATTGGTCTAATTTGCACCTTAAGACAGGAGCACCTGTGGGCATTCTGCTCAGAGTCCAGAACTCTCAGTAAAGCAGTACCAGGCTTCCGTGGTAGTGAGCTCAGGGAACATAGGAGGTGACATGTCCCTGAGTCTTCTCCCAATGGTTCCCTGTAGAAGACTTGTAATTTAGTGTCTGTGAAGCAATCATCTAATCATAGAAGTGCTGGGCAAGGCCACCCCCCTCCCCCCGAAGCCTAGCATCCCAGTGAGATTCTGTGGCTGACTCAGCTCCTTGGTAACCTTGGGGTCCCTGAGCTCTCTGTAGTCATGATTCTCAGGACCTTTGCCCCATGGCTGTGGTTGGGCTCCTCCTCTGTCACAGGGTGCTGGGCCCCAGCAAGTCCAGCAAGGAGCTGACCTCACCAGGCAGCAAAGGAGGGGGTGCAGCTCTCCAGGGTGCTGACTCAGGGCCCAGAGGGGAACCATCCCCTTTTTCTGAGAAAGTCGCTAAAGCCCTGATTTGGGCGAGTGCAGTAGAGAGGTTTGCGATGTAGTTGGAGAAAATGAGGGTTTATCTGTGAGAGCTGGCTTGACAGGGAGGACGGGGCCAGGGCTGAGAGGACACGCCAGCTCTGCTGGGCAGCTTCATGATCCTCCATCCTGGGCCCCACTGGTTCCCAGCTGATTCATCACCAGGAGCTGAGGGCAGAGGTCGGCTGGCTGCCTGGCAGGCTTCTTGGTGATGCCTGAGAGACAGACAGCCCTCCCACTCCTGACTCCAAGTTCACCTTTAATACAATAGAAGCAAGAGTCGCAAGATAAACAGCTGGATACGGTGCCTAATTGCTCCCAGCCCTTTCCCAAGCCCCGGCTTTTCTCAACCAGCGAAGAAGGGGTTAGAACTTGAGCTCCTGCGTTTCTCCCGCGAAGTTCACTGCCTAGACAGTTAATCGCCACACTCCCACAACGGCAGGGTCTGAGTGGGAGGTAAAACAGGTCAGACCCACGTGTCAGTGGAGGGAGGCATTCTGAAAGAGCTGGAAGGGGAGCCTGTTAGCCAGAATCTTATGTCACTTCCCAAAGGCCTGGCACCACATTTGTCGCCAGTCATGTAGCCATGGTCCCCAGAGTGAGGCCCCGCCGGTGAGTCGACACCTGGCACTGTCCTCGGCCCGAGGAACCACGTGGCCGGGGGAGTTGTGAGGAGCGGAACGTGGCGCAGGACAGGGAGGCAGATGCCGATGCGTGGCTCCATGCTCGAGGGCCAACAGTGCGGCTGCTGGGCTGGTTTCAGCAGAACAAGTTGTTATGGACAACACTGAGACCCCCACATGGTGCTGCCTTCCCGGCCCATGTCCCTGTGGGAACAGGGTCTTCCTGTGATGTAACTTAGCTCACACTCTGGGATTGTGGGTTCCAAACCTACCTCATTTGCAAGGGACGGAAAGAGCAGATGGGACCCAGAGAAGCACACAGGAAGGTCGTCTTTGAGCCAAGGGACCAAGGAAGGCCAAGGGCCACGGACAAGGAAGGAGTCTACGCTGCTGAGACCCTGAACCTCCAAATCAGCGAGCACAGACATGTCTGTCCTTGATGGGCACCTGTGGGTGGCACGTCTGGGACGGCAGCAGTAGAAAGCTAAGACAAAGCCTCACGAGGGCCTGGAGGGAGACAGAAGCCCAGCCTTCAGTTAGCAACGCCAGGTTGCAGGTAGAAGAAGCATCCACCTGGTTCGATGCCATTCCAAAGCACCGGGAGGTAAGTCACCAGTTACAGGATGGGTTTGCGCCAAGGTGCCATGTCCATCTCCCTGGACTGGGGTTGGGGCTGTATGCCCTCTAAATCTCTTCCACCTGGAAGCCTCTGAACCTGTGGGATAATTGCTCCAGACTCAGGTGCCTGAAAATCACTTGTCTCTAACACAGGCCACCTGGAAGACCCAGCTGCGCCTTAATGCCGAGAAGCCGCTCACGACAGTCATTATCACAACACCAAAGGACACTCGGAAGTGTCTCCTAGATGTATCCCCACCCGCACCCCCGCCCCGGTGCCCCGGGCAGCACCTGCTTGTTCCCCTGGGACCTGTCCATGTGGCAGAGCCCTAGAGCCTGCTAGCAGACTCTCGCCGAGAGTTAAGAGAATGTTCTACTGCTGGTGATTCTGAGGAGGCCCGCAGGGCTTCTAAAATGCAGGGCGCAGCAGGCATGCGCTTCCCGTGGTTTCTCATAATCCCAACCCTCCTCCAAAGTCCCACTGCAAGCTTCCTTTCCCTTCATCAACTGCCTCTCACCTTGGGCTTTTGACCACTCTGCCCATTCCCTGAACTCTCCCAGGTTGCGACACAGCCTGCCTAGCTTGTAGAACAGTTTGCGGTTGTTTGACGCCTGACCTAGGCTGCGACCTCCCCAAGGCGGGGGTGGGGTGGTGGTGGTGGTGGTGGTGGTGGTGGTGGTGGTGGTGGTGGTGTGTGTGTGTGTGTGTGTGTGTGTGTGTGTGTGTTGCTGCTGTTTCGGTAGAGGCCTCTAGGACCCAGCGCCTGTGGGCAGTAAGTAGGTGCTCAGTAATGGTGGGCTGAAGGAATTGAACCAAGAAAGGGAAGATGAGGAGTCTTCTGGGTCTCGGGGATACATTGTACTACCCATTAACCTAGCAACCCTCCCTCTGTTGGGTCTCTGCCTCTCCTGGCCTTGGCCCAAGTGGGTAAAGCTGGCAGCTCTCAGGGCTCCCAACTGCAGGCCCCACGGAGGAAGCAAAGGGCATCTGATCTGGAGGGCCCTTTGAAGCCAGGAAAGGAATGGAGAGCAAAGTGTTGAGCGCCATCGGCACTGGGCATGTCGTACACTGAAGACAGTCTGGAGACCTTCAGACCACTTGAGGAGGCAGCTGCTTCCAGGATGGCGAAAGACCCTCTTCAGGGCTGCCCTCACGGTCCTGGACACCCCATGCTGCCCAACTGAGGGAGAAGAAGCCACCACCAGGCATTTCAAGCATGACCTTTGGACCCTTGATCCACAAAGGGCCCCAACACATTTCGGGGAGATGGACGGCCTGGACGACTGCCAACACTGCCATTTATCAGCTGGGTGACCCTGGGCGCATTGCCTAACGTTGCTGCTTGGAGTCATAAACCAAACCACACGCTTTGCCGCCGAGTCGATTCTGACTCACCGAGACTATGGAGAGGGTCGAGCTGTTGCATGAGGTTTCCGAGACTGCCAAGCTCTCGGAAACAGATGGCCACATCTCTGTCCCCCAGAGAGGCTGGTGGGTTCGAACTACTGACCTGAAAATTAGCATAAGCACTGCGCCACAAGACTCCATTGGGGCATAACAAACGCAAGTGTAACCCACTGCCATCGCGGCGGAGAGATTGACACAGCAGATCGTCACAGCAGCATAAGTGTGGGCCATTCGAATGGCCCAGTCGGGCACCTTCTCGGCTGGCGAGGAGGCTGAGTGGCATGAGCTGACTAGAGGAGCGCTGCCCGCGCGACGGGGAAATCTTCAGAGGCCTTTGGGTGTCAGGCAGGGAGGTCTGTGCGCTCCACAGCATTCCAATGACTCAGGGCCATGGCTCCTCATTTGAGCATGGTCTCTATCTAGTTGGGTGACCTCAGGTAGGTCACTGAACACACCTGCGCATCTAGTTCTGCTTCCTCTAATGGCAAGGCAGATTCCATGACACCTGGCAGTGGAGACATAGCCAGGTTGGGTCTAATTTATTGCATCTATAAAATGCAATTGTTTCCAAGGCCAATGATCTTACCCGTGAGGCCAGTCTCCCCTACCCCCTAGACCTGTAGTGTCACTCTCTCAGAGGTCATGTTTGCCCAACACTTATTTCGATGGCAGGTGCTCTCTCCATGGCAGCGGCACTGTGTCCCTTGGGGCCAGGCCAAGGAGTACACTGTGTCCAGACTCTCCTTGCAGGTCAACAGCGGCCAGCAGAAGCACGGGCCATAGGAAGCTCTGTGTCGACGCCCAGCACACTCCTTCTGGACTCTACCTTGGGATCCCCTGCTTCCCTGTGCCGTGTCCTCGCCCTTTAATACAAAGGAGGCAACACAGAAAGGGCAGAGGCAGCCAGCTGCTCAACATCTGGCAAACACGGCTCAG
Source organism: Tenrec ecaudatus (assembly GCF_050624435.1). NCBI lineage: Eukaryota > Metazoa > Chordata > Mammalia > Afrosoricida > Tenrecidae > Tenrec > Tenrec ecaudatus. The sequence goes on along the minus strand of NC_134532.1, from coordinate 61,244,230 downwards.
TGAAAGCCTTGAAGAGGCCTAGAATCATGACCTGGGTCTCCTTGTCTCATCTTGGGAAACATCATCTTCTTATCATGCTCTTTCCCCATTCCTCCAGAGACTGTGGGGCTCCAGAGCCCCCAGTTCCCATCAAGGCCACGGCCTTGGAGTCTCTGATAGGTACACTTCCTGGTGAGAGTGTGGGAATGGTATGTCCACATCCTAGCCCACCTTCTGATGAATTTGCTTACCTCATACACCCACGGCTTTCAACCATTTCTACGGGGCCCTTAAAGCTTACTCTGCATAGTTGCCCTGGTAGGGACATCTCTGAGGACCTGCGCAGGCTGAGAGATAGCTGCCAGCCTGGAACCTGGAGCCACACAGTCCTGGTTCAGATCTCATCTCTGCTACTTAGGAATTGGCTTACCTTGGGGAAGTCATTTATCACCCAAGTGAGAAATCCTTTCAGGATTGTTATTAGAATGAAAAGCCTATCGTGTGTGTGTGCGCGCGCGCCTGCGCGCGCACGCGTAGAATGTGCTCAGTAAATGGAACTGAGATGATAGGATGGCTGGGGTGTCAACAAGGATCCCTGGTGGCATAGTGGGTGATGAGCTGGGCTGCCAATTACAAGAGCAGCGGTTTGAAACTACCAGCTGCTCTGTGGGCGCAAGCGAGGCTTTCTGCTCTGGTCAAGATGCGCAGCCTTAGACACCCACGGAGACAATTCTCCTTTGTCCTGTAGAGTTGTTATGTGCTGGAATCGACTCGTGGGCAGTGCGTTTAATGTTTTTGGTTTGGTGCCATGAACCGTTCCTGCGTGCTTGGTAACAACGGTCTGCGGCTCTGTTCTCTGACAGGAACACGTGAGATAGATAAAGAGAGCAGAACAGGCCTGTCCCCCCTTTTCCTCCCAAACTCAACACAACCATAGGATAAAGGCAGCATGCAGAGACGGAGGGCGATGGCAGTTACTGCCGAAGGATTTGGATTGGGAAGGGCAGTGACATTTGGCATGTTCAATCTGAAAAGACAAGCCCAGAGCCATTGCCATCCAACCAGCCCCTTAGCCACCTGACACAGGGGCTCCGGGGTGGTACATCTGTGCAGGAGCAGACAGCCTCAGCTCTCTCCTGCAGAGCGGCTGGAGGCTTTGAACTATCGACCTTGCAGTTGGTTAGCAGTCCAGTGCTTACCTGACAGTGCCACCAGGGCCCCACTAGAGACAGTAACGTTTTTAACTTGGCAATATGCTTTGTCAGGAGTGAACTCTGCTGGAGGCCTTTTTCTGTAGACTCATCCTGAAGACAAATAGATCAGGGGGAAAGTCGCCAGCGTGTTTCCTTCAGCATTCTTCAAAACCCAAACCAAACTCACCGCCACTGAGTAGGTACTAACTCATAGGGACCTTACGGGGCAGGGTAGAACTGCCCTTGTGAGTTTCCATGCTTGTAACTCTTTATGGGAGGCCTGTCTGTCTCCCACAGAGCAACTGGAGATTTCAAACTGTTGACCTTGCAGCGAGCAACCCAACGCTCAACCACTATGCCACCACCATTCTGCTGGCCACCACATGGGCTTTCCCGAGACGCTTTTAGACGCTCAGCTGCATTGCAGACGGGTCACAGATAGGGCTGGTGGTGCAAGCCCTCTCAGGCAGGATTTCCAGAAACTTCACACACCGCCGGTTGGACCCTGGGACATATGGAACGAAATTGGTCACCCCATGAAGGATAAATAATGACCTCAGAGCACCACTGGGCTTGTACTATTCTTCTCAGGAGTATGGTGCTGCAGGCTGGGAGTGTGTCTTGCACAGGATACCGATGACATATGACGTTCCTGTTGTCAGGAGTCGCCCGATAGGTTCTGACTCAGAGTGACCCCATATCCATCGGAACCAAACACGGCCCAGTCCTCCGCCACCTCACAACCATTCCTATGCCTGGGCCCATTGCTGCAGCCACTGCGTCAGCCATCTGCTTGAGGACCTTCCTCTTTTTTCGACGCCTCTCTGCTTTACCGAGCACGGCCCTTCTCCAGGACCTGGTCTCTCCTGAGAACATGCCCGAAGGATGGCTCATCATCTCTGCCTCGAAAGAGCATCTGGCTGTACTTCTTCCCAGCAGGCTGGTTTGTCCTTCTGGGCATCCACAGTGCCTTCAGTAGTCTTTGTCAGCACCCTAATTCAAATGCATCGATGCGGTATGTTGTCCTTGCTGTTAGGGACCATTGAGTGGGCGCCAGTGCTATAGCAACACTGCGCACAACAAAACAATTGCCTCGTCCTGCGCCAGCCTCACAATTGTTATCTTTGTGGGTTATTTTAATCGTTTTATGAGGGGCTCATACAACTCTTATCACAATCCATACATACATCAATTGTGTAAGGTACTTTTGTACATTCATTGCCCTCATCATTCTCAAAACATTTGCTCTCCACTTACGCCCCTGACATCAGGTCCTCGTTTTTTTCCCCTCCCTCCTTGCTCTCCCCTCCCTCATGAATCCTTGATAATTTATAAATTATTACTTTGTCATATCTTTCCCTGCCCAATGTCTCCCTTCATCCACTTTTCTGTTGTCTGTCCCCCAGGGAGGAGGTCACATGTAGATCCTTGTAATCGGTTCCCCCTTTCCAACCCACCCTTCCTCTACCCTCCCAGTATCGCCATTCATACCACTGGTCCTGAAGGGATGATCTGCCCTAGATTCCCTGTGTTTCCAGTTCCTATCTGTACCAGTGTACATCCTCTGGTCTTGCCAGACTTGCAAGGTAGAATTGGGATTATGATAGTGGGGGGAGGGGAGGAAGCATTTAGGAACTAGAGGAAAGTTGTATTTTTCATTGTTGCTACATTGCACCCTGACTGGCTCATCTCCTTCCTGAGACCCTTCTATAAGGGGATGTCCAGTGACCTACAAATGGGTTTTGGGTCTCCACTCCACACTCCACCCCCCTCCTCATTCACTATGATAAGATTTTTTGTTCTGATGATGCCTGATATCCAATCCCTTCGACACCTCGTGATTACACAGGCTGGTGTGCTTCTTCCATGTGGACTTTGTTGCTTCTGAGCTAAATGGCTGCTTGTTTACCTTCAAGCCTTTAAGACACCAGACACTTTATCTTTTGATAGCCAAGCACCATCAGCTTTCTTCACCATATTTACTTATTCACCCACTTTGTCTTCACCGGTTGTGTTTAGAAGGTGAGCATCATAGAATGCCAATTTAAAAGAAGAAAATATTCTTGTATTGAGGGAGTACTTGAGTGGAGGACCAATGTTCTTCTGCTACTTTAATACCAAACCTATAAATATATGCTCATAGATCTATTTCCCCATCATCACACAAAAATATATTTGCATATGTACATGTCTTTAATATGTATACCTCTATAAATAGCCTTTGCCTCCCAGCTCTTTCCTCTATTTCCTTTGACTTTCCTCCTGTCCCACTATCATGCTCAGTCCCCACCAGGGTTTCAGCAATTCCTCTTGGTTACATTACTCTTGAGCATGCCCTACCAGGCCTCCTACACCCTCTTCACCACCGATTTGGATCACTTGTTTTTCCCTTGTCCCTGGGTTTATTAACACCACTACCTTTCCCCCACCTCCCCCTTTCCCATGTCCCCCTGGAACTGTCGGTCCCGTTGTTTTCTCCTCCAGATTGTTCATCCAGCCTATCTTATTTAGACAGATCTGCGGAGATAATAACATGCACACAAAAAAGACAGAGCAAAATCAAGTAACAATATACAGCAAAACAACAACAAACCAACGACACACACAGAAACACAAAAAAACACAAGAAAGAAAAGCTTGTAGTTAGTTCAAGGATTGTTTGTTGGCCTCTAGGAGTGTTTGCCAGTCCATTCTTTGGGGCACCACGCCCTGGCCCCAAAGTCCACCTTCAGCATGCCCTGGCAATTGTTATCTCTGATCCCATTGTTGCAGCCACCGTGTCAACTATATAGAGGTGGGTGCAATGCAGGATAACGCATCCTCAATGTAGGTGCAGCTTTCTATGGGTAAACATATTATACTTCCATGCTAAACGCCCAGGGGGCCAGTCAGGGTTTCAGAGCCTGATATCCACCCACTCGAGGGCTGTTCCTTCAAGTGGTTCTCTGACACTTAACTGTTTATAGCACTCCTGAGGGAAAATTACTGTCCTACGTCTTTACCAAGCACCTGTGTTAATCTGCTGCTCGGTTTTCTCGCCTGCAGTCTTATGGGTCTGTGGCTTGCTGCCAAACTGTTGACATCAATGCGTGTGCCCACCGTGCAGGAGCTTCTGGAAGAGCCATGGTCAGAGCGAGAGCTTGTCGGGCTGTGGGAAAGGCAGGGCCCGAAAGACTTGCCGGTCCTGCCCTCAGCACCACCAATGACATCATTTCCTCCAGCCAGCAGCCAGTCCCGTTCCAGCCCTGGCCAGGTTCTGCGCTTACCTGCCCAGGTGGAGTCAATGAGCTCATCTGAGCTCTGAGGCGGTTGTCCTGGAAAGAGAAAGAAAACACAAACCAACAAAGAGAAAATAGTCTCTCTCCTCCCTACATCGTCTTCACCTTGAACTCCGCATAGGAAGGGCTGGTTACTGCCAGCACATTACTTCAGACTGGGCACCAGGTGCTTAGATAAACAGGGCCAAGCCCTTTAAACAAACACGCTAGGGAGGTTGGGCTGAGCAGCCAGAAAGAGGATCCAGGTAGAAGTGGGCCCCGTGAGTGCCAACCGGGGGTTCAAAGCTCCATCAAGCCCTCCTCTTGCCACCCAGGAGCTGTGCGACTTGGACATGTGCATTCTGGGCGTTCGGCTCCTCTGTCCGAATGTGGAGGACGTGGGTTGGAATAATTCCGAAGGCTCCCGAGAAGCGTGGAATGAAGTCACTGGGCCCATGTGGAGGCGGCCTCAGTCCATTTTTACTGGTTGCCTGTTTGGCTTTGTGTTGTCCCATGTTGTGCTCAGAGAATAAAGCTGACCACGCACCTCGGTTCTTGGCACACGAAGGCCATCCATCTGCCCAGGTAGCCCGGCCAGGTCGCTGTTATTTTATGTCCCCCTTCATCTCCGCTTCCGTCCTTGACTCCCCAGGGGGCAGGCACCCACCAAATGTGCTTAAACCTGTTTTTAAAGGTCTATGTGTATGGATCTACACACATCCATCTATATAATACACACATGCGCGCACGCATGTGTGTGTGTGTGTGTGTGTACACAAAGGAGGCTTCCCAAAATTCATGGAACCACATCATTAGCTTTCAATTCTGGTTTCCCACAAACTCATATATGTGTAGACATAAGAGGGGGCTTCCAAAACTCATGGGGAAATTCCATTATTTCTCCATGAACCTTTTGAAGGATATGTACATATATGTATCTTTGTAAAATATATACACTCTTATAAATATATATACACCCTTGTAAGAAATAGATGGGTATCTCTTTGTAAAGCACACGGCTTTGCGCATGTACCTTTCATTTACACCAGGGACGAGGCAGGTGGTGCACCCGTGCTGTGTCTGCGCCCTGCTTGTTGCGGTGGGACATGCAGCTGGTCAAACCCCGGCTGAGGCAGAGCCCCGTTGTTCGTGGCCTCCACCCCATCCCCACATCAATGGCCACCTCTGTCACTTACACGTCTCCCAGCACAGGAGGGTCCATCTTCACTCGTGTCCCTCAGAGGATCCTCAGAGGGTCTCCCCAGGAATGGCTGCCTGAGGGGGGCTGCCAGTCTGCTCCAGGGGTGAAGGAGGTGCCGGGGACTTGGGGGTGTAGACTGTCCTGTTGACAGAGCTGCTGCTTGACTGAGGTGGTGGAGGTGGTGGATGCAATAGAGGTGGAGTCGCCCTGTTTTGGTACCCATGTGCCCACTTCCTTTCCAGCTCCCAGAAGGCGATTTATTCTTCGACTTCAGTCACGCTCTGAGGGCAGGCCTGGTGTTTTCCTCAGCCACAGGCTTGGCCCTGAGCCAGAGCCAACAAGAGGATGCCCAGCAGACAGGCACTGCCCTCGCACATCCTCGAGAAGACATGTACGAATATCTTTTAGAAATGGAAGCTCCCCAGTGGAGCATTTGTGAGGAAGCCTCAGGAGGGCTGGCAGAAAAGAAGGGCGGTGGCGGACTGCAGGATTTAGGAGCCTCTCTTGCTGGTGCCCTCCGCCTACCCCCTTCCTGAGCCTCAGACCAGCTTGCTCCTCAGCCTCCACTTTAGCACGGGCCCACATACCTTCCTCTCACCCTCGCTGGTCTTCTCTCTCGCCCTTGCTTCCTCCTTGCCAGCGCTGTGCTAGACGCACTCTCGTGGAGTTCGTTGTCTAACCTGGGGAGGGGTGGGGGTCATGGAACCATTGTTCAGTGCCATCGAGGGGATTCGAACTCCTAGAGACCCCATGGGACAGAGTGAAGCTGCTCCCGAGGGTTTCCCAGACTCCCATACTGACCAAGGAGCCTTGGTGGTGCAGCGTGAATCGCTACGAGCCACTGTGTGGGAGAACCTGTGGCAGTGCGCCTCCAGGGGGGCTCCGGCTGGGAAGCCCCCTGGGGCAGTTCTGCTGGGCCTGTGGGTGCTGAGCCCGAGTGGACTTCACAGCAGTGGGGTTGGCCTACTCTCCCAAGGAGCCGCTGGTGGCTTCTGGCTGCCAGCCTTTGAGGTTGGCAGCCAAAAGTTCCACCTTTGTGCCACGGGCCCCTTTGAAGATGCACAGAGATTTGAAGAGGGCGTTGCCAGGAAGGGTGGCAGTGAGGAAGCACGGTGAGGTCACGTTGGGTAGGGTTTTGTCCAAACGCCATGGGTCAAGGGCATTTTCGGCTGCCACACCCTTCTGCAAGTGCTGCGGTAGAACGCACCACGACGCTCCCTGGGTGCTGGGGGCTCTGCTTCTAGAGTTAGGTTCCAGCCTGGGGGACGCAGTGCCCGGTCTGAAGTGAGAGGGACGCTTCAGAGGGGAGGGACCCAGAGCCCCGGCAGGCGGGGGCCTATGTCCTGAAGGCGGTGACACCCCCTGCCCCCAGAAGCCCCACCCACCATGGCACACTGGGAAATAGCACTGTGCAAATTGTCTCGGCCAGCATCTGGCCAGGGCGCGGACTCCCTGGGTGGCGCACACAGTGAAGCGTTCACCTGTGAGTGTCCACACGTCGGAGGTTCGGCCTGGCCATGCGCCTTGGACAGGTCACGCCTAAGCACTCTCGGGAATCTGGCTCTGCTCTGCGCGCGCGCACATGCATGCGCACACACGCACGTGCACACACACAGAGGCCCGTCTCCAGTGAGCATCCTGTGGAAGGCAACTAAGGACCCACACTTGGTGCCAAGGAGGCAGAGGCAGAGGCAAGCACAGGTGGAGACGCGGGCTGGCTGAGGCCGAGGAGAAGGGATCCGTCCTGGGGAAATGGTGGTGAGGAGGCTCTGACCGGGCAGGGCCTGTGGAGGTGAGGGACACCCTCGACCCTCTGGAGCTCAGAAACCAAGTGGAACAGGCCCAAATCAGGACTGTGGCCCCATTGACAGTGCATGCGCAGCGCCGAGGTCTCTGAGGGGCTGCTGGGCAGTCTCATTGGGGTAAGGAGAGAGAATGCCAGAGAAATGCCTCCCTAATAGAACAGGGGTCCGCAGCCTCCCACAGGCTGCCCTGGGGGATGCCGGCTGTTGAAGTGCTCGGCCAGGTTAGCCAACAGCCATCCTGGGGCAGCTCAGGGGACAGGCTGAGGAGGCCCTCGCGCGTCCTGCGGAGCGCAGTCCTGTCTACCCACCCTGGCAGCCTGGCACGCCAACCCCTATCAGCAAGCTTGTGGCCCAGGAAAAGGTCACTCTAAGTTGCTGAGCCTGCCTGGCAGGGGAGGACCTGTTCCCGCTCCACCCACACCCTTGGCAAGGTTGTCCTGGCTCCCGACAGGCCTTGTCCCCTAGATGGTGGGACCTCGGTGACACCCCTGGACTTGGACACAGACTGGGGGACTTTCGCCCGGCCTTCTGGTCACAGGCCGTTGAGGGAGAACACTTTTGCTCCTATCTCCTGAAACGGAAATCAAAATAGTGTCTTGAAGCCAGGGACATCCTGGCCTACACCTTACCAAGGACGCCGCATCCCGGCGAGAGACATCATGACCCTTTCTGTTCACTCCAATGCCAACTCTGCTGAATAGAACTTTCTCTTCCGCTCCACCCATTCACCAAACTGGACTTTCAGGCTCAGCTGCTCTGGGGAAAGTGTTTGGGGGTTACCGGGCACCTCCAGGCCTTTATTCTTGTTCCTCCCACTACCCACTCCCTTGTTCACACACACACACACACACACACACACACACACACACACACACACACAGCAGCTTGGTTTGTTGTTTATTTCCTTGGACTCTCTGCTTTGTACCCCGACCTCAGATCTATTGCTAGGAGGCCAAGCTGGACTTGAGCACAGGCCCTGCAGCCCTCGTTGCCCGCCTAGCAGACGGCGGCGCGCGGGTAAGAGCTGGGACATCTGCTGTGTGCAGGGCCCTGTCAGGCCAGGACACGCCCGGCTACCGCCTGGCTACCTCCTAGGCCTGGCAGAAGTGTGCTCCCTAGGCTTAGAAAAGGTCCCCAAACGTAGCCTCTCGCAGTGTCCTTTCACTGTAGGAGGCTGGCCTTCCCTCTTGCTGCCCTCAGCCCCGTCCTGACGGTCACGTCTGTCTCCACCTGATCTGGGAAGGGGGCCGAGGGAGTGTTTCAGGTCAGCTTGGTGAGCGGGTCAGGCGGCCCTGGGTCTCCTCTTCAGAAGACATTAAAGTCGCCCGGAGGCTTTTTTTTTTTTTTAAGGACAAGTACTAAATTCGGTATTTAAAAAATTTGCCCTGTGATACTTCTTTCTGCGTTTATCTCCCACTTCCTACTTCCCTAAACTGTAAGCAGGTGAGTCCCGGGGAGTCTCAGTCAGGTGCTGGTCGCAGGGTAAGCTGCCCGGGGAGGTGGGGATGCCCTGCGGGCCCCGTGGTTCCTGCAGTGTGTGCTGCCGGAGGGCAGCCATGTGTCTCTCCAGAGGGTGGGCCTGGGGGAGTGGAAAGGGCCAGGGAGGGAAACTTCTGACCTCGTCCCCCAGGTGGCTAGGCATTTGGAGCCTTCCTCCGAGCCTTTGAGTTCAGCCATCTTGCTATCCTTAGACCAGATTCTGAAATTCCTCAGAGGAGGGGGGCGGGGGTCTTAGAAGAAAGTATCTGTGAGAATAATGTGGATTTCCAGGGACAATTTTTTAAGAGAACTATAACGTTAATGTTACAAATACTTTTTTTAAAACCTTAAAAATTATACTGTGAAAGTAAGAGTCATCCTCCCAGCGACCCACAAACCTCCCCACCTTCCACCCACTGACCAATCCCGCCCTTGGGGCTGTCTGCGGCTCATGGTGCTGACTCGCCTATCTGTGGCTCCTTCTTCCTCCACACGCAGCCCCAGACTCTCCCTAGGGCCCTCTCTGCATAACGGATCGAACCACACACATCGCTCTCTGCTTTCTCTGCACTGCCGCACGGTCACCACGCGAGCGGGTAGCTGGGCTCCAGGCTCTCCTGGAGGGGAGCCGCCAGCTGCTCTTCCTGCCTTGAGGTTGGGTGAGGTAACCTTGCCGGGTGCCCAGGACAGAAGGGAAGAGAGCAATTCACAGTACCCTTCTCCTTGTTTGTCCAACGGTGACAAGCCCAGCCCACTGAAATAAGAGAGACTGGTAAGAATACACTGTTTTCTCTCCCAAAGCGAGCCTCTGGTTTGGAGTTTCTTCATAAACATCGGGCTGGCAGGTCAGAGCTGTGGAGAGGGCACTGGGCTCCGAGCCTGTCCTTTGATCAAGACCTAGTTACAGAGGTCCTGTGGGCACCAGGTCTGCTCATAGTGCAGAGGCGAGAGAGAAACCCCCTACCCTGAAGGAGATACATGCTGGGGGGTGTGGGTGTGGGTGTGGGTGTGGGTGTGGGTGTGGGTGGATGAGGGGCAGAGAATCAGCATGTAAACATGTCAGGAGGTTTAGATACCGGCAACTACATACAGAACACATGCTTGGTGAGCTGTGGGGGTCTTGGAGGGGTCATTGAGACCATGGGGACTCGAGGGTCAGCCTGGTCCCACCATGGTTCATTACCATGTGCTGTGGGACCAGACTGTCACTTCCTCCTCTATACAGTGAGGATGTTGGGCCAGGTCATCTCAAGTCTCCTTCTAGCCATGAAAAGAGCGTCCAGGAAGTCCTGAATCTTTCTTCCCCAAATCCCTTTGCTATGGCCTCTAGGGAGACAGGACTTTAAAAAGCCTTCACCAGTGTTACAGCTCTTTTAGAATTTGTCTAGCAGGTTTTCTGTGTTTTGTTGTTTTTTTTAAACCCCCATTAAAAAATATCCTTCCCCAAACGTCACAATCCTGCAGCCAACAAGCCCTAAGCAACTAACTAACCAACTCACCAACCCATTCCCACCACCAAGACTCATAGTGACCCTGTAGGTCAGAGAAGAAGGGTCTCTGTGGGTTTCCCAGACTGTAACTCTTCAGGGGAGTAGCAAGCTTCATCTTTTCCCCATAGAGCGACTGGTGGTTTCAAACTGCTGACCTTGTGGTTAACAGCCCAATGTGAAACCCACTATGCCACCAGGGTCCCTAAACCACCTGAGGGGGGGGCGCATTAAACAGTAGGAAGAGGCACCGGCCTTTAAAACAATACGTTCTGCACAAGTTCAAAGTGGCCCACTGTTCTCTGGGGCTTGGCTGAAAGCTCAGGTCGGGGAAGTGGGTCATGGAGGCAGCTAGGTTCACAGCTGAATGCACACTGAGAGACCTGGGCAGGAAGGCAGAGGAGAGCGGCTCAGAAGTGGTGACCTCGGGGGACCTGGGAGCCAGAGCCCTCAGTGACAACCCGCCCACCATTTGAAGAGGCTTCCAGTCTATTCTTCACATCCCAGTTCCACCAGATTAATCCCCCTTGGCCCAGTTCTGCCACAAGCAGGGTGTGCACATCTGGCTTGCTACACACTCTCCAGGACCGCCCCCAAGGGGACCTGAGTTCAGGCACCATCAAGAAAAGCCTGCTTGGCCGAGACGACCAGTTTAGCGCCTGAGAACCAGAGGTGGGAGAAAGGAGTGGAGCGAATGTACTCCTCACCCTCCTTCAAAGTGCAGTGACTCATGCGACTTTTCATTTTTCATTCGAAGGTTCACATGCCTCTTGGGAAGTGGGCCAGGGACCCTGGACTGGTGGGGTTTCTGCAGGTGTCGGATGGTGCAGTGACTCATGCGACTTTTCATTCGAAGTTCACATGCCTCTTGGGAAGTGGGCCAGGGACCCTGGACTGGTGGGGTTTCTGCAGGTGTCGGATGGTGAACATTGACCAATGCTGCGGGCAGCCACGCCAGCCAGCCAGGGCTGGCGCACACCTGAAAGGGCAGCAGCCGTCCTCTGGTTTTTGCGTGCTTTCTCTCCGGTCTGATCCATGCTCGCTTGTAATGCAGAAGGCTTAGGAACTGTGAAGAACATATTCAGACAAGAAAGCCAGCCAGTCACACCAACTCATCCATCACGCGACCGTGACGCACAGTTATCCACGCTGCTGAGGCCTCTTAAGCCTGACGGGGAGTCAGCAACCTCGAAGCAGAGGCCCGGTGGGAGAGGTCTGTGATGATTGAAGAGCGTGGTGTACTAACCACCACTTCCATCTCTAAGCCTGGGACTCGGGAGGAAGGTGCCCTCTGGCGAACGTTCTCCCAGGACACTGGTGGAGCCTGGGCCAGGGTGGCCTAGACATAGTGACTAAAGAGAATCGAAGCATTTGAATGATGGTATTGACAATGAATCTGGCCTGCTGAAAGGACCAGCAGATCTGTCTTGGAAGAAGTGCAGCCAGCACGCTCCTTAGAGGCGAGGATGGCGAGACTTCAGCTGACCGACTCTGCACGTGTTGTCAGGAGAGACCAGTTCCTGGACTGACGCCGTGGCTACCCACCTGGGCTCAAACGTATGAACAATTGGGAGCACGGTGCCAATTCTCACACTGGTACCTGGGGGTCCGTATGCGTCGGAACCGGCTTGAGGCCAGCCCACAACAACACACAGGGAGAAAACAAGCGCCCACATCAACTCATGTTCAAGTGCTGAATGATCTCTCATGGCTGGTGACGGAAACTGTCAGGGCCCAAAGAAACTGCTCGCCACCACACCCCTCCCCACTCAGGTGGTGCCTGGGGCACATGCCGTACCCACAACCCCTTTTTGTATTTTTCCAAGGCGTGCTGGTGGAAGAAATGGAAGGGAGAGGGGGCATGGGGGCAGCAGGAACCTCCACACCAACTCAATCTTCCTGCAAGGCCAGGACTCTTGGGAATTTCCCTGTCCCACCAATGGCCCAGCTCCCTGTGCCCAAACACGCCTTTCATTAAGCAGGACGGCAGTTGGCTGCCCTGCATTTCTGCCAGCACTCTCTTCAATGTCATGACAGGGGGTGGGGATGGGGGTGATGACACCCACCGACATGACTGGAACTGGGCTACAGTTTTCTAGGGAGAGGCCCAGTTTACTCTCTGGGCATTGGCCATCTTTCCTCCATGCTGTCATCCATTCACACCCTTCCTATTTACTGTGGGGACAGAAATGGCGAGTGCTTTTGGATTGGGGTCTCGGTGAGATCTCACAGCAACCATACCTGACTCTCCAAGGACCAGAGGTGGCAAGGGCGAATGAGTGAGGCAGCTGAAGGGTGAGCGGGCTCCTTCGTTTCCCTCACCCGCCAACTCAATCACCAGGCTGAGGGTGTTCAGGGTTGGGCCACACCAGCTGCCTCCCACTTCCCCACAGCTGCTTGGAGATTTCTCCCCCTTCCAGACCCCAGCTAGAGATCATTTCCTCTAGGAAAGTTGGCCCTGCAAGGTGCCCTGCCCTTTGGTGCTGCCTCTCAGCAGCAAAACACACTTCCATGGCACTCAGAGAGGAAGCGATCTTTGCACATGCCCCTCTTGGACTAGGTCAGTATCTTGCACCTGTTTGCAACCCTGGACTTAGCTGGCCGGGCACCCAACTCTGAAAAACCAAATTCACTGCCAGTGAGTTGATCTGACTCGTGGTGACCTTCTATAGGGTTTCTGAGACTGGAAATGTTTTTGAGAGCAGCTAGCCTCAGATCTACTCCTGCAGAGTGGCTGGTGGTTTTGAACCATTGACTTTGTGGTTAGTGGTCCATCGCTTACCCGACAGTGCTGCTGGGGGCTATGAACACATATGTATTGTGTGAGGAAAGCCTCTCGTGTGTGAAGACCAGAGTCTTGCGGGAAGGAGGACTCCCTCCGTCTCGAGTTGGGGGAACGCTGCAATGCCATGCGTGACCATGTGAAGCTGGGAGAGTCAGAGAACCTTCCAGAGCCTCACCTGTTAAACAGAGAGAATCCCGTCTCAGGCTCTTATGAAAATTGTGAAATCATACAAAGTGCAGGTCTAAAACACACTTTGCAGGGGCTGAGAGGAGGGGCCATGGGGGAAGTTATTGCTTACGAATCCTGAGTTTCTGTTGGGAGTGATGAAAGCGACGGAATGCTTTGGAAGGGGAGTTCTGAAGCTTGCACATCGTTGGGAATGTAGCAAACGAATGGCAAATGGTTCAAGTGTCAGTTTTTCATGACATATGTACATGAGGGGCTTTCAAAAGCTCACGGAGAAGTGGAGTGAAAAGATCATGGGATTCTTCCCTCCCCCCACCAATTTGTTGTTTCAGCTCCCTCAGAAGATTTTGCCAAGATAAATAAAAGACATTTTTTTCACCACAATAAAATATAAGTTTTAAAAGTCGCCCGCAACCCTCACAATTTAGTGGGTGCATGACCCGCGTGAGCAGACGGTGGAGACTAATGCCAGTTGAGCCCAGGGAGCACATCCTCCTGTGAAGGGGTTGGCAGGGTACTTGGCTCACTGTATATGTTCAGTGAAAGCAAGTCAAAGCTGAACAGGAAGTCCCAGGTCTGAGGGCACAGGAGATTGCCTGCTGTTTCTTTTTCCAGGACCCCAAGAAATCAGAGTGAACCAGCAGTTTCCTCAGTTTACACCTAAAAGAAATGGCGAGCTCTATCACCCCTCACTGCCATCGGGTGTGTTCTGGCTCACAGTGGCCCTAGGGGACAGAGCAGCTCTCCCCTGTGGCTTTCCGAGACTGTACATCTTTATGGGGATGCCCAAGGGGAAACCAACGAACAAGCTTCCCTGGACTTAGAGAAGGGACCGGCGATCGGTTGTTTTAACAACTGGACACAGAAGCCCTTCTGGGGAAGCTTTGGCTTGAGGTCCAGAGCCGTTTAGCAATGGCTTGGCTGGCGGCGGCAGTTGGGTTCCAAGCGCTCCTAAAAATAAAACCCACGGAGAGTGTGTTAATCTGGTACTTTATAGAAACAAATCCACAGCAACTCATGTATAAGAGAGAGTATTACATAAAGGGTAAGTGCGCATCAAGAAAACATCCCAACCCAGTGCTGCCCAACCCACAAGTCCAACATTAACCCATATGCCGGACACCAATCCACAAAGTCCTCCTCCATCTCACAAAACAGACGCAATGATGCCGACTGCAGGAGGAAAGCCGAGTCAGTGAACGTGTAAGCATCTCAACGCTGGCAGGGGTCTCCACACGTGTGCTCCAGCACCTAGGGCTGCATCAGGGTAGGTCCATGCGGCTTCTTCTTGGGGATGTCTTGCAGGAAGTCAGCGTTTCAAGCTGAAGCAAGGAACTGGCTAAAGCAGCTGCACCCTGGTCTGACCATCAGAAAGCAAGAGACCCGAGAACTAGAAAGGCGAGGCTCACGGAGCCATTTATCCCGCTGCCTTTCAATTAGCCCCACATGTGATTATCAGCCAGGTTGGCACAATAAAGTAATTACCTCAGAGAGTGAGAAACAGATTCTTTATTGGGAACCCTAACTACTCACTGCCATGGCGTGTCGATTCTGGCTCCCAACCACCCCATAGAAGATTTCGGAGGCGGTCAATCTTCCTGGGAGCAGGCAGCTTCAACTTTTTCCTGCAGCATTGCTAGTGAGTTGGAACCACTGACCTGGTGGCCAACAGGACAACATTTACCTGACAGCGCTCCCAGTAGTGGGGGAATGTGCTAAATCCTTTTCTCTGACCTTTCCTCTCAGGCCTTGGGGCTTGTTTATTTTCAAGGATGACCTCTGTAAGCTGTCATAAGGATAAAATAATCAAAGATGGTTTGGATGAGTTAATGAACTAATGTATGCAAATGCCTTGCTCAGAGTCGACTTGGAAGAGAATTAGCTCCTTCCTGAGTCAGGATTCTGGAGTAGAAAGTCACTTTTTCAAAGTCAGTACCAACAGAGCGCCGATAAAGAGATGCTGGCAGATGGAGGAAAGCAGCTCTGGAGCAAGCCTGTCTTTCTTCTTCTCCAAGGTTGGGTGCCCTGTTCCTGAGACCTCTTTATGGGGCGGCTCTCCTTACCGCCGCGAGGAGACCTGGATAATGCACAACTGAAATGCCTGAGACCATATTGGAAAAAGGAAATTTTAAGAAAAGGAAATTGCAAATAAATCACGGTCAGAACATCTTTCTCCTCTCCCCCTCTTCATAACACCCTTGCTAAAAAAAATAGCCTGCTTTTGCATTTGCATATCCTTTGAATCTGCTTTGCATTTGCATATCCTTTGAATCTCTGGGAACTAGGAAGGCAGTCCCTGCCAACCTGGTGAAGGAGTAAAAGTTGGTGAAGAGCTGCCTTTCCTGTAAACATGTCAGAGTTCCTGGGGCAGAGAGAGGCACTGGCTGGCCAGGGCAGCTGCCGCGACCTTACTTGTATTGTTCAGGACACAGTGGTGGGGGCAGAGCCAGAGGTCACACGAAGCAGTGGAATGAGCCAGGGGCCACAGAGAAAGGGATTTCTCAGGGGTTGCAGGAGGCAAGGGAGAGAAGCAAGGCTGGGAGGACAGAGAGCAGGCACTTACACCCTCTCCTCCATCTCCCCTGAGCAAGCCCTCAGCTACCTTGTCCCACCCACTCGGGGCTGGTCCAGGTGGTGGTGGGTTTCAGGTTGGTTGTCTTAAATGCTGTGGTGTAATAGGTTTCTCACAGATGGCCTTCTGGCTCTGGGTTGGTAATTCTTCCACAATCAGAGGTTGGACAGCGGTTTTACAAGTGTTTGGTAGGACGACCGTGGTGGTGTGGGATTGATTCCATCTGCTATATAGTGTCTGTAACTCGCTCCAAATCCTCTCCTGGGGCTGGGCAAGAGAAGGGAGGAGGAGGAAGATGCAGACGGATTATGATTCACTTGTGAGGGATGGTTAACAGGGTTCATTGTGAGTGTAAGAAGTTAGAACATTGGGATTGGTCAATTTTGCCAGCCTGCTGGCTATTAAAAAGCCCCCCCACCCCACCCCCCGAAAGGGGGATCTCACTACCAGCAAAAGAGAGGAGCCAGGCATGGATCCTGTCATTCGAACCCTGAGATCCCTCTGTGCTGAGCCTCCTCAATCCAAAAGAGGAGCTTTGTTATCAGGGGAGGGGCAGAAGAACTGAGAACCAGAGTAGAGCCTGACTGACAGGTTTCCTCATCCAGGGAGGGAGTCAAGCTGAGTGCCTCTAACCTTGCAGGGTGGGGTGCCTCCAGGGACTTAATTAAGGGAGCTAGGTTGGCTGATGATGGAGATGGGGCTAGAAGGCCCTCGGGCTGAGGCACACAGCAGAGTGAAATACCCCCCTGGGTATTTATGAGCAGAGCAAAAGGAGGTTTATAACTCCTGTGTAAGCAGGGCAGAGGCCAAGGGACCAACGTGGCTGAGAAACCAAGTATCAGAGAGAGGCACGTTGGTGGGCAGGGCTGAGAAGAGGCACTCTTGACTGAAAAAAAGTGTATCCTGAGCATTTCTCATCTTGAGTAGGGACCCGTTGACTTCACGAATAAACTGTGATCGTGAGTACTCTGTAACCACAGCAATGACTGATCAACCTCAGCAGACAAGCAGCGCGCCACGTGACGGCCAGCAGATGTCAGAATGAAAAGGCGGTTAGAAACTGGAGGCAACTCTTTCCCCAATTAGGCATCAGTCTTGGACTGATGGTGAGCTTGATTCTCCTTCGTTGTGACATTAGAGGAGGTCCGACGCTGTGCCTTGCCATTTTTACAACTACTGTCTCCATAAACACCGGAACCCTGCAGCATGGTGGGTACACTTTGGACTGCTAACTGCAAGGTCAGCAGTTCAAAACCAGCAGCCAGCTCCTAGGGAGAAAGACGAGGCTTTCTACTCCCATAAAGAGTTATAGACTTGGAAACCCATAGAGCAGGTCTACCTATGAGTGACACTACTTATGAGTGTCAGAATTGACTTGATGGCAGTGAGTTTTGATGTTGTTTTTAATCTCCATAAATAGCTTGTCGTCTTCTCCATAAGATTGAGCATCTTGCCATCCACGGTAGGGGAGTGCGGGGAGGGCTACACCTTGAGATTGACAGGGAGACTTCCTGTATAAGGGGCCAAGCCAACAGAGGTTTGGGGTGGGGCAGTGCACCTATGACCATCAAAAGCCTGGAACAAACTGTGTCCTTTGTACTCCTGGTGCCTCTATTGAAAAGTTCCTAGACCCAAATAAAAAAAAACTGTAATACAGGCCAAGAGGAGCCCTGGTGGATAGTAGTTATGTATCGGACTGCTAACTGCAAGGTTAGCCAGCTCTGCAGAACGATGAGGCTTTCTACTCCCATTAAGAGTTGCCATCTCTGGATACATTGGATGGTATAAGGTATGGAAAACACACATGTACATACACACATACATACACATATATTAAGGATATATATATGTATTTTTAGGGTTCTTGGGGGTAGGATTGGGGAGGGAGGGGATAAAGGAGAGCTGATATCAAAGAGTTCAAGAAGAAAGAAAATGTTTTGAAAATGATGGTGGCAGCAATTGTACAATTATGCTTGAGCAAACTGAATTATGGATTGTGATAATATCTGAAAGAGTTACCAATCAAAAAAGATTACCGTCTCAGGGATTTACAGGGGGTATTTGGACCCTAGCCTATGACGTCGCTATGAGTGAAAACTGACTTGGCAGTGAGTTTGACTTGGTTGAAGATACGTCAAGGACTGTGACACAGAGAGATATTGGGACTAGTTGGCCACTGAGAAGCAGGGCACCCCCGGGAAGGTGGTTGCTAGGGAGCTGGCCACGCCCGTTCAGGGATTACTTGCAGAGGCTCAGAAGGTCCTGTGTAGGGGTCTTCTTGCAGAAGAGCAGAGCCAGGGACCCCAGAGTGCCTCAGTGAAGCCTAGTGAGAGAGCAGAGCACCATGGGAGCCGGTGGGCCCAGTGCAAGTGCTGAATGTTGTAAGGACAAGAGCAGTTGACATGTACACAGCTTCCTCTCCCACAAAGTGGGTCACCTGTAGGAGGGTGTGACCAGCTCATCACAGGTCATCTGCTTCTATTGTTTAGTATTTCTTTCTATAAATAATTAGAATGGCTTTCACTGTGAATGCGTCTTGGGTGTACAGCTCCATCAAATGAGATTATAATAACACCCAAGAGTGGTTAGTGTCACTGGGTGAAGTCCTTGTTTCTAGGTGTCTTATTCCTACCTGGTCATGTAAGGCCCAATCTGTCTATGTAGGCAGTGCAGACAGACACATACCCTAAGGATCCATGCGTCTTCATCCTCCTCAAGGTGCCTTCGAGCCCCCAACCCCGGAGCCCCCAACAGGATGAAAGCTTGTGAGAGACTGAATGTCTCGGCTCCACCTCAGTCCTGGGACACCCTCTCCAGCTTTGGGGGGTTTCTGAGGAGCAGTGTGTAAATCTGCCACACAGACCTCTTTACAGCGTTGAAGAACAAGGATGTGTCACTTTGAGGACTACGGGGCACCTGACCCAAGCCCTGGTATCTTCCATCGCCTCATATGCTTGTGAACGTTGCATATTTAATAAGGAAGACAAAAAAAGAATCCATGCATTTGAACTGGTGCTGGAGAAGAATATTGAAAGTACCATGGACTGTATTTACACATGTACAGGCCTGTATTTAGACCTCTATAAATGCCCTTTGCTCCTAGTGCTTTCCTCTCTTTCCTTTTACTTTCCTCTTGGCCCACTATCATGCTCAGCCTTCATTTGGGTTTTAGTAATTTCTTTTGGTTACATTGCCCTTGCTGAATCCCTACCAGGCCTCTCACACCCTCCTTGCCACTGATTTTGGATCACTTGTTGCTCCTTTGTTCCTGGGTTGGCCAACACTACTTCCTTTCCCCCACTTCCCCCTCCTCTATGTCCACCACCCTGAACCATTGGTTCCATTGTCTTCTCCTCCAGACTGTTCATCCCGCCTATCTTATCTAGATAGATCTCGAAGATAATAATATGGACCCAAAAAAGGCACAGCAAGACAGCGTGACAAAAGAGAACACAATGATGACAACAACAAAGAAAACCAGTGACCAAGAAAAATAAATAAATAAATAAATAAATAAATAAATAAATAGCTTTAAATAGATCAAGGTCTGTTTTTTGACCTCTACGTGTGTCCTCCAGTTGAGTCTGATGATGGGGTGTCAGGCTCTGGTCCCAAAGTCTATCCTTTGCACTCCCTCGGGAGTGCCCTGCTCTGTCCCTTCCCCACCATTGTTTTGCCTCGGTGTGGTGGGGTCAGACCAGGCCAATCCCGACACTGAGTCTCCAGTGTTGTTGTCCCCCATAGGGCCATGGGTCAGCGAGGGACGTGGTGTCTCATGGTAGGATCAGCCATATGGTCCAGTTTGCATTGGCTGTTTGGAGCGGGGATATGGTCCTCCAGACCTGGTGGGCCAGGATGTGCTCCACTCTCTCTTCCTCCCCCTTCATTTGCTCCCGTGTGCTCTGATCAGACATGTCCCTCTCCCCAAGCTGCAGCTTCAGTGCTGTCCTCTAAAGTAAATTCTGGGAGGAGGGGCAGTTGTCCATGTAGCTGGGATTGGGGCCGAGCCCTCAGGCCCCTCCAGTGGCTCCCCTCTCCATGCTGGCATGCTGCGTTCACATCCTGGAACCCGGGATTGAAGTCTGGTCCTTCCTTCCCTGTGGACAGGGAGTCGCGGAAACTCCTGTGGAGTCCAGCCCAACTTTGGTACATGCTTGGCCACCCCGAGTTCGCAGGGAATCACTGCGTCTGGTTTTGTTGTTGGAGGGGCGAGGGGGTGCCGAGCACGCTATAGGAATTAGCTAATTGATTCATAAACCTCTGGTTTGATAATATCCTTTCTGAGCAGGTGAAGCTCAGGAATTAATCTGAATTCAGTTCCATGAGAGGGAAAGCCAAGATTTAAATGGACCATCTGGTTCTTAAGCCAGTGACCCCCTTCCATTAAATCATGCCCCCAGTGGCTTAAAAGGGGGGGGATTAAAACAGCCAGAGACGGGGGGGGGGCATTCTTTTAAACATTTAAAACCAAATTTGGAAATACAATGGGTTTGCATTGGGCTTTAGGTTCAAAGCCAGCTGATCAAAATTTAGAACATTTTGTGCTCAACATTTTGAACCCTGCGCATTCCCCACACCCCCAGGTACGTTCTGCCACCCAGCCATCGGCCACCTACTCGTTTGAACTCTGAGTTTATCTATATCCTTGTCATCTCTGAGGAGCCTGGTGGCGTAGTGGCTACCCACTGGACGACTAACACTAAGCAGTTTGAAACGACCAGCCGCTCCTCAGAGGAAAGCCAGGCCTTTCTTCTCCTAGGAAGAGTGACGGTCCCAGAAACCCCGGGGCAGTTCTGCCCTGTGCTGTCAGGGCCACAATGAGTCAGAATGGGCTCTGCGGCACTGTGATTGGCTCAGCTTCCCTGGGATCATCATCATTGCTGGTTGGGCTAATGAATTCTTGATCTAAAAAGAAAAAAGATATAACTTTCCCTAAGTTTTGCAGAAATACTTGTTAGTTTTCCGATGTGTTCACCTTCTCAGGGGTGTCCATTCAATTTTAAGCTTGTTCACTCTGGAGCCTTCACCTCCAGGCCCGAGGGCACTTCTTCCTCTGGCCTCTGGCATTCTGGGCTCCTCCAAATGCCACGCCTCCAGTCCCTTGAATGTTCCTCTGTCCCCTCTCAGGACAGCCTCCCTGCTGTGGTAGCTGAGTGAGTCTCTGGTTAATAAGATTCTTGTGTCAAAGTTGGTGATTTGTTGTGGGCCAGCTGGGCACACATTTTTAATAAGACGCCTTCTGTCCGTCCTCTGTTCCTTGGGATCATCAGAAAAGAGAGCCCGACGTCTTCACAGAAAGCTGGCGCAGTCCCCAGAGAAAGTAGGGAAGAGGGAAGAACCGCCATCAGGTGGTGGCAGATGCAGGCTCCAGCCCAACCACAGATCTCTACGGGCCCAGGGCTTCAGTTCCCCAGGAATGCTGGGAACCGAGAAAGCGGAATTCCAGAATGCTTGGGAGGTTCTGAACACCAAGGAGAACTTCTCTTGCTCTGGCCCACCCTGGAGGACAGGGACTTCCCAGCACTTAAGCTCTGTCATGAAGAGGCAAGTATGGAAGAGCCCGTGATTCTCCTCTGGGCCAGGGCTTGGCCTGCCCCCCCCTCCCCCGGAAATTCCTCAGAGTCCCTTCCTCTGTGCCCGTGAGGAGCAGGCAACTAACTGATGGGCACTCCAAGGGGTGGCAGACTCTCCAGTGACACAGAAGTACCAGGAAAGTTGGGCAGCAGGAGCTGGTGTCTGCGGCCTGGGAGTGTTGCTGCAGCCCCTGACCTGAATCAGCAAGACCTCTCTCCAATCCCAGCAAGCCCAAACGAAATGCCAGGGGCCCTGGATTCAACTGTTTTCTCCACCACGGGACTTCTTGGAATGTTAAATGTACATTGAATATGCATGCGATGATTGTCGAATTTCGCCATTGAGCACTTTTTAAAAAGTGTTATTAGACACCCGGCATGATAGTTTTTTTAGAAATTTACTCTGGAAAGCGCTGCTTCCTGTTTCCATTGCTTCCTGTAGTCTGGCCTATCTATGAGGAGAAGATGCCATTCTGGACCCAGCCCAAGTCTCAGGCTGGGGGTCCCGGATCATTTACTTTCCCCGGGGCTCGCTGCACATAGCATGCACCAGACTAGGGACGTCTCACACACTGCTTTGAGGAACCGCTGCGGACAGGATACCGGGAGTGGTTTGGTTCCTGGATCCAGGATCACACCCTGCAGGCACAGGGGGGTGGAGGGGGGCGAGCCGCCCTCACAGTCTGGTTTGCATCCAAAAACACAGCGTAAGCGGACTTCCTCCCTGTGCGGCTCGGGATAGCTGGACTAGCAGGTGCTGCAGGCCAGAGCCACGAGGGTCAGTCTCCAGCCCGGCCTGGCCCAGCAGTCCCGATTGCGCCCTGCTCCTCTGGCTCCCGGTGCTCCGAGGCGGCGGGCCGGCGTGGGCATCAGGAAGGGGCAGCATGGCACACGCACACAGCTAGGGAGGGTCACTTCCTCATTCCTACCTCAGGATGGGTCCGGCGGCTCAGTGGGAGGAGTCGGAGATGCGAGGGCAAAGGGGCGAGGGACACTGATTGTTCTGGCGCAAATACCCCGCCCTCAAAATTACCCAAAGACACTGGGGTCCCTGGGTTAACCGCACAATCCAGGAAGCCCAGCTCCACCAGCCCCCTCCCACTGGCAGAGGCCAGCACTGCGGGTGGGCGGGCGGGCACAGGCGGCAGTGGTAGGTGGCCTGACACCCCTGTGCAAGAGGCAGCCACCTCGGTCACCACCCCTCCCCCAGAGCCCCAGAGGAGTCCGGGCAGCAAAGAAGCGCAGCGCTTCCTCTGGCTGGAGCCAGGCCTGGGTGAGGGGCCAGGGACAGAGGCTGGGAAGGGGGGAGGGGACTGGACTGTTGGGGAGGGTTGCAGGCCTATTCTGAAGGCGGTGGGCGGGGAGCTGAGGTCTGCCCAGCAAATCAGGAATCCCCGCGGTTTTCAGAAGACTCCCAGAGGTCGGAGATGCATCAGGCTAGGAAACTCCGTTACCACCAAACCCAAACCAAATTCACTGCCATCCAGCCGATGCCCACGCTGCAGGATCCCGTAGAACTGCCTTTATAAGTTTCCGAGATGGTAACTCTTTGTGGGACTAGAAAGTCTCATCTTTCTCTCGAGGAGAGGCTGGTGGTTTCGAACGGCTGACCTTTCGGTTAGCAGCCCAATGGATATTCACTACTCCACCAGTGGTCTCTCTCGGACAGAGAAATCACTAAAAAGCCCAAAGCCAAACAGGGAATGACTGGCAGGTTTTTCACACTAGAAAAACACGGCTAGAATCAAGAAGGCGAACACCACTTGCTGCTGGCGAGACTGTGGAGCTGACAGAGCTCTGAAACAATGCTAGTGGGTGGCGAAGACTGGGGAGGGGGTGATCCATCGCCCACTCACTTCTCAAAGATAAAAAATCAAAGCTCTGATCAAAGTCTGGATAAGAAACTGTCGAACCCTTTTTCAATGTGGCTCTACCTCCCTGTGAACTAGTTCCAAATCCACTTTGGAAAATGGACTTTCGTGATAAAGTTTACCGTGGACCTGCCCCTATAACCCAGCAAAGCTACTTCCGCGGCAAGATCTGCGAGCACTACCCATGACCGCCAAAGACGGGACCCCAGCCACCGAGGCTCCCCTGCTGCTGCTGGGAGGGGCCAGGCAGCGGGCTCCAGCCCTTCGCAACCCTGTGCATGACAGAAGGCCCTGCGTCTCCCTCACGATGGTTCCCACGTTTGAGCCCATCCTTGCAGGCGCTACGTCAGTCCATTTTGCCAAAGGTCTTGCTCTGTTTCGCTGCCCCTCTACTTTACCAAGCCCCATGTCCTTCTCCAGGGACTGGCCTCTCCTGACAACACGTCCACAGTATGGAAGACGAAGTCTGACCGTCCTTGCCTCTAAGGAGCACGCTGGTCCTATGTCTTCCAAGACAGTTCCCTCCATAGGAGAATGGATAAACAACTTGTTGTGTAGTCACACGGTGGAATGCTACTTAACACAAAAAGGAGCTAGCTACCATGGCTGAATCTCAAGGAGAGGTTGGACATAAGCAAGTACTTCCTGTGTGGCGCTAGGAGGATGGGTTTTCAGAACTCGCAAGGTAGAAGTCTGGACAGTGCTGTAGGGAGAAGAGTTGATAGGGAAGGGCGGATCTGGACATAATAGAGTTCTTCCGTATTTTAACTTGGGTGAGGGCAACCTTTGAAACTCACAGAACACGTTTCCTTTGCTCCGCCGGGCACCCGGCAGGCCTCATTCTCGTGGGAACTCCCCAGGAGGAACATTCTTCAGTTGGCTTTTTCCATCTAGAGGAGCCCAACCTATTAGGGAGAGAAGACGCTGTTTCCAACCACAGGCTAAGCCTCACATGGTGATCCTGCCTCCCT
This sequence comes from Tenrec ecaudatus, assembly GCF_050624435.1. Classification (NCBI taxonomy): domain Eukaryota; kingdom Metazoa; phylum Chordata; class Mammalia; order Afrosoricida; family Tenrecidae; genus Tenrec; species Tenrec ecaudatus. The sequence goes on along the minus strand of NC_134532.1, from coordinate 61,219,871 downwards.
CCTCGCTCTGCTGCTGGGTGCCTCCGTTTACTCCCCTGCGCAGCCAGAACAGGGCCTACTGCATGGTCCTCAGGACACACACACACACACACACACACACACACACACACACACGCTGCCGACAGGTCAGCCTCGGACCACTGCTGGTAAGCAGAGTTGGCTGCGGCTCCTGGGAGCGGTTAGCTTCAGCCTTGTCCTCCAAGGACCTTGGTCAGAGCTGCGAGCTTGTCCTGCCAGCGGGAGGGGGCGGGGTGGGCTTGCACCTGCCAGCCCCTTCTTTCTCCTCTTTCAGTGAAAAACCGAGCCTGCTCGCACTTGCTTCCAGAAGAGAACCTAAGAGGAGCTGTGAAAGACAGACACCCACAAACAGGCTCTATGCTCGCGGGATCTTTTACCCGTTTATCGACTGAATCTTCCAAACAGAACTGGGAGGCCGCAGCGTGATCACCAACCCCGCTTGACCGATGGGTGTGAGGGCACTCAGATCCGCTGACCATGTGGGGGTGACGCAGGACCAAGCAGCATTCTGGGCTACATGGGGGTCGCGGACGACTTGATGGCAGCTGACAGCAACAACAGATGGGGACGTTCCCTATCGGAAATGTCAGCGCCTGAGTTCAAACTTCAAGCTCCAAGTTCAACTTCTGCGTCCCATCCCCAGAAGAGTCATCCCAGCAGTGGGAGCGACTTGTGTCCATTCCTGGAAACAACAACAATATCAGCAACAATCACACACACACACACACACAAACACACACACACACACACACAGTGGCTAGGCCTTCTGTCGGAGGGAAGGGGTTGCTTCTACGGGAGCACATGGGAGTTAAGTCCCTGTGAGAGTCGAGTTTGAGGCCGCCTTCCTGAGGCAGGTGTGAATTTCAGCAGGATGTCTCCTGTTCACCTGGCAAGGACCGCAGGGATGGCGGGGTGGGGGTGGAGTGCTGGACGCTTGCTCACATCTGGCCCCTGGCAGCTGGCCAAGGGATCCTCTGGGTGCAGACAGGAGCCCTCTAGAGGACACAGTCACGGGCACTGTCTGGAGGAATAAGCTAGGAGGATTTGGGGGAGAGGCTTCTGTCAGAACCCCTCCTGCAAGCCAGGTACAGGTCACTCAGCTGTCCCCACTCCACTTGCTAGTGACATAAAATCCAATTGGCCCCCAGTCCTCGATTGGCCGGCCACACGCTTGCCTGCCTCTCCAGACTCCCTTCGCAATGAGGAACCTTCTAATTGCTCACTTGGGGACTGAGTTTAGGCAAAACTCAGAACTTCAGGACTGATTCTTTTTTAAAAGATCGACTTTCAAACCAAGAGGTGAAAAGGTATTGTTCAGCAGTTTTATTGGCATATAATTCACCTAGCATACACTTCAACCATCCAGTCACATCAAGAAGAGTTGCTCCGTCAGCACCACGACCAGCGGTGGAACACTTTCTTCATTCTTGTTCACATCGTTCTTAGTTCCCCATTTCCCCCCAACCTCCCCTGCCGTTCCTCCAAGGAGCCCTTAAACCAGGTACCATCTCTACAGATGTACCTACCCTGAATCCACATACAGAAACACACCGAGACAAACGTACCGCCCCAACAAAGTACGACATAAAAATGATAATCAAAAAGAAATCAGAAAATATGAAAACCATAAAATACATCAAAGGGGAGATCAAATGGTAAGGTGTTAAATTTTTAACCTAAATGCATCTTTAATAACCCACTTTCCAATGTTTTTGAAGAAAATGGATACGTCTTACAGTAAGATTCTTGAAACGGGTGAAATTTAAAATCTCGACTCTGCTCAACCATCATGCATGACCGCAGGATCATGGGGGATCCAGCAGCCCCAGATATTAATCCCTGGGTTGCTGAATCTTGGGGGTGGGGGGAGAAAGTGAGGGGAGAGGGCCTGGGGGAAGGGCCAGGGCCAGGGCTGCTGGGGAGCCCTCTGAGGATACAGGGCAATAGAGGCTCACCAATTGGTGTAGAAGTATTTCAGCTTTGAACAACCAGTTTGGACCCCTGCAGACAGCCCCAGGCCAGTCCTCGCCGACCATTTTATGGATGGAGAAATGAAATCTAAGGGAGTTTGCTCAGTCTGGCTAAGGTCACACAACTGAAGCCTGCACTGAGCTTCTCTGTGGGAAAACGACCAGGCTGACTGCTCCCAGAAAGATGTACAGCCCCAGAAAGCCCAGCGAGCCAGCTCTGTCTGCGGGGTCAGCGGCAGTGGGAAGCAGCCTCTTCATGTTTATTCAAGTCGGACTTCTGAGGAGCTAATTTCCAGACATCTTCATTTTCTTCGTCTACTTTGGGAGGCCATAGAATATTGCTGAGAGCTGGGGCTCCAGACTGCCCTGGTTCCAATACTGGCTCTATCACGATGTGAACTGAGGACACGTTCTTTACTGTATCTGTGCTTTGCCGAGGACTTCATGAGGCAATATGCGAAAGGGTTGTTTTGGGGGGGTTTGGTAAAGTTTTTTTTAAATGTTAATTGACATACCTTATTCATTTCAATATATGCCTTCCCTTCTCATACGGTTCTGCTGTTCAATCTTATCGGGTGGGGTCATACAATCATCAATGCTATCACCCCCCCACATACACACCCCCCTTCCCATACTCTCAGGAACCATTACTCCTGTCCCTGTCTCTGAGGGGGCGTCTATCCTGATTACCATGCACCGCGCCATCTTAAATATACAGATGGACATACGCAAATCTAACAAGACCTAAGGACCATAGTAGTAAGGGGAGGAAATCTTAAAGAACTAGAGGATGGTTATGTGGTTCATCAGTGCCACACGGGCCCACCCTGGGTTTATCCTCCATTCCGTGTGGCCCTTCTGAGAGGGACTGTCCAATTGTCTTACTGGTGAGGTTTGGGCCTCCACTCCCCCGTCATATGGATTTGGTTGCATGTGTTTTTAATGTCTGCTACCTCTTCCCGTCGACACTGCATGATCGCACAGGTTGGTGTACTTCTTCCATGTGGACTTTGTTGTTTCTGTGCTAGATGGCCGCTTGTTCAATTAGAAGCCTTTAAAATCCCAGATGCTACATCTTTTAATAGCCAGGCACCATCAGCTTTCTTGTGAAAGAGATTTATGAAGTGTTCAATAGCATGCTGCCAGTATAATCCCAGGTCTGTATCCTTTCTCTGGAGGCATCATTAGGGGGTATGGGGGATATGAGCTGCACCCACTGACACTGTCAGAAGAGGTGACACTACCGTCCACAGTGGTTGTGGTGATGGCAGGCAGCTGGCCCTGAAAGGGGAGGACAGTCCTAGGCTTGGTGCCACGCACCCAGCACTCAGTGCAGTGACTTGGCAAAAACAACAACAACAACAACCCTGAAATGCTCAACACTGGGCAGAAAGGAGGGTCTCCACCTTGACCAACGGCAGACACTGGTGACACTGACCCTTGTGGCACCCTCGCGCTCATGGGCATCCACTCATTGGGCATTTGTGAAGTATTCCTCATTGACAGACTCCGAGCTGAGGACAGGGACCGATGCCAAGGAAGATGGGTCAGTCTACTCAAGACTAAAGCTGTTTTGATGTGTCTTGGAAAGGTAAGCAAGGACTTGCTTACAGTTCTGTGACTTGAGCCGGCCTGAGTGTGGACGACTTGTCTTGCTCCACTTAGTTCTGGCGAGGTGGCTCCACCGGAGCCGGAGGATCTCCGATAGCTTTGCTCACATGTCTGGCTCCTCAGCTGGGGGCTGGCGAGCCGGTTGGCAACCTTCAGTCTCTCCTCTTCCTGCACCTGCCTCTCTGCCTTTCTCTTTCCAGCAGGGCAGCTGGGTGTCTTACATGGCAGCTGGCTCAAAAGAGGGCCAAAGCAGAAGCAGCGGAGCTCCTCAGGTCTGAACCCAGGAGTCGGACAATGTCACACCCGCCACATTCCATTGCCAAAGCCAGTCATATATATGGCTAGCCCAGATTGGCGAAGTTGTCTTTACAGCCCATCACCCACAGGGGTGGAGACAGGTACGCACCGGAGAGCAGGCTTCCTTCCTCTGGGGTCCTCTCGTCAGTCTTAGTCCTCAGAACCGACAGCGACGTGTCTGAAAGTGCTCATGGGAGATTGCTCTGCTGCTTCTCAAGAGTTCTCTTCATTTGGAAATTCGGTTTCTTATAAAAGCATTGTTCATCTTACTGCAAAATAGCTAAAGTAAGAATGCAAATGGAAAATTTGAACTTTTAATGACATATTCTACTATAATTCAAAACTTTGCATTCCATTTTCTATTTGTCTACATTCCATTTTAAAAACCCTTTATTGACAGTTAGGTTGGGAGTTTACATAGCACATCATCCTTTTTGTATTGAACAATTCAAGAGCTTATAAACCTTCCCATTGACTTGCCCTGCGGCTACCCCCCTTTTTTCCCTGCTCCCCTTTTGCCAACACCTGCCTACCTTCTAACCTATTCCAGCCTACATTTCATTTTTTATGGTAAAAGGTAAGTAAAGTTATCAGGTTTGAAACGGAAGGCTTGAAATAGAGAAGTCTGAAGTCTGCTCATATGTGATTCTGTGTCCGCTATTTTTACTTGTCCCAGCATCCAAGACCTTTCCATGGTCCAACCTGGTCCTCAAGGTCACCCTTTGTATCAGCTGCCGCAGTGCTCCATTGCTACAAACTAGACCCATTCCCCTCCCCTCCTCTGTGCTGGCTCTACTGGAAACACTTCCCCCAGTTTCGACATAGCCTTCCGGATTATCTTTGGGGTTTTGTGTTGTTGTTTTTTTTTGCTGAATGAGAGTTCATCAAGTTTTATCCACCACAATCTATTGCAACATGTACCCCTCATGTGGGTCGCCATGGTGACGTGCACAGAGTGGACAAGAAATAAAAGTGGTCAAAGATACATCCTGAAGTCCATCCACTACCCTCATCCACAGCCATCAAATCCATTCCTACTAACAGGGACCCAGGTGCACAGAGCAGCAGGCCTTCTGGTGGCATGGTGGTTCAGCGTTGGGCTGCCAGCTGTAGGCTCAGCAGTTTGAAACCACCAGGCCCTCCATGCCAAAAAGATAGGGCTTTCTGCGCTTGCAAAAATGTACAGTCTCGGAACCCCCCCAGCGGCAGTTCTGCCTTGTCCTGCAGGATCACTATCAGTCAGAATCAACTTGAGGACAGTGAGTTTGTTTTCAGCAAAACAGCTCCTTAGGGTTTCTGAGGCTATAAATCTTTCTCCCTTGGAGTGGCTGGTGGGTTTGAACCTCTGACTTTTCGGTTAGCAGCCAAATGCATATCCCCCAGCTCCACCAAGACTCCCTCATGCTGAGATCAGGATAGGTTACACCTGTGACTTGGAGGCAATGGGTGCATCTGGGGCAAACAGGGACTTCAAGAGTTCCAGGCTCTGAAGAGCATGCTCAGTCCTGCAGCATTTTTATCTTCAGTCTCGGTGACCTATCAGTCACACACCATCCACCCTTGTCCCAGGATGTCTCACAATGCCTCGTGCTTTCTCTTAGCTTCTTGTTATTTTTCAGATACATATATTATCATAGGGTTTTTTAACTTGTGAATTATTAAAGTTTATTCCTTGGATTGCATTATCAGGTCGAAAAGTACACATACCTTGCTGGCCACTGTAATGAACTGCAAAATTTCTTTCCAGCGTTAGCACTGGTATTACAATGCGGCATTGAGCATTGGACATTAGCACTGAAAAACAAGTCTGAATGCGAATGGGCTTCTCCCCCACGTGTGTCTGCTTCTCCTCTCTGCGCTCTGATAACAGCACTTATAAAGCCCTGTCTGTGAGTGCTGGCTCCTTGGCCTATCTTCTCTGGTTTCCGGGTCTCTGAGGACAAGACCTGGAAAAGATCATCTTGTCCATCTTTATACTCTAGTGCCCCTAGCGCAGTGCCTGCTCCAACAGAAGAGAAGTAACCTAAGAGCCATCTTAAGAAATAGGGTGAATGATTGCTTGCAACAATTGCCCTGTCCCACCCAGGTTTGGGTTCAAATTCCCTCTCTCTAAGCTCTGTCTGAGGCATCCCAGGCATAGTGGGTTATGTGTTGGGCTACTAACAACAAGGTCAACAGTTTGAAACCACCAGCTGCTCTGTGGGAGAAAGATGAGCTTTCTGCTCCCGTGAAGAGTTACAGTCTCAGAAACTCACAGGGGCAGTTCTCCCCTGTCTTATAGGGTCACTGTGAGTTGGCATAAACGTGATGCCAGTGAGTGAGTGAGAAGCTTTGTCCATTTTCTCTGGACCCAGTTTAACTATTTATAAATGGAGATAATAAATCAACTTTAGCAGAATTCTGTTGTTGTTGTTTTAGTTTATTAGCCATATAATTTGATGGTTTGAATATATTAAAAAGCATTATTTACCTTCTTACCAAGCTATGGTATTTCAATTGCCTCCTGTGCATGTGAAAGGTGGACCTTGACTAAGGAAGACTGACGAAGAATCCAGGTATTGGAATGGAGCTGGGGAAGAACATTGAAAGTAGCACGGACTGCCAACAGGACAAACAGCTCTGTCTTGGAAGAAGTGCGTTCGGAATGTTCCTAAGAGACATGGATGGCGAGACTTCATCTCACCTTTGTCAGAAGAGACCACTCTTTGGAACCCCATGCAATCATCCTCACAATCAATTTTAGAATCTTTTCTTCATTTTTGCACTCATTGTTATTAGCTTCCCATGCCCTCCCCACCACCTCCCCTGTCCATGTCCGGTCCCATTGATCGGATTATTTGCATTTTTCTTGTTGAGCTCTTGCCATGACCTACAGTTTTCAGAGGTTGGTCCTTTGTCCATGGCGTCACTGCTGGCGATCTGTTCCCAGTGTGTGGTCTGTCTTTTTCCTGGTTTGAGGAAGTCTTTTGGTGAGGATCATAGTCGTAGGTTCCCGTCATCTGCTTTGTCTTTGACTTTGTGTGTTTTCTTCATTGCAATGGCTAGTAAGTCCCTGCACCAGGACACAGGCTTCTCGGAGGGACCAGAGCGGTGCTTCCGTCGTCGAGTCTGCTCGAGCCTGATGCACTAAAAGGCAGGCCTTGCATTCTCATGCTGTTGCTCACACATGGACTCCCATTGTGAATACTCCTCCCTCCCTCCCACCTTTCTCCCTCCCTCCCTTTGTGTATTAGGGCCCAATTGTTTTTTCTGATAACTTTGAATGAGTTGCTCAGCTATTTCGCTTTATGGCCGGTTATGCTTATTCTAGAGGTTTCATAATTTTCTGTCTAAATCTGCGCGCCCTTTGCGGCACTGGCTGTGGGGCCCCGTTGGATTGCTAACTGCAAGCTCAGTAGTTGAAGCTCACCGGCTGCTACATGGGGAGTAGATGAGGCTGTCGATTCCTGTCAAACGTACAGTCTTGGAAACCCTACGTGGAGTTGGATCAACCTGATGACTGTGTGTGGGGGTGCTTCTTCAAATAAGAACATCACTGTGTTCTTACACATCTGATGCATTTTCCTGGTAGCAGAAGCACCGTATGATCCCATAACCCTTCTACTTGGCACACACCCTAAAGAACTAAGGATCACGGCATGGGCAGATGTATACCCACCCACGCTCAGGGCAGCACTATTCACAGCAGCAAGATGGACGAGGGGATGAACTTTGGGGCCCACACATGACATCCTGCAAATAGCTGAAGAAGGACGACAGACCTCCCAGACACGTCATACCGTGCACGGATTCGGAGGACATTCTTCTGAGAGAAGTTCGTCAATCACAGAAGGATAAATGTTACTGTGAGACCACTACTATTTAAAACAAAATAAAGCAAAGGTTTTCACACCAAAAGAAATGGACTTTGGTGGTCACCAGGAGTGGGAGGAGGGGAAGCAATAGGCCAGGGGCTTGTTGTTGTTAGGGGCCACCTAGCTGGCTCTGACTCACAGCCCCCACGTACAACAGTCCTGCGCTCCCCCACAAATGCTCCTGTGTCGGAGCCCATTGGTGCAGCCACTGCGTCAATCCATCTCCTTGGGGGCCTTCCTCTTTTTCGCTACCCCTCTTCTTTATCAAACATGATGTCCTTCTCCACGGACTGGGCTCTGCGGATGACATGCCCAAAGTAGGTAAGATGAAGTCTCACCAACCTTGCTTCCAAGGAGTACTCTGGCCGCACTTCTTCCCAGACAGGTCAGTTTGTACGTCTAGCAGTCCTCGGTACTTTTAGTGTTCTTCTGCAGCATCACCATTCACCATGCACCATGCATGTGTCTTTAACGGTGCCTTCTCTGTCTTCCTTACTCAATGCCCCACTCCCACATGCGTAGGAGGCGATGGAGAACACCATAACCGGGGTCAGGGCTTGAGGGCAGACAGGTGCTAACCGAGGTGAGAGGAAGGTAATGTTTAACCAGACACAACTGGGAAAAAGAGGGAGAGGTCAAGACAGAATTCGGGAGGTTAGATAAGTGGTTGATACAGAAATGAAGATCTGAAATGCAAAACCCCACTTAATACAAAATAAAAGTTATTTTAAAATCTGATGTATTTTCTTTTTTCTGTGTTTCTCCCCTCAATTTACTTTCAAACTTTTACTTCTTTAATCTGTCGCTAATTCATCCTAACTGGTGGCTGATAAACCAGTTACTGTTGAATCCCCTCCAGCTCACGGTGAGCCCACGTGTGCCAGCGCTGGGTTTTCGTAGCTGTGACTGTTTGCAGACAGACCTCCAGGCCGTTCCCTGAGCGAGTTGCCTCTGAGCGAGTTTGAACTTCTAACCTTTCAGTTACCAGCAAAGGGAGCGATCACACCACCCACTATTATACGGTGTCTGCAGGCTGCTGCAACACATTGCCACAAGCGAGTTGGCTAGAAGCAACAGCAGAGTCCAGCCTGGAGGCCAGAAGCTTGACATCAGAGCCTGGCAGGAGTCTGCTCCCTGCGCAGGCCCTGGGGGAAGAGTCCACTCCTGGTTTTTCAAGTTTCTGATCCTCTAAGCATTCCTTGCCTTGTGGTTGCAAAACCCCAGTCTCTGCCTCTGAGGTCATGTCGCCCCCTCCTATTGTCTGTGCCGCAAAATTCCCCCCAGCCTCTCTCTTCATGGAGTCCCTGGGTGGTGCTGCAGTTACCGTATTTCTTGGCTTGCAGACTGGAAGGTTGGAGGTGTGAGTCTGCTTTAAAAGCATGGCCTGTGGATCTGCTTCTGAGAAATAACCATGGAAAATCCTCACAGTTCTCCTGTGAGGATGTCCATTAAGACAGAGCAAGGGTGCTAATGTGGATGCAGATTTGGACAGAGAGAGCATGGGCTGGTCCATGACAACATCTTGAGACTACATTTCCCAGAACCCCTTGCCACTCTGTGGCATCTCCCTTGCATCTCAAACTAGTGGGAACATTTTAAAAAGCTTGATGTACATGGTTGGGGTGGGGAAAGGGGGAGGGTTGAGTATAAGAAATGATGAGCAGGTCTGTCTAAATAAGATAGGCTGGATGAACAATCTGGAGGAGAGAACAACAGGACCGACAGTTCCAGGGGGACATGGGAGAAGGAGAGGTGGGGGGAAAGGTAGTGGTGTTAGCAAACCTACAGACGAGGGAACAACAAGTGATCCAAATTGGTGGTGAGGTGGGTGTAGGAGGCCTGGTAGGACATGACCAAGGTTAATGTAACCAAGAGGATTTACTGAAACCCCAATGAAGGCTGAACATGATAGTGGGACAAGAGGAAAGTCAAAGGAAATAGAGGAAAGAGTTAGGAGGCAAAGGGCATTTATAGAGGTCTAAATAAAGGCATGTACATATGCAAATATATTTATGTGTGAGGATGGGGAAATAGATCTATGCACATATATGTATAGATTTAGTATTAAGGTAGCAGATGGAAATTGGACCTCCACTCAAGTACTCCCTCAATGCAAGAATACTTTGTTCTATTAAACTGGCATTCCATGATGCTCACCTTCCCGACACAATTGCTGAAGAAAAAGCGGGTCCATAAGCAAATGTGGTGAAGAAAGCTGATGGTTCCCAGCTATCAAAAGATATAGTCTGGGGTCTTAAAGAATTGAAGGTAAACAAGTGGCCATCTGGCTCAGAAGCAACAAAGCCCACATGGAAGAACCACACCAGCCTGTGTGATCACGAGGTGTCGAAGGGATCAGGTATCAGGCATCATCAGAACAAGAAATCATATCATTGTTAATGAGGTGGGAGTGTGGAGTGGAGACCCAAAGCCCATCTGTAGGCAATTGGACATCTCCTTACAGAAGGGTCACAGGGAGGAGATGAGCCAGTCAGGGTGTAGTGTAGCAATGATGAAACATACAGCTTTCCTCTAGTTCCTAAATGCTTCTTTCCAGCGACCCCCCCCCACTATCATGACCCCAAATCTACCTTACAAATCTGGCTAGACCAGAGGTTGTACACTGGTACAGAGAGGAACTGGAAACCCAGGGAATCCAGGGCAGATGATCCCTTCAGGACCAGTACTGAGAGTGGCGATACTGGGAGGGTGGGGTGGAAAGGGGGAACCGATTACAAGGATGTGCATATAACCTCCTCTCTGGGGATGGACAACAGAAAAGTGGGTGGAGGGAGACATTGGACAGTGTAAGATATGACAAAATAATAATTTATAAATTATCAAGGGTTCATGAGGGAGGAGGGATCAGGAAAGGAAGGGGTAAAATGAGGAGCTGATGCCAGGGGCTTAGGTGGAGAGCAAATGTTTTGAGACTGATGAGGGCAATGAATGTACAGATGTGCTATACACAATTGACGTATGCATGGATTGTGATAAGAGTTGTATGAGCCCCTAATAAAACGATTTAAAAAGAAGAAAATAAAAGACGAGGCCCCTGTGCTGGCTGGGAAAGTGTTCTTCCTCCTAGGAGCTTCTGAGACCCTCTGGGATGCCCTGTGTCTTTCAAAATTGCATCATTCTCTTGGTAAGTCAAGAACCCAATTGGAGTAATAACACGGATTAAGCAGGACAAGTGTCTCCTCGCAAATGGCTAAATTTAACCACATCCGCGAAAACCCCTTTTCAATAGAAGATGACATTTACCAATGTCAACGTCTTCTGGTCATTTTGTGGTGGCCATTATTAAACCTGCTACATTCGGTGGAGCCTGCCGGAGTCAGAGTTACAGCCCCTGCTTTGTCCAGGTCTCCCAAAGTTTCTACAGCCTGACCTTAACGTTGCTCTATTGCTTGTTTTGTGGGCAGAGGAGCCCTCTTGGCTAGTGGTTACTCAGGTTAGACAACTAACTGCAAGGTCATCAGTTCGAAACCACCAGCTGCACGTTGGGAGAAAGATGAGGCTTTCTGCTCCCGTAATACTCCTGTAAAGAATTAGTCTTGGAAACAAACTCACAAGGGCCGTTCTAGCCTGTCCTACAAGATCATTATGAATGGGAATTGACCTGATGGCATTGAATTGGGGCTTGAAGGAGCTCTGGGGGCACTCTAGTGTGGGCACTGGGCTGCCAGCTGCATGGTCAGGGATTCAAACCCACCAGGCACTCTAAGGGAGAGAGATGAGAAAGCTCCCAGAAACGCTAAGCCCTTCTACTCTGCCCTCGAGGGCTTCCATGAGTCAGAATGGACTCAATGGTGGTGGATTTGGTTTGGTTTATAGCTTTCAGCTCAATGTTACTGCCTCAGAGTTGCCGTCTCTGACCTCTGTATATACAGTTGGTCTACCTTGTCATTCTGTCATCTTACCTGGTTGATGTGCTTTATTACGTCTTACACACACACCACCACCACCAACAACAAAAACCTAGTTTTTAAAATGTCTTTACTGGTTCATTGTCTGATTGTCTTGCTGGAATGGAAGCCCCACGGAAGCAGGGACCGTGCCTGCCTTGTCTGCTGTCTCTGGAGGAGCTCGTGGTACACGGGGGTCATCGGTCCCTCTCCTGTATGCTGAGTGACTGGACTTGCATGGGAATTAGGATGGGAAACCAGCAGGAGCTGGTGCTGGTGGAGAGAGAGATTCCTTCAGGGGGAATCCAGGAAGCCTGGGTGGAGAGCCTGTCCGTGCGAGTGGGAGGAGCGGTTGACTTTCTCTAACCTTCTCCTTGACAGCAGAAACCACACCTGCTGAAGGCCCACCGAGGACTCTGCCTTTCATCTTGGAGGACACATGCTCACCATCTGTGTCTGGCCCCATCGCCGTATGGCTGCTCTGGCTGGCCTGTCCTTCCTATAGCTACTCTGTCTGAGTCTTGCTTGCCCCGTCCCCGGGGAAAGAATCACCATCAACGAAAAAAATCCTCTGGGCACCTACTACTCACTGAGTTACAATGAGAGCCAAAATAGCCATGGACCCCACTGACCACATATCACAAACAAACTACAACAAAAGAGCCAAGCTGGAAAACAGTCACAAACAAACATTGTCCTCCAGTCTATTCCGACCACGGTCACCCCTGTGTGGCTGGGTGGAACTTCTCCAAGGGCTTTCTTGGCTGTGATTTTTAGAGAAGCAGGCAGACCACCAGGCCTGTCTTCTGTGGCACCACAGCAGAGGCGCGGAAAGCCAACTCTTAGGCTAGTGGTTGAGCCGGCAGCATTTACACCATTCAGGTTTCCCATTCAGTGCCTCCACCTTAGGCGACAGGCAGCTTAACTGCGGTCAAGGAGGGGAAGATCCATCTGCTGCAGCCATTCCTCCCTACTCCGCTGCAAGCTCTCACCCGGTGAGCAACATGGCGGCGGCAACAGAGTTCCCAGGAGGCGCAACACGCTTAACCCTTTGAAGCAGCAGACATGTGCACACACATCTGGTGTTTTGTGGGTTCTCCCCGAGGGCTGGTGCTGAGAACAGGCCTGCCCGGTGGTTGCTGTGGGTGGTGGACTCTGAAGGGCAGCTTTGATTTCGCAGTGCACCTGCTACCCCACAGAAAGGCGCTACGTAAGGCCTGGGCGATGAGGAGTCAGAAGGCTGGTTCTTCTAGGGAACGGCTGGCAGAGGGAGAGACAAGGAGTCATAGGAGGGAGTTGAATGGCACCCTCAGGGGCAGGCTCAGGGCAGGCTTCGAGGGCTGGGTCAGCGCCCATCCTGCCTTGCCCTGCTCAGCAATAGCTGACGTGTTCCTGACACAGCTGGGCAATCTGTGGACGCAGGGTTCACCCACTCCGGTAGAAAGACGGTCAAATCTCCACCACGACATTGTCCCTCTCGCTCTCTCGAAAACAGCACACCTTACTGCGTTTATGATGGACGTGCACCCAGAACAACAGGGTCCTGTTGAACAGTGTCTACACATTAATTACATTCTTCACGCCGCACCAACAACCGCATCATGCGTGTTCACTCGTCCCTTCTCATCCAAATAGTCCCACAGCCCCTCGACCTTCCCTTCTGAGTTTTGTTGACCAGAGTTTGAGTCTCATGTGGATGTGTGTGTGTGTGTGTGTGTGTGTTTAAAGAGTAAAGTGCTCCGTGGTGAGAGTTATTGCTTTATGGGCTAACCAGTTGTTCAGGTGGCCTGAGAAGATAGTTTCAGTTCAAACCATAAAACATATCTCAGTATAGTAGTCTCTCAGATTCCTCCTAACTCAGAAAGTCTGTGTTGTTGAGAATTTGAAGCGTGTTCCCTATTTTTCACCTTTCTATCAGGATCTATCTGTTGTCTCCTGATCTAAATAAATGGTAGAGGCAGCTGGGCACCATCTAGTTATTCTGATCCCAGGAAGACAGTAGATGGAGGTTCAAGTAAACACTTAATCCTGTAGACTTGTTCCCTCTCTGAGGAAATGGGTTGGAGCCCGCATTTGACCTCCTCCAGCTACCCAGAGGGGAAGGAGCATCCCACACCGTATCTGTCTGTCCAAGGATGTTCCTGTGAGGCAGAGTTCAGACACACCACCCTCCTCCATCCTTCTTTCACCCTGTTCTGATGCCACCCACCTCTCCCAGGACACTGCTTCTCTGTTGGGTTGAATTATCAGCTACAATGGCTCCACAGATCTCACAGACAATATTCATGATTACGGAGGCTTATTAAGGAAGTTAACAGGCACCAACAAGCATAGGACCAGGAAACATTAAGAATATAGTCATTCTGCCTGCAGTGGTGCCTCTTCTCAGCCACGGTCTCTATCCTGCTCAGCCAAGTGTTCCACAGCTCCTTCAATGCTGATTAATGCCCACAGAGCACCCCATTCTGGAAGTCAGCTACCGGCCCAAAGGCACATAGTTTCACTTGTTCCCTGGGCCAGAAAGCCCGCTGTCCTCAGAGGCAGGCAGCCCGCTGCTCAGTCTCATGGACAGGGTGCTGCAGTGGCGGCTGCCTCTGCCTCCCACAGGGATCTCACACGCTCCACTGGTGGCTCGTCTTCGCTGATGCTCACGGGATGTTCTGCGTCTGCTTTGGAGCTGCCTCAGTTTATACCCAGTAGAATGCTTATTTGCTTGAACCATGTTTGCATGCTCCCACCCGATCATTTACTGAGTTTACAGAGACTGAGAACAGTCAGATCAAGGATTTCACTTCACTGTGGTTTCCTTGCTCTCCTTTGCTCTAGACAGGAAAAGGCCAAGACTTGTAGCTTAGATTGTCACCCACAAGCTCCCAAGACCCCAGACTCTACTCATAAGACGAGGTACACCATTTCCTTGATGAATTGCATTGTGCCGACTGATCCGTTTGTCCCATAAGACATGGCTCCGTAGCTATTAGAGCCCCAAAAATGAATCCTGCAAGGCACCGTATAGACTCGTGTATAAGCCGAGTTTTTCAGCACATTAAAAAAATCATTTTATTGGGGGCTCGTGCAACTCTTATCACAATCGAGCCATCCATCCAATGTGTCAAGCACATTTGTACATTTGTTGCCATCGTCATTCTCAAAACATTTGCTTTCTACTTGAGCCCTTGAAATTAGCTCCTCATTTTCCCCCTCCACCCCCACCCCCTCAAGAACCCTTGATAATTTATAAATTATTATCATTTTGTCATGTCTTACACTGTTCAATGTCTCCCTTCACCCACTTTTCTGTTGTCTGTCCCCCAGGGAGGAGGTTATATGTAGATCCTTGTAATCCATTCCCCCTTTCTACCCCACCCTCCCTCCACCTTCCTGGTATCACCATTCTCAACACTGGTCCTGAAGGGTTCATTTGTCCTGGATTCCCTGTGCTTCCAGTTCATATATGTACCAGTGTACATCCTCTGGTCTAGCTGGATTTGTAAGGTAGAATTGGGATCATGATAGTTGGGGGAGGGGGGGGAGAAGCATGAAAGAACTAGAGTAAAGTTGCACCCTGACTAGCTCATCTCTTCCTGTGACCCTTCTGTGAAGGGATGTCCAGTTGCCTACAGATGGGTTTTGGGTCTCCACTCCACACTCCGCCTCATTCACAATGATATGATTTTCTGTTCTTTGATGCCTGATATCTGATCCCATCAACAACTCATGATCACATAGACTGGTGTGCTTCCTCCATGTGGGCTTCATTGCTTCTCAGCTAGATGGCCGTTTATTTACCTTCAAGCCTTTAAGATGCCAGACGCTATATCTTTTGATAGCTGGGCACCATCAGCTTTCTTCACCACATTTGCTTATGGACCCGCTTTGCCTTCAGCGATCATGCTGGGGAGGTGAGCATCATGGAATGCCAATTTAATAGAACAAAGTATTCTTGCATTGAGGGAATATTTGAGTGGAGGCCCAATGTCCATCTTCTACCTTAATACTAAACCTATAAATATATACACATAGATCTATTTCCCCATCATAATAAATATATTTACATATGTATATGCCTGTATTTAGATCTCTATAAATGCCCTTTGCCTCCTAGTTCTTTCCTCTATTTCCTCTTACTTTCCTCTTGTCCCACTATCATGCTCAGCCTTCATTTGGGGTTTCAGTAATTCCTCTCAGTTACATTATCCTTGATCAAGCCCTACTGGACCTCTTACATCCTCCTTGCCACCGATTTTGGATCACTTGTTCCCTTGTCCCTGGATTTGTTAACATCATTTCCTTTCCCCCACCTCCCATCTCACATGCCCCCCTAGGACACTCGGTCCCGGTGTTTTCTCCTCCAGATTGTCTGCCCCGCCTATCATATTTAGATAGACTGCAGAGATAATAATATGCATAAAAACAAGACAGCAAAACAAAGCAACAAAACAACCAAAAGCAATGGCAAAAAAGAGAAAAGCTTGTAAATAGTTCAAGGTATGTCTGTTGACCTTTAAGAGGGTTTTCTGGTCCAGTCTGATGAGGTGCCATGCCCTGACCCCAAAGTCTATTTTTGGTATTACCTCAGGACTTCCTTGGTCTGCTCCCCTTGCTGTTCTGTTGCATGCCCTTAGTGTTTTGCCTCAGGTTGGTGGGGTCAGATTGGGCACAATTCCCACACAGTGTCTCCAGTGTTGTCCCCCATAGGGCTTTGGGTCAGTGAGGGATGTCATGTCTCATAGTGGGGCCGGTCCTATGGTCTGCTCTGTGCATTGGCTGTTCTGAGCGGGAATATCATCCTCAAGGCTTGGTGGGCCAGGCTGTGCTCCTCTCTCTCTTCCTCCCCCTTCATCTGGTCCCATGCGTTCTGATCAGACATGTCCTTCTCCCTGAGCTGTAGCTTCAATGCTGTCCTCTGAAGTAAATGCTTCTGTGGGGAGGGGTGGCTGTCCACAGAGTTAGGATTTGGGCAAACCCCTCAGACCTCTCTATTGGGTCCCTGCTTCATGCCGGTATGTTGCATTCACATCTTGGAGCACGGGGTTGAAGTCTAGCCATCTTCCCTTCTGTGTTAGTCTGGGTAGACTAGAGAAATAAATTCATAGACACTCATATGTGTATAAGAAAGAAGTTTATATACAAGAACAATTGAATATTGAGAAAATAGCCCAGCCCAGTCCAAGTCGAGTCCATAAGTCCAATATTAGCTGATATGTCTGATACCAATCTAGAAAGTCCTTTTCAGCCTCATGAAACCCATGCAATGATGCCGAATGCAGGAAGATCACAGGCCATTGTGTGTGTGGGTGTGTGTGGGTGGGGAGTCTTGTGGATCCAGTGGCATCTTCAAGGAGGAAACAGGAGCTCCCAGAATCCTCAGGAGAAGGCATTGACCACACAGAAGCCTCATAGGCTATGACCTGATTGACAGGCTAGACTCCACCCCTTCACTCTTAATCCTCTCAAATTGACAGATGATTCTATAACTACCACACCTTCTAAGGAGCATTCTGTCCATATTTCTTCCAAGACATATTCATTTGTTCTTCTGACAGCCCATGACACTTAGTATTCTTTGGTAAATACTACCTAACATAGCACTCACCCAAACATCTGTGTATCTGTCTGTCTGTACAACACGGTGGTCTCAGTCATGGGATTAAGTCAAGCTCATTTCTGCTACATTTGGGGTTACTTTCCCCATCCCTGTGAATAGAAAGTGCTGACTGTCTGGAGAATCAATTCCCCTTCCCTCTCCAACCTTGGATAATCACCAGTGATTATTGTTCTTGCTCTCCTCTCTCTCTCTATCTATCTATCTATCTATCTATCTATCTATCTATCTATATATATATATATATATATATATATATATTTCCTTGCCTCTTAATCTAAAATCCAAGCCAGCAGAAGTCCAGTATAAATTGAATATCTTCCTCTTCTGCACCTTTGTGCCTGGGAAGAGGTGTCTGGTTACCTGACAGAGCCCGTGAGACACAGCCCATCTCCCACGTTGCCCACGGTCACACTTGCGCTCAGAATGCTGGCCCAGGTAGTGCTCGATCCCGAGGAGCAGACCGGATGAGAATTGATGTAGCCATTGGGTCATCTTTCAACATTGGGTGGATTTCACTGGAATATAGTCATTCCTTGAAAATGGCATGGCTTCGCTGGCAATCAGTGAAACAGAATGTAGAAACCGTGGGGCCAGCTCACTGCTCACCTTGCTGGGCAGGTGGGTGTTTTCTAGATGTACGTGTGCATGCCATTTGGTTAATACGTGTTCATTTCCAGTCGCAGCCTCGCTTCCCTGCCACGCAGAACTCAACAGCTCACCCCACCGCTTGCACTTCTATGCTCTCACGGAAGGTGAGGTCATTTTGTGGACTAAGTAAAGCGCCATTAAGGAGACCAGACTCTTAGAGGAAAGAAAACTATCAACAGCGATGCATTCCAGCACCAAGGATCTGATGCTTCAAGCCCCTGTGCACCCGCCCAGCCGCTGAGCTTGGTGAGTGCCTGGGAGTTGGTTGTGTGGTCGGGAGACTGTGGGGGCGTCTGCATGTTTGGTGGGCTAATCACCGTTCATCGGGCAGCCCTGCACTGTGACCGCTCAGGCGCTGGGACCAGAGCTCCCCTGTGCTGTGTTCTGTGGCCTGTGGTTCTAAGCGGTAATCACCAATGTGCTTTGGGAGCAGCGTGGACTGCTGACTGTCTATGGGAGCAAAGATGTGCATGATGTAAGCAAAGCCAGAGCCTCTCACCAAATCCTCCGCGGGGTTGGGAGGGGCGTCCACTGCCCCCGGTGTCCAGGGAGGGCATGTGGTGCTTCCAGGTGCTTCCACCACTCGCCCTGCAGTCCTCCTTTCCCGCCCCTTTTCTCAGATCAGGTTGAGCCAGAGGTTAGTATATTGTGAAGCTACTAGAACACCTCCAGGACACTGCATCTAATCCCGGGGTCTTAATTTTGTCTTCTTTCTCTGCTCCCCCAAATTGTATAAAATTCAGACATCACAAAGCTGGCTCTGCCACTGGTATTCCATCCCAAGTCTACTTCTGCCAGCCAAGTTCAGAGGGGTGGAGCAGGAAGTCCCCTGTGGGGTTCTGCCTCTGTTGGTGCTGTGAGCAGCACCTCAAGCCCTGGGGGCGGCCGTGGGGGGCTTTGGCAAGGAGAAGTCAGCACTGGGCTGTTTCATCTGTTGGTGGTGGCAGAAGGCTGAGCAAAAGACACCTGAGGCTCTTCCAGCCTTAGATGACAGCATACCCCAGACCAAGTCAAACCCACTGCCACTGGATTGATCAGGTTCCCGAGGATGTAAGTCTTCATGAGAGACCAAATAGCCTCATCTCTCTCCCTCAGAGCTGCTAGTAGGTTTGGGCTGCCGACTTTGTGGGTAGTAGACCACTGTCCAATCCACAGAGCCTCCGGGGCTTCTGAGATAATGGCATTGAATTCATTTATTTTAGAGGCTCGGTGAGCAGTAGCTGAATTTTCCAGCAGGCAGACACAGATGGAGCAGAGCTAGCCAGATGTGTGTGAGAATCAGTCAGAAATGAGACTGGTTCTAGTATGGCCTCTCTCTATCAAGGCCATCTTGCTTTGTGTCACTCCCAGCCCCCAGATCCCCAATGGCCCCCTTCCCCACCACCACCACCGCTGCCCACGCCTGTCTCCATTCTCAGCATTGACATCAGCGGAGGGCAGAAATTCCCTTCATCACTCGGACACGTGCACACACACACACACACATGATATTCACATTCATATGCCTTTTCTCAGAGGCTTGGTAAAGAGACACTTCTCTCAACCCGTCTTTCCCACAATCAGACCCTCTGACTTCAGATCAGTATGGAGGTGGCTGAAGTGCTCTTATCCTGGACTACATGCTAAGGGACACTTGTGTCCAGGGGCCATACAGGGCAACTTGTACAGGGGGTGGGGGCGGCTCAAGATGAGTATGAATAGCAACACTGAAGCGAATAAGCGGAATAGCACAAGAGAATGGGCTCAATGCCCACGGTGTAAGCCCTGGACTGACTTCTTAAAAGGGCCATTCATGCCAGTCGGGGTGGCAGGCCCGTGCCACACCGCTGTAATATGTAACGGTCACTGGGCGGGGGGGGCAGTGGAGGTTCAAGGGTACAATTCTCATCTTCCTGGCCGGTGTACCTCACACCCACAGCATCTGTCGCAGGAGGCTTGGGTGTTGCTGTGATGTAAGCAGGTTTCAGAGACACCTCCAAGATTCAGCCAGAGGAGGAAGAAAGGTCTGGAGATACCTTCTGAAAATCAACCAATGAAGTCTGAAGCCCATCCCCAGGGTGGCGCAGGGCCAGGCAGCACTTCATCTGTTGCCCATGGTTCACCCTGATTCAGACACAGCTACTAGACCAGTCAGAGAAGAGCAAGCTCCTGCAGGACCCTTGCCAGGTCAGGCCTGGATCCTCAGTGCCTGGGCCTGGGGGCTCCCCAATGGAAGGCCGGAAGACTGAGGACACCAGGGGCTTAGGACAGCTGCCGTTTACTGATAGGACCCGAGTATTTCAATACTTTAATGAGCAGATCAGCTGTAATGGAGCGTCTGACCAGCTCCTAACCGTGCAGGGGCGTGAGGGCTGGGCACATGGACCGCGCTCCACCAGCCTCCCTCCCTCTGGACATCCATTTCCTTCCCTCTGCAGAAAGCCTCTCACAGTTTGGCCGGCTGACTCTCACCCTGTGTCGCAACAGAACCACCTGCCTCCTGTGAAAGAGGGTATTGTCTCCCACCTGAGCCACCCACACCTGGGTGGGTAGACCAGCGGGGCCCGTGCAGGAAGCTGCCTGTTCCACCTCCTGCCCAGGATGTGTTTGCAGGAAGGCTGGGGTTCCCTGACACCGCACAGCAGAGTGCGGTAGATAATTCAGCATTGGGTGTGGTGGTTGGAAAGCAGACAACTCCCTGTGCCTTGCAGATGCAGACAGTGTCTCTTTTTGCTTAGAGATGTCCTGATCTTTTGGAAAACGATGCTCCTTATTGCTCACCAACCCTTGGGGAAGTGAAATGTTTACAATTGGGGGTGGGGATGGGTGGGGACAAAACCGGGAAGAGATTTTAGTTTTATTTTTTCCTTAGACTTTTCAACTCCCCACAATGACATGTAAAATAAAGGCCTCCTGATTAGAAACCCATGGGAAGAGTAAAGGTGGGAATTCTGAGTCGGGGAAGGTCAAGGGAAAGTCCGTAGAGGTGACTTGGAGGGGAGCAAACTCCAATGTGTTTACAAGACCCGCTGCCTCAGGAGTGGACGCTGCTTACAGTGGGCTTTTTCTGTTAATGCGATCGTTTCGGGAAGGTGAGCATCATGGAACGCCAGTTTAATAGAACGAAGTGTTCTTGCATTGAGGGAGTACTTGAGTGGAGGCCCAATGGCCATCTGCTACCTTAATAATAAACCTACAAATATATGCACATAGATCTATTTCACCATCATAATATATAAATATATTTACATATGAACATGCCTTTATTTAAACCTCTATAAACGCCCTTTGCCTCCTAGTTCTTTCCTCTATTTCCTTTTATTTTCCTCTTGTCCCACTATTATGTTCAGGCTTCATTTGGGTTTCAGTAATTTCTCTTGGTTACATTGCCCTTGATCAAGCCCTGCTGGGCCTCTTACACCCTCCTTGTCACCGATTTTGGATCACTTGTTGTTCCCTGTCCCTGGGTTTGTTAACACCACTTCTTTCCCCCACCTCCCCCTCTCTCATGTCCCCCTGGAACCATTGGTCCCATTGTTTTCTCCCCCAGATTGTTTATCCAGCCTATCTTATCTAGATAGACCTACAGAGATAATAATATGCACAAAACAAGACAGAGCAAAACAAAGCAACAAAACAAACAACAACAACAACAAAACAATGACAAAAGCAAAAGCCTGTAAATAGTTCAAGGTCTGTTTGTTGACCTTTAGGAGTGTTTTCCAGTCAAGTCTGGCCCCAAAGTCTATTTTTGGTATTTCCTTGGGACATCCTTGCTCTGCTCCCCTTGCTGTTCTGTTGCATGCCCTTAGTGTTTTGCCTCAGTGTGGTGGGGTCAGATTGGGCACAATTCCCACACAGTGTCTCCAGTGTTGTCCCCCATAGGGCTATGGGTCAGTGAGGGATGTCGTGTCTCATAGTAGGGCCAGCCCGATAATCCTTTCTGTGCATTGGCTGTTCAGAGCAGAAATATGGTCCTCAAGGCTTGGTGGGCCAGGCTGTGCTCCACTCTCTCTTCCTCCCCCTTCATTTGCTCCTATGTGCTCTGATCAGGCATGTCCCTCTCCCTGAGCTGTAGCTTCAGTGCTGTCCTCTGAAGTGAATTCTTCTGGGGGGAGGGGTAGCTGTCTACGTAGTTGGGATTGGGGCCGGCCCCTCGGACCTCTTTACTGGTTCCCTGCTTCATGCCAGTATGTTGCATTCACATCTTGGAGCACTGGGTTGAAGTCTGGTCCCTGTTTCCCTGTGGAGATATAAACAATACCCTCCCCTTGGGTGGGTGAGTTCAGCACATATTTTATGCAGTGTTGGGGTAAAGTTAGGTGCCTTGGCTGATATTTGGGTCTGCTTATACTTGAGTATATACATAATTGGTTTGGTGTAAAAAGAACTTTATTTATATGGTTGGATTAGTGTCCCATTCCCCTGCTACCCATTTTTTTTCTTCTTTCCCCTCCCTCCTTTTTAGTTGGCTACCATGTTTCCTGGATTGGGTGCATAAGCAAATGTGGTGAAGAAAGCTAATGGTGCCCGACTATCAAAAGATATAGCATCTGGAGCCTTAAAGGCTTGAGGATAAACAAGCAGCCATCTAGTTGAGAAGCAACAAAGCCCACATGGAAGAAGCACACCAACCTGTGTGATCATGAGGTGTCGATGGAATCAGGTATCAGGCATCAAAGAACAAAAAATCATATCATTGTGAATGAAGGGGAGTGCAGGGTGGGGACCCAAGGCCCACCTGTAGGCAATTGGACATCCTCCTACAGAAGGGTCGTGGGGAGGTTATGAGCCAGTCAGGGTGTAGTGTAACAACAATGAAAAAAAACTTTCTTCTAGTTCTTTAAAGCTTCCTCCCCGCCACTATCATGCTCCCAATTCTACCTTACATATCCGGCTAGACCAGAGGATGTACACTGGTACAGATAGGAACTGGAAACACAGGGAATATGGGACAGATGAACCCCTCAGGACCAGTGGGGAGAAAGGCGATACCAGGAGGGTGGAGGGAAGGTGGGGTAGAAAGTGGGAACTGATCGCAAGGATTTATATATAACACACTCCCTGAGGGACGGACAACAGAAAAGTGGGTGAAGGGAGATGTTGGACAGTATAAGACATGACAAAATAATAATCATTTATAAATTATCAAGTGTTCGTGAGTGAGGTGGGAGTGGGAAGAGAGGGAAAAAGATGAGGAGCCGATACCCAGGGCTCACATAGAAAGCAAACCTTTTGAGAATGATGTTGGCAACAAATGAACTAATGTGCTTGACACAATGGATAGATGGTTAGATTGTGGTAAGAGTTGTACGAGCCCCCAATAAAATGTTTGGTTTTTTTTTTTAATAGATACAGATTAAGAAGGCAAAGTGGTTGGGGCTGAGTTTAGTTGGGTGTTAAACCTAAGACCCCCTTCAACTCAGGAGCAGGAGGAAGCACACATAGGGACAGAGAGAAGGGGTGTAGGGCAGAGTAATTGATGTGTGCGTGAGAGAGAAAGAAGGTGTGCATGAGAATGTGTGTGTGTGACACGGAGAGATTGTATACATGAGCATCTGTGTATGTGAGAGTGTGTGTCAGAGAGCAGCTGTGAGAGTATGTTGTGTGTATGTAAGAAAGAGCATGTGAGACAGCATGGGTGAGAGATTGTGTCTGTGAGAATGCATGTATGAGCCAGAGAGGGGGAGAGTCCGTTTGGTTTGAGGGAGGTGAGGGGACACCTGGAGATGCTTCTCACCCTTCAGGGTCCCTCTGCAGCCTGCTGGCTGCCCTGCTGTCACAGCGCTGCACAGAGAGAGTCTGTTCTTTAGTTACCTGCAACGTTTCCACTCCCGGAGCAGCACAGGGCTGGCAAGTTCTGTGCTTCACATGGTTTTTGTGCTGACTGACGGGCGCAGGGTTTGGCTGGAGGCCTGGCCTTTTTTCCCTCCTGTCTTTCTCATGGTCTCCTGTCCTCCCTTTCTCCTTCCTTGTCCGTTGTCATCCTCACTTTCCGCTCCACCTTCTAAGGGTGTCTTTCCCAAGAGAGAAGCAAATTGCATGCCAACGGACATAACCCCAAACCAAATTCGCTGCCGACTCATAGCGACCTTACAGGACAGGGGAGTTTCCCAAACTGTAACTGTATAGGAGTAGAAAGCCCCTTCTTTCTCCAAATGGTGACTTTGAACTGGGGACCTTGTGCATCACGGCCCAATGCATAACCACTACACCCCCAGGGCTCCTGCCAAAGTACACAGGGAGCCACTGAAAGGTCATTTGGAATCACAAGTGTAGCGGGGTTGTTTTACCTCGAAGCCCTTTAAAAGTAGCCCTGAGACAGAGTAGGACTGGCTTTGGAGGAGCAGTGAGCTGGGTGGAAGCTGTCCATGTGTGCCAAGTCCTGACACTCCACTGGCGCAGGCAAAGAGGGAGTCCTGCACTCAGTGCCAAGATCACCTCATTTCTCTCAGTGTCATCGTCCACCTGTATCAATGTCATCGTCCACTGTCTCCCGAGAACACACGAGGAACATGTGCTCATAACAACAGTCAGAGTCTCTGGCATTGTGACGTGGCCGCTCATTCTCCAAGAACCTGCCAGGCCAGGTATTTTCAGATAGTCAAGGTGGAAATGTAGTGCTTAGAAGCCTCCTCCCATGGACTCATGGAAGCTTAGGTCCTTCTTCTGTCTTACTCTCCCTAAGAAACTGGATGGGGACGGGGCCCACGCCAACCAGATAACTATCCAGTGAGAGCCTGCCCTCAACTGTCTAAGGCAGAGGGTCTCAACCTTTCGAATGCCACGACCCTTTCATACAGTTCCTCAGGTTGTGGTGACCCCCCAACCATAACATTATTTTCATTGCTACTTCCTAACTGTCATTTTGCTACTGTTATGAATCAGGCAACCCCTGTGAAAGGGTCGTTTGACCCCCCCTAAGGAGTCACGACCCACAGGTTGAGAACTGCTGGTGCCCGTGGATCTGGACTCATTCACATCTCGCTTCATGTGTGTGTATGCGGGTCTGAAGCTTTGCGTGGTGGGAACCCAGCGAGAGAAAGGAGTTACGGATAATTGTGGGTGACTACTCTTCATGTCTACTTTCCCCCCCACCCTACGCAGGATCGGATATTCGACAATCCATCCTTAGCTTTTAGGGGCTTTAGGGAGCCCATTATGTGCATCACGTTGTACCCAGGTGACTCGGGGTATTTTCTAGCCAAAGGACCAGAAGGAGGAGCAGCCAAGCAGCAAGGCAATGTTTAGCCAATGGCCACTCTACTCTAGCCCCAAACCATAGGAAAACCGTGGTTCCTCAAAGCGGAGCGCAGACTTCACCCTTGTGAGATTCTAGTGAGGCACCCTAGCACCCCCACAGGGTGGCATCAGACAAGACCAAGTATGGAACAGTAACCCCATCCCTGCTGGCCCTGTGGTATCAGCAGAGACACACGGTGGGGTGGGGGGACTGGCACTAGACTCTCACACAGTAACATGCGGATGCCCCATGGACACCAATGGAGGCGGAGCAGGGAACCTGGGCTTCCACTTCAACCTCAAACTAATGAGTCAGGGTCCCCATGAGCCAGAGACCAGCTAAAATAGGACCAGAGTGCTCCTTAGAAATGAGAATGGTGATCAAGAATTCATAAGGGAGGGGGAGCAGGGAGGGAGGAGGAAAATGAGGAGCTGATGCCAGAGGCTTAAGTGGAGCATAAATGTTTTGAGAATGATGAGGGCAATGAATGTACAAATGCACTTTACACAATTGATGTATGCATGGATTGTGATAAGAGTTGTATGAGCCTCTAATAAAATGATTTTTAAAAAATAGAAATGAGGATGGTGAAATTTCAACTCATTGACTTTGGACATGTCATCAAGAAAGGCCAGTCTCTAAGAAAGGACATCATGTTGGGTGGAGGGCCAACACAAATGGGGGAGCCCTCAATGAGCTGGGCTGGTACAACATTCCCAGTAAGGAACTCAGACATTCCAATAATCCTGACGATGGCTCAGGACTAGACTAGACTGTTTGCTCTTTTAGGATCATGGGTAGGAACTGAGTCAACAATATCAAATAACAACCACAACAAGATCTGCCGTTGGGAGAGGCAGGTGTATTTGTATAGTCCTTTCAAATAACTACGGATATCCTCTTTTGGTATATACAAAAGCTTGAGAAGGGATCATTTTTAAAAGATTACTTGCAATATAGAATCGCTATCAATTCATTACTCATACACTGTTACATTGCTATCCATTGACCTATTTTGCACTTTGAAGAGGTCTTTTACCCACATATAGATTTGGGGCTTTCCGAGCCATTGAAGGAGCCTGGACAACCCCCACTCCCATTTCCAGGGGTTCCTGGTCCACACTTTGAGAACTATTGTCCAGGACTTCTTAAGCTGAGACTCAACATAGGAACCTAACAAATAGATTGATGATGAAATGTTGAAACCCTTTGACTGAGCACAGACCAGACCAATGAATGATTAGAAGAAGCTAAGAGCCCTTTCGAGGAAAAGTTAGTTGGTAAGACTAGATATGGAGGAACAACGTGAAGTGGCCTTGTGTGGATCCATGTGCGGCGATGTTCTCGTGTGTCATTAGAGATGAAGGAACCATTCTGCTAATGTGCCAGCCTGTCATGTCTCTGTAGCATCAAGTCCACTTTGACTCATAGCAAACCTATATGACAGAGGAGACCTGCCCACTGTCTCTCTAAACCAGCGGCGCTCAACCTTCCTCCTGACGCGACTCTTTCATACACTTCCTCATGTTGTGGTGACCCCCCAGCCATAACATTATTTTCATTGCTACTTTGTCACTGTCATTTTGCTACTGTTATGATCGGGTGACCCCTGTGAAAGGGTGGTTTGACCCCCAAAGCGGTCGCAACCCACAGGTTGAGAACCACTGCTCTAAACCCATGCCACTGAGTCTATTCCCACGCACAGGGACAGTTTCCTAGGCTAATCTCTTTGTAGGGCTGGATCGTCAGACCTTTTTCCCACAAGCTGCTGGTGAGTTCAAACAGCTGACCTTCGGCTTAGCAGCTGAGCCCTTAACTACTGAACCACCAGGACTGCTAGGCCAGCCTCGTAGGGAGCATTGTATTATTTCCAAGCATGGTCAAAGGCAGCTTTATTCTCTTGTTATACTTGAGGATGGTGAATGGCAGAAATGGCCGTGCAGGGATGCAGAACAGGGACCAGATGCCTGAACTCCTGGTCCTCTCCTCATGTGCATCCCCAGCAGAGAAATGAATGGTCCCTTGTGACGACTGCTAACCAGCTTACCCGGAGATTTTCTAAATCTTAGATCTAAACCATTGGGGCTGGTGGGGGGTGTCTTTTCCCTTCCACAGGGAGCAGTAACCCAGGAGAACTCACTGTCACAAGTCATTATTATAGCCAGCAACAAAGCAAGACGGGACACGGGGCTGGGGAGGGAATACGCGGCAAGGTTTCACGATCACTATGCTTTAGAGCAGCAAATGCACACTGAGGAGATGGCGCAGGGAGAAACGATGGCGGCATTTTGTTTGGGTTTGTTTTCCTGTGCTTTTGAGAGAAAAAAAAATGCCTCTTATTCGGAAGCACTGTGGGCATTTCTAAAAAAGGCATGAACTGCCAAAATCTTCGGAAGGTTCTGGTAGGTTTTCACACGTCACTATAGACAAGGCATTCCCTTTGGGGTCTCCAGTTTGCTCCTCTGGACACCTGGGTGCACTGCGTCCTAACCGACTGCCGGCCTGGGGGTTTCTCCCTGCAGGCAGGGTGTGCTTTAGGCACCGCGCATACTTGGCATTGGGCCGCAAGGCGCCTAGAATCAGTGCTTAGTGATTTCCTTAATATTTTAGCCAAACCTACAGAAATTGTCTTGACACTATTTTTAGCCCTTTAAGACTTTCAGGAATTGCATCATTTACTCATAATATCTCGTGGGAATTTGGGGCGTAACACAAAGCTGAAATGAATGGCAGCGTGTTGGCCTCTGGTTGTTTGTCACTCTTTCTCTATGCTTGTTACTGAAGTAACAAACACAAGGGAATGAAATCTAGTATTTCATCAAAAGTATAATTGGTTTAAGAAATGAATAAACAAATATTACAAGCATAGTTCTATCTAATTTTTTATACCAGGGATGGAATGAACATCACTATAGGCAGATGAACATTCAAAAGGAGTAAAGAATGTAGACTTACTATTTCCATATGAGGCAGCTGCCTCGCCACACACTTTAGAGAGAACCCTGATTATCAGGGCTGTTTTAACAACCAGTTGGCTGAATTCTACAAAAAAATGAAGTATCAAGTCTGCTGAGCCAGTTCAACCAGCTGAGTCCCACTCCTGCCCGCCTCCTTGGTATTTCCTTACACGTCCTGCATCCTGTCAGGACTGTATGAGCTCTTGAAGGATACACTAAATGAGATCAATACAGATAGAATTCTGGATAATTCTAGGATTCATATCACACCAGTACCACGTGTTTGGGGAATCCTTTTTAGTTAGTTAAATTGAAGCTAAGGGGCTCTGGGATCAGAATCAGGCTTTCTAACATCTCTCTCTCTCCTCTCTTTCCTCAGGAGCTTCCCTCAGGCACAGGGAGTAGGCTGATGGGCCAAAGAGGCAGGAAAAACGTGCAAGGATGTTGTTCAATTTAGAAAGGATCTGCTTGGTGTTATGCCAGGTCAGAAGCAAAAGGTTCAAGTCCTTAAAGCATCCTAGACATTGCTGCATAAAGAGTCGGTCTATTGATAGCAAAATATGGACAGGAGATGATTTCTCTGTAGAGGTTCTTTTCGTTCTCATGGGTTTTGTGAATGAGTAATTGTTTTAGGAGAGCTCTGAGTTAAATCCAATTACCAAGCACATAATAACAACAAAAAACCTTCCATAAAATACAACAGTTCCAAGCCCCAGCTGGTGACCAACTTAGAACAGCCATTATGCAGTCCTCGGGTTTGTTATAATGAGATTCGATTCATGCTGGGGAATTCCAGAGAAAAAAATGAATAGAGAATATCCCTATGCTTTGTGGCTCTTGCCAGAAGATGTATTTATGCCAACAACTAGATTTTTAGCCCAAGTTGACTTCATTAATATACCCTCCAACTCAATCTGGAGGTACAACTGATATAAAATAGATATTACACACACACACACACACACACACACACACACACCAGTTTTTACAAAGCATTTGTATCGTCCTTGCTGTACACCAGGCGCTATTCTAGATACTTAGATCGTGTCTTTCTTTGCCCTCCTTGTTAATGACCTTTTGCTTCCTTCATGAATGATGTCTTTAATGTCATACCGCAGTCCCTCAGGTCTTCTGTAATAAGTACTATATGAGTCAAACCTGTTCTTGAGATGTTCTCAGAATACAAGTGGGGTAGATTTAAGGTAATAGTTTGACTCTTGTGGACTTGTCTTACTTTTCTTCAACTTGAACTTGCATATGAGCAATTGATGATCTGATCCACAGTTGGTCCCTAGCCCGGTTTTAGCGGATACTGAACTTCTCCATTGTCTCACTGCACAGATGTAGTCAATTTGATATCTGTGTATTCATCTGAAGAAGGCCATGTGTATAGTCACTGTTTATGTTGTTGAAAAAAGGCATTTGGGGTAAACAAGTTGTTGGTCTTGCAAAATCCTATCATGCGATCTCCAGCTTAATTTCCATCACCAAGGCCTTATTTCCAAGTGCTATTCCTTCCTTTTTGTTTCCAACATCTGCATTCCACTTGCCAATAATTATCAGTGCATCTTGATTGCATGTTTGATCAATTTCAGACTTAAGAAATTGGTAGCATTATTCAATTTCTTCATCACTAGCGTTAGGGGTTGGTGTATAAGTTTGAATAATAGTTGTGCTGACTAGATGTCCTTGAATGCATGTAGAGATGATCCTATCACAGATAGCATTGTGCGTCAAGATAGATCTTGAACTGTCCTTCTGGACGTTGAATGCGATGCCATTCCTCTTGAATGTGTCGTTCCCAGCACAGGGAGCCATAGGACTACCTTACTCAAGATGGCCGTTTCAGTTCACTAGTACCTAGGATATCGATCTGGATGCATTCCAGCTCATTTTTGAAAGCTTCCAACTTTCCCAGATTCCGACTTTGTGCATTCTAAGTTCCAATGATGAATATATGCTTGCACTTGTGTCTTCGCATTTTGGCCATGCCCTATCAGCATCTGAAGGTCCCAGAAGCTTTAGTCTAGCCACATCATTATGGCCAATTCTGTTTTAAGAGGGCAGCTCTTCCTCTGCCGTATTTTGAGTGCCTTCAAACTTTAGGGGCTCATCTTCTGGCACTATCGCTGACAGTGTTCTGCTTCTGTTCATGAGGTTTCCAGTATCTGACAGTGTTCTCTCTAGTGCTATTCAGGATGTTTTCGGTGGCTAATTTCTCAGAAGTGCACACTCCATTCCTTCTTTGTGGCTTGCTTTTAGTCTGGAAGATCTGCTGAAACCTGCTGACTTTGTGTGGGAGGTATACAATTTCATGTCAACTTGATAAAGAAGTGTAGGGGTGAAGTCTACTCTGTTGATCAGGTCACAGCCTGATTTGTGGGTGTGGCCTTCTTATGAGGATTCTGGGAACCCTCTCTCTCCCTCTGCCTTCGACTTTCTGTTGACAAGCCATGCAAGAGCCTCTCTCTCTCTCTCATTCACTTTCTTGCTGTTGAGACACTCAGAAGCTGGAAGAGCCACATGAAGACCCACGCCAGCGCTGAAATGCTTTTACCACCACTGGATCCACAAGACTTTTCGCCTCCCGGCCTGTGAGCTTCCTACATTTGGCTTCATTGTATGTGGCTGAGTGAGTCTGAAGAGAAATTTATGAACTAGTATTAGACATATGGTTTAATATCACGGTTATGGAGTAATATTAGACTAAGAGACTTGATCTGGACTGGGCTGGGATGTTTTCTCAATATATAATTGCCCTTTGATATAAAGCTCTCTCTTATACATATTTGAGTGTCTCTGAATTTGTTTCTCCAGTCAACCCAGTCTAACACATTTTGATAGGTGAAATACCAGTCACATAATTTCTAGAATCATAGCTACACACAAGTCACCTCAGTACAACATACTGACAGAGAAGTGGTGTGTTCAATATACTTCTAAATCTTAAAGTGTTGTGTTAGGCTTTAAATTATATTTATTCTCTTCTGAAAACTATGGGCTAAATCTGGTATCTGCCATTCAAACCGATCTGTTAGTTAAATCAATATGGAGAGCTATAGGGGTTACTCTTTGAGAAAGAAAAAGAGGTGATGAGTTAAATGATAAAAAATGAATCCATAGGAAGCCTGGTAGGGATTGATCAGGGCAATGTAACTGAGAGGAATTACAGAAACCCAAATGAAGGCGGAGCATGACAGTGAGACAAGAGGAAGGTAAAAGGAAATAGAGGAAAGAACTAGAAGGCAAAGGACACTTATAGAGGTCTAAATACAGGCATGTACATATGTAAATATATTTATATATGACAATGGGGAAATAGATCTAGGTACATATATTTATAGGTTTAGTATTAAGATAGCAAGCAGACAGACATCGGGCCTCTACTCAAATACTTCCTCAACACAAGAACACTTTGTTCTATTACCCTGGCATTCCATGATGCTCACCATCCTAACACGATTGCTAAAGACAAAGCGGGTGCATAAGCAAATGTAGTGAAGAAAGCTGATGATGCCCAGCTACCAAAAGATATAGCATCTGGGGTCTTAAAGGCTTGAAGATAAAGAAGTGGCTATCTAGCTGAGAAGCAACAAAGCCCACATGGGAGAAGCACACCAGCCTGTGTGATCACGAGGTATTGATAGGATCAGGCCTCAGGCATCAAAGAACAAAAAATCATATCATTGTGAATGAGGGGGAGTGCGGAGTGGAGACCCAAAGACCATCTGTAGGCAACTGGACATCCCCTTGCAGAAGGGTTATGGGGAGGAGATGAGCCAGTCAGGGTGCAGTGTAGCAACAATGAAACATACAACTTTGCTCTAGTTCTTTCATGCTTCCTCCCCCCACTATCATGATTCCAATTCAACCTTACAAATCTGGCTGGACCAGAACATGTACACAGGTGCAGATAAGAGCTAGAAACACAGGGAATCCAGGACAGATAAACTCCTCAGGACCAATATTGAGAGTAGCCATACTGGGAGGGCAAGGGGAAGTAGGGAGAGATAGGGGGAACCAATCACAGTTATCTACCTATAACCCCCTCCCAGGAGGATGGACAACAGAAAATTGGGTGAAGGGAGGCATCGGTCAGTGTAAGACATGAAAAAATGATAATAATTTATAAATTATCAAGCGTTCATGAGGGAGGGAAAGTGGAGGAGGTAGGGGGAAAATGAGAATCTGATACTAAGGGCTCAAGTAGAAAGAAAATGTTTTGAAAATGATGATGGCAACAAATGTGCAAATGTGCTTAGCACATGGATGGATGGATGGATGGATGGATGGATGGATGGATGGATGGATGGATGGTGATAAGAGTTGTATGAGCCACCAATAAAATGATGTAAAAAGTGAATCTGGAGAACTTAGGGTGCAACACTGGGCCCCAAAGATGCAAAATGGCAGTTCATCAATTAATTGCAGGTCCTGGTCCTGTTTTGTGTGACTTTCCACAATATTCACAAAAATAAACTTGAGGTAATGTGGAGCCCTTAGGAAATGTCATATAAAAGTTGGCAACTTTCTCATTAAAACAGATTTCTAACTATTATGGAAAATAATGTTTCTCAAAAAATTAAAAATATACCTACCATATGACTCAGCAATTCCACTTCTAGGTTTGTACCCCCAAATATTTGCAAGCAGACACTCAAAGAGATGCTTGTACACCAATGTTCATTGCAGCGCCGTTCACAATAGCCCCAAGGGGGGAGCAGCTTAAATGCCCACTTATAAAATATGGTACGTACACACAGTAGGAACCATGATGGAGCTTGACGACATTATGCTGAGCAAAATAAGAATCACAAAAGCACAAATTTTGTATGATTTCATATATGTGTATGTCTTTCTATCGAGAGACCACAGTATATTAATGGCTTCGGTGGGAAGGAGCCGGAAAGGAGGTGTGCTATGTTTGGATTATGGTGATGGAAATGGTATGGATTATGGTTACACAGCAGATCAATGGAATTGCCGCCAATAAGTTGGACACTTGTAAAAAGCCAAGCTGGCAGAAAGCGTGTAATAGACATATTTACAGCAACCACAAAGCGGCTGGTCAGAGGTTTATATACAACCAGACACCTCATGGGATTTGGTTCCTGGGTTTGGAGGTTTAGGTTCACGGTTTCATGAAACATCCTAGTCAATGGACCTGCTGTGTCCCGCGCTTCTATTCTACCTGGTAGTTTATTTTGTAGTGCCGGGTCTGAGAAGCATGCAAGCGACCACCAGGGCACAACAATTGGTGTCTATTGACCGGGAGCACCCGAGGAAGGAGGAGAGTCGGGAGTAGGAGAATATGGACTGTGTGGTGAATTGCCATGAGGCTGGAAGAACCAGCGGTGCCCAGCTACATCACAAAGCATGTTGGGGGAAGATTCTGAAGATGGTGATAGGAGCGGGGAGATGCAGAACAGAATGTCAAATTCCCACAGAATCCAGAATTTCTGGAACCTCGGAGGCTTGATAAGCCCCTGAAACTACTGCTCAAAATGGAAATCTTAAATGAAAATTCTGCTTTTAGGTCTTTTTAAGATGAAAGAATAGCTGTGAACGTGAGCATCGTAGTCATGCACCGTCTGCCAGTTGGGAACAGATTCACAGCAGCAGCTCTGGAGATCAGACAGGAGCCACAAGGGCAGTGAGTTTATGTAACTGGGGAAGGGATAACACGAAGAAGGCGGTTGAGAATGGTTGTACGACTCGGAGAACATAATTAATACCACTGAGCTGGATACGCAGAGACATGAATTGGTGCTGTCTGATCACTGTGCAAAGTCTCAACAAGAATCACAAAAGGTCAAATAAAAAGTTTTAAACCCCTCAGATTTCTGATGTTCTTTGAAAATACAGAAGATGTGGTAAACTTGGGTCAAAATAAAATTGTTGGCTTGGACAACTATCAGCTAGTCCTAAGAAGCATCTACCCCCACCTCCACCTGGATGAGTTGGTCTTAAGAGAATGAATGGCTTAGTTTAGTGGGGCATTATAGATAGAAAATAAAAATATCAACCCACAGCTGCTAAGTCGATTTCAACTCATGGCGACTCCCTGTATGTCAGAGAAGAATTGTGTTTCATGGAGTTCTAAAAAGCATGTGTGTGGTAGACATTTTACATCACAAATTAGGTTATCATTTAACCATTTCTATGTATATTATTTCTGTACAAATGTACATTCATTCTATACATATTATCTCTGTACAAATCTACATTCATTCTGTACATATTATTTCTGTACAAATGTACATTCATTCTGGTCATATTATTTCAGGAGGAAGAGGAAGCTTTCTACTCCTTTAAAGAGTTACAGTCTCA
This sequence comes from Tenrec ecaudatus, assembly GCF_050624435.1. NCBI lineage: Eukaryota > Metazoa > Chordata > Mammalia > Afrosoricida > Tenrecidae > Tenrec > Tenrec ecaudatus. The sequence goes on along the minus strand of NC_134532.1, from coordinate 61,185,448 downwards.
GAAGCCCACCGGCGCAGTTCCAGCCTATCAGGTCACTATGAGTCAGCATGGACACAATGGCAGTGAGAGAAATATTATTTCGTGACATTGGCTGCACTTTTGACAGTGTGTCAGTATTCTCATTATTTCCTTTCTGGTTGTTCTGTTTCCATTAATCTAGCTTCCTTGCCTCCTTTCCTGCTCGTCTTTGGTTAGAGGAAGCATTGACAATTAGGTCTCATTGAGGTGAGTCTTTAGAGGAACAAGGGAGCCTGGTGGTGTAGTGGATGTTGGGCTGCTAACTGCAAAGTCAGTAGTTCAAAACCAGCAACAGTTCCTCGAGAGAAAGAGGAGATTTTCTACTTCCATAAAGGGTTTAGTTTCGGAAACCCATGGGGGGGGGGGCAGTTCTACACTGTCCTGTAGCATTCCTGTGAGTCAGAATCGACTTGGTGACAGTGAATTTGGTGTTTAAAGGAACACAGTAGACAAGGGTGATATTATTTATTTTGTGAGCCAGTTTGTCTTTTGAATATTTTGCTATGTCTAGCTGTGGTTCAAGCCCCAAGGTTTTTTTTTTTTTTTTTTGAGCCCCAAGTTTTAAGTGTTTCCCAGGACAATGGTCTTGGGGTTCCTCTTATCTCTGCTGGCCCAGTAAGTTTGGCCTTTTTTAGAAATTTGAATTTTATTCTTTATTTTTCCATTCTATCCATGACAATATATTGAGTCCCTGGTCAGGATGGTTGGTGGTTCTCTATAAGGTCTTGATGAAATTAAGTACTTGGCTACTAGCCAAAAGCCTGGCAATTCAAGAACTTACCCAGAGACACATCAGAAGACCAGCCTACTGATCTGCTTCCAGAAAGTCACATCTATTCTAGCTGCACAAATGGGGTTCTCATGAGTCAGAATCAACTTGATGCCAATTACCAACAACATGGTACACCTAGGTGGATTTAAACCTCCAACGTTATGGCACATAGTTGGGTGTCAACTTGTTTGGTCATCCAGGATACAGACTGGATCACATTAAGATGAAGGTTTTGTATGTGTGTGATAAGCTACAAGTAGTTCTATGTAGTACCCATGTCATCCAGTTGACTTTGACTCATAGCGACGTGGTATTGGGTTTCTGAAACTTTATAAGAGCAAACAGTCTCATCTTTCTCCCAAGGAGCAGCTAGTGGGTTTGAACTGCTAACCTTGCAGTTAGCAGCTCAATGTCTAACTTACAGCTATGTGGTAGGGGTATCAAATTTGAAGCAAGAGGAGTGAAAACAAGACCGAGGGATAAAATCGGGTCATATTTTGGCAGACATTTGTCCTTGCTACTAAGGTAATTTAGCCTTAGTCATACAGGATGCATGCAGGTAAGTTATAGGGTCAGATTTCTGTTCCAGCCAGTTCATCCTGGTGAAGAGTGGAGGGAGACGGTAATTGCACCCAGCCTGAGGGCCAGCAGCCTAATTAAGAAGCAATTGCCATTGCTGTCTAAGATAGCTCGAGTGGCTTGAATTCTCATACCCACAGTGAGGATGGGCAGAAGGAGATGGAAGGACATGCGAGGCATCAGGAATATCAAAACAGTTTGTGGTTTGATAAAATGTAGAGCATTCGGAGGAGGAGAGCAACAAGGAGAATTCCTAGGATTGGAAGCATTTTTTATGTGGGAGGCCACAGGGAAGGAACAATGTAGAAGCGAAGATAGTGTGCTGATTTCTAGGCCTGATGGGGTTGAGTGTCTGTGTGGATGGCCAAGGAGAGAGGACTAGAGGTGCCTCGATGTAGGAAACTAAGGTTCAATGAAAATAACTTCTTTGCCGGAAAAACATGCCAATCATCAGCTGAGCAAATTCAATCAAATGCATTGTCATTGAGTCGATTCAGGCGCACGGTGACCCTTAAAGGATTTCTGAGACTGTAAATCTTTAAGGGTGCAGACATTTGCTTCTTTCTCTCACAGAGCAGATAGTGGGTTTGAACCACCAACCTTGTGGTTCACAGCCCAGTGTCTAACCCACATGAAGAAGTTCAAAATCACCCAAGGAGCGCATACAGCTAAGGAAGAACAGTGATGGGCCTGGGACTGAATCCCAGGGAACTTCAGTCTCTGATGCGGTAATATGAGGAGCTACTCCTGTGGTGTTTCCAGGCCCCACATGGGACCTGCATTAGAGGTCAAATTCTGAGCTCTAAGTTTGCACAAGTCTATGGTTTAGAGTGTGTGTGTGTGGGGGGGGGGCCTACATCCATTCTGAGTCTCCACAAAGATTGAGCCTCCAAAAGTTCTTTCCGTGACCAACAAAGGCTGAGTGTATTTGCTGGACTCCCCTGACCAGCCCACAGTGGGTCAGGCTCACCCTGAGGAACTTGTCTGGGCATGGCTTTTATGGAAATTGGGTGAGTAACGTTGTACGGTCATGAGTCACACTCTGGCCACCTTGGTCAGAGGAACTTGAACCGATCTAGTAAACTATTCTAATCTGCAAAAGTGTGCGTGTTCCAATCTTTGGTCCCTCTCCTGCTCCGATGGCCCCCCTGCCACTAGGATGAAATGAAGTCAGCAATCAAGATTTTGTCACAGTTTCCTCTGTTCTTCATGTTTTATTTTAGGAGCTGCGTGGCTATGAATCCCTAGACACCAGTATGGCCTTCTGTGATGGCCTCCTGCATCCAAATGATTCATTTTTGCCGTGCCTTTGTTGCCCACGTGACTTAGTGCGGTTAGCCTAAGGAACTTCACTTCACGCAGTCTTTCTGGAATTTTTATAACTCACTACATTGCCCCGAGGCAAACACTTTGAAGGCAGATGTCACCCCGGGTACCGGAAGGGCCAGATAACTGTGAGCGTCATCTCTTATTGGCCTGTTAGTGACCAAAGGGCTACAATCGGTTTTATCTGTTTGGTGAACAGAGACGTGCTAAGAGTGGCTTAAGACGTAAGGAAACTTATTGTTGTGTTTGCTTGTTCATTTTTCCTTCCGCGTGGAGTTAGTGAATTGGCTCGGCTGCTCCCTGGTGTGAACCCGCATTAGGGGTAGCAGCCTGGTCCACTGTTAACAACTGAATACATGGGTCCCTGTAAAATATAATAAAACACATTAAATTTGAGGTCTCTTTTTCCTCAGGTGTGGACCAAAGCTTGGTTCCTGCCTTTTCCAAAGAATGACTTGTCTTCATCATTTCCTGTTTTACATACACTTTTTCTGATTTTACTCCTTCCTTGTTTCTTTGCTACTTCATTATCTTCTTCCTTTAGCAATTTAAAATTACAAAATACTTACATCGAAAGAGGCCCACGAATGGATGTATGCAATATAAAGAACTAATGAAATAATCTTAAGGAGTCTTGGGGGCACGGCGGTTAAAGCACTTGACTGCTGAACAGCCGTTGGGTTCTTGGACCCTAACAAGCAGTTCTGTGGGAGAAAGGGTGGCAGTCGGTTCTGTTTCTGTAAAGATTACAGCCGTGGGACCCACAGTGACCCTACTCTACCAGTCAGCGTCACCATGGAGTCCAACCAACAACCTAAGAGGGAGAATTTTCCAGTTAGACGCCTTCCTGATGGCTTCTTTTCTTTGGCCCCGACCACAGGTCTGAGCCACTCGCTTGAGTTTTGTGGTTTGCAATAGTGCCACCAGACTGTGCTCCCTGCTGGTGTTAGGTGCAGGGGCTCACCTCAGATCGAGTCTCCCTGAACAACATTTTGCCTTGGGGGAACTCTGTATAAATGGTATAAAACTATATATACTTTTTGGTGGATGATTACCTTTTGTATTTATTGTTTTCCAATATTACACCCATAAGACTTATTTTTCGCTCGTAGGTGTAGCTGTATTTCATTCTTTTCTTGATGTCTACTGTCCCCTTCCATAAAAATGACCTATTGGCAGGACTCACCATGAGCCTGACACACCACCATCATCATGGGACCAGACAGCCTCGCTTTTCTCCTGGGGATGGCTGGGGAGTTCTGAATGGCCAACCTCGTGGTTAGCAGGCTAACACACCACACAGTGCCACCCAGCCAATCCACTGCCGTGAAGACCATTCCAGCGCCTAGACACCCTGTCTAGGGCTGCTGAGACTGTGACTCCTTGTAGGTTCCGACTGGTGGGTTCGAACTGCTGGTCTTGACGCCAACAGTCCAATGCTTGTTCCACAGCACCACCAAGTCTTTTCCATGTTGCTGTTAGGCCTTTACAAATTTATTCTCCTGTCAATGAACATTTGGGATGTTTCTGGGTTTTAACTATAGTGAACAATGATTTTATCAATATTCTTGGTCATGTGTGTAGAGATAATTGTTATAATTTAAACTGGAATGCAGAATTGTTTTCCTAAGAGCTTGTATCAATATGTAATTAATTTATAATCCCATCTGAAGCCATCATCTTTTTAAAAAATAAAAACGTTCATTTGGGGGGCAGGAGAGGAAAAAACTATATTAATTCCATAATTTTAAAAATGGGAAATGTTGTATATACTCAATGACAATGATCTTTTAAAAACAACATTTAATTTAACTTACCTTTTTGTATTAAATGCTTTTACTGGGGACTCTTACACCTCTCATCACAATGCATACATTCACCCATGTGTCATCATCAGTCTCAAAATATTTTCTTTCTAGTTGAGCCCTTGATATCAGCTCCTCATGTTTTCCCCTCCCTCCCCCACGCTCCCTCCCTCATGAACCCTTGATACATTATAAAATATTCTTTTGTTCCCCTCCCCCCCCACATATCTCACACCAACCACTGCCTCCCTTCCCCTTAACTGACTTTCTCTCTTTATTTAGTTAGCTTGGTGTGAGGAGCTCTTGCAGATACGATTACCATCCATAGTTCCAGCACATCAAGCATAGCTGTACAACTGCCGCCAGCATCATCTTCAAGACATTTTCTTTCTTCTTGAACTCCTTGATATCAGCTCCCACTTATTCCCCCCCCCACTCTACCAGCCCCTGCACTCTTAATATGTTATATATTATTATCACTATTGTTGTTTTTGCTGTGACTTACACCATCCAATCTACCCATTCACCTAAAATTCTGATGTTAGTTCCCTCAACTGGCCTCATAAAAAACAAACATATAAACACACCTATCCTTCTCTATTTACATAGTTGTGATCAGTTCCCCCTTCCTCCCCCCCCCTCTCTCCTTCTCATACCCTCAGGGAATCATTACTCCCATTACTCTTTCTGAGGCATTTATCTATTGGGGATTTCATGCATCGAAGGATCCTAATTGTACCCATGTATACATGCAGGTCTAGCAAGATGAGTGAGGTAAAGCTAGGGCCATAGAGTGGGAGGAGGACATGTTAAAGAGCTAGAGGATAGTTATATGTTTTTTCACTACTCTACAGCACCCTGGATATATCATTCCTTCCGTGTGGCCCTTCTGTGAGGGACTGTCCAATTATCTCACAGGTGGATTCTGGGTTTCCACTTTTCTATGCTCCTTCACATCAACTTGATTGCTTGTTCTGATATCTAATCCTGTTCAATACCTCATGATCACACAGGCTGGCATGCTTTTTCCATGTGGGTTTTGTTGCTTCCCTGCTAGATGGTCGCTTGTTTAACGTCAAGTCTTTAAGACCCAAGATGCGATATCTTTTTATATCTGGAAACCATCAGCTTTCTTCACCATATTTGCTTCTGCACCCATTTCATCTTTAGCGATCATGTTGGGAAGGTGAGTGTAGTACATTGCCACATTTTTAGAACAAACCGTTTTTGTACTGAGATAAGATTTAAGTAGAAGTCCAAAGTCCATCTGCTTCCTTCGTGTGTGTGTGTGTTTACCCACACATCTACATCTATCTATCTATCTATCTATCTATCTATCTATCTATCTATCTATCTATCTATCTATCTATCTATACTATATTAATACCTTATATAATTTTTACTTCCTGGTTGTTTCCTCTATTTCTCTTTTCTTTCCTCCGGCCCCATTGTCATGTTCACCCATCGTTTGCCTCTCAGTAATTCCTCTTGGGTACATCTCAATTGATCAACTATCACCAGGGACCCTACACTCTCCTTGCATTAATTTCAGGTCCCTTGCTATTCCTCTGTCCCTGACATACTGGCCCACTGTTCCCCTCCCCCAATTTCCTCCTCTCCCATGACCCCTGTTCGCAACTCCTGTACTCTTGGGCCCTTTGCTGTCTCCTTGAGATTGCTTGTCCCATCTATCTTATATAGATAGACATTAAAAAACAAAACAAAATGACATATAAATAGGTCCAGGTCTAGACCAGTTCAGATGAGGTGCAAAGGCTGTCCCTTGAGTCAAAAGTCTACTTTCAGAATTCCTCAGGGACTTTGTGGTTTTGTGGCTTTGATCTGTTGTGCTCCCCTCTTGGTCTGCCCCCATGTGGTGAGACCAGATGGGCCGCACCACCACGCTGTACCTTCTGTGCTGTCCTCTGCAGAACCGTGATTTAGGGAGGAGCGCTGTAGTCCTCTCTGTGAATTAGCTGCTCTGAGCAGGAACGTCACACTCTTGGCTTGGTACACCAGATGAGGTCCTCTCTCTCTCTCTCTCTCTCTGTCCCTCCCTCCCTCCCTCCCTCTTAGTTTTCCCCATATGACCAGGACTCTGACTGTGACTTCAGCACTGTCCTCTGTCTCACTGTCACCTGGGGGGGGGGGGGGAAACATCATAACCTGAGCAGGGTCAGGCTCGCAGTCCTCTCTGATGATGGCCTGCTCCGAGCAGGGACGTCACCTCAAGGACTGAGGGTGCCCTGGAATGAGGTTTGCTCTTTCACTCCCTTTCCTGTGGAGACATAACTAATAGCCTTCTCATGGGTGGATTAATTCCCTGATTCCCCCAAGCCATCCTCTCCTTCCCTCCCCTCTCTGTGGGCCGTAAAGGCACGAGCCAGGAGGAAAGGATGATTTTCAGCCCTGGTGCGATTTGCACCTTTTTCTCTCCTTGGCTTTGTTAGGACCCGTGCCTAATCTATGTGATAGGGTCTCTTTCCTCTATACCCGTGTGCTCTTAGGACGAACCTCAGTGGACTCGGGTTGTACGTGTCCTTTTGTGCTTGGCTAACTTCACTCAGCATACTTTCCTCCAACTTCTTCCATGAGATGATATGTTTCATGTTTTCATCGCTGCTTTGTAGGGATGCATAAATAATACTCCATTGTGTGTATATACCAGAGATTTTTTTCTCTTTTTTAAACACTTTATTAGGGGCTCATACAACTCTTATCACAGTTCATACATATACATACATCATTTGTATAAAGCACATCTGTACAGTCTTTGCCCTAATCATTTTCTTTTTTTTTCCTTTTCTTTCTTTACATTTTATTAGGAGATCATACAACTCTTATCACAATCCATACATATACATACATCAATTGTAAAAAGCACATTCGCACATTCCCTGCCCCAATCATTCTCAAAGCATTTGCTCTCCACTTAAGCCCTTTGCATCAGGTCCTCTTTTTTGTCCCCTCCCTCCCCACTCCCCTCTCCCTCATGTGCCCTTGGTAATTTATACATTGTTATTTTGTCATCTCTTGCCCTATCTGGAGTCTCCCTTCCCCGCCTTCTCTGCCGTCCATCTCCCAGGGAGGAGGTCACATGTGGATCTTTGTAATCAGTTCCCCCTTTCCAACCCACTCACCCTCCACTCTCCCAGCCCCTCACACCCCTCACACCCCTGGTCCTGAAGGTATCGTCCACCCTGGATTCCCTGTGCCTCCAGCCCCCATATGCACCAGTGTACAACCTCTGCCCTATCCAGTCCCGCAAGGTAGAATTCGGATCATGGTAGCTGGGGGGAGGAAGAATCCAGGATCTGGGGGAAAGCTGTGTTCTTCATCGGTACTACCTCGCACCCTGACTGACCCACCTCCTCTCCTAAACCCCTGTATGAGGGGATCTCCAGTGGCCGACACTTGGGCCTTGGGTCTCCACTCTGCACTTCCCCCTTCATTCAATATGAATACCAGAGATTTTTAATGCATTCATCTATCAATGGAAATTTAGGTTGTTTCTAATTCGTTGTGATTAGCCGCTATGAACATTGGAACACAGATGCCTGGTCGTGTCTGTTTCTTCTGGGTATCTGCGCAGTAGGGCGTGGCTGGGTCGTTTTAGGTACTTGCCGTTTGTTTTAGGTATCGTCAAATTGCTTTCCAACAATGATCATTCTTAGCACCCTTCCTTCACTTGTATTTTAACTTTCCTGTTTCACCTTATTCTCCCTTTTAATTTTTTTCTTTTAAGTTTTGATTTCACAGATTCCTTCTGATGCTCAAATTGCTCTCTTTTTCACTTTTTAGGCCTTGGTCTCTCTTTCTGTTATCCCTCTTTTCTCTACTCTCTGCCATAGGCAAGGCACCCACACTCCATATCAAGAAACCCCTCTGGGTTCCTAGTCCAGGGCAAAATTCCCCACATGAGCAAAGAAGAGAGGGCAGGGCATTGGTGACCCCTGGAAAATCCCACCCTGGGTTCCCTGTTGAACCAAATGCAGTCATGTTTTTTTAAAAAAAAACAAACATGTGTCATCTGTGTCATTAGCCTTTAGGGACTAGCGGATACCGGACCCGTTGAACTCCCAGTCTGTTTCCTGAGCGGAAAGGTAAACAGCACAGGGACGACTCAGTATTTCCCAGGGCTAATTATGAATGTAGCATGATGGTCTGAAAATAGAAACATTGGCCCAGGGCGCTGTCCCCTAGGGCAGGGAGGGCCAGTGAGAAACAAACAGAGGTGGCCTTAACAGGAAGAGCAGAATCAAGTCCCCAGGGCAGAGGGGGCAGCCCTGCTTTCACTAGCCACCCCCAGAGCGCTAGGGTAGGAGGCTGACGGAGGATCCTCCGGGAAGGGCTGAGTCCCAATCACCTGGTATTTCATTGTCTTGGCTCTTGAGGTGTGTAGCGTCTCTTTGGTTGTCAGGTGCTGTTGAATCACAGTGACCTGCACGTGACAGTGAAATGCTACCCAATCCCGAGTGCTCTGTTTTAATCCCGTCGTTGCAGCAGTGTGTCCATCCATCTCACCAGAGGTCTTCTTCTTGGGCTGACCCTCGACTTTCCCTCAAGCAGATGGACATTTCCAGGGACTGCTCCCTCCTGGCAGCATGTTGGAAGTTCGTGAGATGAGTCTTGCTGACCTCGCTTCAAAAGAGCCTTCTGGCTGCACTTCGTCTAAGACCGATTGATTTGCTCTAGTGGCCCATTGTGTAGTCAATATTGTTCATTAAACTAGAAATTGTATTGATTCTTCTCCAGTCTTCCGTATTCATTGTCTAGCGTTCACGTGCATATATTGTTGTTAGGTGACGTCGAGTCGTTTAGAACCCACAGTGACCCTGTGCACAACAGAACGACACACTGCATGGTCCTGCGCCACCCTCCCAGTTGTCCCTGTGCTTCAGTTCATTGTTGCAGCCACTCTGCCAGTCCATCTCGTTTCTCATGGCCCTTCCACTGGACTTAGCATGATGCCCTTCTCCAGGGACTGGTCTCTCCTGACAAGATGTTCAAAGTATATAAGACCAAGTCTTGCCACCCTTGCCTCTAAAGAGCAGAGTGGCCTTACTTCTTCCAGGACAGATCTGTTTGTTTGCTTGCTTGTTTGTTTGTTTGTTTACCAGCTGGTGCTACTTTCACGAGTCTTCTCCAGCACCACCACTCAGATGCACCGACTCTTCTTCGGTCTTCTTTATTCAGTGTCTAACTCTCACATGCACACGAGACCATTGAAAATACCGTAGTTTGGGTCGGGTGCACTTTAGTCCTCAAAGTAACATCCTTGCTTTTCAATACTCTACACAGGGCTTGTGCAGCAGATTTACCCAATGCAACATGGCTTTGGGGTCACTGAAAATACCATGGCTTGGGTCAAGCTCATCTAGTCCTCAAGGTAACACCTTTGCTCTATAGCAGAGTAAACAGGTCTTTGGCAGGAGATTTGCTCAATGTAACATAGCTCTTGATTTATCGACTACTGCTTCCGTGGTTATTGAAGATGGCTCCAAATAAGATGAACTCTTTGACAACTTCGATCTTTCCTCTGCTTATCATGAGTTTGCTTGTTGGTCTAGTGAAGTTTTCGTTTTCTTCACCTTCAGGCATCATTCAGTCTTGAACTTCATCAGTAAGTGCTCTAAGTCCTCTTCAATTGAGGTCAGCAAGGCCACGTCATCTGCGCATTGCCAGTTGTTAATGGGCACCCTCCAATCCTCATGCCATGGCTCTTTTAGTCTGTTTTTCTTTATTTGGTCCAGCTTCTCAGATTGTGTGCTCAGCATACAGGCTGAATCAGTATGGCCAAAGGATACAACCCTGACCTTCATCGTTCCTGGTTTCAAACCAGGTAGTATTTCCTTTTTCTGTCGGCACAACTGCTTCTTGATCCATGTACCACAGTGAAGGGTTCTGGAATTTCTGTCCTGCTCAAGGTTATGCATGGTTTGTGATCACACACACACACACACACACACACACACACACACACACACACAGAGTCGAGAAAACACAAGAAGCCTCTTTCTGGCTTTCTGTGCTGACAAGGAAGGGCTATCTGATAGCAGCAATGTCAGCGAGGATATTCCTTGTTCCGGAGACAGAGGGCTTCCCTCGGAGTGTCCGCACTGAAGCCAATGGGGATGGCGTCCTACCTGTGGTGATCAGTCATCCCCATTCCCTGTTCCCACACACTGGAATTGCCCGTGCAGCTTTTAAATAAGATGCATACTGGCCCCCACCCTCACCCTGAGAATCTGATACAATGGGAGAAGGGTGGATACCTGGACATCAGGGCTTTGAAAAGCTCCCCAACTCATTCTAATATCATACAACCCTGCAAAACAGAGGATACGCTCACAGCTGGAGTGTTCTGGAATGTCAAGGGACAGCCATCGGTTTTCCATTTGCTTTAATAACTACTATCCATTGAAGCTCCTTGTGAGCAGGACACATGCTGAGCTCTGAGCACACGTTAGTTCACACTGAAAATACCACTGACCCTGGAGTTCACTCCGACTTCTGGAAACCCCACGTGGGTCAGAGTAGAACAGGGTAGTTAGTGACTGAATTTCAGAAGCAATTTGCCAGGACTTTCTTCCAAGGCACCTCTGAGTCCACTCTAACCACCAGCCTTTTGATTAGCAGCCAAGCCTATTAACCATGTGCATCACCCACGGACTCCTCTCCCAGTGGTTAGTTCTGGATGAATGATACGGTGGGTGGGTGGGGGGAGGAACAGAACAATGAAGATTTAAATAGTTTTAGGGTCTTGGCCCCAGTTTATGCAGCAAAGTTAGGATTTAAATTCAGGTATTTCTGACTCTAACCACTTTACCACATTAGTTAACCTCTTGTTTGGAAGAATACCAAGGAAAGATTGGAATATGAGGGAGCCCTTTCATTCTGGTAGCAAGTTAGCAAGTTAGATTCAAGCCAGGCACAAGGGAGAGACTGAAGAATGCAAGGGAGTGAAGAAAGAGGAGGGAGTTGCCCAATATGAATTTGGGATCAAAATCAGGTCCACAATGAAGTCTTTCTTTCTGGAGTCCAGGGAACCACAGCCATCTGCTCCCACCTGAGCCCATCTCGCTGTGGGAAGAGGCAGGTCTGCACAGGAGTCTGACTCAGCCTTGAGGAAGGAGGTGGTTCTCTCACACTGTGCCGGCAGCCTCCACCAGACCCCTTGGGCTGGGGGCCACTGGGATCCGCACAGCCTACTCTCTAGACCCCTGGAGACACGGCCCAATGCCGAGGACAGTGGCGAGGCTGACTGATAAGCTGACCAGCGAGTCAAAAGTATACATAAGTACACATCCTAAGGCTGTTATCAGAACATTGATCATTTGATCATCTAATTTGCTTTCTGTTTGGGGGTCATAGACAAGAATACAAATTTTCTTCTTCTTCTTGAGTCTAAGCCTCCATAGTAACTACTTCTAAAATTGCCATTTTTTCCCCTTTACTTGCTATCATCGACATTGATGTTTAAAAATATGGAAAATCACAAGTGTTGGCAAGGCTGTGCAGAAGCTGGAATGCGCGCCCGTTGTGGCTGGCAGGAAGGGAAGAGAGAACAGCCACCGCGGACAACAGTGCGGCAACTCCTGAAAATCATTAAGCCCGGAATGGCTAAATGACCCAGCAATTCCACTCACAGCCATCCTCCCAAAAGAGTTCCCAGCAGGAATAGAAACAGATTCTGTACACACGTGCTCATGGTAGCACTCTTCATCCTAACCACAAAACAAAATGTGGAAACCGTTTAAACAGATCAATGAGTACAGAAAATATGTGTGTGAATATTAATCAACCATAAAAAATTCCAGCCTAGACAGCAACCTGGAGCAATTGAACTCTGTTAGATGTTGCTGTAGTTAGGTGGCAGCTCACAGAGACCCTGTGTACCAGAGAACAACCACTGCCCAGTCCTGTGCCGTCCTCACACCTGTTCTTATGTCTGAGCCCACTGTTACAGCCACTGTGTCCGTCTGCCCTGCCAGGGCCTTCCTCTTGTCACTGCCCCTCTACTTTACCAAGCAGGATGGCCTTTTCTAGGGACTGGCCTCTGCTGATCACATGTCCAAATTAACCTGCGATGAAGGCTCACCATCCTTGGTTCTAAGGGAAATTCTGGCTGTGCTTCTACCAAGACAGTCGTTTGTTCTTCCAGCAGTCCACGGTTCTAGTAGAAACAAATACAGGTTTTCTCGCAGTTTAGGAACTGGAAGTCCAGTTTAGGAGCTGGAAGTCCAGTTTAGGAGCTGGAAGTCCAGTTTAGGAGCTGGAAGTCCAGTTTAGGAGCTGGAAGTCCAAACTGGAAGTCTCAGGGAGAGCTCTCTTCCTCTGTGGGATCTGGGGGAAGTCCTTGTTGCTTCTTAGCTCCTTGGCCATCGTCACTTGATGTAACATGTGTTTTCCCCATCTCTGTTCCCTTGCTATTTGTTTGATCTGCTCTTTTACGTATCCAGAGATTGATTAAAAAACACAGCCTACACTAACATTGCCTGATTCATATAACAGAGAAAATTCCATTCCCAAGTGGGATTGCAACCACATGTGTGAAGTTAGGATTTACAGAATACGATTCTGGGAGGGGACACACTTTCATTCATAACAACAGCATCAAGAAAAATTCCGTTTCAAGATCTGCTACAACTTGAATGAACCTTAACAACACGCTGGGGTCGGTCGTGAAAGAACAAACATCATCCCACGTCTATGATCCCACTTAAATGAGCCATCTGGGATAGGTAGAAACCAATTTGTTGGGCTTCTGAGAAGGACCAGGGGATAACGTGCGAAACAGATGAAGATGACGGTTAAACAGCGCAATGCGCAAAATGACTGTCACCACACTAGCCATGTTAAACGATGCACTGTTAGAATACCAAATGTTTAAGCTATCTAGCTTTCCACCCATGCATACATATCTTCAGGGAGCCCTGGTGGTTACGAGTCCAAACCGCCCACGGGTCTGAGGGAGAGAGACGGGGCTTTCTGCTCCATAATCAGTTGCAGTCTTGGCAACTCACAGGGGCAGCTCTACCGTGTCTTATGGGGTCGCTGTGAGTCGGCATCCGCTCGATGGCAGAGTACGGAGGTGTTCAGTCAGTTTGTGGGGAAATGGAATTGAAAGACAATGGAATTTTCCCACTAACGTTGTGAAGCTGTCTCATATATTTGCGATAAAAGGAAACAAAATGCCTGCCCTCCTCCCCCAATAAAAAGAATTATGGAAGCACCATGGCCGACAGGCTTTCTCCCTAGTGGTGGATTAAAAAGCAGCCCGGCTCACCGCCAGCAGCATCTTCCCCTCCCGGCTCTGGCCTGCCATCCTTTCCGCTGGAGCCAGCGATTCCCGCTTCCTGGGCTCATGGTGCAGATGCAGGGTTCCCCCTTCCCCGAAATTGCTTGTGAGATGCTACATGGCTTGCATGGAACTGGATCCATTCTGAGTAAGGAGCCACACCACCACCCCTACACACACACACACACACACACACACACACACACCATGTTCTCATCCCTCAGATATCCAAGTCAGACTCCACTCCTGCCCTCTCCATCCTGGAATAGGGGTCTGCTTAGACCGGAGGGCGGGGGCAGCCAGTTGACTTGCTGCTTCTCATTAAGTACACTGAGTGACAAAAGGAAACCAAGCCCACGGCTAGACGGTAGATTCCAGCTCATAGTGACCCTACGTAGGGCTTCTCAGATGGAAATCTTTATGGAAGCAGGCAGCCTCATCGTTCTCCCAGGGAGAGGCTAGGGGGCTTGAACTGCTGACCTTACAGTACGAAGCTCTGTGCCTAACCCACTGGTAGTGAGTGCCAAGAACTCCTTTTATGGAGAGCCCACCAGAAAGCTTTCTAACCACAGCACAGAGGATCAAAACCTTTTTGTTAATAACATCCCAAACATTACCTCTGTCACGGCTTTTGCAAGGACGTCAGTCATTTAGGCAATCGATGTGCACGTATGCAGCTGCATGGACGAGTGAGTGTGCTGTGTGGACTCTGAAGGCCCAGGTAGCCATGATTACAGTCTGCCCAAGGACTCGGGGGACTCAGTATTCTGGTGACACGGTTCTCTCATCCCCACAATGCAATGCACCGACTAGCACAACCTTAAATCGCTGACACTGCAGTGTGGGGTGAAGAGCCAGTTCTCTAGGACGTCTTACCGAACCTCTGGTCCTATAATACGCGACACCAAACACAGAACCTGGACCCTGGGACTCTGCATTAACACTGGTAGAAATGTTTTCCTCTTTGGAGTTTGTTTGCTTTTTCTTAGGCATTAAATTGCTAAGAAGTACACTACTTCACAGGATATAAAATCGATTCCGTGATCCCAAGTGAGACTCTGAAACTTGACAATAAGTCAAAGTTACCTCAAAACCTGGGCTACCTAACAATGGTCAGTTTTACTTCCTGGTGTGGAATGAGATTGAAGGAAGTTTGGCCTGGTCTGAGGGCTGTGGAAACAGGAGTATGGGGAAGGCCTAAAGTCTAGCCAGGGTGCAGGGTAGCACCGATGAAACAGACAACTTTCCTCTGGTTCTTTAATGCTTCCTGCCCCCACTGTCATGACCCCAATTCGATCTTACAAATCTGACTAGACCAGAGCATGTACACTGGTACAGATAAGCGCTCTCAACATGTGGAATCCAGGACAGATAACCCCTCAGGAACAATAATGGGTGTAGCGATACCAGGAGGGTAGGGGGAAGGTGGGGGGCAAAAGGGGGAACGATCACAATGATTGACATATAACCCCCTTCCAGGGGGATGAGCAACAGAAAAGTGGGTGAAGGGAGATATTGGTCAGTGTAAGACATGAAAAAAAATTATAAATTACGAAGGGTTCATGAGGGAGGAAGGTTGGGGGAAGGAGGGGAGGGGGAAGAAAAGAGGAGCGGATACCAAGGACTCAAATAGAGGGGAAAATGTTCTGACGGTGATGATGGAAACAAAAGTACAAATGTGCTTGACACGATGGATGGCTGGATGGATGGATGGTGATAAGAGCTGTACAAGCCCCAATAAAATGATTAAAATCAATTTTTAAAAAGACCGAAAGCATAGGAGAGCTTGAGCTTCTGCTAAGGATGAAGGCATCACTTGGAAGGGAGTAGGGGTGATGATGAAGTCACAGTTCATAGTTACTGAACCCCACGCGCGAAGATTCTGCAATATTGAATGTGCCCCCCATAAATACATAACTGGGGGCCTGAGGGCCTCCATAGTGCCTACCTGGGAGCACTAGCCACATAATGGACTGTGTACGACTCATGGGAAGTTGGAGATTTGAAAAATGTGACCTAAGTCAGTATTTTTCAGGCTGAGGGCCATTGGGAGTCTGCAAATATCTATTTCCAGGGGTTAACCATGTCCAAGCACCTTTGAAGATTCTCCAGGGTCCACGGCAGCAATGCGGTGGGAGGGTATAGCACCTGCGTTTTGGGTTTATGGTCACACAAGTGATTACGGTTAAATTTTTTTGGAAGTTTCTTTAGCTGAGGTAACTTTCATATAGAAAAACATTCCTTTCCTCAAATCCAACAGGTACCGTTTGTTCAACCTTCTCGCCCATCTTTCCTTTCCATGGCCTTGCCGCTGAACTATGTCCTGGAGAAGTCCCCCAGAGGAGGCAGGGGGAGAACTGAGGCTGAGGACAAGGGGGAACCTCGAGAGGGAGGCAGAGGAAGGTGGAGGGAGG
Source organism: Tenrec ecaudatus (assembly GCF_050624435.1). Lineage (NCBI taxonomy): Eukaryota > Metazoa > Chordata > Mammalia > Afrosoricida > Tenrecidae > Tenrec > Tenrec ecaudatus. Next base: position 61,169,233 of record NC_134532.1, on the reverse strand, counting down.
GTGGGAAAGCAATCCCTTTCAAAGACAAGGGACCCTGCCCACTCTCTCTAACCCGGGGGGGGGGAAGCCCTGCAGGAGACCAGAGGGTGCTCATTTGTGAAGTTAATGGGTGGTCTGAGGCTACGTCAAAAAGTATTGCTACAAAAGCACAGACCACTCCATCAAGCAAAAATGTCAACATGTGAAGGTACCGTTCTTGGCACGGCCTCCTTTTAGGTCTAAACACTTTGAAGACGGCGTTTTGGTCTTTCTAAACCTTCCCCAGAAAAGTCCTTGTTCTTGGATTTACAACACATCTTTGGTGTCCCTGAGGGACTCCATTTCAGTTCCTTTTTCTATAATCTGTATACTTAGGTTTAAAAAATATATATCCGGAGGAGCAAGATCAGGGCTGGAGAGTAGTAGATGGGGTCAGGGTCCTCAGGATAGTCTTGAAGACTGAGCAAGTTATTATCATGCTGGGAAGAAAATCTCAGCCCAAATTTCCACATTTTTCCATTTTCTTAAAACTCCTTCATAATAAGCTCCCAGGGTCATTGTGAGTCCTTAAAAAATGTCTGCCGAGATATGACAAAATAACGATGTATAAATTACCAAGGGCACATGAGGGAGGGGGGAAAGGGGAGGGAGGGGGGGAAAAGAAGAGGACCTGATGCAAGGGGCTTAAGTGGAGAGCAAATGCCTTGAGAATGATTGGGGCAAGGAATGTATGGATATGCTTTATACAATTGATGTATGTATATGTATGGATGGTGATAAGAGTTGTATGAGTCCCTAATAAAATGTAAAAAAAGAAAAGAGGAGAAAAAAAATGATTAGGGCAAAGACTGTACAGATGTGCTTTATACAATTGATGTATGTATTAGTATGAACTGTGATAAGAATTGTATGAGCCCCAATAAATTGTTAAAAAAAAAGAAATAAAAAGACATTGCATTGGATAAATAAGCTGCACACACCTCTTTAGAATATTGAAAAGTAGGGATGTTATTTTGAGGACTAATTTGTGCCTGACCCAAGCAATTTTCAATTGCCTCACATACATGTGAAATTTTGACATTGAATAAAGACAACAGATGAACAAAAAAAAAAAAATGTCTGCCGAGATTACTCTCCTTCAGAATCCCTCCAAAGAATGCCCATCGCCTTCTGAGCTGACCTTTCAGCCACGAGTTAAACTGACCTGGCCGATCCCCTCCCAGAATATCCTTAGAGGCAAGGACAGCGAGCCTTCTCCTTACATCCTTTGGGCCTATTGTCAGGAGAGAGCGGTCACTGGACAAGGCCATCGTGCTTGGTTGAGGGGGGTGGGGGTGGGGAGGCAGCGAGCCCTGGAGGAGCTCGGTGGATGCAGGCTGCAGGAGGGACTCACATGAGCGTGGGACAATGGCGAGGAATTGCGGGACCAGCGGTGTTGGGCTTGGTTGTCAACAGGATGCCTATGGGTTGGAACTGGCTCAATGCCCTCTAGCAGCAACAACAACAGCTCCCCTAAGAGGCCACTGTTTCAATGGGGCCTTTTTAAAAATGTGCCCTATTGAGACTAAGACAGGTGCGTGACCATAAACAATGTCTGCGGCTGTCTGATGATGACAGAGACTGGTATTGTTCGGACTAAACTTCGGACTATCTGTCTGAAGCTGGAAACCCAGTTACAATACTTTTTCACTTTTTTAATGTATATAAAGGAGCCCTTGGATGGTGTGAGTGGTTAATGAGTTCGGCTGCTAACGGAAAGGCTGGCCGTTTGAGACCCCAGAAGAAAGATCGGTGGTCTACTCCCCCACATCAGCCAGGTCCAGTCAGAACGCACTGGGCGACAGCGGCTTTTTTTGTCTGTCTGTGTGCTTGAGCAAGCAGAATTCCACGCTGACACACGTGGGCCATCAGGCGTTGCCTCCACGGGGCTGCTGTGTGAATGTTATCAGTGACGATCACACCTTCTACTCCCCTCCCTTTCAGCACAAGGTCGGGGACACATTTTGCTGCAAGAGACATGTTTTGAAAACAGAAGAAGAAAGCAAATTCAGCTCTGTTTATGTTGGAACCCGGTTTTCCATTCCTGACCCGAAGAAAAAGATAGTTTTGTGTTGGGCTCATGTAGGAGCTGAGTGATTGATGGCAGGCAACTGGCAAATGGTTCGGGGAGTATTTTTGGTTGACGTGGTAACCAGCGCAAACTCATATTTTGGTTTTCTCTACATCAGCGCCCTGGGCTGAGTTCCATGCCCATGCATCCACAGCGAGGAGAGAGATTGTGGGGACTACTCCCCAGGAGAGCCACAATGCCAGGGGGCTCTGTGGTTTCCTGAGCTTAAAGGCAGCAATTGGGGGAGACCGAGAATCCACAACTAGCCCATCTAGTCTGAGCAAGCCCTCCTGACCTCTGTCTCTCTCCCCGGCTTTTCTCTCACCTCTGTACTTTTCTTCTGGACTCTGCAGTGTTTGGTTCAGGGTCATTTTTTCCGTTTATCCTAAAGATCCAAAGGGCCTCATCAAGCCTGCTTCTTGCTTTAGGTGGCGTCAGCTAACCTGAGGTAGAGGTCCCTTCAAGTAGGGCCACTTCCCCATCCTTGATCCCTTCTCTCCTCCCCTGACCCCTTCCCCACCCGGCCCCCATGCCCGTAGTCCAGGCTGTACTTTGTGTACAGCATAGGGAATCTAGTCGAAATTCCCCCTTCCACTGTTAAGCCTCCACTTGATTTCACTCTTTTTTCAGTGCCCAGAACAGAGCAATGAAGCTCACAGGGCAGAGTGAACGTTGCGTAGCTGTGATCATGCCAAACTCCAGAGTCACTGCCATTGAGTGGATTCTGACTCATAGCATCCCAGTAAGAGCATGGCAGAACTGGTCCGTTGGCCTTCTAAGGTGATAAATCTTTACTGGCGAAGCAAGCCTCACCATTCTCCCTTAGAGCACCTGGTGGTTTTGAACTACTGACCTTGCCAATAGAACCCAACCTGTAACCCACAAGGCTATCTGGGTTCCCACCTAAAGTACAAGAAAAAAATCCACCATTTTCACAGCTGGGGTTATCTAGCCATTAGTCCTTTGTTCCAGAACCAGGGCTCAGAGATGAGAGAGTCGGCACGCAGAGCTTCTGTGTGGAGGGAACCTCTGCCTCCAATAGCACCGTCCTCACTGGGCAGAGAGACTGGCCAGCACGCGGCCGGCGGGGCTGCATTCTGCACTCAACTCTCAGCAGGACTCCCTTGTTCAGGAATAATGGTCCAGCAGATGCTACGCCAAGTTAGCTAGTGACCCTTAAGCCATAACACAGTCCAGACGAGACATTCTGGGCGCTTCTGAGAAGCTGTACAACCACATTCGGTGGCCCTGTCAGCAGAGCAAGTGAGTTAGTATACACCACGCATGCCCCATTACACTCACAGAGGATGGGAATCAGAAAGAAAATGCCTGCTTTAAAAAAAAATGTGTCCATCATTTCCGGGGAACGGAACATTGTCAGCTATCGTTTCAGAAGATGGGCCCCTCAGTCTGTCTGATAGAGAGTTAATCATGATGACGTAGATAGACTAAAGTTTTCAGGACCTTCGGATGCTGATGGGGCATGACTCAAAAGGAGACGAGCAGCCGAAAGTATCTACTAACAATTCAAACCTAGAATATACAAAGTATGAATCTAGGAAAATTGGAAGTCATTAAAAATAAAATGGAATGCATAAAGATTGATATGCTCGGCATTAGTGAGCTGAAATGGACTGGGATTGGCCATTTTGAATCAGAAAGTCATCTGACTTACTACGCCAGGAATAGCAAATTCAAGAGGAATGGCTTCACATTCATCATCAAGAAGGGCACTTCAAGATCTATCCTGAAGTACAATGCTGTCTGTGATAGGATAATAGCTCCGTGCATACAAGGAGATCCAGTTAACACAACCACTATTCAAATTGACACACTAACCCCGAAAGCTCCTGATGCAGAAGGTGAAGAAATCTACCAACTCCTTCAGTCTGAAATCGATCAAACATGTCATTAAGACACATTGATCATTCTTGGTGATTGGAATGCAAAAGTTGGAAACAAAGAGGAAGGAACATTAGTTGGAAAATATGGCTTGGTGACAGAAGCAAAACTGGAGATGGCATGATAGAATTTTGTAAAACCAACCATTTCTTCATCACAAATACTTTTTTCAACAACACGAATGATGACTATACACGTTGACTTTTCCAGACTGAATACACAGAAATCAAATGGACTACATCTGTGGGAAGCGTCATTGAAGATGCTCACTATCAGTGCCAAAATGAAGCCAGGGACTGACTGTGGAACAGACCATCACTTGCTTATATTCAAGTTCAAGTTGACGAAAATTAAAACCAGACCATGAGAGCCAAAATACAAACTTGAGTGTATTCTGCTGGAATTTTGAGACCATCTCAAGAATAGATTTGACTCATTGAACACTAAGGACAGAAGACCTGACAAATGACATCCAAAATGACATCAAGAACATCATACGTGAAGAAAGCAAAAGATCATTAAAAAAACAAAGCACGAATGAAAAGATCCGAGTGGAAGTCAGAAGAGACTCTGAAACGTTCTCTGATCGCATAGCAGCTAAAGCAAATGGAAGACATGATCAAGTAAAAGAGCTGAACAGGAAAACCCAAAGGGAAGCCCGAGAAGACAAAGTAAAGTTTTACCACGGAGTGTGCTATGACCTCGAGTTAGGGACCAAAAAAGGAAAAACACGTCCAGCATATCTTCAAGGGAAAAAACTGAAGAAAATCTTCACCTCCGAGTTTGCAATATTAAAAGATCCTATGGGGCTCAAGTGGAGAGCAGATGCTTTGAGAGTGATTAGGGCAAAGAATGTATGGATGTGCTTTATACAATTGATGTATGTATATGTATGGATTGTGATAAGAGTTGTATGAGCCCCTAATAAAATGTAAAAAAAGAAAAGAAAAAAAAAAGAAAGAAAATGATTAGGGCAAAGAATGTACAGATGTGCTTTATACAATTGATGTATGTATATGCATGGATTGTGATAAGAGTTGTATGAGCCCCTAATAAAATGTTTAAAAAAAAATAAAATAAAAGATCCTATGGGCAAAATATTGAACAATTCAGGAAGCATCAAAGAACCATGTACCAAATGAACTAGTTGACATTCAAACATTTATCAGGTATCAGGCATCAGAAGACCCAAAGCAAACAATTACATCACTGCGAATGATGGGGATCCGAGTGGAGACAATTGGAAATCCCCTCACAGAAGGGTCACATCCTCTGGTTCTTTAATGCTTCCTCCCCACCCCCACCCTCACCCCCACTATCACAACCCCAGTTCTACCTTACAAACCTGGCTAGACTGGAGCATGTACACTGGTACAGATAAGAGCTCCTGACACATGGAATTCAGGACAGATTATCTCCTCAGGAACAGTAATGGGAGTAGGGATAACATGAAGGTAGGGAAAAGGTGGGGGGCAAAGGAGAAGAAATGGGGAACCAATCACAATGATCAGCATATAACCCCCTCCCAGCCATCCCCAGGGGGATGAACAACATAAACGGGGTGAAGGGAGACAGCGAATGATGTAAGATATGAAAATAATAATTTATAATTTATCAAGGGTTCATAAGGGTGGGAAGGTGGAGGAGGGAGAGAAAAAAGAGGAACTGATACCAAGGGCTCAAGTAGAAAGAAAATGTTTTGAAAATAATGATGGCAACATATGTATAAATGTATTTGATACAATTGACGTGCGGATTGTTGTAAGAGCTGTAAGAACCCCCAATAAAATCATTTATAATTTTTTAAAAAAAGAGGTAGCATATAAGCCAACATTGATTGATGGTGCTGAAGGAAGAAATCCAAGATGTACCAAAGACATTCATGGAAAACAAGGTCCCAAGATTTGACAGAAGGTCAGTGCAGTGTTTCAGGGAAGGCACTGGAATCCCTCACTGCTCTGTGCCAAGAAATTTAGAAGACGGATACCTGACCAACCAATTAGAAGAGATCCATATTTGTACCTGTTCCAAATAAAGACAACAGAAAGCAGAAATGATCAAACAGTATCATTAATATCACATGCAAGTAAAATGTTGCTGGAAATCATTCAACGTTTATAGCAGTACATCCACAGCAAACTGGCAGGAATTCAGTCCAATTCAGAAGAAGTTGTAGAACAAGGAATAGCCTTGCTGATGGCCGGTAGATCTTGGCTGAAAGCAGAGAATGCCAGAGAGATGTTTAACTTGTGTTTCATGGACTGTGAAAAGGCATTCAACTGCATGGAGCACAATAAACCAAGGACAGTCTTGAGAAGAATAGGGATTTCCGAACACTTCGTTGTGCTCGGGTAGAACCTGCACAAGGATCGTTAGAACAGAACATGGGAACACTGAGTGATTTAAAATCCGGAAATGTATGCTTCGGTGTTGTAGCTTTTTATCATACTTCTTCAACGTATGCTGAGCCAAGGACACGCAAGGCAGAACTTTGATGCAGCAGACCTGGGAATCAGAATTGGAGGAAGGGTTATTCATGACAATGCATGTGCAGATAATATAAACTTGCTCACTGAAAGTGAGGTCTTGAAGCACTCGCTGAGGAAGATCAAAGATACAGTTTACAGCCCAGTATAAAGAAAATTAAAAATCCTCACACCTGGACTGATAGGTAATGTTACTGGTTTTTTTAAAAAAAGATTGAAGTTGTCAAGGATTTCATCTTGTTCGGATCCACAATCAATGCTCAGGAAAGCAGCAGTCAAGAAGTCAAATGGAGTGTTTCATTGGGTAAATCTGCTGCATAAGATCTCATTAAAGTGTTGAAGAGGAAGGGTCTCATGGGGAGGACGAAGCTGCACCTGACCCATTCCATAGTACTTTCGGTGGCTTCAGAGGCACGTGGAAGTTGAACCTGTGTACAACAGACTTGACTCAATGGCAAGTTTCTTCAGTTTTGTTTAATGTTGATTGAATCTATCTTGTTATTTCTAAGCAATATTGAAAAGGATTTGTGAAAGTTGAGATTAGATAGATGATAGATAGATGCCATTGACTCATGTTTGAATTTATGTGTAACAAAAAAAAAACATGCCCAGGTTGAATCTTTCTCATGATTGCTGGTATAAAGTCCCTTTTTGTGACTTCTGTGCCAATGCCTCTCACTGAGGGTCTCTCTCACACTCAAGGGCCCTCTAGTCACCAAATAGGATGTTCTTCTCCAACCGATCCTTCTAATGATGTGTTTAAAGCAAATCAGGTGGACAATGTCCTATTAAGACCCATAGGATCTTGGTGGCTGCTACGCCCCTTTCTTCTTCTGTGTGTTAATCTTGAAGCACTGCTGAAATATGTGCCCCACGTGTGACCCTGCTGGTATCTGAAAAACCATTGGCATGATGCTTCCAGCATCACAGCAACAACCAACTCACCACAGTAAGACAAGTTGACAGATGGGTGGAGGTAGGACTTGATAGAGACAGAAACTAATTCACACAGTGGTCTGATTTACATTCAGCTAAATGGCCAGTACAGGATCACTAGCCATTGTATCCAGCAAAGTAAATGAATTAAGCAAATTAACAGCATGCAGGCATTGTCTATCCCAGCATTGTACTTGAACCTCAGCTGACCCTCTGCATCCCAAGATGAAGCAATGTCAGAAAGGAGCACTCAGTGACTCAGCTCTGTTTATGAGAAAGTTCCCGGGCTTCTCATCTTTCGTTACCTTTATACCGCATCTAGCCAACTCAGCGAGGAGCTCTGGTGGTATAGTGGTCATGCACTAGACTGCTAACCAAAAGGTCAGTGGTTCGAAATCATGAGCCACTCCGAGGGAAAAAGAAGAGGCTTTCTACTCCCATAAAGAGTAACTACTGCTACTCACGGCAATCAAGTCAATGCCAACTCACAGCGACCCTTTAGGACAGATAGAACAAGCCCATATTTCTCCTGACGTGCGGCACGTGGTTTTGAACTGCTGTCCTTGAGATTAGCAACCCAATGCATGATCACTATATGACCAGGACTCCTCCATAAAGAGTTAGTCTCAGAAAACCACAAGCCCTTTTCTATCTGATAGTGTCGCTGTGAGCCTGAATTGACTCAATGGCGGTGACTTTGGTCTGGTTTGGAGTCAGCTGAGTGGCTATCTACTTTCTATCTACCTATGAAATACCAAGTTTAAGTAATCCTTTTCAATATTGCTTAGAAACAACTAGATAGACAATTAACATTAAACCTACCCCTTTCCCCCTGATTTCTGACCTTGTCTGTTACCCCTCATGTGCACCCTGCAATGGCTGGCTGTCCTCAATGTAAGGAAGACCCAACGGAACCGCTGCGGTGACTTTCTGACCAATGGAGAGAAGGTTGGTGTTGTCAACAACTTCATCTTGCTTGGATCCACAATCAATGTTCATGAAAACAGCTGCACAAGATCTCCTTAGACTGAAAGGCAAGGATCTTACTTTGAGGAATAAGGTGCAGCTGCCCCAAACCGCGGTATGTTCAGCTGTCTCACATGCGTGTGAGAGTTGGACACTGAATAAAGAAGACCGAAGAAGCATCGATGCGTTTCAGCAGTGCTGGAGAAGACGATGGAGATTGGCATAGACTGTTAAAAGAACACTCTGGTCTGTCTTGGACAAAGTGCAGCCAGATGGTTGTAGAAGCAAGGATGGCTAGACTTCATCTTCTATTCCTTGGACATGTTGTCAGGAGAGACCAGGACATCATGCTTGGTAAAGCGGAGGGACAGCAACAAAGAGAGGTGTCCTCGATGAGATGGGTTGATGCAGTGGCTGTAACAGGGGGCTCAGGGAATGGCACAGGACCGGGCAATGTTTCCTTCTGCTATAAACAGGGTCGCTATGGGTCAGAATTGACTTGATGGCATCTAACAACAACAACAACAACAACAACAAAAACATTTGACCACCGATGAAGATTTTCCAACATTAACTTTCCTCTCTAGACATTGTCTTGCTTGCCTCTCACACCATGTTTCCCTTCTCAGCCCAAAGATCCTGTCCTGGCAGCACCCTTCGCGGCACCAGCACCTCCACTGGGCTGGACCAGCGGGTGTGGCAGATCTGATATGACGAGCCAGGAGGCTATTCTGCTATGTGTTAGCTATGTTGACCTAGAATAAGTTACCTAACTTTGCTAAGCCTCCTGTTCTTCATATGTAAAATAAGGATAATAATAGTGCTACTTCATATTCATACAACTATTATAGATTCAATAAGAAATGCATGTAAAATATTTAGCACAATTAACTAGTGATGAGATGATGATGATGATGAGATGATGATGATGGTGGTTGCAACAATGATGACAGCTCCCAATCCACCCAGCAAGACACTCTGACATCTTCCCCAACAGTAGCCAGATAACAGCCTTGCCTTGTAGCTAGACTCGCTTGGTCTTCTCTGTTTTTCTTCTCTTAAATCCTTTGCCCACACTTCCTTCTTTGCCACAGACTTCAGGACCATATGCTGGTGTCCTTGCTGGTGGCAGAAAGCCTTCTCTTCTCCAGCTTTATAAAGCTTTCTTCTCCGTGCGGTGGGTTTCACACTGGGCTACTAACTGCCAGGTCAGCAGTTTGAAACCACCAGTCACTCCAAGGGATTGGAAAGCATTACAATCTCGGAAACTCATGGAGACAGTCCTACCCTGTCGTGTCGGGTCACCATGAGTTGGCATCGACTCGATGGCAGTGAGTTTAGTTTTGTGTTTTTATCTCACTTACACAGTTTAACACCTCTACTTTTTGTTTTCTGTATTTCGACAACCCATGTATTTGTATGACTGTAGGATGAGAAAATCTACCTGGTCCTCCTGGACTATTGGTCATGGCCTTTGGCTAAGGCACTGGCTCCAACAGTGGGGCGAGGGGAGCTCAGATTCTAGAAGCAAGAGTGCCTCTTCCTTCATAATCATACCACTCCACTTAAAACCTTGGAGGGAGCCAGGCTGTTTCCTGGATTTCCCTACAAATGTCTCTCCGTGGGGGTTCATTTTCCCTCTGCAGCTGAGTTGGAGGCTCTCTGGGGGACAGTTGTGTATCCACCAGTGGATAGATTGCAGGTTTCCTTCCCAGCGACTGTGGTTGTACTTGGGCTGAAGTCTTCCAGAGATGAGTTACATGTGTGAAGGCAAAAACAAATGCTTTGCAGTCCCCATATACATCACATTTTTCCAGGAAAAAAAATTCCTTTCACTTATCCAAACTAGAACGACTTTTCCCCTCTGAGGAACTGGGTTGAAATAGATCGCTATGTCAGAGAGTTTATTTTTTATTGAGACATAATATATACCAAATAGGAACATAAATTACAAAAGTGTAACAATAAATTTTATGCTCATACCAAATACACATATGTATATATTTGACCTTCCAGATCAAGATATAAAGTCTCTCTAACATACCAGTTAGCCTAAAGCTCACTCCATAGTGCCTCAGACCAGTTAGTTAAGGGATCCGCCCCAGTACATGCATTGCCATCGAGCAGTTGTTTTCTCTTGAAATCATAAATGGAAAACAAATTGCATCATACAGTCTACGTCCTTCGTTGTCGGGTTTATGTAACTTATTTACCACGTATCTTTGTGCAATTGATTGATGTTGTGTGTAGTAATAAGCTGGGTTTATTGCTGGATTAAAATTGCATGAGTGAATATTCTATGTGCTATCCATTCTGCTGTTGATAGGCATTTGAGTTTATGTCGTGTTTTGGCTATCTTAAAATATGGTGTTGTGAACAGTCTTATACATGCCTTTGGGTGGACAAGCTCAATATTATTGTGGGTTATGCATTGTGCTGTTAATCTCATGGCCAGCGGTTCAAAACCATCAGCCGCTCCGAGGGAGAAAGATGAGGCTCTCCATTCCCATGAAGAGTTAAAGTCTCGGAAACCCACTGGGGAAGTTCTATGTGGTCATAGAACCACAGGGGCCTCTGAGTGGGGATTGACTCTCTAGCGGTGAGGTGGGTTTTTGGAATACATACCTAAGGTAGGAGTGTTAGGTCACACGATAAGCATGGTTTAGCTGTAGCAGATATAGCTAGATATTTTTCCAAAATAGGGGTTCTAATTTCAACTCCCACCAGTAAAGTATGAGTGTATTAATTGCTCAATATCCTTCCTGACACTGTGCACTGTTGGTCCTTTTAATTTTAGTCATGCTGGTGGGTATATAAAAGCATCTCCTTGTGGTTTTAATTTGCATCTCCTGAGGAAGACTGATGCTAAGAAACATTTGTGTACAGACCACTTGGCTGCTTTCTTTTGTGACAAAGTCTTCCCTTACTTAAAAAACCGCAGGATGCTTACCTTGTTCACTCATTTGAGGAGGTCTCTATTTCTGATGCCATTCCTGACCCTGGTGGTAGAGTGGCCTCTTGTTGGGCTGCGATCTGATTGGCTGGTTGTTGGAAACCACCAAAAGCTTTTCAGGAGAGAGACTGGGTTTTCTACTCCGGTCAACAGTTACCGCCTCGGAGACCTACAAAGGGGCCGCTATGAGTGAGCACTGGCTGGATGGCAGTGAACTTGGTTCTTAACTCCCTTCTCAGATATGCGCATTATGAACAGGTCTGTGCTTTTTGCTCTACATTCTCTTTTTTAACAGTATGTTTTGGTGAATAGGATATTCTTGAATGTAATAATGTATAATTTAGCAATGTTATTTTAATGGTTATTCTTTGTGCTTTATTTAAGAAGCCTTTGTCTACCCGACCATGTCAGATTGTTAATCAAGCTTTCTATTTAGAGGTTCTGAAAAGATTGTGTGTGTGTGTGTGTGTGTGTGTGTGACAATCTGAAAAGATATTTGTGTGACAAAAAAGGCCTGATTTGTGGCAAATGGGGGACTGCTTTTGCCACCAGAACAATTCGCCTGCTCATGCAGCCATCTCAGTGCACCAATTTTTGGCACACACACAAAAACAACCCAGCATGTATTTTTGCCCCAGCCACCTGGCTCACCTGACCTCAATCTCTGTGACTTCTTTTTGTTACCATGAATGAAGAGGGACATGAAAGGACAATGCTTTGATGACATAGAAGAGGTGAAGAAAAAACACATGGGAGGTGCTGCCAGCCATCCAAACAGATAAGTTTGAAAAATATTTCCAAGAATGGAATGGCAGATGTGACAAACCTATTAAATGTAATGGAGAGTACTTTGAAGGTGATAAAAGGTTGCTTTGTAAAAATTTAAATACATAGCTTTGAAAAAAATTCAGGTTTCTTTGGGGGGGGGTGCCCTCATATAAAATTAAGTAGGAGTCAAAGGTAATTTTCCCCATATAGATGTTCAATAAATATCCAAAACCAATTGAAATGGCCTTTCTCTACCCACATTGAATTGTGATAAACTAAAACTCAGAATCAGACTCACTGAGTCATTTCCAACTCATCGTAACTCAATAGGATAGCGTACAACTGCCCCTTTGGGCTTCTAAGACTAAACCCTTACAGGAGAAGACAGCCTTCGCTTTCTCTGGACCGGTGGCTGCTGGACTGAACCGCTGACCCCACCAGGGCCACAAACAAACAAACGAAACCAACTCACTGCCAGTGAGTGGATTCTGATTCACAGTGATAGAAAAGTTATTGAAAATCAAACTCCATTTCCAGTCTATTGAAAATCTGCTTCAAAGCAGTCTTGAGGGAGGGGAGTACATTGGTTTCAGTCTGACAACCCAAAAATATCCTTGATACCAGTTATGTCGTGTCCCATGCTTCATGCTGTAGACCCGTTTCTGCCTTCCCTACATTGCTAGCCTGGCGGTGGGCCTTTTCCTTGGCGCTTCCTCCTTTTGCGTTGATTCGTATACGTCCGCCACCTAGCTCCCCCCAACCCATGCTCAGCCGTGTGCCTCCGTGTGCTGTGAGCGTGCCTTCATGAGTGTGCCCCCCCTTCTTTTTGAGTGCACATTTCTTTTTATTTTTGTTTCCATTGATCATCCTTACATCTTAGCTGGTGAATTCATTGTTACAGATACCGTAATGGGTGATATATTTAAGCTTATGCTTTCTATGTAAGTGGTGCTGTTGTTTATCTTCATTTTTTCATGCCTGTCTTCTTTGGATTGATTGAGTTTTCTTTATTATCTTGTCTTCCACTGGTTAAAATAGTTTCACCTTTATGTTTAGTCTTTCATGGGTTACCTTAAATGATTGGTTTTTTAATTTAATGTAGTAAAATACATGTAACATGAAAAATGTCATTTTAGCCACTTCAAAGTGTGTAGTTCAGTGTCTTTAATTACGTATACCATGTTGTTCAAACATTACCACTGTCCTCTTGACCCAAAGCAGCATTTCCACTACCTACCAGCGTCCAAGGATTTGCTGAGATACCAAGCTTTTAAAAGGACATAAAAGGTCAAAGAAAAATGTGACAAAACATGGTTGGTGGCAGATCAGTACATCATAGTTACCAGTGGGAATCCCAAAGCAGGGTCGTGGCCAAGGTTGGGGACATGTGCATTATGTTAGACGATCGAAGAAGAACCAATGCATTTGAGTTGTGCTGCTGAAGAAGAATATTGAAAATACTGTGGACTGCTAAAAAGACAAACGGATCTATCTTGAAAGAAGTACAGCTCCTTAGAGGCAAGGTTGGCAAGACTTTGTTTTAGATACTTTGGACATAGTGTCAGGAGAGATCAGTTTCTGGTGAAGGACGTCACATATGGTAAAGTAGATGGACAGCAAAAAAAGAGGAAGCTCCTCAAAGCGACAGATTGACACCATGGCTGCCACAGTGGCCCCAAGCGTAGGAACACTTGTGAGGATGTCGTAGAACCGGGAAGGGTTTCATTCTCTTGTGCATAAGGTTGCTACAGTTTGGACTTGACAGAAGCTAACACCATTAGCAACAACACGTTATGTTAGACAGAGAAGCTCAGGGCTTCCCGAAGGCAGGCAGGATATGACTTTTGTCCATGCAACCCGCAGTACAGTGATCTCCATAAAGGACACATCCAAAGAGCCCCTAAAAGAGATCCCCCCCCCCCATGACTGGTCCTGGACGTGCAGATAACCCACTTTTTAATGCTCTCTGTATAAGGCCAAGACTATTCATATCCTGATGAATGGTCAGAAGGAATTCAATGAAGACAGTCCACACAGAGACTCTGCAAATGGATTGTGGCCTTTCCTTGTTATTCATAGACTTCTGCAAAGTGAGTGATCAGAATTTAAGATCTAATACAATTTCCTCCTCTGATCATGGATTTTATTACTAACAATCCTTGTATCACACAGGATGGTGACCTTCTTCCGTATAGAATTAGCTGACACCTCTCTTAGATGGCTGCTTGCTTTACAACAAATCTCGAAGACCCCAGATGCTATTCTTTCAGATAGCTGGACATCATCTGACTTCTTGACCACACTTTCTAAAGCAGCTCTTGATCATTTTCTTTAACCTTTGATGAACCTAATTGCTATAGCCTTCAGGCAAATCCTCTCAAACTCAACGTACCAGGCCAAATTTAGGTAGGTATAATACTTGTGAGATCTCTTCATCTAGAAGAGATCCTGAGAGACTTCTGGGTTCGTATCTTCTCCCTGACGTTGATCCTTGGTGGTTTTATTTGTAAGGTTTATGATGTAAACACCCCCCCGAAGGCTCTTATCATCGACCCAGTTTCAGATACTTCCATTGGGTTGCAAGGTGCTTCCTGTGTGGTTTGAGTTGGTTGAGCAGAGTAAATGCTGAGGGAAGTTGCTGTAAAGGGGTAATAAAGTCCTTGAGACATGAACACCTCCATGACCTGGTCCTTGGGCAGAAGTAGTGTTAAAAGCCCAGTTGATGTGCATGGGATGGATAGTGAATTATTTAATGTGGTTCTTCTAGCCAAAGTCTCCAGCTCCCACCAAATGACCTTCCCCTGCATGGGTCTGGTAAGAAGGTGGGGAAGATACTGATAGGATTTGCCTGGGAGTAATTTTGAACAGGATTCCCAGCAATGCCATCCTGCTGTGTATAAAATTAGCCCTCTCAGAAGTGGGGGGAAGTAAGCTCATCATTGACAAGAGCCAGGAGTGGGCCCAACATCTGGCTTACCTTTTCCTGCCTGACCTTCATTCTGGATTGGACAGCCCCCACCACCAAGTGGTGGTGGGACATGACCTCAAACTTTCCTGCGTTCCTCTGGGACACTGCAGTGATTCAGAGAACCCAGAAACATAAGGGAATATACTCAAGGGAGGGCTGGGGGGTGGGGGGGTGGGGGAGTGAAGCAGACTAGCATCTTCAAAGAGTTAGACATTTGGGATTTCTTCAATCTCCAACTCCTAGGGACTCGTTTGGTATTCGTTCTTACAAAGGAAATGATTGCCACACGGTGTCAAAATCCTTGGTTACAGCTAATGGTAACGCAGAAAATGGAAACCAGCAAACAGCTGAGCAGCCCTCAGAAGCTGCTGGCCTCAAAGGTAGCCTATTCAGTGTTAACACAAGAACGAATCCATCTGACCGCTCTAGAGAACAACTTCAATGGAGCTTTTCTTTCATTGAAGTTTGGATGGGAGGGTTTGAATGAATCCAAGTCTCTCCAAATTAATTAACTTGCTTGGCTGAAGGGGAGAGAGAAAATAAGAAGGGGGATTCGCTGGTAACACTCACTCAATATGCCCCAAACACAAGCCAGCTGCTGTCTCAGTGAGTCTGACTCCTGCTGACCTCATGTGTGCCGGCTAGAACTGTGATCTTCGGACGTTCATGGCCGGGACCTTGAGGAAGTTGTTCTGAGCAAACTCTGCACGGGTTCCAACCACCCATCTTTGGCCTAGTCGTTTGGTGCTTAACTGTTTCCGCAAGCACACTGTGATCCACAGGTAGATTTCAGCCAAGTTTCCAGATTAATCTTCTTCTGGAAAGTAGCCAACGAAATCCCCATGGATCATCACAGAGCATTGCTAAAATCATGTTGGAAAATGAGCCCCTTCAACTGGAAGGCGTTTGGAATACCCCGGGGCCGCAACAATGGACTCAAGCCTATGAATGACCATGGAGATGAGTCAGGACCAGGTAAGGTTTTGGTTTATTGTTCCTGAGGTCCTCGTGAGTCAGAGTGGACTTGACAGCGACTGACCACAATGAGGGAGACCATCGCTGATAGCACACAGATCTTGGCTGAAAGCAGAGAATACCAAAAAAGATGTTTACTTACTGACTATATAAAGGCTTTAGATTGTGTGTATCATTACAAACGATGGGCAACATTGACAAGAATGGGAATACTGGAACACATCATTGTGCTCACGAAGACGCTGTACCTAGACCGAGAGAGACAGCCTTTCGAATAGAACCAGGGAGCACTGCCTGGTTTAAAATCAGGAAAGGGGTACATCGGAGTTTTAACCTTTCCCCAGACACATTCAGTCTGTAGTCTGAGCAAAGGATCTGTTTGCTGAGCTACATGAAGATGAACAGAGCATTAGGACTGGAAGAAGGGCTCTTACTAGTCTATGATATGTCGCTGACACACTTTGCTGGCTGAAAGCGAGGAGAACTTGAAAAATTCGTGATCAACTTCAACTAGGTGGCTTGTGTTTTATTTGCTAAATCTGGCAACTGTAAACGGAGGCCAAGAAGTTCTCTTTCTGTATATTCTCCCTTCGCCCCAAGACAGGGCACAAGGATTTTCCTGGGTGTCGGCTCCTCAGTCAGTTTCCCCCATCTAGTGGGAGGTGCAGACAGACTGGGATGACGGACAGGGCTCTAGATCCAAGCTGCCCTCCTCCGGGACTCACAAACTCTGTGAAGGGGGCTCATTGGGTTGCCACATTTGAATGCCAGGTTGCAAGAGCCCACTGCAGCTGCCCTCCAGGG